>NC_059429.1:108640259-109271330 GCF_021028975.2 Sphaerodactylus townsendi
TGCGTGCATTTGTTTCCGGCCCAAGGACCGGTGAAGTGGCTGCGTCCTTGCCACAGTCCCGCCCAGGAATGCCCCGCCCCCAGAATGCCCAGCCACACCCCGTCGTGCCCTGCCCAGCCCCATTGGCGGTATGCCACAGTTTGAATCCCACCACCATGGGAGCCTGTTACTAAAATTTTTGGATCCCACCACTGGGTATGTACCAAAATAATTTTTTAAATAACAGCCAGTGAGGAGAAAATAACAGGAGGACAGGAAATGGCACCCGATGGGGAACTAGATGTATACAGGAAAATGTGGAAATCCACAACTCTCCCCCCCCCCCACCACACACACTCATTTTCTACTTTGCTTACAATTTTTAGGAAATATTTATTGAACAACAGAGAGAAGCTGGGAAAAGCTCAGAAGGGGGACAACTGCAGAATGGTGTTACATTGAAATTCCCAAAAAAGAAACATGATCATCTGGGAGAAACCATGAAAGAAAACTTCCATGTAAAACCCACCAAAATCCTGACAAACCCTGGGTGAAATTGCCCCTTTTAAAATTCTGTGAGGAGTGAATCACAGTTATCTCTTTTGAACTGGTGCAGCCATGGTTCATAAAGGGCTGACAAAGATATTAATAGAGAGTGTGTTTTTTTCCTTTTCTTTCTTTTTTTTAAAAAAGCTACAAAAATTGCCTGGTCAGGGATAAAAGGAAACAAGAGAAAGCAGAGAGAGAGAGAGAGAGAGAGAGAGAGAGAGAAATAACCAGATTTACACTAAGAGCGAGTGTGTGAGAGAGGGGAAAACTTGAAAAATGAGGCAAAGTGATTTGGGAGGAATGTGATTGGATAGCTTATATATAAAATATCCAAGGAAAATGGACTTTATCTGAATGGAAAATGAGGTGAAAGCTGTTAGGGGAAAGAAATAAAGGAGTACACAGGAGCACCAGACTGGGACCCTGGAAGGAAGAGACAATTTGAAAAGCAAAGCAGGTGAGTGAATCTGTATACTTTCTTCAAGGGGAGGTCTATCCTTTAAGGTGGATAGAAAGAGTTGAAATCTTCAGATTAGTACAGGATTTTGAATATGTTTTTGGCTAATTAAATGCAGACATCCAGATACTGAGGTAGTGAGGTCACTGCTATCCTAAACACATTTACCCAGGAGTAAGCCCCACCAGATACTGAGACTAGTTTCTTCTGAGCAAGGGTGCTTAGGATCAGGTTGTTATATCTAACTGTTCTTATACCATGGCAGAAGCACTGCATACAGACAATACCTCAAGGTATTTCTGAAGATATCTGCATTTCAGTTAGGAGAGGAGAGTAAAAACCTGGGCTATTAATATACTTCTGAGTGCCAGTCAGCCTCTATAGCCTGCATGTTGCAAAATGCCTCAAAACGTATGAGAACAGATGAATTGTGAGACATGAGGGTTTGTCCCAATAATGTGACCTAACTTTTGTGCAGTTTCATTCACAGTGTGCTGATTCCCACGAGGCCATTCCCTCTTCAAGGACTAGTCAGCCGCACGAACATCGCATTGGCTTTTTTTGTGTCTTTGAACTATTCTCAAAAAACAAGAGTAATAATTGGATACTGTCACCTTAGCTGACCTATCCAGAATGGGTCACATATGTAAACATTTGAGTCGAAGAACAACTCCAAAATTTAATTTATTTCTACCCAAACAAGTTCTTTTATCATAAAGCAATAAATTTGTCTTGGTGCTAGCAATTTGTTGTGGGTGACATAACACTGCAAATTGATTAATCGCTACTATACACGACAAAATGAGAAAAGCAAGGAATTATTATGAATAGCGTCCCTGTGATACAGTAGGGATTCATTATTCAAAAGTGTTTGCTAGTGGTTAGCTATCCCCCTGTTGCAAATTACATTTATTTGCAGACTTCCTACATCATGCTTATACAAATCTACAAACATGCATTTATTAAGACATAGAATGAAAGCTATTAAAATATGAAAAATTGCTTTTTTCTTGACTTTTCAAAAAAAGTCCCTCTTTCATTTTTAAGGGAGGCTGTTGCTATGCCGGCTATATGAAAAAGCATACATGAATGTAGTGGTTTCATCCTTTGCCTACAGAAATGGTTGCACCATTTAAGTGCATTAAATATCCATCATGACCTCCTCACAAGCAGATTTTACATATCTTTTGTAGTGCTAATTTAATGTCAGAGCTGGAGTACATTTTTTTAAAATGTATGGAAGATTTTTAATAGGCTTTTATTTATACATGCACAGTATAAAAGTAATGGATCTTTTCAGTGGTCTATCATTTTTGAAATTATTGCAGGGTTTTTTTAACAATATTGTAAATGATGATAAACATGATTAATATTTAATATGAGATAAAGTTATTTATCTACTTTAATATATAAACATAGCTATACTATGCTTTGGGCACAGCTATTGAGATCCCTCATGGTCTCTTCAGTGAGATCAGGATATTGCTCAATGTATACAAGATATTACAGGAAGCACATCTATAATTGTGGATTTCCTGTATTGTTTGTGGGACTGAACTAGATGTCCCTGGTGGTCTCTTCCAACTCTGTGTTTCTATGATTTTAACTAATCTGCTGGCACCTTAAAAGCTAACACACTTGCAAACTTTCATGAGCTTATTTCATCCAATGCATAAAGTGTTCACACAGGCAGAAGTACATACATAGGTTCATTAAAGCTTATGACACAATATATGCATTCATTTTTAGATGCCAACGTAATTGTTGTAGTTTTGGCTGTATCAGAATAATGTGTCAGCTCTTCTGAAACTGACCTGGGTAAATGATTCTCACTCACTGGAGCTGTTTCTGTCAGGTGACCAAGCTCGGGGACCACAGGGAGTTCCGGGGGAAGAGAAACAATTTCGATCTCCCATCCCACCTCTTAAAACACTTTTCCCTCCAGGATTTCCCAGTTTCTCACGGGCTTGAGCAGGCATATGTCTCATCGAGGCCCTTTCCTCCCTTTAATCACTTTGCAGCAGCTGTCAGCATTCCAGTCCTTATAGTCCAATCCTTCCGAAGCATGCTCAGTTCTCATCAGGCTAGGCTTGTAAGGCTGATTTTCTTTTGGGTGAAGAATGAGATGTAAATTGCAAATAGGTATACTTAATTGCCCTAGAGATCCAAGACCTCAGGAGCAGTCACATAGCCCACCATTACCCCCCACTGACGATATAATCACAGGAGCACCCTATGAGATACAAAAATTAGCAAGACAGGTATTGCTCCGCACTTACATCACCATGTTATTCCAAACTCATTCCAAATAAAGAAGGTTTGTAATGGCTGTGAAAGAGGATCTAAGGTTTGGAGAAGTTTGAAGTAATTCCTGGTGTGTTGACTTCCATGCAGAGGCGTAGCAAGGGGGGAAAGTGCCCAGTGCACCAGTGCGTCCTCTGCCCCTGCCCTGCCCCAGAATGCCCCGTCCCACCCCAGAACACCCCCACCACACCCCCACAGGGGCGCGTGCCCGGTGCATCACGCACCCCCCCCCCATTCCCTTGGAGCTACACCTCTGCTTCCATGTCTAGGCCATTTTAACATTCTACAGCTCTTATTATTTTCAGAATGAAAGTTATTTGACACACTTGTTTGCATTATATCATTCTTCCTTTTAAATTTAACCCTTCAGTGTCATATCACTCCCACAATTTGTTGAGTGGATGTTTGCATGCTAAAGTCTATGGAGGATATAGGACAGAAGGTTGTAAAGACCCCTTACCAGGAATAATCCCCTGCTTTCCTTCCTGTTGTAATGGTATATAGATAGATCCTCTGGATCCCCCAAAAGTTTCTTAAGGAACCCACATGCTAATTCTACCTCGTATACAATTTGGACAGCCTCAACCAACTGCTGAAGCCATTTTACAAAGCCACCATTTCCCCACCAGGCATTAATATTTTAATTAATTGTATGATCATACAGTTGACATTTTCACAACCTTCGTGTTGCTAGGGGATGTCCCTGAAAGCTGAGAAAAATGAGAAGGTGTAACTGGTCTGTACCTGGATTGTGGGTGGGGAAGTGAGTGAGGGACTTTTCAGGTTAGAAAAGAGACAACTAAGGGTAAAGGGATATGGTAGATGTTTACAAAATTATACATGGGGTAGGGAGAGTGGACAGGTAATTATTTCTTCCTCAATAATTTTTTCCCTCTCCCAAAATATTAGCACTCAAAAGTATTCAATCAACTTGATGGGCAGTAGATTCAGGATGAAGAAAAGAAAAATACTTATTTATACAACAAACTACTGAAATATGGGACTCACTGCTAGAGGATGTACTGACCACCACAAGTATATTTAACTTTAAGAGGGGATTAGACAGATACATGGAGGATAGTCATGGCTGCTATCCATTGTGGCTAAATAGAGGCAGAAAACCCTGGAATACCAGTACCAGTAGGCAACCTTACCCTGAGTGGCCAATTATTAGCCTTCCGTAGAAATTGATTGGTCTCTTAGTGAGACAAGATGCAGAATTAGATGGACTACTGGTCTGATCTGGCAATGTTATTTATGAGTACAAATCCCTCCCCCATCCCACCTGGCACAGAATGCCTTCAACATTGAGAGGACTTCCCTTTCATCATATATAAGATTTCTTCTTTCCAGATCCCCCCTCCCCCATCCCTGCCTCCCTTTTTTGTTTTCAACTAGACAATTCCCCCACACTGTTGGACCATGATTTGATGTCTCAACAGTTGGGGGAGGTGACTGACAACTGTCGTATTTCTCTCCACTTTAATGATCAATTCTATTATATGATTTATATTATTATTGTATTGATGATGCTTTCTCTGCTATCATTCATCAATTTGCTCTGGCAACACAGATCTCAATTTAATGGGACACTGTCTGAGCCATTCAATAGTAAGCAAAGATTTAAATGGGAAGGGAGTTCCGCATCCATACAGCTTTGCAAGCATCTCGGGAATCTTTCAAGGGCTGCTGTGTAGTAAAACGTGAATCTTGCTTCTTGACAGATGCCCTTTGGCTAGTGCTTTTTTCACTTGATGGTGGATACCCACTACAACTGAGTAATGCTGCACAGTGTAGATGAACAGGAGGCCCCGGGGAGCAACAGATCTGTCTTTAGACCCCTTGGGCTGCTTTGAAACAGGACATCCTTCTAGAATGGCATCCCAGCTTCAGGGATGATGTAATATTTCTGCATTCCATTACTTTGGTTGACTCTTCCAAGTGACTCTTCCTCCAACAGAACAAGTACTTCATTTGGAAGAAGGCTGCTTAGAATTGAGGAAGATTGCAAGCCTGAGTCAAAAGACAAGGAAGTTATTTGCTCAGTAGAGCGGTAGGATCCATCCTATTGCTTGATAGTATAGGGACAATACTTGTGGAAATCTCTTAGGTCAGATGGATGTCTGAATTAAGGATGCTGTGAATTTTGCTACTAATAGGTTTGACAGTCAAACTTTGAAGGTGTTGGTCAGATTTGAGGCATCACCCAGCCTGCCAAACAGGTTTGCATTGAGTTTTTGCAGAAGTACGCATGCGCATGCACAAAGATGTTACCAATTCAAAACAATCAGCGGTCATTCACATCACTACGGGTAGCACAGCATTTAGAAATCTAACAAAATGATAGAAATAAAATAATTATTATTTATGACTGATTTGTATGGTTTGTCTATTTAAGCAATTGCTTCCTGAACAGACAGATATTCAGCAAGGGTTGGATACTTGAACACAATCAGGCTGCATGCAAACAAGCACACAAGGTTAGGAAGGAATACAGTGAAGCAACCTGTGAAACAGTCATGACCAGCAGTCAAATCTATTTAAAGAAATCAGCTCCCTTTTTGCAAACAAGATTTGCGCTGAACCCACAGGTATTTTGAGCATCCCGAGTCTGAAGAACATTTCCAGTGGGAGAGGTTCAAATATACACCAGTATGTTCTCCAATGCATGTTGTGATCAGCAAATAACAATCTTCTGGTATCCCTGGTCCAAAAGATGTCCAGCTGACCTTGACTGAGGCCAAGTTGGCCCTGGCTGCTATCCGATGGAATGCTGTCGAGCAAGACCTGGACCCTGCAGGACCTGATGAAATTCAACAGGGCCTGTAAGACCAAACTGTTCCACCAGACTTATGGTTGAGGCAGCTACATTTGTATTATCTGAATGGCCTTCCTCAGCTCCATTTTTCTATTGTTTATGTTGGTGGGATGATCAAACTGTGCATTTTAATGGAACCGAATTTTATTCACCATCTGGGTTTTAATTGTTGTTATTTATGGTTTTAAATTTTGATTGTATTTTGAATGCTGGAAGCTGCACTGAGCCCACAAGGGGAAGGGTGGAATATATATGTTGTCTCTCAGCCTCTGAGAGCTGCTTTTATAAGCATTGAGGCTGAGAAGTAGGGCTCAGGGGGCATGGCCACGCCCCCATCCCACCCCTGGGGGCATGGCCATGCCTCCATAAGCCCTGGCCCTGGCCCTGGCCGCAGTGCTTATAAAAGCAGGTCTCGGAGGCTGGGGTAGAGCAGTATCTTCTGGCCTCCCCAGAGGGGAGGGCAGAAGGAACTGCTGGCTGCCAGCTGGGAGCTGGAAGCAAGGGGGAGTGATGACGACATGGGCGGGGTCAAGGGCGCGTGAAGACAATGAGGCAGTAGGATTTCCTGCTGCCTTTCCGTCTTCCTGGTCACATGGGGGGCTGATTTTGCGCCCCCCTAAGTGACCAGATTAGGAGTGCCTGGGGACAGAGGGTACCCATTGTACCTAGGCAAATACACCACTGCTTCCATATATAAAAATTATAAACACAAATTAAGATAATGAGTCAAGGAAACACTTAAGAAATCAATGCAATTAACACCATTGGTGGTAAACCCATTTACATGTATAAAACTAAAAGCCAATAAAACCAGCAGCATGAAACAAGCATGCCATAAAAAACATCAAACAAATTAAAAATACAGGCTTAAATCATTAAACAGAAAAAATATAAGATAAACTTTCAGTTTAAAACCCAAGTGAGCAGAAATGACTTGGTTTGGTTCCTAAAATACAGTAAAGCAGGTACTAGAAAAGTCTCTAGGAAGAGGGCAATCCAGAGGTAAGGTGTCGCTTCTGAAAAAGCCATGGTTTACACCCACCTCACCTTTGCAGGTAGTGCCATAGAAAGTTGGGTCTGAGAGGAAGATCTTAACTGATTCATAGTGTAGTACAGTGGGGGTATATTTCAAGAACTCTATCCCCAAAACATTTAAAGGCAAAATCAGTACCTGAATTGTATCTGGGAACAAGTGCAAGTTGCCTTTGTGACTCTGATGTGGGCAGAAATGTGGAGTATACATTTTGTAAATAAAAATTCAAATAAATGTGTGATATCTATCTGATAACAGCATTATGTGAATCATATTACAGTAATCTAACCTGAATGTGATTGGAACATGCATCACCATGACTAAATCATGATGTGCAGTAAAGCTGAGAGATGCCACTGAACCTACAATTGCAACCCAGAATCCAGTAGTACTTCCTGCTCCTTTGGGTGGGGGTGTTGACATATAAATTTTCTAAAGCAGATTCTGCATGGGCCAAAAACAGCAGTGTGTAAGTGGTGTGAAAACGGTGTAAACCCTTTTACACCGTTTTCACACTGCTTTCACGCCACTGTTTTTGGCCCATGCGGAATCCGCTTAAGTTAAGAACCACCACTACCACCACAGCAACAACAACTATGAAAAATGTGTTTGTCCTGAACTTTTCTTGCTCCTGCTGCTGCTGCTGCTGCAAATTTGCTACATGGTCTCAGGTCATTGCACATGCACTGTTTTGCAAAAGCCCAACACAAACTTGTTTGGCAGGCTGGATGATTGGCACACACCTGCACAGTAAATATGACTCTCAAACACATTTGGGGTGGAATTCGCAGCACCCCTAATCCCAAAAAGGCTACTATGACCATGTAAATCACAGCAGCTCGTGCACATGAAATACGCACATCCACATCTGGTTGCTAATACAAGAGCCCAGTAGTGGCCAAGTGTGCTTCTTCAGGCAATCAGGTAGGAGCTGCAGGCAGCCCAAACCCACTCTCTGAGGGTTAACAGTGAGCACAGCACCCTCCCTTTCTCATCGAGGCTATTTGCTCATTGATTTTGTCTGCAAAGCTTCTGGATGAAATAATCCTTCCCTTGGTGCACCCAAGCCTCATATTTTTTTATCAGTCCAAACCCAAGACTTCTAAATTGTGCTGAAGAGCAGGACGACAGAAACCTGAAACGTCTTTCCAGAGAGTAACAGAGATGGCTTTTAAAATCTATTTTTGATCTAAATGTGGGGAAGGGAAGGAAGGTGGGAGATGACACAGTTCATCTTTTACTGTGCCTTCCACAGCCGTAAGCTGACACCCAGAGTCCCTGAAAGCCAACACCCAGGAGGCAGCACATTAAGCTCCCATCACAAGCGACTGATATGTGCAGAAAGGGTAGACACAGCCTCTGGTAGTACGAAAGCTATTGCCAGTATGACACTGAGGGATGTTTTTTTTTGCAGGAGCCTCACTTTGCTTTTGTGTGCTATTTCTGTGACTTCCAAATCTGTAAGTGTGATAGAAAGAACATCTATTTTAAAAGATGTCAAGGCTCAAGTATGGGCGTCACAGAAATCTCATAAAAAGAGTCGTTATATCTACATTCTCATTAGAAACATCTGAACTGATCTCATCACCTCTATCTTTGTCACTTCCAAACCCCTCGATAAGTGTGGTTATTATTTACATGAGGACAAAATTATCCCTCTCCTGCATACTTTGTCATGTTGTTAAACCAGTGCCCTGTGATGATCTGTTTCTCCACCTAATCTTTTAACTGGGGGTCAGCGGAGCCAGTCTTTAAAGATCAGATCCTTTGGTCTGGTGATGACTTTGACTAAAGAGCAAGCAGGTAGCTGCTATTCCACACTGAAGAGAGCAGAAGCAGTTCATAGGTTCTTTCCTGGCTGAAGACCTTGAAGTAGTAAATTTCCATGCTGAGTTCTCAGAGGGTGCAAAAGGGTTGTAACCCGTGTGTCTAAGGATATAACCAGATAAGAACAAAAGCCAGAGTCTGCATGATATTGAAAAACTGTGGCAGATTACCATGAAAACTGTGGAGCCGGCAGGATAATGCCTCCAAATCGGCATGCAAGTTTTGAGTGACATTTCCTTCTCTGTGCTTAAACGTTCAGAGCATGGGTAGAATAAAAATAGGTATCATATGTTCTGAGCATTACTTGAATGAGCTTGTAGATCTTCAGAACAAATGCCGGAAATATTTATCGTAAATCTAAAAGCCTGTTTCTGACCTATTATTTATTCATCTGGCTTTCCAGTATGTGCTCTCCTGTGCACTTGGGGCTATGCACACGGCATAAGTGCCTGGGCAGCCATGAAGTGACGGAAGCAATGTTCTCTGTGACTCTCTGCACTCTGAACATAATTGAAGTGCATGATCTCCTCCCTCTTCCAAAGTCTCATTTCATGCTGATTCCGAGCCTGCCAGGGCAAAACAAGGAAGCCACATAATATGAGCTCTGAACTGGTGACAGTTTAAAAAAAATGCCTGTTTACATTGTGGATGATATTGTGAATTACTCCTGTAGATAAGGATTTGTCAATAAATAAGCATCAGCTCAGGTTTTTCTTGTTCCAGGCTCTTCATACATGGATGAGAAAAAAATTAAGAGTGCATTTAAAAACATGTTTAAACATGTGCCACACCAGTTTACTACTTTGATCCTGACCGTGGCCGTTATTTTCCCCCACTGTCTTTTGTATTTTTTTTGAGGGGAGAGGGTTGCTGTTGTGCATTTTTGAATGGTAGCTATGATTGTGCATAATTAAAAATACAACCAATTTACCATGAAATGAAAGCAAGAGGGACCAATGAAGTGGGACCGGGAGAAGGGGAGCAATTGCCTTTGGCTAAAAGAGCTTCATCTCCTTTGGTTACCTCATGTCTTAGTGAAGGCTTTTGATAGCTTGGTGCCTCTTGAACTCATGAAAAAGAAACAATTTGTCAGTAAAAATGGAACATTTATCTTTATCCTCTTAAAGAGAGACAACTATAAATTCAATATTTAGTAAAACTGAGATGATGTGTCTTTCTTTGCTGAAATATGTTGGTCACTAATTCTTAAAGGCTCAGAAGATGATAACAAATGCAATCCAGAATTAAATAGAAACTATCCTATTACAATCCAGTTTAAGATCCAATAAGCAGTTGAAGATATAGCAAATATTATACTTCTCACTCTACAACCATGAGCTGCTGGTTATCTCCTCTAAGAAAACCCTTTTTTTCTCTGTTCCAGACCAGTTGTCAGAAGAGCAAGTCCTTCCCCTTTTTACTAAGAAACAAAAATGGCACAATGAACTGGGCTGCAGACTGCTTTTGTGCTGAGATCTACACCTAGATGCATGAGAAACTATTGGTCTCCATCGCTAATGTTCATTTACTGCATTTGTAAGTGTCCTTGACCCCAGGAGAACGCAAAAGTGTTTTTCACTGTTGTGCTCCCCCCCATTTTATGCTCATAACAACCCTGTGGGGTAGATTAGGCTGAGAGAGTATGACTGGCCCAAGGTCACATTGGGCCCCTCCGCACTGTAGGATTCGACCTTAGTTCGACTTAGGTCCAACCCGGGTACTCCGCACAGCCGTAGTGTTCGACTCATGTCTGTATCGGCTCCCCCCGCCCCCGTTAAATTTTTGAGCTCGACTGGGAGGTGCAGCTTCCTGGTGAATTCGGGTTGCACTCAAGCTGAAGCTGGCGGAGTGCGGAATCTCCCTCACCTCGACTCTGCCAGCCAGCCAATCACAGTGCAGTATTTTTGACCACGCGCAGAACAGGAGATCCGTGGTGGCAGCGAGAAGCGCGCCTTTAAAAAAATCCTCCT
Source organism: Sphaerodactylus townsendi (assembly GCF_021028975.2). NCBI lineage: Eukaryota > Metazoa > Chordata > Lepidosauria > Squamata > Sphaerodactylidae > Sphaerodactylus > Sphaerodactylus townsendi. Next base: position 108,651,197 of record NC_059429.1, read on the forward strand.
ACATCCCAGCTCCCTACGTTGTGCAGTATTAGAATGGGGAAAAAAGGGGCAGCACTCCACGTTTCCCACCATAGAAGCCCGGCATGCCGAGAGCCGGGGAATGAGGAGGCCCGAGGAGAACCGCGAGGAGGGTAATCCCGCCCTCTGAACTTCGGCTCGAGGAGACACGGAAGTCAGCTGCTGTGTAGTGGAGGAAACAGAGGGAAGCTCAGGTAGCTTGATTTCCGTGGACCGCAGGGAGTCAAAGCCTGGTAGGTTGTCTTGTGTGTGTGGAGAGGGCCATTGAGAGCTTGGTTCCGTCCACCTTCATTGGGGGGGGGGGTGTATGAAGGAATTGTCTTTACCTGTTGAAGTGATTCCTCCACTCTGAAGGGTGATGACTCAGTAATTTTCTTGTTTAAAGATGGCAGCTGAGTATGGTAATCAACAGTTACCACTGATTGCCCTGGCTGTTACTGGGCATTAGAAAAAAATCTTAAGAACCTCTGGGAGTGGGAAATAGAGTAGCAAGGGAGGGTACATCCATCTCAGCCTGGTGTTGTTGTTTTTTGCTCCCTTTGCTGTTCTTTTGTCTGCTTGTAAAATAATGGGACCTAGAGGTGATTTGCTGGTCGATGCAGTTTCATTTTATAAGGAAGGTGCCATCAGTTCTCTAGTGGTCCACAAAGTGGATGGTTCCTTTGGGATCAAAAATGAAGACCCAGAGTAAATGAAGGATGGACATCTGTTTGCTTTTTCAGCTAGCACAATAAGCTTACACCTTGATCTCCCTTTCTCCATCCCAGTTTCTATGGAAAGAATTCATTGCCTTTTCAGTTTTGTTACACCAAGTCTTCTTTGTCCAGTTACATTTCTAACAGAGGAAGACTGTTTCATTGTCACTCACTGAGCTCGCCACACAGCAGAATTTGTTCCAAGATCACCACAATGCATTCCTTCAATTCATTTTCTACCTGTGTCCCTTTTGTGTGATACAGCTGTGGTTTTCATCCAGCCATCCCCATGAAGTTCCTACCTCTCCAACCAAAATAAATTCAATTGGAAGAAAATGGCTCAATTTATTTTAACAGTTGCTACTCAGGGTTGAATCTTACAATAAAGCCCATTTAACTTTAACATAGGGACAGCTGGAGGCATTTAACAACACAGCAGAAAAAAAATAGAGAGTATATATTACATGCCTTATATTTACAACAGATCATTACATATTTCCTCATAATATTTAGACGCCTTGCTAACAACTTGGGCAGAATGATCAAAGTATCTCATAACAGATAAGCTGTAACATAGGTGAGGGCTTTTTCATAATTTTTTCCCCTTGCTAGGACTTCATAGAATGTAAGAGTCGGTTTTTGCTGACATCAGCAGGTTTACCTTGGTTTGCAAGACTGGTTTCTTTCTTTCTTTCTTTCTTTCTTTCTTTCTTTCTTTCTTTCTTTCTTTCTTTCTTTCTTTCTTTCTTTCTTTCTTCTAGACAATGACTTATAAATGTTCCAGGGCAGGTTCTTCCAATACTATTCCACAGGAAGATGTTTGTCGAAGAAGAAATTGGTCTTCTCCATTGATCCCATCCCTCTGAAGATAATAGTCACACTCTTATTGGATGTCTTATATTTATTACAGAAAAAAGATGGGCAATTTTGCCAGAAACTGAAGCATAAAAGAAACTGAAGCATAAAAGGAGAACGTCTACTGTTGAATCATACAGAAATAAAGTGGAGGAGGAGAAAAAAATGTCACAAGCTGCCTTAGAACCCTGTTGGGCAGAAGAGTAAAAATTCATTCATTACCAGTAATTAAATCTAAGGGTATTGCTTCCAGGTTGGAGATCATGTATCAATGGATATAGAGGACTGGAAAAGTGGAAGAAGGGAAGAATTCAGTATTGCTTACATTGAGGCCAATGAGGTGGAGGGAGGACTGAAAAGGACTTCAAAGCAGTTACCTATATTATGAGCAGTCTCCGGGTTTGACCCCATGGTTTTTAAAATACATTAAGCAGTCAGTGTAATGCAAGATAGTCTAATCAGGGAAAAATATCCCAGGAATGTTAATATTTGTATTTTTTTTCTTCTGTTTCTATTTCTGTCTATCAACTCACAGCCAGAAACATTTCCATGGAATGGAATGGAAATTTGGGAATTCATTCTTCATGATTACCCTGTGGGTACATAATTCATAGCTACATTTCCAAAACTCAAGGGAAGCAGCACCCCTTTTTGATACGAATTTTGAATAATCCAAACATTCCAAACATCTCTCAGGTCATTTCACTACTGCATGTTTTAAATTTCCAATTCTTCCCAGATATTTGGGACGGGGGATCTCTTGTACTAATAAGACAATTTCAGCAACAATAACTCTGAATTTTCCTCCTGTGACATTATATTGTCAACATGTCTTTGTGTGGATAAAGATTCTTTATCTGATTTCACCAATTTGTTCGCATTTTCATTCAAAATGGAGAGGAAAACAGGACTGCCAAGGGAATGAAGTCCCCAGCGTATGAGGAAAGACCAAATCCTCAAAAACCTCTGAAGTACTCACGTTAATGTCATGTCATTACACCGTATTGCTGTGCAGGTTAATATAATTGGGTTACTGTGTATGAGCAATGATCCATAGCCTGTTATGGCACTGAAACAAATGACATTTAACTAAGAGATTTGTAAGGCACCTTGTTATCTGCATGCTGAACAATTGGAATGGATAGTCAGATAGCTAGACAAGCGACTGATGTATTACTTGTTGGGTTTAGTGGACAGCCTGGATTTATAACCAGCGCAATTCTAACATAATTTATTAGGTCCATAAACAGACAGATCCAATGTTTTTACTTAGATTACACTCTTGTCACACTCTCTGATCCTGAGCCAGCCATGGGGCTGTTATGGCCCATTTTATTATTCGCATATTGTGCTGCTGGTTTTTTGGAAGCTGGGGGGAAGGGGTGTGCGTGAATCAGATTGAAAACACGCCTTTCCTTTTTGGCTCGGAGGAAACCCATGTCCTCTTAGGCAGTATTCTAACAGCTGTGCAGAGTTTCCCTCTCTATCTTCCCCTTGGCAGGGACTGGAGATTGCTAATGAAAAGGGTCAGCAAAACAAAACTGATTTCATCACCAGCAAATGAACAACAAAGAGCACATCTTCATGCATTCATCCCAATGCAGCGATAATCTACGGATTTTTATCCCGATATATCAAAGGTAAACCAATCAATATGGCACGTTCATGCTCTCTAACATTTATGAAGGAACAACATTACATGGAATTTCATGATTCTTGGCACAGACTTTTAGATTTAACTGCAATGAAACTGCTGTCGCTGAGACTTAAAAGGAAATTGTCCCATTTTCCCTCTATAAATTGCCTGCAAATTTCCACCTGAACAGGGACAGCAGATGAGGGATGATAGTTTTCATTATGAAAACAGCATTACCAGAAAACATTTTAAAATTCATTTTCATAAAAATTTTATATCACAGATATGTGTACCTTTTGCCCTTCTCAATTGCTATGATTTGGAGGCTTCCACATGGGATACTTAGGAAATGTGCTATACATGATCCACTAACTACATGTTCACCATTTTATAGAGATAGGACTACATACTTATTTGCCAGTGCATATGATGCATATTCTCACAGTGGGGCAAACAGTGTTGAGAGTGGTTCTGGTGGGTTTTCCCGGCTGTGTGGCCGTGATCTGGTGGATTTTGTTCCTAACGTTTTGCCTGCATCTGTGGCTGGCATCTTCAGAGGTGTATCACAGAGAAAAGTCTGTTTCACACTGTGTCTTGGCGGCAGCTCCAAGGACCCCGTGGCGTTCTCCCCCACTGTCCCTCAGCCGCCGGGCAGCTGCCAGCACCGCCCGGCCACACATCACAGCCACTGCCGTCATGGCCGCTGCCAGCCACAGCTGCCAGCCACAGATGCAGGCGAAACATTAGGAGCAAAATCCACCAGACCACGGCCACACAGCCCGAAGGCCCCACCAAAACCAGTTGAATCCGGCCGTTAAGGCCTTCAACAATACATAGTGTTGAGAGTCTTTCAGAACAGTAAAATGGTATGGGGGAGGCTTATAACCCCCCCTTCCTTCCCAGTCCAACTTGGGAGGGCCTCTTTTTAAAAGGTAAAAAATGCTGAAAGCTCCATTCACAAAAAAAAGCACCCCCAATCAGCCCAGCTTAGCCTAGACTCATCACAGTTTGGGAGCTAAGCAGGGTTGGTCAATACATAGATGGGAGACAACCAAGGAAGAATGGGGCTGCTATACAAATGAATTATGCCAAGGAAGGATAATGCCAAACCACCTCTGTTGATCTCTTGTCTTAAAACCCCCATGAGGCAGCATTTCATGGGTTCACCATGAGTTGGTTGCAACTGGAAAGCGTGTTCTTCCTCTTCTTCCATCCACAAATTTTCCTTTGTCACATTCATTTGACCCCTCAGATTTTGAAAGTCTGAAAAGGGTTACTGATCGTGAAGTTCACACCAACTGGCAAGCAAGTATAGGCCACAAAAAAAGGAGTTTGTCGCTGGTGGAGCCAGAAGTACTTCCAGGCATTGAGATGGTTCCTTTAAGGATCTATTGCAAGTTAAATTTACAAGAATACAGATATAGTTTTCAGTTGGCTTATCAAAAACAGCTGGGAATAGGCTAGTCAAAAAAATCCATCTGAGAGTGTTCTGCAGTGCTGACCTTTTATTGTTAAAACAAACATGGATTGTTCTTTCCATATAAAGTTTCTCAAGGCTGAGGCGCAGCAGCGGGAACAAAACCACCCACCCTTACAGTGGAACAAGAAAGAAAATTAGCACCATGAAGTGCTACCAAGGTAAAATGTTCAGTTTTATTATTCTTATTAACAGGTGTATTTATGACTTTAAGAAACAGCAGACAGTTCTTAAACCTATGCTCTGAGGGACTACCTAGCTAGCATATCGGTACTATTTACCTGCAGATGTGTCTAAGAAACTATATTGTTCTGCTCTGCCCAAAACCTTGATATTTATCATTTGTACTGCAGTGGCACCTAGAGGTTCTATGCTGCCCCATACTATGTATTTTGGGATTATTTTTATTTAATCTTTATTAGTGCCAACATTACACTAAATGAGATACGTGTGTGTGTGTGTGTTTCAGAGAGCTAGTGTGGTATAGTGGTTAAGGTACTGGAATCTCAGGTTCAACTGCCTACTGGTGCCTTAGAAGCTTTCTGGGTGACCTTGGGCCAGTCACAAACTTGGTGCACAAGGTGTCTGCCATGCTGCAGGAATGAACATCCATTGCAGCAAGATTTCTTGTACAGAAATATTTTCTTGAGCCCTGCTTTCACTTTTCATTCTCTCAGCAGCAAGCGGCACCACTTCTAGCACAATTTTAATTTGCTTCACTGGCAGAGTGGGGTGAATTTGCCAGTGATCGCAGCTTTGCCCCAGAAATCTTTCCTCTACCCTCGGCCAGCTTACCTAGCTTCACCCTTACCATTACCTTGCACTGCCATCCTTGCTTTTTCCCTCACCCTCTTCCATGTTGTTGACCCCCTCCTGCTAAAGTCTCATATCCATATATCGATATCTCAATATAATAGTAACAGGGAGTGCTTGGTCCTGCCATACATACAATGTTCCTGTGCATTCAGTCCCCCCCCCCCCGCTTCCAGGGATGGTGTGAATCCCTCTCCCCATGCACTACAGGGGTGGCAGGGAGTGGATGTTGGGGTAGATCTAATGCAGGAATATCAAAATTCTAAGGAATATCAAAGTAACATGTCTCTCTCCTCTCATGGCGGCATCAGCAGCAGTAAATGTGTGTGTGTGTGTGTGTGTGTGTGTGTGTGTGTGTGTGTGTGTGTGGAGCAGGGGCGTTATGCCCATTGGGCAAAGTGGGCAGTTGCCCAGGGCGCCCCCTTGTGGTAGGCACCAAAATTCAGGTTTTGTTTGTGTTTTTTGGTATTTTAGTGGGTTTTCCGTTTTTGGCCTGCAGGGGGCGCAGTTTTTAGGATAGCAGCACCAAAATTTCAGGGATGTTTCGGGAGACTCTTCCAATGCTATCACCAGGTTTGGTAAGGTTTGGTTCAGGGAGTCCAAAGTTATGGACTCCCAAAGGGGGTACCGCATCTCCCATTGTTTCCAAAGGGAGCTAATAGGAGATGGGGCTACACATTTGAGGGTCCATAACTTCGAACCCCCTGAACCAAACTTCACCAAACCTGGCAGGTATCATCAGGTGAGTCTCTTACTGATACCACCTAGGTTTTGTGAAGTTTGGTCCAGGGGGTCGAAAGCTATGGACTCCCAAAGGGGGTGCCCCATTCCCCATGGTTTCCAATGGGAGCTAATAGAAGATGGGGGCCAATTGGGGGGACTGGATACAATACCATAAATGTTTTCATAGCAGTAATAAAACATTTTTGAAAGCATTTTGAAAATGTTTTCAAAAAAATTATTTCTGCTGTGTGGCATGGCCTATTGCTGCTTTCAGATTTGTGAGTTGGGGCATGTTCTATAATGTGATGGTGACTTTGAAACGACCTGGTGTAAAAATCATTGCTTGGTCATGGTGTGGGAGGGTGTCTGCCCATGGAGGGGGGGCAAACTTTAGTTTCCCTAGATATGTCACTGGGTGTAGCTACAAGGGGGCCAGGGGGGGGGCATCAAACAGGTTTTGCCCAGCGCTCCAGTTTGCCTAGTTACACCACTGGTGTGGAGGGAGAGAATATAAATTCTAGGACATGGTCCCCTTTTTCAGCAGAGTATAATCTCAGAAACTGCTCTGCCTCTTTCATTCAGTGGCTGGGGTGGGTGGGTTTATTTTTGGAAAGGGACTGGAATATCGATATAACTGCAATAAAAGAAATATTGATATAACAGCAATTTAAAGGTCATTAACGCCAGAAATCTTCCAACTGCAAAAGCTCACAGCCAGTTCGTATGAAATGAGAACCAGGTGTGTCACAAGGACTTCACACATACAACGTGCATGGTCAGCAGGCTGGACAGAAGTGATAGAAGAGGGATCTTGTCTGAACTGGCTGTGAGCTTTTGCTCTGCCTCTCCTTCTGGCCTGCAATCAGCTCAACTCCAAAAGCAAGGCTTCAACCAATTATATTTTAAAGCCTCCAAACTTTAAAGCCGTTACAATACACACAGGGAGTAATGTGAATCAATAATAAAGTTAGTTCTGCACATTCAGTCCTTGGGCTGAAACTCTCTTCTGATTGGCGTTCTGGAGGAAAAAGACTGCAACGGCCTTATTTATTTTGCTTGACAAATGCCAGGAGCAGCTGTGAAGTTTGGGTTTTTTGATGTAGCAGCATGTGCTCTGCAAATTCCGAAAATCTAAATTATTCTCCTTTCAGGCTGAATTTTTAGAACTTGGCATTGTTATCAGTTTTCAGTAGAAAAGTGACAGCGGCAGCAAGACATCTTTAACTGTTACATTTATCTGGGTATTTTTATTCTCTTAAAAAGAAGTTCAATGTGTCTAAGACAAAATGGGAGGGGGATTAACCACTAATCCATTAAAGGTAGCATTTTCTGAAAATTACACCTTTCATCAGAGTTAGACTTCCTACTTGGAGCAAGATTAAAACTGGGCTGTTATTTATCTGCCTTCCTGGGGCAGAAGAGGTGGGAAGAGGAATGCAGAAGGTGCATTTTAAACAGGTTAAAAGCAGGGTAATGGGGAAAAATCACTTTTGAATTGCAAACTTACATTGTGAGGGAATGCTTAAAATGACAGACTTCTTCTAACAGATAAGAAGAAATGTCTGATGAATCTGGCGAACCAGATTTGTTTCTGCACGTCTATACATGATGACTCCTGGGTGACCTTGGGCTAATAACAGTTCCGTGATCCCCAGGCAGTGGTGGGCGTCAGCAGGTTCGCACCACTTCGGCAGAACTGATTGTTAAAATGGTGCTTGTAAGCCACCAGTTGTTAAATTATTTGAATCTCACCACCGGAACCAGTTGTTAAATTATTTGAAACCCACTACTGTGACCCCAGGATAGCATTTTTGGGTTTTCAAAATGGCACCCTTCTTTCCTTCTTTATCAGCAGAACTGATTGGATCCACTCACAATGTGTACGTAGAATGAATGTATGCTGTCAGAGCTGTGGGATGATTATGACAGATAACATGAAGTACAGCTCATGATCTGGCAACCCTTAATATATTCTGTAAGCCATTTTGGCTACAAACATGTTTAACTGTGAGATAGTTAGCATGAACTGGAGTGTCCAACTAAGAGTAGAAAAACTGAGATTCTAATCCTCACTCCATATGAAAGCTTTGCGGGTGATCTTGGGCCAGACACTCACTTTTAGGCTGACCTACCTTACAGGGTTATTGTGAAGATAAAATGGCGGTAAACAATGTCAGTTGCTGGCATTGGCATTGGCAAAAAAAGCAGAGTATAAAAAAGGTAAATAAACAAAAGAACATAAATGCATAAATAAAGGAGATTCTAGTCTATATAATTCAAAAGTACCTAATTCCAACAAGAGAGACTTAAGCATATGTTTAAATTTTCAATTGAAATGTATATACTTCCAGGTTCATTGTAGCTATTACAGATTCACCAAAATGGCAGTCCTGGCGATTGTAGTAATAAACTAGTTGTAGATATTTGAATGTCTTAAGCAGCATACAGAACTCAGTCCTTCCAAGATCTGCATCAATCATTGAACGAATTCCTGTCTTGCTCCTGGGAATCCTGTCTCCACAAGTCTGCCTCCTTTTCTTTCATTATTAGTTAACTGTCTTCACTTTAGTTTCCCAGTCTTTCGGATGGCTGCTAGCAGAGCTGGCACAGGGAATAAATTTCCATATGCCCAATGATCGGCCAGCCTTGTACCAGCCACATCTTTAATTAGGTCTCACTGAAGAATCCAGCATCTGTGTAACACCCAAGGTTTCACAGCTATTTGCAGAATGGATATTAGTACCTTCTTTGTAAGTGTGATGTATGAACTGTATGTATTTCTTTGATAAATTGTTTTTAAATATTTCCTCCTTTTTATTAATTGAAGAGGAAACTCATGCATCAATGACAATTCTGTGCTGGTTTACACATAAATTATTTCCCCACAATGTTCATTTTTATTATTATTGCCAATATTACAGCAAATGCCTAGGTTTTTTTTTTGCCTTGTAAACAAGATTTTGCTTACAGCTAAATGAAAAGGAGTGAAGTTAATCACATTGAAATAATAGGTTTAAAAATGTAATTCAGTAATGCTGGGGCAATTTTTAATCTTCTTTGCCACGAGCAAAGACAGATACTCTTCTTTTTCATAATTAAATGGTATTCATCATGAAAAAGGCAACACAAGAGGCTCATAATTTTATATACAAATTCCTGCTTGTGGGAAATAAAGGAATGTTGAAAAATGGAAAGACCTTCATAGAGACCAGGAGCCTGAAACATTAAGGGCTAGCCATCACAACCTTTTAGAGCCAAGAAAAAAAATCTCAGTGCTTAGTTTCACTTCATATTTCGTGGAATATTGCCAGACCAATAAGGGATAGCAATATGATTCCCAGTAATGATATGTGTCTGAGGTACAATCAGTGCAGGGTTGCAAAATGGGCCCCAAAGGCCATGTTGTATATTTACCACTATTAAATACAAATAATGTTTCATGTCATATTTACTTTTCAACTGGCTTGGAGGCTAACAGCACAATCCCAGACAGGCTGATACCTTTCTAAGCTTATGGAATTCAAGTGACATAGAAGTGTGCGATGTTGTATATAGAACTGCACTATTAGTGAGGACAAAGCGGTATCCGTGAAACTTCTCATTGGCTCTGGGACTTATGCTACCCAGCTACTACCAGTTGGGAAAGAGCAAATCACAAGTGCCTGCCCCCTATTGCTAATTACCCTACATGTTTCCAAGCCTAGCATGGGCCATATGTATTCAGGCCTCTATGTCCTCAGTGTCATCTATAGCAAGAAAGGAATGGGACACTACAGTGTCAGATCCGGCAACTGACAGACAATACAAAACCTCTGGTTTGGCCAAGTAGGGTTGCCATGCTTGCACCTGGAAATTCAGGTTGATAAGTCTGGAGATTTGGTGGAAGAACCAAGGAATGATGGGGATGGGGGATGGGGAGGAACTAAGGGGGTAGAACCTGCCCTCTAAACCAGTCATTTTCTCCATGGAAACTGACCTCTGTAGTCTGGGAATCAGATGTAATTCTGCAAGATCTCCAGGTCTTACCTGGAGGTTGGCAACTATACTGCCAATCCCAAATGTTTTCTGGCAGGGTCTGGAAAAAGGGAAAGACACATCAATCCCAGGTAATTACCAGGAAGAACCATAAAAGTGCTCCTCCCACCACAGTGCTCTAGGAATTCTCCCAATTTCTATGGTAATGACAATAGAGATTGGGGAACCCCTAGAGCCGTGGTGGCGAACCTATGGTACTCCAGATGTTCATGGACTACAATTCCCCTACCAGCCCCTACCAACATGGCCAATTGTAGTCCATGAACATCTGGAGTACCATCGGTTCGCCACCACGGCCCTAGAGCATCCTGGATGCTGTGATGTCACTTCTTGATCATCACCCAGAATTTATGTCTCATAAATCCAACTTGTGTGGACAATGGAGAATGGGGCAGGTAAATGGTAAACCTATCAACGACATTTCTGTTTGCTGCCCCTCATGTCTTGACTTAGATATGATGACCATTCCTGCTTCTGGCCTCAAGCTTCCAATGAAACACAAAAATAGCTTCTCTTTGTGAGTTTCTGGCCATGCTTTCTTTTTATTTCATAATTTTGAAGTATGATTGGTTCTGGATAACAGTAAAATTCCATCTTTTTCATTTGATCCAGAAACCTACTTGAGGTTTGTGTTTTGCAACGTCTGGGAAAGCTATGTTTCATTCTCCCGTTTCAGAACTGTACAGCATTTGTTTTGTTTTTTTGTTTTAGCATCCTGGAATTAAAAGACTTTTTGAAACATTACATAAGATCCCTGTGCCGGTATGAACTACTATAGATTTATTAGTCTTAGTCTAGCTACACGAACTTTGCCAGACAAAAAACCTGGCGTCTCTCACCCTTTCATTTTTAGAGTGTCATAATTCAAGATTCCTTGTCCAATTCACTTTAAATTTTATAGAGAAATTGGCTACAAATCTCAACTAACAAATTTTTAGTCTGAGAGGCCATGCGTTCTTGTCCTTTTGAGAAGGCAGAGTATGGTTTACAGCAAAAAAAAAAAAAGGTAAGCTTGAAATTGAAGGTATTCTGTAGCCCCGATTGAAGAAGCAGGGATAGCAACATTTCTCCAAGGCTCAGTGATGAAAAGGGACACACAGTCCCACTTAAATTCTGAACACTTTAAAAATTGCATTTTATCAACTTAATAATTGGGGAAAGACTGGCACTAATCCCTCTTCATCTTTGTTGAAAGAAAGTCTGGTTCAAATGAACATTTGCTGTAGCTTGGAACAAAAATCTGAATTCGTATTGAAAACCAGATTTCTAGCATTCATATTGCTTAAGGATGCCAGCCTCTAAGGAGGATGTGGGTATTCCCTGGAATTATATCTTATCTCCAGATTACTAAGATCATGTTCCTCTGGAGAAAATGGATGCTTTATAGCGTGGGCTCTTTAGTAAGGTTTCTGTCTTCTCTACTCTCTATCTTCAAATCTCCAAGAGTTTCCTAGCCTAGATCTGGAAATCCTAATTATTGCCATCTGTTTATGCCAACCAATAGGTTTATATTGTATTCCTTTCCCAGTTTGTATTCTAAGAATGCTTGAGTGGTTCCAGTATTTACCATCGGAAGGCTGACATTTGTGTGAAGAAGCCAAATGTCACCTCCACATTTGGGCTTTTGGTTTAAAATTCAGAGCTAATCAATGACAATTTTAAATCAAAATGTGAAACATTTGACATGAATAGAAATGGTGCTCTCCAGTTCACGTAAGCTTTAAAACCACACAAAAAAACAACCCTTTTTCTTCTACATTGATCATTAACAGTATAAACTGTAAACATTTAAAAGGCTGAATGTGAAATGTAAGAAATGTTTGCGTCACGAGGCATGTTTTGTCATTTATCTGCAGCATGGGAAATGTCATTATACATTCATATAAAACTACCAGTAAGAATCAATTCCTAGCCTGATTGCTTATGGACCACTAACAAAGAGCCATAACATCACGCCTTTCCAACCGAGATAGCAGGAAGACATGAATGACCGAGTCCAAACCTCATCTATCTATATTATAGTTTCTTTAGTAGTCAGAAGCAGTGTGGATCACAAAAGTACAGCAAGGAAAAGAGATGGGAGTGTTGCTTGAAGTTAGTGGAAGAGATGTCATTCTGTGCTAAAACCTCCGCACTCTTGGTACCCCCAGAATTAAGGCTTCAATGAAGAACATTTTTTGCTGCCAAGTCAAAGCTCGCTTATGGTGGCCCCTGTAGGGTTTTCAAGGCAAGAGATGTTCAGAGGTGGTTTGCCATTGTCTGCCTCCATGTCATGCCCCTGGTATTCCTTGTAGGTCTCCCATTCAAATACTTGCCAAGGCTGGCCCTGCTTTGTTTCTATCGTACAAGGGCCCCTTTCACACATGCAGAATAATGCACTTTAAATCCACTTTCAAGGCACTTCGAAGATGGATTTTACTGTGCGGAATAGCAAAATCCACTTTCAGACAATTGTGAAAGTAGATTGAATGTGCATTATTCTGCATGTGCAGAAGGGGCCAAGATCAGGTTAGCCTGGGGCTATCCAGGTCAAAGCTAGATTACGCACATAAGGTACTTTATTTTGCGTTTGCGAAATGTTATCTAGGATGGTAAAGCAGGATGTATGAGCTGAGAAAAATTCTGCAGATGTAAAATTTGGCTGGAAAATACAGCAAGAAGAAAAGGACCGCAGCAAAGAATCGTTTTACATATGCTTCCCTGATTTAATTCCTAATTTGCTGTCTGACTCAGTTCTCCCTTGTCTTTATAAGCATCAGAAGCAAAGTGTCTAAAGGAAAAGTTATTGAATTTTCACTAAACCTTAATACATGCAAAGGCTTTTTGTCCTTTAATGTTCCGAAAAGGTATGCTTCCCCGTTACGATCCCCCCCCCCCCAACAACTGCCTATATCTTTTCTCATTATAGGCAGCGGTCCAAAACCAATACAAATTAAATAAATATCCCGCTGAGAGTTGTACTTTTGAAAGTAGCCTTATTGCCAGGCAGATGTTGCGCTATCTTAAACTGGCTCAACCATCTTTGGGGCTTTTACAAAAATATTTAAACTAAAAAAAAAGAAGAAATTAAAATCTAAATATTACCCTTGAAGGAAGTGTTTGCATTGATAGACTTTGATTTCATTCATGCACCCACCCACCCCACAGCATGCCATGGGCTTTCATCCCATAATGGTTCTTCTTTGTTAATCTGCTTTACACACACCAATACAGTCCAAACTGGCAGAGAGAGCGAGAGAGGGGGAGAGATGTCAGATGAAAGGGCTAATCGGTAGCTTGGTTTACAGATACTTCTTAAAGGGTATGGTGCAATTTTGCTTAATGTCTTCGTATTACAGCAGTCTCCGCTGGAAAATTTTGGCATAAGAGGCCATGCCAGATGGAAGATAAAACTTCACTTTTATGGATATTTTCCAGCAGAAGAAACATTTGGTTCTCATCAGTTCTAAATGAATAATATTTATTGCCTGAACAATTTTGTGTTTTAGAGGCAGAATGACAAGGGCACAAAAACAAAACAAAACAAAAACCCTGTGCCTGTTAACAAGATTCTTTTTCACAATGAAATCTGCTAACGGCAAGTGATTTAGAATTATGAAGTGGTTTGAAAGTCTTTGTTTTAAAGCTGAAGCACAGCTTATTTACCTAATATAAATAAATAAACAGCAGCCACAGGTGGGATAGTATTTAAATCTAATGTCGTTTGTTACTGGGAATCGAGCAGCATAGCATGGTGTGGGGTATCCAAAGTATTACAATCCCAAACATGTCAAATCATACATTTAGTTTATGGTATGGGTCATCATGCAAAGGAAAGAAAGGTGGGGGAGAGGATAGTAAAGTTACCTTTTGCTAAATTAATCAGAGACTGGATTTTTTGTTTCTTTTTTTCCCTTTTCTTTTCTTTTGCAAACTTTACTCAGGCCAACAAATGGAGCCTCTGAGTGTTATACATCACTTTGTAGGGCTTTAGAATGATATTGGAGGCCTATATCTGTCTGGTTATATTGCAGAACCATATGGGAACCTCCACCTTCCTAATCTCTGCAGCTTCTAGCCATGTACACCTTTGGCCATTCTTCTATCAGTTTTGTTTGAGTTAACATGATATGCTTTGACTTCTTAGCAGAATTGAACATGATAAACATGTGCATCTTCTGCACAGTTCAAATCTGTCTTTAAAATATGTAAAAATTGGGTTTTTAAAAATCCCCAATGCCATTAATGAATTCCTCTCTTATCTGTCATTGTAAAGTAAATTAAAAATGTGGTAGATACTAAGAAGAAGAAGAGTTTGGATTTATATCCCCTTTTTCTCTCCTGTAGGAGACTCAAAGGGGCTGACAATCTCCTTGCCCTTCCCCCCTCACAACAAACACCCTGTGAGGTAGGTGGGGCTGAGAGAGCTCCGAGAAGCTGTGACTAGCCCAAGGTCACCCAGCTGGCGTGTGTGGGAGTGCACAGGCTAATCTGACTTCCCCAGATAAGCCTCAACAGCTCAGGTGGCAGAGCTGGGAATCAAACCCGGTTCCTCCAGATTAGATACACGAGCTATTAACCTCCTACGCCACTGCTGCTCCCTAAGCCCTCTGTCACTAAGCCCTCTGACAGTAATTTGATTCAATTATATCTATTGTGTGTATTGTGTGTTATATTGTTTTTATGTTTGTATTTTTGAAGGATTTTTTATTATTGTTGTTTGCTTGGGTGGTTTTCTGTTTGAAAAAAATCAATAATTTAATACTAAAATATGTCTTCAAATGTGATTCCAAATATGAGCTGGAATATGGCAGGCAAGCATCTGATATGTTCTGAACCATCAAGAAGACCTTTATTACATGTAAGTGTGCTCTGAAGATGCCAACCTGCATTGTTTTTAGCACCCACAGAAATGGCAGCACATAGTCCTGAATATAATCACAGGCATAGGGTACTCATCCCAAGGAATCGTTACATTTTAACTACTTTCTATATCCAAAGTCAAGTCAAAGGAGTTTCTTTCCTCTTTCTCAGGATGAACCACTTGAGAGACTCAGGCCCCTTCCGCACACACAAAATAATGCATTTTCAAACCACTTTCACAATTGTTTGCTAGTGGATTTTGCCATTCCACACAGCTTCAAAGAGCACTGAAAGCAGTTTGAAAGTGCATTATTCTGCATGTGCGGAATGAGCCTCAGTTTGCCAAAGCTTCCTAAGCAGAGTTACAGACTTATAAGTTCACTGATGTTAATTGGCTTAGAAGGGTTAACTCTGTTTATGATGCAACTGTGCTTGTCCTGTGCTTCAGCTCACGCAGAAGTGGCCATAACCTGGTGGCTCCCAAATGGGTGCTTGTAGATACCAGGCCCCGCCCAGTGCATTTCCTGGTGCTCATTTGCTTCTTTAACAACTTATCTCTCCTCCAAAGTATACAGCCAATCTTGGCTTTCCTCCAACTCTGAAGAGCCGAAGATGGTTTAACAGTTTGTTCATCCTCACATATAGTCCCTGCTCGGAATTATTTACTGATGAGGAGTACGGAGCTTCTATTTCCCATCGATCTCCCTGTACATTTTCCTTAAAAGATTCTACATTACACAGAATGTTCAGGAAGCTTGTGGTTCCCTGTCTGCACAGATTACAAACATCCTCCCCCCCCCCTCCCCGGAGCTACAACTGCTGTCTCCAGCCTCGTGAAAGGAATGTCTACCATTATTTAGAGATGCTTGAGCATCTGCCAGTTCAGCTCACATCCTGCTCTCACCAGTTGGAAGGAGGGTTCTGCTTATTTGGCAAGCTTTCAGATGTCTGAACAAATTTGAATGTGCCCTTTTTGAATGATTACACTGTTTTCTCAAACACGCTGAAGAGCATAGTGCCAGTTGTGAACCTTCATCCAAACTGCTTGCTGCAATCACTTTTTTTACACTCTCTATTACACCATTTTGCCATTACTGCAACTGGGCAATCAGGAGAGCACCTGGCAATATACATGCTCATGTTCATGTCAAGTGTTGCAGCATCCCCACCATGTTTCCGAACTGCACAAAATCCTAAAGAATTCTATATCAACAAGCAAGGTCTCCAAGCTGGCCAGGACCCTATTCTGTAGGATGTTTTATATAATATGTTCCTAAATGTGGATGACAAAGATCTGAGTGGATTTGGATAAGCATTTGAATTTCACACATTTTCTTCTAAAAGGACGTTGCTGTTTATAACCCTGCCAGGAATTCTGTTAAAATTTGACACTCGCATGGGCATACTGAATATGCCTGGAACACAACTTCATCCACTCCTCTTCTGCAGGTTGGATAATATTAATGATATGAATGGGGCAGAAAGAAGAGGTAGGGACTGGGCAAGTCACTCATCCTTCATTCTGGCTCCATTAAAGTTCAATTTGAAACAGCATCAGAGTTATTTTGACGTGTTCCGTGGGACCTCACATTGATTTTCATCTTAATTTGGAGTGCGATTTGATAAGCAATAGTTGGCACTGAGAGATGTTGTTGTTGGAAACTCTGATATGTACAGTGAGGTCTTGTTTTCCCCATGGTTTGAAGTATGGCAGGGTTTCCCCCCAAAAAATAATGTTCTTAAAACATCTGCTAGCAATTAGGGAGTAACACATTTAAGACATATTAAAGTACACTCTTATTAGCATTTCAGCAATAAAAATGAGGTATTCTGTCGGAACCTTCTGTACTTTCTCGCATCTGCCAACCATCTGAAATGTGCAAACATTTCTCAATAAACTGTCTTCATAGTCGCAAAGATAAATATTTTTAAAATACCCTTAGTGGGAACTTTCTGATAAAGCTTTTTAAAAAGACTTGCTTACTTATTTTTAATAAACCTTACTTTCTTACTACACCAGGAGACCAGAAGTTTGAATCAGTCCAGCCTGCCCCCCCCACCCCACCCCCCCAGGGCCTGATGCTATCATCACATGAACATAAGCTGTACAGTGCTAGGTCATGTCTATTGTGGTTCCAATTAAGCTGAAGGATAGGGGAAGGTAGGTCTAAAATGAAGCAAGGCAACAGGGAAACTGGCAAGAAGAACAAAAAAGGCAACAGGAAATTGATAAGTATGTATGTGTTGTCAAGTTGCAGACAACTTATAGTGATACTAGCAAGGGACTTTAAGAACTTAAGAAAGAGCCTGCTGGATGAGACCAGAGTCCATCTAGTCCAGCACTCTGCTACTCACAGTGGCCCACCAGATGCCTTTGGGAACTCACATGCAGGATGTGAAAGCAATGGCCTTCAGCTGCTGCTGCTCCTGAGCACCTGGTCTGCTAAGGCATTTGCAATCTCAGATCAAGGAGGATCAAGATTGGTAGCCATAGATCGAGGCAAGTGAGAAGCCGAGGCAGTATGGAGAGGCAGCAAAAAAGGGTGAAAAACAGTCTCCTGAAAAGCCCTCCATAGGGCTCAATGGAGTTGCGCCACTACACCACAGTGTTCCCAGCTTGAAAGTCCAGGTGGAAGCCAACTAAAGTCAGCTTCACCCCAGGAACGTCCCAGCCCATCCTCCCCCCAGTGCCAGCATCCACTTGAACACCAGCACAGCTCCACAGCAGCACCCACTTCTGGATTTGGCCATAGCAGAACTGCAGGGCATCCAGACACAGGCATATTTCCCCCCTCCACTAGCATGGGTGTCCCTTACACTGGTGGAGAGAGCAAACATGCCGGCATAGACCTCCTCCACTTCCAGATGTCATTTCAGCCCCCCCTCCCGTCCCCCCCAATATGTATTGGTCCATTAAGTCATTTTGTGGGTAGCACATACAATCTCAGCATGTGCAAATGCTTATCCTTTAAATTCTGAAAACACATATTGCCTTCTTCACACAAAATAGCAACTGTGCCTTTAAGAAAACTATGCAATGGTGTAGTGGTTAAGAGCAGGTGCACTCTGATCTGGAGAACCGGGTTTGATTCCTCACTCTGCCATTTGAGCTGTGGAGGCTTATCTGGGGAACTAAGATTAGCTGCTTGTGCACTCCCACACACGCCAGCTGGGTGATCTTGAACTAGTCACAGCTTTAGGGAGCTCTCTCAGCCCCACCCACCTCACAGGGTGTTTGTTGTGAGGGGGAAGGGAAAGGACTTTGTAAGCCCCTTTGAGTCTCCTTACAGGAGAGAAAGGGGGAATATAAATCTACCGGTAACTCTCTCCTTCTCTTTCTCCTCTTCCTAAGCCCCCTTCTTAAAAAAAAAAAAGCTGAAATAACTTGTCTTGGGGGAAGGATATTAAACATTAAAACAAACCTGTTATTGAAAAGTGGCTGGATGCAGGTGGGACAATGTACTAGGAAAAAGCCGACTCAAAATCAGCTTCCCAAAAAACATTAGGGTAAAAAAGGGCTCAAAAGAGCCAGACAAAACAGTGCCAGAAAAACAACCAGAGAAAAGCAGTGGCCCCTATATCCTCCCCACCCCAATCTATTTGTTGCCAGGACATGCCTAGCAATTCTGCCTGGCACTGTCACAGAGAGAAACTCATCTTACCATGGCATGTCTCTGAAGTGTCAGCGATAGATGCAAGCAAAACGTTAGGAGCTAAAACTACCAGACCATGGCCACACAGCCCAGAAAACCCACATCAGCAAAGAAGCATATTCTTATCTCACTATTCTTCATCTCTCTGATGGCCAGTTCACAATTTATATGACAGACGTGTTTGCGTGCTACGTTTATCCTGCTTTTTCCATGATAGATACTAAAAAAGGGGAAAAGGAAAATGGTCCTTGACCAAGTACTGTACATCTTTTCACTTTCCTTTCTGCACTGTTGTGAATCTTACCCATTTTGTTGCACCTTAGGGCCCAATTCAATGACGAGAATTGATTTTTTGGTACTTCAGTGGCCATGAGTGGAAACTGGAGATATTATTTTTTATTGAATACGATCCTCGGAGCATGAGCTCTCAAGCTCTCTTCAATACACTGTAATAAAGTAATACCAACATTTTCAAGCTCTCCATAACTTCATTACTCCAATTCTCTTTGGGACACTGTAGTTCCTTACCCAGACTCTTTCATGGATGGTGAATTTCATGTGTATTACTATTGGCAAAGGCTCTTTTTTATATCTGTGCACCTACATGCATTCATAGAAACACTCACATGGGTCTCTGCTTCCCTCCAATGGTATATCTGCACCAACCATTTTTCTGTGATATATAGCATAAGGCTAACAGCAAAGTTTTTGTAATTACATGGATACTGATTTTCCCTCAGCATTTCTTGTGATATTAGGACAGATACAGCAAAGAAGACTGTCAGTCATCCTCCTAGCATGTCTAGTCACAAGTAAATTTGTTCATGAAGAGATGTGACAATACCCTTACAAGCTAAGCACTACCATGAATCAGTGATTTGAGTGGACACCTCAATGTGCTCTTTGCAAGGGTGCATATCCGTTTCAGAGGCCTATTCTTTTTTAATATATTGCATGCTAGGGTTTTTAATGCTTTGTTAATTATTGTTCATACCCTGATCTGTAAGAGACAAAAGGGGTCCCAAAACGTTTTGAGCCTGCAGGCACTTTTGGAATTTTGAAACTGGATGGTGGGCACATCCACAAAATGGCTGCCACAAGATGCAGAGCTAACCACAAAATCTCAGGGAGTGAACACGTGCATAACTCTAATAGTAACTCTTCAACATTTGAGTAATAGTAACTCTTCAACATCTCCTAATGGTAACTCTGTTTAATAGAATGCCTTTTAAAAAGAACATATTGTTTTAAAATATATAGCTTATTTCAGTCATCCTTGTGAAGATCCTTGTGTTATTATGGCAGCTGCTATTGCAGCTCTATTATGAAATCCTGAGGAAATTAACTTTTAAATTGAAATTCAAAATTTGCTGTGATTTTTAGTCCTAATAAATAAGGCATTTTTCTATTGTTCTTGTTCAATTCTTTTTAATGAACTAGCATGGCCCATAAGATCTAATTTTTACGGTACATTCTAAATGTGAACAAAACACCATGCAATTCCATTCATTTCTGCCATAAGAAAACACTGTCTAGTAATTACCAGCCTTTGAAGTGGTTTACCAACAGCTTATACGATATTGGAATTGAACAGTAATAAGTGAGAACTAGACATGCTAGCTTAGAAATGGACCACTCAGCTTTAATCTAGGCTCACTGTGTAATCTTGACCAAGTCACTGTAGCTTTTTCTAACATACCTCTCAGGATTCTTTTGGCCCATTCTGCACAACACAAATAAAACATCTTCAGGACATTTTTTTAAAAAGCATTTTGGGGTGGAATTTTACGCAGTCCCCCCCCCCCCACCCAAATGTTTGGAAGACATTTTATTTTTGCTCCAAGCATTGCATTTCAAAAGTGCTAAACCTGCAACTTTGTTCTTGAAGTCACTTTGGAAATATTTCCTGCTTGCTGAGTGTAGAGCAGGAAACATTTTATCCCCTCCCCCCTTTTTGGAGCTCTTACTTTCATTCTCGCCACAGCTCCTGCCTGCCATTTTCTGCTGTTGCAGGATTCTCTGTGCCACCCGCCATTTGCAGAAAGTTTCCACAGAGATTTCCTCGGCTTGCAACTTATCTACCCACAATTTCCATCTAAAAAGTACATGTGTAAAGTTAGTTTTCAGTGCTGATTCAGCACACGTGTTGTTTTCCCCTTTTTTTGTTTTGTTTTGAGGGAGGTATCTTTGAAGCTACAAAGGCTTGAAATACGCATACATTGCCAGTTCTCATATTGTGTTGTCGTAGCTTTGAAGACACCTCCCTCAAAAAAAAAGAGTACCTTCATCTGCAGGGAAAGGATGTCAGGTCCATGGAAACCAGACTCTACTCATTAAAAACATAAAATAGCTTGGCCCCAAGTGTGTCAACAATTTCAATTCCTTTGTTTAAATTGAAGGATCAAAAAACACAAGGTAGGAAGTATGTGCTATATTGTCTTTACATGTTTACACATATGAATCAATAAGATTAATTTCCTTGTAAAGCTTTGAATAGACCCTTTAAACTACATTTGATTAATTTCTTTTTCCTAATTAAGTATTTCAATTCAAGTGTTTGTTGCTATTGGACATAAAAAAAATGACTATGTCTCCAATACATCCTGTGTTCCACTTTAGGACAAACACCAAACTAAAGGTTCTTTCTTCATGCACCAAAACATCTTCTCTACCTTTGGCCGGATGGGGTTTTGTACTGAACCTTCTTCACTAATCGGAAAATATATATATTATGCTACTCTTGGTTTTTTTAAACTCATATCCTTTCCCCCTCCTCTTTTGTACCGTCCAAGCTGACTCTCAAAGACAAGGTTTAAATGTGTTAATGCCCTAATGTTTTGACCTAGTGTAACCCCTGTGTCAGAATGGGATGACCCAGAAAGGGGTGGAGTCTGAAAAGAAGCAGAATGCTGCAGAACTCATGAGGTTGGAGGAAGCAAGGCTACCAGGCTGGGACCTTGATTGATTTTATTAAGCCCTTAACACCTTGTTTAAGGTAACTGCAATGTTGTGGGGAACTAGTGGGAAGGGAGTTTATTTTTTTTTGCTATATTTTAAATGTTAGAATTTATTGTTTCAGGGTTTTTGTGTATGTAAATGGTGAGAGTTTTCTGGGAACCTTCATCATCTTGAATCCCGTTCACCAAGCCTTTGAAGTCTTCAAAACCAACCACCAGCAAAGAAGAATTGGACTTGGCAATATCAGTAGACTGTAAATATAAGGACTTGAAATGCAAACCTGAACAGGACCTTGAATTGTAAATGTTAAATGTTGATGTTTAATGTTATTTGTAAAGAGAAGTAAACTGTTTTGTTTAAATTTGGTTCTTTGCAACTCCTTCCAAGTACTGCCCCACAGAACCCACAAGCTGAGGTTACACTAGCTCTGCACCTAAGGACTCCATGTGCCATGATGGGAAAATATGTATCTTGTGGGTGTGATGATAATTTATAAAGAATCCAAGAAGTTCTGTTTCCTTGGGTAACTAAAATATATCTTGCAGACAGCCTATTTGTTATCATTAAGTGTGCTTGTTAAATTGCAGTCCTTCATGGAGAAATCAAAGCTAGGATTTAGCACATTTTTTTGTATGCATCTATCTAAATCTATAATGGACTAATAGTTCAGTCGGACACAACTTGCTTATTTCATCAGTTAGTTTGAAGCATTTGGATATAAGTGGATTTCTTCTGTGATTGTACAGTTACCACTGCAGTTGTCAAAATACTTGCTTTTGGAATACATCTATTAATTTCATGATAAATATTCCAAAGCAAGTAGTTTGAGAATCCAACAGAAGTAGCTACATGATAAAAGCCTTGGACTCAGAACTTCATTCTTCTGATCTGGTGAGTATTATGGAAAGTCTTTCTTCCTCCTGAGTTTGGACTTGGGAAGAAGGAAGGATGGGAATCTTCCTTGAAGTCATCTACATTTTTGAGGCTCATGGATTATCATCAAAGCACAATGCAACTGGGGTTGACATTCTTCCATATTCTAGGTTTACAAAGGTTTGGCCTTATTCCTAATATGTTACACTTCTGCTTCAGAGATGCTCTGAATGCTTTGAAAGTACAAACAATACTTGGAACTGAGGAGGTCTAGGGGGTTGACCTCAGGATGCAAGATACCAGAAACAAAAGGGGTCTCAAACAAAATTTGAGTCTAGTGGCACCTTGAAGATTCACAAAATTTTCCAGGTTATAAGCTTTTATGAGTCAAAGCTCACCTCATCAGGAGGTATCCCCTTGGAAAGTGTTGTTGATCATTAATGTACTATTGGACTTGAATTTTGTTCTACTATTACACAGCTATCCACTTGGTACTAACTTTAAAAGGAGTCTTTGTGACCACAAAGTTTGGCTTGTGCTTCAATTCTGCTAACACTTAATTGCTGAAATCTCACAGGAATTGGCATATGGTATTGCCCTTTATGGAGTCAAATTATTTATCTATCTAGCCCAGAGCCAGCCGTGAAGCCACCAGGGGGCGGGGGCGTGTGACGCACTGGGCACACCATTTCTAGTCACGTTGGGGAGGAAAATCCCCCCTCTCCTTCCCCCACGGTGCCCCCCTGCAGTGCCCCCCCCTCGTGGCGCACCACCCCAATTACTTTTAGGAATGGAGCAGACCAGAAGCGTGCCTGCATTGCCTGGGCCTGGTGGGAACTACATTTCCCACCAGCCCCAGGCAATGCAGACAGGCTTCTGGCCTTCTTCTCCTGCCTGCTCCTTTCCTAAAAGGAAGTGGGGTGGAGGGCGCAAGGGGGGCGCCGTGGAGGAGGGGCGGGGGCGCTGTGGGGGCGCTGCAGGGGGGTACCGCAGGGGGCACTGCGGGGGGGCGCCACAGGGGAAAGGGGGGTGCAAAAGCCAGAGTGTGCACTGGGCGCACTCTGGTCTAGCTACGGTTCTGCCCAGAGTTACTCACTTCAATTGGATGTGAGTCTTTTTAGCCCTGTTAACTTTGATCCCTCCTGAAATGATACTGGCTGATTATGCACAAGATGTCTGCTGTGTGATGAGGGTAAATGTCTGTCACAGCAACATTTCTTGTACAGACCGGCTGCTTCCTAGAGCCCCGCTTTCACTTTCCATTCTCTCTGCAGCAAGTGACATCACTTTTAGTGCGACTTTTAATTTGCTTCGTTGCCAGAGTGGGCAGATTTTCCAGTGAGCACAACTTTGCCCCGGACATCTTCCCTCTGCCCACAGCCAGCCTTCCCACTCTCTTGGCTGCTTTGCATGTCCTTCCCCTTGCCCTTCCCACCAGTGCTGCCAGTTCCTTTCTGATTCTTTATTAAGGTATTGATATCTCAATATACCGTAATAACAACCAAGAGGGCTTTTGCAAGGAACCGTACAAGCAGGACATCTTTTTGGCTCTACCCCACCTCCCCTGCTCAGCCTCTGCCCTCCCTGATGATCAGGAGGGTTTTTTAAACTTTATTTCAGAAAAGACTCTGTTTTAAGCCAAATGTCTTTCTTCTCTTGCAGCAGTGAGAGAGAGCACATGGAGTGGGAGGGAGGGGAAGGGAGGGGTGGGGGAGAGAATATCAACTCTAGTGTTGAGACTCCTGGGTGTGATGAGATCTGTGCCTTTAAGGCAGTGGATGGGTAGAGTTAAGAGAACCAGGAGAGTCAGAGGCCTAACAGACTTCAGCAGAAAAGCTGCACTGCAGGCTGTGGGCTGCCTCCTCAGCTGATTATGCACAACATGTTTCGCCGTGGTGGGGGCAAATGTCTATCACAGCAAGATTTTTCAGATGTATTTCTTCAAACCCCACTTTCACTTTTCATTCTCTCCACATCAAGCAAGACCACTTCTAACACAATTTTAATTTTGCTTTGCTCTATAGCAGACATTTGCCAGTGAGCACAGCTTTGCTCTGGACATCTTCCCTCCACCCATAGTTAGTCTTCCCACTACCTCCCACTGCCATCCACACTTTTCCCCCTCACCCCCTTTCATGTTGCCAGCTCCTTCAAGTGACAGAAAAGAAGCTCACTCACCCTCTGCATTGATATAGTAATATCTTGACATAATAATAACAGAGGGTACTTGGAAATAACAAGCTTCTCTGTACAGCAACAGGAGGGAGTGGAGGTTGGGGAGAGAGAATATTGGCTCAAAGGCATGGTCCCCTTCTTTAGCAGTGTGTGGTTCAGGGAACTGTTTTGCTCTTTCATTTGGAGGGGGGATTACTTTGGAACAGTAATATCAATAAAAATGCAGTTTAAAGACTAAGCCAGCAATCTTGATTTCCAAGTGTAATGAGAATAAGAATAAGTGCTTTAAGATCTGTGCCTTTAAGAATAAGTTGATGGGCAGAGTTAAGAGAAACAGACCAGGAAAGTTCTTTGCAGAAAAACTGTGTGCTCGGAAGGGAGTGCCTCCTGACGTGTAAACAGAAAAAATGTGAGGAGAGCCCACTGCAAGCAGCGAAGAATCCTGAGGTAAGTGTTTCATGCATCACGGGCCCTCACATGTAAACAGAGAAATGCAAGGAAATCCCACAACAGCCCCACTGCACAGCTAAGAGGCCAGAGGTAGGTGTTCCATCTGCTTTCAAAGTGCATGGTCCATTGCTGAACTTTGGCTCTTCCAGACTGCCCGCTGTTTGAATTAGAGACTCCCCTGATTCATACTATATTTCCATTCATCAGAATGCCAGGCACTCAGAGAGATTCATTATTAGATTACCCTTTCAGTATCTTTTAGATGCTAACAGAAGCTGAGCAGGGGCCAGAATTAGGCCAGAAATGGATCTAGGCTACTTGGAGAAAAAGAGGTTTAACTCAATTATTTTTGATGATCAAAATATCAAAAATTTGCTGTTCCTTCCTCAAAAGAAAAAAGTCTTTTGCCTGTCTTTTCTTTGGGGACAAAGGTGTTTTTTCACAGTGAAATTGTACCATCGTTAGCACAGGGAATATCCCAGTACAGCCTGGAATTCTTCACAGTCTTCGAAACTGCACTAGGTCTGCCCCTGCGTTGCACCGCCATTTTCCCTTGTCCTTGCGGCTTTCAAAAACTGCCAAATTAGAGGTTCTTTTGAAATGCCCCTGTGTGACTCCACTTGCCTCTGTGTGCTTCCGCTGCCATGAAAACACCAGAACAGCAGAACGGGGGCCATTTTTCCCGCCTCACTGCTCTGGCTTGCCCCACCAATCAGCAGACACTGGGTGTTTGACAGAATTGGTGCCTTCCCCCCCATCTGAAATTCATGTGTGTTTGAGAGAATTGTCCCCTCCCATTCAAGACACTTTCAACCCCCCCCCCCCCGGTCTGAAATCCATGTGTGTTTGAGAGAATTGCCCCCTCCGGTTCGGGCACTTTCAACCCCCCCCTGTCTAAAATCCACAGTTTCTCCCTCACGCTCAGGGATCATGTGGAAACAGCAGGGGGCAATTCTCAACTCCCGGGAAGAACCAATAATCTTAATCCACAACCTAGGATCCTGTGTAATTTTTTTAAAAAAATTCTTCTATTCTCTCTTGGATCACCAGAAGCAAAATGTTCTTTTCCATGTTGCAGAAGAGGTAATAAGCAACATGTTTATTATCCAGTTGTTATCCGCTTGCAATTAGAAACCCATACTTTGAAAGATATACGTTTGCATGTTCTGAGCTGGAAATGCATGTGTTTCCTATTTACACAAAATGGCAAACTGGACATACTGGAAATGGCAAACATGCATACTGGAAAGATCACAATGACTGAACAAAGCACACTTCTTTCTGAGCATCATTTTAAATACCCTATTTTTATTTATTTAAAACATTTTCATGCCATCTTTCCACCCAATCAGGTTCCACAAGGTAGTGAACATGAAAAAAAATTAAAACAGTTAAAAATACAGTTTAAATTATAAAATAATTTAATCAAATATACATATACAAACAAACCTAGAAGTCCAATAACCACTATTGGAGGTATCCAGTGGGGGGAATTCAGCAGGTTCGCACCACTTCAGCAGAACTGGTTGTTAAAATGGGGCTTGTAAACAACCAGTTGTTAAATTATTTGAATCCCACCACTGGAGGTATCCTAAAAACAAAACAAATCTTCATCTACTGGCAAAAGACAGCAATAAAGGGAGACAGATGAATCTCCCTGGGGAGGGAGTTCCCAAGTTTGGTACCATGACAGAGAAACTAGCTGGGGCAATTCAAACAGAGCCCCTGAGGATGACCGAGTGAGCAGGTAGGTTTGTGTAACCCCCATGCCCAGAATGGATTGGCCCAGAATGGGTTGACCCAGTAAGGGGGTGGAGACTCAGAGCAGCAGAAAGGCTGAAAGAGCTCTTTGCAGAAGACAAGGGTACCAGATTCAGACCTTGATTTCTATAAGCCCTTAACACCTTGTTAAGGTAATTGCAATATTGTTGGGAACTACTGGGAAGGTAGTTGTTGTTTTTGCTATGTTGTAAATGTTGGAGTTTATTGTTTCAGGGTTTTCTTTTGTGGTTGTAATGGGTGAGAGTTCTCCTGGAGACCTTCATCATGTTGCAACCATCAAGCCCTTGGAGTCTTCAGGAGCCAGCCAACTTGCAAAGAAGAATTTGGACTTGGCAATATCAGTAGACTGTAAATAGAAGGACTTGAAATGCAACCTGAACAGGACCTTGAATTGTAACGTTAAATGTTGATGTTTTAAAAGTGTTAATTGTAAAGAAAAGTAAACCATTTTGTTGTTTAAAAATTGTTGTTGCAACTCATTCCAAATACTGCCCCACAGAACCCACAAGCTGAGGTTACATTTGCATGAGGGGAATTCATCCCAAAGTTCATGACTTTGGGATTTCCCTTGCTATCAGCATTCTTACTTTGAATTACATATGCATTATGATATTTCAGGCAACTCTACTCACACCCTTCATCAAACTCTATTCACCAAACTGTGAGAAACATAAATCATTTGTAACACAATTAGCAAAATCCAAACAACTAAAATAATAATAGGATTCGTGGTAAAGGATAAAAACAGAACCTATTTAAAGCAGCAGGATTTAGTGGCAAAATACTGAATGGTACGCTAAAATATATGAAACCAGCAGAGGTATTATATCAATCATCTAGCAATTAAACAAAGTGAAACATCATTAGAAAGACCCTCAAGAGGGAAAATGATAGAATAACACAAACACATACTATCCCCACCCCCATCAGGAAAACACAGAACATGTTTAGGTTGCAGGAACTAGTCATGCAAGGCCTGATTCTGAGATATGCAAAGCTCCAATGTCTCTGAACAAAATACATGCCTGTCTTGTGCTACTGAAAAGCCATGTCTTTGTTTACTAATGATTTAAAGAGACCTTTTTGAAAGGACTGTTTTCTGTTAAGGGAGTGTTCCTACAGGAGTGACAAAAGTGGTGATTACTGGGGTAAGGGGAAATCTCCTGCAGGTATTAGTCTTATCGTAAGAAGTGCCAAAGGTCACCGTGGCACTTGTGATGTGGAACCGTGATGAAATACTATGGGAAAAAAGCAAGTCCCACAGCAACAGTGTATGCATTTGGTGGTCACAGCTATGCACCACTTGTGATCAATGGGTGTGAAGTCAGGGTCAGGGCTGCAGCAGCGGGAGATGTAGGCACTTCACAATCTAGCCGGGCCCCAACCAGGCGGCTGAATTTCCACGATTCATTTATCATAAACTAGCAATTTGCAAATGTTAGCACTTTTCCCACAGATCATGAACACTGAGTGACTTTAATAAAAGAGAGCGAGGGAGAGGGAAGGAGACCTATATAATTAACGCTACTTCTTGGAATGGCTCTAATTGGGAAAGTGTTACCTTTTCGTAAGTAATTGCCATACAACTTCTCATCTGGTTTCCATATTCTGTTGTTTTATATCAGTTTTGTATCAGTTAATTAGCCTCTCATCCCTAGTATTTTTCCCCCTTTTTATCCTTAATTGTTGCTCTGAGATGATTTCCTCTTTTGTTTGACTCCAATGATCATTAAAAGCTGGAGCGCTTCTGTTCGTTTAGCTCTTGTGCCACTTTTAAACTTTAAAGAGCTCAAAGGAGAGAGAAGAGACTGAACAGCTCAGGAAAATAAGACAAGCTGAAGAACTCTGAGACTCACAGAGACTCACAAGATCTTCTTCTGTTAACTATGGAGTGTATCATGCAACACAAGGTGGAGCTGTATGTGAACAGTCTGCTCTATATGCTGCTGCCAGCCAACTTTTTCATCCAAGCTCACCTGATTCTTGTCCTTAGCTTAGTTCAGCCTCCATCCCACATTGCTTTTGAACAGGCAGATCCCATGATCCCCATCAAAGCCTTCTGAGAGGACAAAGGGAATCTTTTCTGTCTTAGCAGCTGGGTCATGGAGCTGAATAAGGAGGATTCCTCCAAAGCAGAGATCCACACGGTAGCTAGAGGCTGGTGTCTGTCCTTCAGGTCTAGGTTGCAATTTATTGGGACCAAGTTTTGCAGGAATACACTGAACAAATGGGTTAAATCAGCAAGGATCTCTTATCTGCCTAGAGTTTAAATGCCCTGAAGGAAAGAGGAGGCACTGTTATTCTTGGGCTTTAGCCTGCTAGGACTTGACTTAGACCAGACCCTGTCCTGCAAGGATCTACACATAAGAAGACAGCAATCAGGCTCAGGAACAGGAGCACAGACTGCCAAACCTGGCATTTCTTTGATGTTGGGTTGCCTCTTCACAGGCCCAATGTCTTTGCCACTCCTAATGACTGGGGAGAGAACCTGGAGGGCTGGCGGTCTGCAGTTTAGCTCTACAGGAACAATGGCAGTTGCCTTGGGGGCAGCTTCTTCTTGAGCCAAGGCCTTGGAGTCCAGGAGTTCTCAGTCTGGATCAGGTCTGGAGATGCTGGTTGTCACTAGAGCCCCTTGCTCTTTGGTTAGGGTGGTGCACAGTTCCTCCCATTCTCTTCTGAGGAGTTTGTTCCTGAGCCTGTGTCTGGCCCAGGAATGGTTATGGTGGGACCTTTCATCCCTTTTTCAGCAATGAAAAGCTGGTCTTGCTCAACATTATGGCTCCTCCAATGCCTCCAATGATCCAAGAACTGCTTAGAACTGAAAGATTGAAACCTCAGGAGATTCACATGGGCTGAATGGTAAAACTTCTGCCTGATATGCAGAAGATATCCAGGTTTAATCCCTGACATCTCCAATTAAAAATACCTGGTAGTGGGTGATATGATCTGAGATCCTGGAGAGTTGCTGCCAGTCAGAGATAATAATACTGACCGTGAGGGAACAAAGCTCTGACATTTTCCCCTCCATTTTATTCTCAAAGCAACCCTGTGAGGTAGCTTAGGCTGAAACTAGCCCAAGATCACCCATCAAGCTTCCATGGCAGAGTGGAGATATTAATTTGGGTCTACCAGAGCCTAATCTGATGCTCTACACCATGCTGTACACTACACCATGCTGGATGTCACAATTAAGAAACATTATAAAGGGCACCTCTGAACATACGAAGCTGTTGTAAGCCACTTTGGATCCCTACTCGGAAGAAAAGTGGGAAATAAATGACATAATTAAGGATGTAAATCTGCTTAGGATAGCTCTGACAGTCATGGAGCTCCTACAAACCTGTCTTGGCATCCAGTTTATACATTAGCTCAGTTCAGACATCAATAAAACCATGACTTGGATTCTAAGCAGTGCAAACAGACTTGTGCTAGACAGAGGGAGGCAGCTTCCCCTCTCCCATACAGAATGGCCTTCTTATTAACCCCCCCCCCCCAAAAAAAAAATCATGCTCCTTTGGATCCATAGATCCAAAGAAACAGTGTGGGGGCAAATTGGAAATCCAATGCAAGATGGGAAATCAGTAAACAACACCATGTCCTCCTCCAGGGTGTTTCTGTTGAGGAGCTACACCAGTTGAATGGTGCCTCATGGTCCAAACCTGTGTGTTCATTAAATTATGGTCAGTGTAATCATTTGAATGCAGGTCACTCCATTAATGGTGATTAGTAAAGTCAGGGTCTGAAAGTATGGCCTGAAAATCACAGGTTTTGTATGATGCATAAATGCAGACATCGTGGCTTAGTCCTGGCTTGTTCCCCAGAACCACTGATGGGGAAATGCATGATAGGATTAGAGTTGCCAACCTCCTGGAGGTACCTGAAGTTTTCCTCCTATTTCAATTGATCTCCAGACCATTTGGATATAGGCTCCCCTGGAGAAAATGGCTACTTTAGAAAGTGAACTCTTGAGCATTATACCCTGCTGAAGCCATTCCCCTCCCCAAAACCACCCTCCCCAGACTCTACCCCTTAACATTTCCAGGTAGCTTCCAGGTGGCAATCCTAGCTAGGATACTAGCTGAGTCTGTAGTGTAGAAGAGAGTAAGCAAGAAGGCAATCAAACCAGCATTTCTTAAAGCCAGCCAATTCCCTGTGCTACAAAAAATGTCAATTCACTTGTCAAAACCTAGTTACAGGTCACTTTAAATTGGCCCAGCACAACAATTCTGCTTCATAGCTTCACTATTGTTCCCTTTACTTCATCCTTGTGAATTACTACAAAGTTCATCCGACATATGTTGTAGCTTTGTAGATGTAGTCTCCAACACTGGTTCCAACTCTCAGAAAGATTGCAGTTCCATTTTAACAAGCATTTTATAATATGCTGATATCTGCGATCAGAAAGCAGGTGACTGAGTCTTAAAATGTCAGACCCATCTATTATACTATAATAGGAAACCTCAGAAAACATAGGCCCTATTGATAATATTAGGACTATGGGGATATCAAAATATGAACCTCTTGTTAGTTATTTATGATGTCACCAAAAGCCCTATACATTACAGATTTGCAAGTCATGGTGATTTTGGCTCATTTATTTCACAGACTGTTCACTACATTGCGATTCCCACACTAACATTTTACAGATGACCACCCAGAAGCTAACCTTTCATGAAGAAATATTATTCAGCAGAATCTCTGTATTTCAGGTCAGCCGAGGGGGAACCATCACTTTGTTTTATTTTTGGAAAAGATAAAGGGGATCAAACAAGAAAGAAAAAAAAGTAGCATTTCTTCATTCTCCCACAACTGAACGCAGCTCAAGACAGCTGCCTCCATCCATTAGCCAGACTGCTTCTGTTGCAGGAATCTCCAGTATGGTCACAGTGGACAGCATAGTGCCCATGGATGGATTTTCTGGTGCCCATTTGTTCTTCAATGAAGTGTCTCTCCCCACAAAGAACCAATTTTTCCTTTACCCTACTTCGGAAGAAGATTCTTCGGGGGGGGGGGCGGGGGAGCAGCAGGAATTACCTTGAGGTCTCTAAGTACCCAATCAAATAAGCTGCCCCAGTTGCAAGCCTACTCTTGGCTTACAAACTCTCAGTATTCTGGGATCACTTCTGTGGCATCCATTTTTTGAAGGTGGTTACTCCCTGTTTCAGCAACATTGGAGGACCCTGTACAGAGTGCATGCACACACAAATGGGTCAGGTACAGAGAGGTGTTAATGTCCCTGCAATTACTGTTGGACCAATTCTCTCCCCCCACCCCCACTTACTTGGCCTTAGTGTATCAGAAATGTTAGTCATCCAAGTAATGGATGGGAGAAGGGAAGGCACAGCTTCTTCACTGGAACACACAGATCTACTGAACTAATGTTGGTGGCTTACTGGCAGGAGAAGCCTTCTCTTGATGCTAGAGGAAGACCCTCCAGTGACTGAAGAAGGCTATTTCCATTGGGGGAAGGTGTTACCATTAGCACAACAGATATGCACAAGACAGCACTGTGCTCATGCCTTATCTTCTTTTTTTGCCCACTCACTTTTTTTTTTGCCTTGATTATGTTTCTGGCTTTGTGGTGTGCAGCTCTCTCTCTCTCTCTCTCTCTCTCTCTCTCTCTCTCTCTGACCATTTTGGCCATTTATCTGTCCTTGCATTGCTTTCATGTTTGTTAGCCTACCAGGATCTTTTCTGGAGGTGGTGTTTTCTTTGTGTACCTTCCCCCATTATTTTCCAGGCTGCGCTGTGATAAAGGATTAGAGCTCTACTTGTGCTTTGGAACACTCATAAAATTCCAAGCCTATATCAATTTATAATGCAGTTTCCAACATTCCATTTACTCTAGTGAAGCCCAAACCCAGAATGAGCTGTGCAGTAGAATTGATTCTCAATGACTGGGATACCATCCCAAGGGTATCCCTAATTGAACTCCTTTATTGCCATTCACTCCATGGGGGAGGGGGCATGCATTTTACAGTGACAGTAAATCCTATTTTCGGCCACTGTCACTAGAAGATCTGGCACTCACAGGCAAGGGCCTTGCAGAATTTCGCAGTGTGTTTCTGCATGGCAGTCCTTGCAATATGCAACCCTGACCTTAGTACTTTTACTTTATTTTTACTTTATTTTAGACTTATACCTCACCCTTCCCCTGGAACAGGACTATGGGTGGCTCACAACAGTTCAATAACAATGACAAAAACATAACAAATCTTAAAAATACACACACACACACACACACACACACACACACACATCATACTGGCAGTCATATTTCTGTGCTTATATAGTTTTTAGGGAGGTAAAAAGCTTCTTTCCAGGAGCTCCATCTCCTATTTCTCCTTCAGGCATTCCCTTATGAAGTGCATTCAGACAACACCTTTCTTCATTTAGTTCCTGCAGTTATTTTATGAGAACCTGGTTGTTTGGGAGTTTTTCTCAGGTTGTCACTTTTAATCTTCTAAAAACAATAGCCTTTTGTGGGGAAAATATTTTTTGATCACCGCATTAGTGGGTTGTCACAAGTGATTTGGGTCTCCCCTTTGTCTGTTACTTCATTTATTTATTTCATTTTGTATTCAACTTTTCAACAGGGGTTTTCAAAGCTGATTACAGCAATAATAATACAAAATGCAAAACCAATTTAAATCACTCTGCTCTTCTTACTGCTTTTTTAAAAAATGAAGACTATCTTGCTGCCAGCAGCCTGGCTAGCTAGAGCCTAGCTTGTCACAACTTGGAAGTTAAGCAGGGTCAGTCAGGGTCAATATCTGGGTAAGTAGACCACAAAGGAAAACAAGGGTTGCTATGCAGAAGAGGCAGTGACAAACCACCTCTGCCCATGAGGGGTTACCTTAAGTCAGTTGTAGATTGACAGCACTTTATTATTGTTATCCTGGTGCTATATCTATCTGGGTATTTATAGTCCAGTATTCACATCTGACACTAGGCAGTTTCAGCAAACATACACATTAAGGGTCAAATTAACCACTATATGTGATATCTATGGCCCATTCTGCACAGCACAAATAAGTTGTTCTGAAATCAGAAAAAAGGTGTATTGGAGAGGTACTCCACACAGTTTTCCCCCCAAGATATCCTCAGGACACCTTATTTCAATGCAAGCGATCCTATTTTGAGGACACAAACCCTTTTTTTCTCCATATCATCTGCAAGTTGTCTCCTCTTGCTGTGTGGAATTGGCAGGATGAGCCAAGTACAATTAAAAATCACAGTATCAGCTTGGACAGTTTGTAGACTTCCAGCCTCTAGATGGGACCTGAAGTTCCAGAATTACAACAGATCTTGACACTACAGAGATCCAGTTCCACTATAGGAAAGGGCAGCTTCAGAGAATGGTTATTATGGCACTACATTTCCAATGACCTTCCTCCTCACTTCAAACTCCACCCTCGCCAGACACGGCCATCAAATTTTCAGGAAAGTCCAGAGTTAATTTGCTGTCAAGAGGGGAAAGTTCGCAGCCCTCTTTGGATCTCTCACAACTAGATAATATGGTGTCCCCATGGACAACCTGGGGGATGTTTGCAGACATTTCACTGTCAAAAATGTCTTTTGGGGGGATCCTGTTGGGACCATGGTGCAGGGGAAAGCAGCTTCTCTCCTCCTCCACCATTCCTTTTTTCCAACAGCCCAAATCCCTAGGACATTTGGACTCTTGAACCAATGGCGTTCCTGCCTATGGACAAGGTGGGCAGTTGCACAGGGCACCCCCTTGTGGCGGGCGCCAAAAATGCAGGTTCATGTGTGGGGTTTTTTGTATTTTCAGTGTTTTTTCTGTGTTTGGCCTGCAGAGGGCGCAGTTTTAGGCTAGCAGCACCTAAATTTCAGGGATTTTTTTTGGGAGACTCTCCTGATGATATCACCCAGGTTTGGTGAGGTTTGGTTTAGGGAGTCCAAAGTTAGGGACTCCCAAAGGGAGTGCCCCCATCCCCCATTGTTTCCAATGGGAGCTAATAGGAGATGGGGGCTACACCTTTGATGGTCCATAACTTTGGATCCCCTGAACCAAACCTCACCAAACCTGGGTGGTATCATCAGTAAGTTCTCACAAAGTTACTCAGAAATTTTGGTGCTGCTATCTTAATAATTGCACCCCTGACAGCAGGCACCCCCTAAATTTCCCCAGATTCTCCTTTTAAATCCACCCCCTTTTAAATCCACCCCTGCCAATGCTTGTTTTCATTCTTTCTTTTATTCTCTCAATGCCTAATAAAGGTGGTGGTGGTGGTGGTGGTGGTGGTGGTGGTGGTGGTGGTGGTTATCAAATCCACCCCCTCCGACATGGGTTTAAAGGGAGAATCTGAGGTCCCCAGTTTAAACATTGAAAGTGATGCTGTTTCAGGGTGGGGGAGAATCCACCCCAAAATAGCATCACTTTCAATGTTATTTAAACTGGGGACCCCAGATTCTCCCTTTAAGATGGATTTAAAAGGAGAATCTGGGCTCCCTAATTAAACACCATTGAAAAGAATGCTGTTTGGGGGTGGATGCCAGCATCACTTGTTTTAACTAGGGAGCCCAGATTCTCCTTTTAAATCCACCTTAAAGGGAGAATCTGGGGTCCCCAGTTTAAATAACATTGAAAGTGATGCTGTTTCCCCCAATTGGGGGGACTGGATACAACACCATAAAATGTTTTCATAGTAGTAATAAACATTTTGAAAGCATTTTGAAAATGTTTTCAAAAAAATATTTCTGCTGTGTGGCATGGCCCATTGCTGTGTTCAGATTTGTGAGTTGGGGAATGTTCTATAATGTGATGGTGACTTTGAAACACCCTGGTGGAAAAAAACATTGTTTGGTCACGGTGGGGAAGGGTGGCTGCCCATGGGGGGGGGCGACAAACTCAGGTTTTGCCCAGGGTTCCAGTTTGCCTAGGTACGCCATTGTCTTGAACAACTGCCTGTAGGTGGACAGGAATTTTTTCTCCCTCTGTGCTATGGTGTACAGCACATTTAAGTGCCCATGGCATTATAAAAACAATAGAATTCCAGTGCTAAAATGACTGTGATATTCCCAGATTGTCCCCAGGGATGCCATATTGTGTAGTTGTACCCTTAGGTGAACAAGGAGGATTCTGTACTGTAAAACTTTGGACTCAGTGATCTATAGCTGCACTGTAGTCTTATAGCAACATAAATCCATGTGTTTGGCTTTACCAGCCAAATAAACATTCCCAGGTGTGCAAAGCTCCTTTCTCTCATCCCATAAGGGACTTACCAGGAAATAGGAGGTGTTTCAGAAATGTGATCCTTGTCAAAATATTCTGAATTTTCCAATGGATGGCCCAATACTTCAGTGAAACTCAGTAATGTAAATTAAGTAACTTAGCAAACATATTCATGATTTATTCTCAGTTCAGAATCTGGATTTCTTGAGACTTTTCTGATGCTAAGTATGTTCAATCCTGAGCAGAACTAACAAATACACCTCAGAAACCAGACTGTTTTTACAGTCTGGACCCCATGGGGAAATGTTTGTCCTGTTGGGAACATTAGTACCCAACTGGGCAAACAGCAGCTCCCGAGGGCAATTTCAAATTTGGAAAATGGTGCTGAGTGAATGGCTAAAACCTTTTCTCATTGCATGCAGTGGTCCTGCTCCAAGTTTGCAAGATCTGAACAAGGCTGTAATGCTAGGACATTTGGGAGGACATTAATATATAGGTTGCCATAAGTTGGAAGCGACTTGATGGCACTTAACACCCACATACATTGTATAAGCAAATTTTAGGGGACAAAGGTTACCCAGTGGTTAGTCTAAAAGGTTATCATTTGTATTTGATGCAATCTGACCCTGAATTTTAGCTTTTTTTGTGGTGTTGGGTTTGTGACATCTACATTTTAAGATGCCTCTGGCTAGTAAAGAAAGGCAGGATATTGGTGTTCTCAAATAAATCAATCAGTGAAAGGTATAATATAGAAACATGTAGGCGAAACCCTCTACCACAGTAAATAAGTAAAATCCTTTTACTCAGAGGAATTATAATTCTTATGTTCAGTCTGACAAAATTTGACACCAAAGGTCTACCCTGGTGATGCTGTTACTGCTGATAATTTTAAAACATAACCTTCCTCCCGCTTCCTCCTGCTTTCCCCTTTTAAAGAACAAGTTCTTTTTGTCTCTCCATCTAGATTCTCTGCGAGCACAGTGGTGGGACTGACTAATTGTGCTTATCTTATGATAATGTACCACGCGAAAATATGCTTGCTATCCTAGAATGCAATAGCGGCCTTCATTTCCAGTTCAAACAACGGCCTGAGGTGGTGCCGGATGTGAAACTCTATAGCAAGCTTCCCATCTATAGCTGAGCTATGCATATCTTTTAGTGTGTTGTGTTTTCTTTAATACATCCTTCCCCCACTCTCAAAAACACAGCGGCTGGAAAGCCTTTGCTAAAGCTGTTGCTGCCATCTATACAACACTGGAAAAAATGTCTGTGTTAACACATTTTAGGAGTGGTTTTAATTTCTACAGTGTTCCCTTTAATAACAATGTCTAATTAAAACATCTGTTAAAAAGTCTGTAACATTAACTTTACAGGCAGAATTTAATAGAATTATGCTGGAATTGCTGCCATTTAACGGGTTTCCTAATTGCAGTGCTTTTTTAAGAAAAAAAAATTCCACAAATTAAAACCAAACCCACACTTTTTATTATTATTATAATAGGAAATACTATGTTAAAAAAAGAGGCAGGCACTTTGTAATGGAGTGTGACCAAAGCACAGCAGCTCATGAACGGGGAGTCTAGAAAGCTACACAGCTGTGCCCATGCCATACAAGAGCAAATGTGCATTTAAAAAAAAATTGTCAGCTACCACCAAGTCTTGAGATTCAGAAACTGCGTTATAAAAATTATTAAGGCATGTTTCTAGCTCTCTTGAATTGAATCCACACTGCATTTCCCATCAGCGGAACATAACATTACTGTATTCCCATTCCACCACTGATCTCTAAGAAAATGCAGCTCCTGGGGACCAGCAAGGTTGTCAACCTCTGGGTGGGACCTGCAGACCTCCTCCAATTACAACTGATCTCCAGACGACAGAGACTAGTCCCCTGAGAAAATGGCAGCTTTGGAGGGTGATCTGAATGGCCTTATAACCCTCTGAGATCCTATCCTGCCCCAAACATTGATCTCACCAGGCTCCTTCCGCTAAATCTCCAGGAATTTCCCAACCTGGAGCTGGCAACCCTAGAAGATGCTGAGGAATTATATGAGATTGCAGTGAGAACAGTGAATAGGTGGAGGCTGGATCTATTCCCATGCTTGGAAGAAGAAGAAGAAGAAGAAGAAGAAGAAGAAGAAGAAGAAGAAGAAGAAGAAGAAGAAGAAGAAGAAGAAGAAGAAGAAGAAGAAGAAGAAGAAGAAGAAGAAGAAGAAGAAGAAGAAGAAGAAGAAGAAGAAGAGGAGGAGGAGGAGGAGGAGGAGGAGGAGGAGGAGGAGGAGGAGGAGGAGGAGGAGGAGGAGTTTGGACTTATATCTCCCCTTTCTCTCTTGTAGGAGACTCAAAGGGGTTTACAATCTCCTTGCCCCTGTGAGGTGGGTGGGGCTGAGAGAGCTCCGAAAAGCTGTGACTAGTCCAAGGTCACCCAGCTGGCGTGTGTGGGAGTGTACAGGCTAATCTGAATTCCCCAGATACGCCTCTACAATTCAAGCGGCAGAGCTGGGAATCAAACCAGGTTCCTCCAGATCAGAGTGCACCTGCTCTTAGCCACTGTTATTAGCCACATCACCACTGCTGTTAGTCACTACGCCACAACCCCATGCCATTATTAACTCTGGAAGGGGGGGAAAGTTATTTATATTTTTAATTTCCAGGATTAATAACAACCTGGCCGTGAAATGAGGGAGTTGGTTTTGATAGCTGAAATCATTCAGGGGGAGCAATAAATTGTCTCTCCCCTTGCACCATGGCCCCACACAATTTTGTTTCCCTTTTAAAATCACAAGCATTGTTAATGGACCTGACAATCTCTCTCCTGGTGTGGCCTTCAGAAGTCGCTAATGGCAGGACTTGAATTTTTCAGCGTGGAAGTCAGAAACAATTCCAGCAATTAAAATTTTAAAAGGAATTATAAAGAGTGGGGTGCTGTGTGGTTTCCGGGCTGTATGGCCGTGTTCTAGCAGCATTATCTCCTGATGTTTTGCCTGCATCTGTGGCTGGCATCTTCAGAGGATCTGAACCACCTAAACCAGGTTCTACAGGCTAATGGTTACTCTTCTACAGACATCAGAAGAGCTGCAAGACCAAGAACAAGCCACATGAACAAAGATAAAGAGCCATCTAGAGGGAAAGTGTTCTCACCATTCATCAAGGGAACAACTGACCACATAGGAAAACTGATGAAGAAGCATAACCTACAAACAATCTACAGACTCTCTAAGAAAATTCAACAAATGCTATGTTCAGTAAAGGATAAGAGGTATCCTCAACTACTGCAGGAGTCTACTGCATACCATGTAGCTGTGGACAAGTCTACATAGAAACCACCAAACGCAGCGCTCAGACACGAATCAAAGAACACGAAAGGCACTGCAAACTATTTCAGCCAGAAAAATCAGCAATAGCAGAACACATAATAAACCAACCTGGACACAGAATATTATTTGAAAACACAGAAATTCTGGACCACTCTGACAACCACTACATCAGACTACACAGAGAAGCCATTGAAATCCACAAGCACATGGACAGAAGGAAGAAACCATGAAAATGAACAGAATTTGGCTGCCAGTTTTGAAAAACACTAGAGTTAAGACAGTGACTAATCAGCTCCACACAGGCACAGAATGACTACAGATAATCAAAGGGAACAAAGACCAGACTACTTCTGTTCAGATGCTTCACCTATTGACCTTGCTATCTCTTTTGTTACTCACATTTCTACACTTCATTGTTACTCACTTGCCAGGCCACTCCTATTCAGATGCCCTCACCTATTGACCTTTACTCACAGGTATATATACTCCACTTGCTTTCCTTTCCAACTATCAGATCCTCTGAAGATGCCAGCCACAGATGCAAGTGAAACGTCAGGAGATAATGCTGCTAGAACAGCCCGGAAACCACACAGCACCCCAGTGATTCCAGCAGTGAAAGCCTTTGACAATACATTGAATTATAAAGAATTCCTGTTTGCCTCCAATTATTTCAGAAAGAAAATGGGCACATGATGGGGTTGCTGGCAACTGGTTGGAAAATATCTGGAAATTTTAGAGGTCGAATCGAGGAAAGGAGGAGTTTGGGGAGGAGAGGAGATGGATCTCCTTTACAGCTCTGGCCCCTGCCTGGTGGAACGCTCTTCCTCCAGCTACGCGGGCCCTGCGGGATCTTAATGAATTTCGCAGGGCCTGCAAGACGGAGCTGTTCCACCGGGCCTTTGGGGACCCCGGCCGCTGATGGGCCCCCCCACTTTCTAAAATCTGTGGACCCTGCCGTTCCCCCTCCCTCTTCTTTCCTCCCCCCCCTCTTTTCTTAGGGGACTACGAGTAGGATGCCATCGGTAATTTTGATAGATGCTGCATTTTAATGGGGGTCGATTTTAACTTATAGAGCCATATTTAATAACTATTTAAAAATTTTGATTTTATTTGTGCTCTATCTATTTGTTTGTTCGCCGCCCTGAGCCCTTCGGGGGAGGGCGGTTTATAAATATAAATCATCATCATCATCATCATCATCATCATCATCATCATCATCATCATCATCATCATCATCTCTACAGGGTACAATGTCATACAGCAATGTCATACAACAATGTCATACAGCAGCCATTTTCCCCAGCTGAAGCGATCTTGGTCACCTGAAAATCAGTTGTAATAGTGGAAGATCTCCAGCCATCAGCTGGGGGTTGGACCTTTGCAGTGAATCAATTGGTTAGTAAGACTGCATGAGTCCTCCTCAATGTATGCATGTTGCAGCATGTAATTGTATGGGAGCACGCAGGCAGGAATGCATTCGTCCATTGCCCTACCATAAGCTGAATATGCATATTTTGGTACAGTTATGAATATGGATTTGTGAACATACCTTTTTGTGGCCTCTGATTTTCAAATATTGACACAGACATGCTTTTCCTTTTGCCCGCGTACATTGCTGGAATTGCACATTCATTATTTTGCTTCATTTTAAAAGCACCTATTGAAGTAAAAGGATAAAAGTGAGCACATTTTAACATCTTGGTGGTAGCGGCAATCAAACTCTGACTGTCGTTTTGTCTCTTTTAACCCAAACAAAACACCAAAGTAAGGGCAAGAAGCAATACTTTGATGTGGCTTCCAATTGATGCTCTGCAGATTGCTCAAATTGGCGACATGGAGTCTTTTGGGAACCACATCAGATTAGAATAAGAGTCACTGGAATCTTTTCTGGGTAAAAAAAAGAAGAAGAATGAAGAGTTTGGAGTATACCTTGCTTTTCTCAACTGTAAGGAGTCTCAGTGTGGCTTACAAACTCCTCCTCTCCCCACAACAGAAACCTTGTGAGGCATGTGGGGCTGAGGAAGTTCTGACAGAGCTGTGACTAGCCCAAGGTCACCCAGGAGGTTTCATGT
Organism: Sphaerodactylus townsendi; assembly: GCF_021028975.2. Taxonomy (NCBI): domain Eukaryota; kingdom Metazoa; phylum Chordata; class Lepidosauria; order Squamata; family Sphaerodactylidae; genus Sphaerodactylus; species Sphaerodactylus townsendi. Next base: position 108,692,767 of record NC_059429.1, read on the forward strand.
ATAGGAGTGGGAAAACAAACCTGGCTCACCAGATTAGAGTCCCCCATGCCTAACCACTATACCGCACTATACCCGCATACAAATGTCATTTGTTTTCTACTATTCTTGTTGAGACTTGGGGAAGATTGCACTTGCCCAACAACGGAGGGAAAGTGTGGTTTGTGTAGCTATACTTCCAGCAAGTGCAACTTGGTTGCTCTTTCGAAGAGAAGGTCCAGCAGCTTGAAGTGCAAGTTTCTACTCTTCAGCCTGTTAAGCAGAATGAAGAGTTCCTGGGCAGACAATACTGGGCGGGGAACACACTGGAGATCTCTCTGAAAAGGATGGCAGTTCTCACACACAGGAGATGGGCAGTTGGAGGAATGTGACACATAGAAGTAGAGGGATCAGGGAGCATTCTATGAGTTTGAAGCTATAGAACAGATCTGAAGTCCTCTCTCATGTCAGTGAGAATAAGGAACAGGCACAGAAACAACAAAGCCAGCCCTCAGAGAATGTACAAGTGACAGAATGTACAAATGTCAGCCCATGGAATGGCTGTGTCAGCCCATAGAATTCTGGCCAAATCCAAGAGCATTGCCCAATAGGATATCACTTCTGGGTCATGCAGGAAGTGAAGTCATACCATCACCAATGATGCCAATCACACACATCCTATTTCCCCAGGAATTTCCCACCACCACCCAGCTGAGCAGTGGCAGGGACTGCCAGTGGGGAACAGGAAGTCTCCCACTGAAGTAAGAGTCCTTGCCTCCTTACCTTTGGACCCGTGACACATCTGATCACTGATCACATGAGAAAATAAGGCTATAATCCTGTTTTTCTGTGGCTAAGAGAACACTTTCATGAATACAATGGAACTTCATTCAGAGCCTGTTCCATGCAGGCCAATAAACACAGGTTAAGGACGGTTAAAAAGAAAGTTTTTTTGGGGGGGGGGGGATTTCGCAAGGATCCCGTCCCTAAAGAGAGTCTGCCCCATGTTATTTCCCCAAACTGGGTTTTTTGAGAATCACACTATTTGTGAGTTTTTTAAAAAAAAATCTCGAGTTGCAGCCGCAGGCAAGCAAACGGTCGGGCAGGAGGCACTTTATTGAGTTGCACTTTCCTTTTTTATTTCCTAGCTTACATCTGCATAACCACTCAAGTGCAAATGGTCATATCGTGATATAGTGAGATGTCAGCATGGCTGTGGGGGTTCATTTGTGCATGCCTGTGTAGCTACGCATCGGTGGGAGGCAAATTTTAAAAAATAGACACGCCTCTGTGAGGGCGTGACAGCAACCTGCATTGTTTCCGTGGGCTCCAATCGCTGCCTGCATGAATGCATGTGAACACAAAAATAGGAAAGCAGGTTACTTTATCCCAACTGCAACCCACTATACATGTGTGTGATTGGCATCATTGGTGATGCTATGACTTCACTTCCTGCATGAAGGGGCCTGAGCAGGCCTTCTTTGATGGCTCTGCGAGAACAAAAGAGGTGTTCGTAATGCAAAAAAGAGAGAGCCTGCTGGATTTACTGTCACATTAGAAAGCTAACTGAAGCCCAAAGAGTTTTAAGCCTTGGGTTAGAAAACACTTAGGATATAAAGCATGGCTATTTTGCAAGCAAAATGTGTGTGGTGTATGTGTATGATGGTACACAACCTACAAAAATGATCTCTGCTTATTTATACTTCTACTTTGTTCTGGACTCTGTTCACTTGGGAGGGAAGATATATTCTGGTTTTCCATCTCATCAGCTTTGAGAAAAATGATTCAGTAGAGGTTGTGCTGTCAAATGCATTCATCCATATCACGAAAGCTTGGATAGATTTTATTCTGGGCCCAGGTCCTTTGCAGGTTTATTAATAATACTTAGAGAGTCTCACCTTGCTACTTATACCATTAACTAATTAATCCTCTCCAGTTCTCTCTTGGAATTGCAGCTAGAAAGAAAATGTGCTTATCTTCATTTACAAGGGAAAATCTGAAAATGAATAATTACTTCCACTATTTTTATACCTCTCACCAGCCTCAGCTGTGGGCAGATATTTCATGAGACATCATCACTCCATCTAAGCACCACTTCCTTCTTTCCTACCCCTCTGCTTTGCTTCCTTGCGAAGTAACAAAGGGAAAGTTTCCCCGAGGCCTGGAGAAAGTAATATTAAAATCATTCTGATAGTTGGACAAGACCTAAACCATTTCCGCACAGCCAGTTGAGCGGGCGTGCATCGTTCGCATGGACGGTCCTGCTGGGTGCGCAGCCAACGGCGCAGCCTTTGCACAGGCTGCGCCATCTCCAAACAGCTCTTACCTCCTGTCCCCTTCCATTGTGTTGTGGAGGCTAGGGGACATGCCCCCGTGCCAGAGCAACGGCTCTGGGATCGGAGGCCAGGAGGTGTGTTCCCTGGCCTCTACAACACGACAGAAGGGTACAGGAGGTAAGAGCCATTTGGGGAAGGTGGGGGGGAAACGCCACCTTCCACCCACTGCCATTCACACGGCAGCGGGTGGAAGATGCCGTTTTTAAAAACCTTGGCCGGCACGAGCACGGTGCTTCTTGCGATGTAGCAGTGCCTGCTGTGTGAACAGCACCCCAGGGATTATGTTTTTACCATCGCTAGGGGACTGTTGTTGGGCTGTGCCTAGACCCAGAGTCTTTTCCATCCAGGGTCAGAACCTACATTGGGACCCAGGGCAGAGCAGGAGACCATGAAGGGTGAAGCAGACTTTGGTAACAGCATGAAGTCATTTCCAGTAAAAACCTGAAAGTGATGTCACGCCTCTCTACAAATCACCAGTATCTCTATGGTAAAACTATACAAATGGACCTTGAGCTTGTTTGGAGGTTCTAGCAGGGGAGCGCAGCTATCGTATACCCTTGACCGAAGAATGGTACACTCCTTCTATCTGGGATGGTCGTCCTCTTCCACCGAGCGCGCAGCTTCGGGAGGGACGCACATGGAGCGGTGAGGGAGGTAGGGGACACCCGCCTAGCCAGCCAGATCAGCCGAATCAACCCTGGCGATCAATGGGGTGACAGATGTCGCAGCCAGATCGCCCTCACATACGTTTTCTTCTTGGAGATTACAATGCTCATACAACACGTATGGTAGCTCTATACCTGACAACCATTTTAAAGTGCTAATTTATTCCCATTTTATTACTTTTAACTGTATTTTTTAAATATATACATATATTATACCAGTACACTAAACCAAATTGGTTTTTTATTATTTGGCACAGAATCAAATTTTTAAATATAAAATATGATACATAAAACAAACGTAGAACTTCTTATAAAAGATAGGTATCGTCTCCAATCTGTCTAATCTGCATGGTAGGATACACCTATTGCTGTGAATTATTCACTTTTGCTTTTAACTTGCTAAAACAGATCTATTTTTATTTGCAATTTTATATTGGATTTGTATCTTTGCATTGATGTGTAGAGGGGGTGTTTGTTGTGATTTGCTCCTGGCTGTTTCTTTAAAAAAAGGAATCTGAAGTGATTTGAGCCCCTTGGGGTCAACCGTCAGGTTATGTGGTCTGTTTCCTTGCTGCTGAACTATACTTGAGACTGAAGAATGTGTCTGTGTAAATCTTGATCTATTTATGCCTATTAAAGGTTAATAAAGATAAAGATAAAGGTAAAACTATAGAGTTTTCTCTAAGTCACATCATGCCATTAGTCGGCTGGCAATTCCTCCCCACCCAATTTTTCTTCTGCCACCTCTTGAGCAATGGAGGGAAACAAGAGATGGGGATTCTCCACCCTCACCAAGGGATTGGCTACCTTAGGCAAAGCCCAGCACAAAAGATATGGATTCACCTAAGATGTAGTGCTCAAAAGAAATATTTGGCCTTTGCTTTTCTATCACAATTAGATCAAATGCAAATCATGCATGCACACATGAACCACTGTATAGTCTTTAAAATTTGCTAACGTTGCCTGGAATAAGAAATCTTTCCACCCTACTCTCTCCCTGCCAGCTCCTTATCACATGGTACTGGAGGGAATACTCCTCGGTGAGGTCTCTTTAAGGCTACAGGCATAAGTATTATTGCTGGCTAATGGAGCTAGATGCATCTATTATATTTTTGTCTCTTTCTTCTTCCAATAGCTCAGAACAGAATGACTCCCCCACTTTTATCCTTACTGAAACTGTATGAGGTATTGGTCTAAGATCATCAGGCAAAAGTCATAACAGAATGGCGATTCAAACTTGCCTCTCCTAAGTCTTAATCAGACACTTCAACTACCGTGTTTCCCCGAATATAAGACAGTGTCTTATATTAATTTTTGCTCCCAAAGATGTGCTGTGTCTTATTTTCAGGGGATGTCTTATATTTCTGTATTCTGTTCGTCAGGCATGCTTCCAAACAAAAACTTTGCTACGTCTTACTTTTGGGGGATGCCTTATATTTCGCACTTCAGCAAAACCTCTACTACGTCTTATTTTCCGGGGATGTCTTATATTTGGGGAAACAGGGTACTATACCATATCTGCATTAAAGCTCTTTTCTACATCATTTCCTTTATACCTTAATAAACCAATAGTTTACAAAAGTTAAAAGGTTTAAAATAGTTTTAAAATATACTTCTTAGGCATAGTCAAATCAAAGGTATTGTATGCAGCATTAAAATAAAAATTAAGCTACACGTTCTATTGCATGTATAAAGTGCTGTCAAGCTGTAGCTGACCTTTGGTGACTCCATAGGGCCAGAGACTAACAGAAGTGGTTTTGTCATTGCTTTCCTCTGCATAGTAACCCTGGAATTCCTTGATGGTCTCTTATTCAAATACTAACCAGGGCCAACCCAAGATCTGTTATCAGGCTAGGCCAGGGGTTATCTACAGAAAATGGTGCCTAAGGCAAGAACTGAAATTACACCCTCCCCCCAAATCCAACAGGTCTTCCCCATCTTGGAACCAGGTATCCAACAGCCATGTCCAACATTACTTTCAATCACAGGTGATCAGCTCTCTGGAGGGCTGGTCTGCCCACCATAGAGGCCAGGTCTACCCATTATTTTCAATTGTGGCTATCCAGGTTTTTGAATTTATCATCTGTGCTATTTAATGTCTCCCTGCTCAAATTTTCCCTTAAGCAAACTGAACAGATTGTTCTTTATTTTCATGTGATTTTGTTTTCTCACACCATAAAATATACATATTTTTCAACACTGTATATCAATGAACATATTGTATATATTTTATATATTATGTATATCCATGGCATATAGTGTATGTACATTATGTACTTAAAATCATCATACAAGATGCATACAAAATGCAGTCAAATCCAGAAAACTAACAGCCAAAAGCAGAGAACTGAAACTGTAGACAAAAATGCAAAGGAAAGGGGTCCATTCGTAGCATTATTATTAAGCTTTATTTTCCATCCTCTAATTTGTAACATTTTATAGAATACTTTATTTGGAGAAGAAAAAATGGGAAAGGTTAGATCTAAGATATATGTAGACTACATACATTTGCAAATTTGACAGCTCTCTCTTCAGCTGGATGAAGAGTTCTTTGTGATTCTAGAGGCAAATTCACCACAGAGAAGACAGTGTGGCTGATTAGATTTCAGTGGGTTTAAAACTTTGAAAAAATAATAAAAAAAGCTCTTTGGAAACAAGTCTCTGAGCATCTTGACCCAGCTCAAAGAGGGGTTGATAGTTTAGCATTGCATTCCGCCTTCAAGAAGTAGAAATTACAGTTCAGCATGTGGGCAGACTTGATTGGACGGTCTTTCAGTTGATGGGTTCTTGTGTTCAATTACTACTAAAATTCATCAAACGGAACACAGCAGTTTTAATGCCAGTAATTGTTGTACAGAAGGCTCTTAATTGGTCTTACAAATGAAGCTGAAGAGAGCAAGAGCAACCCCCATTGAAAATGAATTTGTCTTGCCACTGAAGAGTTCAAGAGTCCGTCCTAAAATCCATTTCATGGGAAAATGTTTACCCCATTCTAATTCTGGTTCATTTTGTTTAAACTCTTTTTATTTGCTTATATTTGCATGGTATGCAAATGAGAAACTAACACTTTCATCTAAGCTGTATATACCCTGCATTAAAGTGAGTGGAGAAAAAAGATATCCCATACCCCAAACAATCATGTCAATTGCCCCACAACATACATGTTTGTCTACTACTTGCAAAGAGAGCCCATGCAGAGCTAATGTGGTGCAAGGGTTAGAATGTTGAATTGGGAATGAAAAAAACCAGGTTGAAATCCACAGTTGGTCCTGAAGTTAATGGGGTATTCATTCTCTCTTAGCCTAACTCACCTCACAGGGATGTTATGAGATTGGATCCTCTTACATAATTATTCTTGAGTCTGAAAAGTTTTCAAAACATTTTCTTGCTGCTGTGCAGTCAAACAGGAAACATTTTATTTCTCCTGCCCAAATTTGCAGCTCTACGCTCCTCTTCTATTTCGCTACTTTCGATTCTGCTACTTTCGATTCTGTGGCTGTCCACCATTTTATGCTGATTAATGGCTGTCTGCCATTATCTGAATAATGGCTGAATAATGGCTGTCTGCCATTATCTGCAGTTTCCTAAGCACATTTTCTCATCTGCCATCATGGCTGTCCAGCATTTCTTTTGTCGATGTACAGTAATATATTCACTATAGCTTGCCTATTAAATTAATGTGCTGTTTTCCCTTTCTTTATCATCTGTTGTGGGTTTGATGCTTTGTAGATTAAAATGATTGAAGCCTCCTCAACGCATTGAATCCATGCATAAGTTTGCGTTTTTTAAAAAGGAAACGTTTTCAGTGCGAACTACCTGAAAAGTTTTATTTTGATGAGGTAAAACATTTGCAGAATGTTTTAAAAGGTAGAATGAGGACAAAACCCACTGGAATGATAGTTTTCAAAACATTCTGAAAATGTTTTGTTTTCAAAGCATTCGGAAAAGTTATGGACCCTCAAAGGTATAGCCCCCATCCTCTATTAGCTCCCATTGGGAACATTCTGAAAATGTTTTGAAAACATTTTAAATGCTTTGTGTGAAAAGTACCAGTACCCCAGTACCAGTACCCCATGTTGACTGACCATGCAAAGTAGTGCTGAAAACTACCCCCCAAACACTCTATGCAAATAAATCCCATGAGCTGCCATGCTCCAATGGCCACCAGGGTGACTAGAAACCAAGGAATTCTCCTCTCTAGACATGGCAACATCCTTCTGTCTCACATCGCCATTTTAAAATGATATCAAAATTCTGTGAGGAGTCACTCCTGATCAGGCCCACAGTGTGATGGGCTGAGGCACTCTGGAACTCTTGTTCCCCTCTGCACCTTCTCAAGTACAAAGATACCTCCCCTCTACTGACTGTTTTGCTCCTTGAAAAGTCACAGTGGGGGAATAAGGGTACAACTGTGCCTCCCTTTAATACATAGGTGTCAAACTCGTGGCCCTCCAGATGTTATGGACTATAGTTCCCATCATCCCCTGCCAGCATGATGCTGGCAGGGGATGAGGGGAACTGTAATCCATAACATCTGGAGGGGTGCGAGTTTGACACCTGTGCTTTAACAAGTCACTTGTACAACTGCGTTTCACTTTTGGATCAAATCGAACAATGGAAACGAGCAAATAGTCGAGACTGAATATAAATTATCTGTTTTATCAACAAGTTTTAAATTTTGTATTGTATTCTAATATTGAAATAATTTTTAATATTTTTGTTAGAGCAAGTTGCTTCAAAAATGTGATTTAACATTGAATTGTTGTGCAAATTTTTCTTTTTTCAACATTTTTTCAAAAGAGTGCTTCAGCTCACCACACAGTGTTATGAACCTTGCAGCAGTTCTAAATCCTTTTAAAATGGTGGTAATGTCCCCATGGCAGACAAAAGGACACAATCACATCTAGTTTGGCTCTTAGTGTCTGTATGAGAAGAACACCATTTTCCATTGAACAGGCAAGATCATATACAGAGATGGAAAACAAAAGCAAAGTCATGGGAACAGGAGTGTATATCCACCCATCTGCAGAATATCATTTTGCAGAGTATCATTTTGCTGAGCAGGACTTTTCTACTTCCTCACTGCTGCCCTTGAAATTTTGTACCTGGGGGGTCAACAGACCTCAAAAATATAGAGGACAAATCAGGGGTTTGCAGCCGGAAGGGATATTCGTAGAAATTGACACCCCTCTCTTCCGCAAAAATAGATTGCATTCTGTTGGAGGAGCTCATTTGGATTAATACTTAGTTCTGTGGTACAGATAAACACAATGAGAAAAGGGACAAATGGGGTTGACTCCCCCACCCAGATAAGGACAGAGCTGGGCGATGCTTGTACCAACAGGGTCAGATAGGAGAAGTGCAGGTCTAGGACATGAGGCTGCAGCTCCAAAAAAGCAGCTCTATAACCACAAAGCCACAAGAGTAGGGAGCTTTGTAATTCCATAGGGGTGAGCCACTTTCCATTGAACTAACTTTCAAATAAATATGCATGAGTTTAAACTGAGCTCAGTCGCTGAGCGGAGTGAAAATCCATGAGACAAAGAGTTTGGAAGCAAACACATTAAACACTGCAATAGAAGGAGATTCAGCATCTCCTAAGAATACCTCATACTTATAAGCAGTAAGGAGATGTGAAACGAAATGCTAATTCTGCTTTGCCGTAACATTTCGGCATTTGCTAAAATCAGCCGTCTGTAGGCTTTTGTACGGCGAAGCTCAATAAAACACATCAGTGTACAGAATACGATACTACGTACACAGCCACATTCAAGGAGTCGTTGTGACATTAAAAAAACTGTAGCTAATTAAACCCAGAGAATAAATGAAGAGAACAGAATTCCAAATTGTATGTGAGAAAATTAAGAAAATGTCAAAGACAAGGTCAGTTATATTAAAAAAGGAGGGGTAAGGGAAGGCTGTGCCAGTTCTGTTTACTAAAATGTGATTGCACACTTCACATTTACTGATAATTAGATGGAAGGTTATTGAGGGTTTTTTTTAAAAAAAAAGATATATTCATTTAATTTGTTTCCAAAAGCTCATTTTGCATGGGATATATTCTTTCTCACTCATTTGTGTGTGTTTTTAAATCATACACATATTATGATTTATGCTTGAATCGTGGTCGGAAAGGTGCAGTCTCAAAGTAATTCCAATCCATCCAATTTATAAAATAGCAGGTATTCTTCCATCTGAAGGAACAAGAAAGATCATTTTGTAGATAACAAATACTTCTTGTGTCTGTCCATATTTTCAGTTTGGGTCAGTATCAGATTCTTAAGGCATAAACAGTAATTCCTTTCTTTTTTCAAAACAGCCATAGAGAATATAATGGATTCAATTTACAACAGACCCTAAACTATACAGAAACCTGTTCTCTCCCAGATTTCTGAAAGATCCATCCATTGCCATGAATCATTTTCTTCTTACATTTATAAACAGTTTGTGTTTGATCTATTTTGGGAGCTATATTCTTTGGGAAATCATTAATAAGGTTTTTTTAATCTTTTGAAAAATCTCACATCTTAGATGTAAGCTTTGAATCATTTGGCACCTGAACTCCTTACTACAAGCAGAATATCTGACAAGGGTAGCGGGAAAAGTATATGAGCCCAGAAGGCAGTTTGTAGCTGCCTGCTGCTTTCTTCAGCATCAAAAAACAAACAAACCAAAAATGGGTTGGACATAATGTTGCCAGTTCCTTGATAGAAGGTTCCCCCTCCCAGCTCCTGTTTTGTGGCACCACTCTGAGCTACAATGGGAGAAAAATAACTTAAGTGGCCATTGGGCCTATGGGGTGATGTCACTTCTGGAAAACCGCAGAAGTGACGTCTCACCTCCCTGGGAATTGCCACAAACTCTAGGGGGGCAGAAATGTGCACCTTGTTCTCATTGGGCAGAGTTGAAATTTTTCTTTTTAAAAATGGTGTGCTAATGAAGAACTGATGGAGTTGCCAGATGTGCCCGGAGGTGCCTGGCAACCGGAAGGAGAGCTTTGGGCAGGGACATAAGGGGCCCACAAGGCTGGCTGTTGTATCACACCATTTCCAGATTTAAAAAAAAAAACCAGATATGACATGGATAGTTGTAGAATCACTATAGAGTTTATGGCGATTCCTAAAGCTACCCGTTATCATCTCCATTTCTTTTACTGGAAGTGAAATGATACCCCAGCTAACATCATGGGAGGTAATTTTTTTTTTTGCTGCCGCAGAGTACAATGGGCAATGAATGCAGGGAACAGGGATCCTCAACTATTAGCTGAGATTTGACAGCCTTGGGCAACACAATAGTGCAGTGCTGAGTTGGTCCAGGGAGAGTTGGTCCAGTTGCCAATATGGCTATCCTTATTTTGGATGAGATGCACTGAAAAGGGAAGTGAAAGTTAAAGATCCATCCTTGTTGAAGATCAGCCATGAATTTAAAAAAACTAGTTTTACCCACCAACTTGAGCTTTGTTTCACTATTCTAGGATACAGGGGCAAGGCACCAGGCAAGACATCATACTATTATTATTATATTATCATAATTAGTATTTAATAACATGACTTCAAAATGCACAGCATTTTACCATTTCATGAGCCAATGAGGGAAAGTTAAGATAGGGGTAGCCAAGCTTAAAATGGTTGAGTGTCCCATTCCTGTAAAGTGAGGTTAATGTTGATGAGAAGCCACTGAGCTGAAAGAATATTACCATTAAAATGTCTGTCTTCCCATTTCTCCTCTGAAGTAAAACCAAAATCCATCAAAGACAGAGGTACTGTAGCTAGACCAGAGAAGGGGTGTGGGAATGGGGGGTGTAGACTGCTGGACAGGGTGTAACATTGGTGCCGTCACTGGCAATTGGTCCAGAATGCAGGGGCAAGGGTTATTACAGTGGCCCCTGTAAAATTGCCCATTTCTCCATGCTTCGCCATCTACACTGGTTACCAGTTGTATTCTGGATCAAGTTGAAGGTTTGTGTAGTAATGCACCGCTGACCCAGCAGCACTGTGGTCGAGCGCTGGAACACCTGCAGCTCCCTGACCTTCTGGTAGCGCCCCGCTCCTCATCCCCCTATGGAGTCACGGATTATGAGGCTTGTCAATACGAAGCTCAGTCACGGTACGCTTAGGGACAATGGTCTTGCCCCGGGTGAGGATTAGGCTCAGGCAGCTTCACGGCTCCTCTCCGCTGCGTAGCCAGGTGAGATCATGCATCACATGATGATCTCCCGACCTCCACGCTCTCCCGGAACTCCCTCAGGTTCTCCGCTACCTGCGCCCGATAGAATCACAATAAAAGGTGCCAGGAACCAGCACGCGGGGAGACTTCGCTAGGAACACGGACCTCCAGCGCTCCAGCTGCTGGCGATCTCCGCCAGATGTTATCTCGGCGTCTCGTCTCATTCTTGGCGCTGACCACGTGGAGTGGGCTTCAAGCTGGTGCCGAAACCCAGGAATCCTCGAACCTCCACCCTGCTCACGATGCGCCTGGGAAAGGGCGGCGGTACCCGAAGTCCGCTGGATCGGCGCTGTCAGGGACCACCGTTTACGGTATCCAGCCGTCCATGGATCGGCGCATCCAGGGACTTCCGAGTCCTAGGACACTCTACCGTCCGGCGGAACACCGGTATGAGGGCTTGCAAAAGCAGGGGCTTATGACAAGCACGTTAGCGAACTAAAAGCATTAGCGAAATGCGGCAGGGTCTCCGTAAGAGGAGAGCTAGCAAATTGGTTGAGGAGATTGAAGCTCAATGTCCACTTGGTACCCAGAAGGGGGGACATTGAATCTTAAGGATAAGGAGAAGCATCGGGCGCACTCTTACGCTGGAGCCTCGGCGCACCGATGTCACTGCTACTGGCGGTAAAATCAAATGTTATGTAGCCATCAGCCTGCAGACCTATGGCTCTCCCTTGCTAGGCCGCCCTCCTTTCGATCTTTCACCTTCAATTTCAACCCCGGAATTTTCTCTATCCGGCTGGTGGACGCCTGTCCTCCTTCTGCCCCCCCTTGCTCCTCCGCCCATTTCCGTTCTCGGCGGCTCAGCCGCCTCCTGCTGCTCACTTCTTCATTTTCCGAAGCCACCGCTTTTCCGTCAGCGCCGCGTAATGGCGGCGGGTTTCAAAACTTTCGCGGGGCGTATTAGCCCGCGATCTGAAAGGGAAAGAAACCCTGGCGGAAGAGCGATGCTGACTATTCTCGCGTTGTGCCCCGTCCATTCTGAATGCGAGGGGGAGGATGGCATTGTTACGTGGGTTATCGAGTACAGCCCCTTAAGCTCAACATCCTCACTGAGCTCCGCATAGCGTCGCGGGGACGCGTAAGGAGAAAATAGCCGCTACGCAGAGAGGCGTACTTCATGCAACTTGTCGCGAGGAACCCCTTAATGGTTCCGGACGACGGGAAGGCCACCTTCCGCATGCGCCTGAGCCCCTGCACAATTTGTGATCTGGGAGAGTTCCGCCAGAAATGCCAACAGCAGAACTGGCAGCCGCCTCCGGCCCGGCGCCACCGCTGGCAACTTCACCCGAAGCCCGATGCCTTCAGTAGCTTAACAATCAGATTGTACTGCCACAGAGGCGCACCCTGATGGTCGCCTCTGATCGCGCTTACAAAGGCGTTTGTCAAGGTCTGGTCACAGCCAGCCCACACAGAGCTTCTCCGCCATCTGACAAAAGCCCCAAGAGCCCTATGCCGAGGGATTTGTGAACAGGCTCCAGGAAGAGCTCAAGGAGGCGGGTAGATGGCGAAGAAGGCCCAAAACGAGCTCCTCATACTTTCGCTGGGAGAGCGCCTCCGCGGAGTGCCGCCAGAGCAATCAAGGGCCTGGGCAAAGACCCTGAACTGGCCGACATGCTTAAGGCTTGCCAGGACATCCGGATCTTCCGCCCACCAAGCTAGCCTCCTGCGCGCCAGCGCTCTCCACCGCCAGGGGACAGCCTCAGGATGATTGCTTTGCTTTCGCGGCGAACCCGGACACTTCCGAAGGGAATGTAGGCAGCCCGGTGGGGGGGCCTACAGCCCCGATGGAGGAGGGTCACTTCCCCAAGAGGAGAAGGCCGTGAAGACCCGGTGCCGGTACCAGAGAGGCTTCCATTGGAGAGGCGACTGCCCGTGTCCGGGGAAGCTTCAGCCCGGGCGTCTCCCCGGGCGGGACCAAGGAGGAGAATATTAAGAGCGAACCCGAACACCAAGGCCGCGCCCAAACCGCCCCCCACTGGTGGCATCACAAGCTCACGCGATTACTGCCAATATCGCCAGTTCCACGCGGCGAGGTCCTTGTCGCCCCAACCCAGTATGAGACCCCATCCCTACCGGGACTATTGGGCTGTTGCTGCCTAAACCTCCGCCGCTGAGCAGGAGGTGTTCATCATTCGAATGTCGACTACACGCACCAGGGACCCATCCATCTCCAGATCTGGACGAACATCCATAGGGAGTTGCCTACCGGAACCAGCTGCGCGCAGCTGATCCTCCTGCCCCATAAGCTGCCCGCTGCCGACCCAATAAAGGCGACAAGCCCCGGCGGCAACATGCAGAGCAGCCAGCACCACCATCGCGGCGGTGGAAACACCCATCGGAAGCTCCGTAGCCCATACCTGGAGCTCGCTATAGAGGGATGCATGTTTGGGGCCTGGTAAACACCGGCGCTGATGTGACTGGCATCAGGACAGCCCGAGTGGCCTGACCAGTGGCCGACCGAGGGCTTGCCACGCTACATCTGGGGGGTGGTGGGGAAACAAACCGTGAAGGCGGAGCATCAGCTCCGCGGTCCACAACCCAGGACTGGAGGCGACAGCTCCGCGGTGCGCCCCATCGTCTTGGACATCCATGTTAATCTCTGGGGAAGAGACCTCATGAGCCAGGTCAAAAGCGACCTTAGTCTGGGATGGATAAATCCATCCAGCAGATCACTAATCCTGATTGTACCTCCGGTGCCGAACTTCCGCGAAACGTTACCCCCACTCCCGTTCCTCTCCCTTCCATTCTTCAACCAAAAGGGGCAGGAGGGCCAATTGGCTGACTGGCCCTCCCTGGATTAAAATCTGGGCCCGTCCTGGTACCGCAGCACTGCCAGGATAGGCCCCAGGTTAAAAGGAGGCTGCCGCGCCAAATTCACTCACAAACCAGTTTGAAGCCTCGAAGTGGTCATGGTATTATAGCACCATCCAGCCCCCCTGGGTTGGCCACCAAGGTCGCGGTAAATTACATTTCCCTTGCCACAAGGAAAACCCCCCCCCTCTGCATGTGGAGTCCTCTTGCAGCTAGCCTGAAGATGCCTTGTTCCCCTGGCGCGCCCATCCCCAAAGAGCTCCAAAAGCCCTTTTAAGTACTACTGATTGAGCATGCATACCCACAATCCCCGAGGGTCCGCCCACCCCCTGCCACCCTCCTGTCAAATAATAATTTTAAGAAAGAGGGATAGGCTGACCCCAGCAGAACCATTAAAAGCAACCTTCAACTACACGCAGGCTGCAAAATAGCCTCACACATTAAACTCTAACTCAAATAAAAAAACTTCGATCTTGATCTCCACGCCACCGGCTCTAGGAGCCGAGCCTGGCGGGACCATTATCCCATAACCTGGGGAAGGGGGTGTGTTTCAGTCACTTGATACAGGCTCCTGTGCAGTTCGACTGCCCATGATGGGCCAGCCCATGGAGATAGGCGCCAGGAGGAAACCAACTTCATCCCAGAGATGGAACACATCTCTCCTCTGAAGGATCAGCCCAGCGGCCTCAGCGGGAGCAGCGACGCCTTGACTCCCAGGCGGTCCAAAGACCCGGGATGACCTGGGGAAGCGTCCAAGCAAGCAGCCAGCCAAGCTCAAGAGCTGCTTTCGTAAGCAAGAACCACCCCGAGACTTGCCGAGAACCTCTGTGCCGCTCTCTTTGCAATCATCACCGCCAACTTCGGCGGCCACCATCCTTTGCCTGCTCTGCTGCACTCCTGCCGATGGCTTGTCGGCCACCTATTGACTTTCACCAGACCAACATCTGGGAGCAGTTTGCTGCCGCTGCCAGCGTCTCATCTTTCTGCCTGGGCAATTTTACAAGTCCGGGGAGTTTGCTAAGCTCCACCTGCTCCCCGTTTGCAAAGCCCCTGGGGACTTCAACTTGCGGAGTCTGGTTTAAGAATCCCTTCATGAATGCCTCATCCATCAGGTATTCCGCGAAGCTGACTGGGGACCCGTCGTCCAATCCCTCGAGGCGTGGCTCTCCTTATCACCAAGACTGTAAGCTAATCCGCGGAGTCCAACACCTGCGCTCGCATCGTCGGTACGTGGCCAACCAAAGAACCCGACCCAGGCCCATTCATCGGCTCGACCAACTGGAACTGTACGCACATGGAGGACATTCGTGCCCAGGAACATCCGCCTGCTCCCTAAGGGCTGGTTCTGGACCTGCGGGGAAAGAACTTTCAACTACATCCCCGCCCGGCTCTCTACCGGGACCCTCTGCTACCTCAACCGCCTCCACCGTTGTTCTGCCTCAGGCTCCGCCCCAGGAGCCCGGGCACCTCATGCCGCCCATCCCGGCTCTGCCTTCCCCGATCCACCACTCCTGCCGGAGCGGCGCTGATTTTACCCTCTCCACATGTCGAAATCCCCTGGCGGTTTCCCTGGTAGGAAGTCCCTGGACTTCGCCTCTTACAATGCTAAGACGCTATTGGCGGCTGGCCTGTGCCCTTCGAGTCCATCAATTCTACCTCCACGCTCTGGATGCCCTAGCCTCCGAGCAACAGGAACGTCAAGAGACCCTGAATAATGTCATTTGCAGCTAATATTGATTACTTGTTGTTATTACATCACCAAAGGTTGTGAGAATGTACACATAATATGTGTTGTTTTTAATCCTCTCCTGATAGCTCCCAATTGATTCATTATGAAAGTGCGTGAATTGCAAAAAGTTGTATCCAGTCAGTATGATGTATTTGCCCCATTGGTGGTCAGCCCTCTGGAGCTGGCTGCGGGAGAGATGGTTGAAGGTGCTATGTTACAGCTCTGCATTGGTTTGATTGTATGCCTCATCGATCGAGATGCTTGTTTTTTTTGTTCAATGTGTATCTAATATGTGCACTTATAGCATTATTGTAGAAGCCCTGCGACTTTCCCCTGCCCGCAAGCCAAGTTCTAATGTTGCACAAACAGCTTTCGGTCAACTTCGACCAAACAGCGGGAGGGACAAAACGTCCCCTAAATCGCCCTCAGCATTTCGGCCTCAGCCTTCGTCTTAAAGGAGGAGATCTTAGTAGCGCTGACCCAGCAGCACCGTGGTCGGCTGGAACACTCTACAGCTCTAAAGCCTTCTGGTACGCCTTACCGCACCCCTCCTCATCCCCTATGAGTCGCGGGTCATGAACTGTCTGGCTCCAGTCGCGAGGTAGCACCGCATGCGTAGCCAGGTGAGATCATGCATCACATGATGATCGACCTCCGCTCTCCCGGAACTCCCTCCGTTCCTCCCTTCTGCGCCCCGATAGAATCACAATAAAAGGTGCCAGGAACCAGCGCGGGGAGACTTCGCTAGAACGGACCTCAGCTCCAGCTGCTGGCGATCTCCACCAGATGTTATCTCGGCGTCTCGTCACCGTTCTTGCGCTGACCAGGTGGAGTCGAGCTTCGGAGTTTGGGTGTTAACCTTTAAAGTCCTGAACAGTCTGGGACCCTCTTACCTCCCAAGAACACCCCAGAGAGTATTGAGCTCTTCCGGAAGTGACCTTCTAGAGGTCCACAGCCCAAGAAAAGTCCAACTCACTTCAATTAGGGTCAGGGCTTTCTCAGCCCAGGCCCCCGCCTGTGTGGAACTTTGCTATTCGTGACCAGGGCCCTGCAGGATGTGGTACTCTTCTACAGTGTCTGCAAGGCAGAGATGTTCTGTCAGGTCTATGTTTGAGACCATTGTGGTCTTATCACCTTGCCTGGTCTCCCCTTCCCCTTCTCTTTTTCCTCCTCTTTTTCTTTTCCTCTTCCCTTGCCTTTTCCCCCTTTCCTTTTCCTTTCCTTTTTACTGAATGGATCAGAATCAGGGGGTGGAAGAGTTAGAGCTGATTTAGCTAGATTTATCAAATGTATTATCCCTGTTGGAGAGGGGAGTAGCAATGGTACCAAATTACACGTCTTTGTAAGTTTTATTTATCTGTTGGTTTCAATCTGGAATTATTTCAAGTTATTATTGTATTATATATTGACTGTGTCTTAAATATAGATAGATAGATAGATAGATAGATAGAGAGAGAGAGAGAGAGAGAGAGAGAGAGAGAGAGAGAGCATTATATATTGACTTTGTGTAAATCAAATAAAAGTAAAGTATAGTAAGATTGCCAGCTTCTAAGAGGCGCATGAAGTTCTGTTGGAATAAAACTGATCTCCAGGCTACAGAGATCAGTTTCCCTGAAGTTTTGTAAGGCAGACTCTGTGGCATCACCATACACTGTGCTCCCAAACTCCCCATTATGGAATTTCCAGGAATTTCCCAAGTTGGAGCTGGCAACCCTAAAGAAACAATACACAGCAAGAAATTGTATGTTGCGTAGATACAACATGTGCTGGAGAAAAGGATGTACTTTAATAATTTCTGCAGTCATGAAGCCATCTCAGTGACTACCACATTAGATCACTGAAAACAATGAGGAGTATTACAAGTGGTCTTAAATTAAAAATCTTTTTTATCTTTTTAGGACTACATGGTTCCCGGATTCAGCTGACAGTCAGAGGCCTCCATACGCTAACATTTCATCACCAGTCTGCACTGGGTGCCTATTGATTGATTTTACAAAAGAACACCCACATACCCTCACTGTCAGCTCAAAGATACCCTTTCATCTAAGTGTGCTGAGGTAAGGTGTTTCTAGTGTCCCTTTTCTTTGCATGCCTTTTCCTCCTCTTGTAATCATTGATAGAGCTGTGCCCACCCAAGTTTCAAGACAATGGTGAAGAAGGCCCTCTCCTGGTCTGCCACCTGCTTAATCTCAGAAGGTGGTGCATCTAAAGCCGGGCCTCCTAACATGGAAGTATTAATAATTGCTGCCATCATTTCATGCCAGAATTTAGGATTGAGCTAGCCTCCAAAACAACATATTGGGGGGGGGGGTGTTAGACTTGCTATCTTACTCTTTATGTCTAACAAAAAGTCACATTTTTAATGTGTGAATTTGTCAGAGCACGGTGATTTTTCTCCACCAGCCAGCCTAAATGCACATTCTACTAGAAAGTTCTCCTGAGGAAATGCTTTATTTTGAGTAAATCCTGATCCCTCCATAAAAACATGCTCAAGGCAGTTTACAATGTTCAGTTAAAGCAATCAAAACGCATCAAAACAGCTAGGAGCTTCAAAATCGATCACAGTAGGAATCAATGGCTTGGATCCAGTGATGAGCCAGCAGAAATGTAAACAGACTTAGGTAGGGGTGGCTGGCAACTGGCAAGAGGCTTACCAGGGTGATGGAGTAGCTCTGGGTGTGGGAAAACAAACAAAAATAGTGTCACGTGATGCCACAATATCGTTTTTTTGACCAAAAACTGGAAGCAGTACAGTGAGATTCTAAGAACTGGTGGGATTCCTAGAACTTCACCACAATAATGTCACTTCCCGTTTTCAACTGGAAATGATGCCGGGGCACACACAGTGCCAGCTGCCCTTTGCACACACAAACATGTTTTAACTTCATCCAGGAGGTTGGTGTGAGTTTTTTTCCCACATTTTCACTTGCACAAGGACTCTCATACATGTGGAAATATTCCAGAGGATCCATACAATGACAGAAACCTCACTTGTAGCAAATACCACTGCTTTTACTTATAGACTTATTCAGTGCTGAATTGTAAAATGTCCCCCAATGTATCTCCCCATAAACCTACACACACAATTTTACTCCTATATAGGCACTTGAAAAACTTTGCCTGTTTGATTATTTAGTATATCCCCAATTTTGTGCATTTATTTTCAAGCAGAAATGCTGAATGAGACTATTGCAAAATGCATAATGTAGGTCTAATGCTTTTTTTCTGAGCTGTTAGGCAGTGATCGTGAATGGAGCATTGCCGATGGAAGCACATGCCTTTCATATTATTACTCCAGCCTCGTCTCTACGACAAGATGATTGCATAACCTTAATACAATAAATCTTGCATGATGTGAATTGTGCAGCTGTAACCACAATCAGTTTTTACTAAGGTGGCATTTCTGTCATCTTGTTAAACACAAACATTATATATGCACAAGTCATAATTTTATAACCGTTACTTTGAGCAAAGAGACAGCTTTGTCAGTCAGATGAAGCAGTTTAACGCAAATCAGCTATACAAGTACTAGGGGCGAGGAGAAGCAATGTCAGCATTTGCTTTGGAAAATACTGCCTTGCGGATTTCCACATTTGCATACATAACTTTCAAGAGCAAGAAAACTTTAGGGCTTCAAAGTGTGATGCTAAGTGGGCTTTTTGATGATTTGTTTGGGTGTTTTAGCAATGTGCAGTAGGGTTGTACAGTACATCCTAGGGGACCAGTAAATGTCATTTGGATCAAGCATTTCTTTAAGTTATTCAGGGAGGAAAGGAGCATCATAGTCCATATCCATGTTAACTGCACATGTAAATAAGGTTGCCAGTGCTGGAAACCTTTAGGAGACACAGGAAAGTGGAGTCACAACAAATGGGGTTGTGCTTTGACACTATGTCGCTTCTAGAATGACCCTGAAAGTGATGTCACTGTGCTGGCATGATGATGCTCTAGGGAGGCATCAAATTCTATGAAGGCCCAAAACCTGCAAAGAAGTAATAGCAGGCTTTATTGAAAGTACATTTTGGGTTTGCTGTTGTATAGGGATTTAGGGATCTAGACCAAAAAAAAATCCTTTTCTGTATATGTGATACAGAACTTTAGTTGTGCAACTTGTATATTATATAGCATTTTCCGCAAACAAATATGTCACCTATAAATTACCTATCACCATCCATAGAATAAGAAATAACACCTTCTTGGGTCTCTAGATAGTTTAACAAACACAGAAAATAGAAACATAATTACTGTCAGTGATACAATGCAAAACATATGCATAATGAGACTCTGTGTTCAGATGATAACTTGATTAGGAAACAACATCAAAAAAATAAACTTGTTGGACTTTTATTGCCAGAACTAAGGCTACAGCAGACAGGCACCCCCCATTACAGCCCCATGTCATGCCTCACATCACACAACACCACCCCCTGACTACCCTTGGAATGGTCTCCACCAGTCCCATGGTCCAGAGAAAAGATCCAGAGCCAAGAAAGCCTTCCCCAGGGCCAAAACAACCTACATTTCACACCTTTGAGCAGAACGCTACAACAGCAAGTGCCTAATGAGCTGATAAGGCAGTGCCTGGGGAACAAAGCACAAAGAGTGAGAAAGGACACCCCAACCACAGTAATTAAAGGGAGGAGATGCGGGAGAGGATCCCACATCCCGAGGCGAGGAAATCATGGCGGGATCAAAATGTAAAACATGGGCTGATCATAGCATGTCATCACAATCCCTTGTTATCACAATTAAATCACAAAATGATGTTTTGCTTTTGTTGTGTACTCAAAGAGAATAGGAACATAACCCATAATATTATATAGAAGAAGACTATTTTGCCTTTCTCTGGACGCGGTAACTGGGTGAGTGAGGGGAGGCAGTTGTGAATTTCCTGCTTCCAGGCAGTTGAACTAGATGACCCTTGAAGTCCCTTCAAGCTCTATGATTCTATGTTTCTACTTCTAGGGTCTAACCTATTGAACAAACTCACCTTCCCTCATACTGGGTAGAGCTCTACGTGGGAAACGTCCCTTTTCAGAATCAATTTATTATGCCAACAAGCAAAACCTGTCCCTGAGATCTCCTTGAGGGCCACAGTAGACATTGTACTTGGAGACTCATTAATGGGTTTTTAAAAAGAAACCTAGGAATAAGAAGCAGGGGTTAACCAGTCTTCAACTCAACAACTGAAACCTGTCTTCTCCTCAGGTTGCTGTTAGTCCTGGAAGGAAGTAAAATACAGACAAAAAGAAGTTGCCCTGATTTACAAAACCACATCAGGCAGGACTAAATATGTTCTCCCTGTGCACCACAGCCTAATCCAAATTGGTACTCAGCACAGCTTTTTGTGTCTTTTAAAAAAACACTGAGGAGGAGTTGCCCCGCTGCTGGCGATCTCCACCAGATGTTATCTCCGCGTCTCGTCTCATTCTTGCGCTGACCACGTGGGTCGACTTCAAGCTGGTGCCGAAACCCAGGAATCCTCGAACCTCCACCCTGCTCACCGTCGCCTGGGAAAGGGCCGCGGTACCGAAGTCCGCTGGATCGGCGCATCCAGGGACCACCGTTTCGGTATCGCCCGTCCGCTGGATCGGCGCATCCAGGGACTCGAGTCCTAGGACACTCTCTCGTCCGACGGAACACCGGTGAGTATGGGAGCTTGCAAAAGCAGGGCTTATGACAAGCACGTTAACGAACTGAAAGCGTTAGCGAAATGCGGCAGGGTCTCCGTAAAGAGAGGGGAGCTGCGCAAATTGGTTGAGGAGATTGAAGCTCAATGTCCATGGTACCCAGAAGGGGGGACATTGAATCTTAAGGACTGGGAAAACATCGGGCGCACTCTTCGCACAGAGCCTCGCGCACCGATGTCACTGCTACTGACGTGGAGACAATGTTATGTCGCCATCAGCCTGCAGACCTATGGCTCCCTTGCTGTAGGCCGCCCTCCTTTCGATCTTTCACCTTCAATTTCAACCCCGGAATTTTCTCTATCCGCTAAATTGGACGCCTGTCCTCCTTCTGCCCCCCTTGCTCCTCCGCCCATTTCAAATTCTCCCGCGGCTCAGCCGCCCCCTCCCCTTGCTCCGCCTTCATTTTCCGAAGCCACCGCACCTCCGTCAGCGCCACGTAATGGCGCGGGTTTCAAAACTCTCGCAGAGCGTATTAGCCACGATCTGAAAAGGAAAGAAACCCTGACGGAAGACGATGCCGATATTCTCGCATTGTGCCCCGTCCATTTCACAGATACCGAGGGGGAGGATGGCATTGTTCGGCGGGTTGTCGAGTACCGCCCCTTAAGCTATAACATCCTCACTGAGCTCCGCAAAGCGATGCGGGACGTAGGAATCACTAGCCCCTACGTGAGAGGCATGCTAGAGGCAATCGCGAGGAATCACTTAATGGTTCCGGACGACTGGAAGACCACCTTCCGCATGCTCCTGAGCCCTGCACAATTTGTGATCTGGGAGAGCGAGTTCCGCCAGCAATGCTTTAGCAGGGCAGCCGCCTCCGGCGGCGCCTACACCGCCGCACAGCTTTACGGCTTCGATGCCTTCAGTAACCCCAACAATCAGATTGTCCTGCCTGAGGCCACCCTTACGGTCGCCTCTGAGTGCGCTTACAAGGCGTTTGTCAAGGTCCCCAATTCTGGCCAGCCCACACAGAGCTTCTCCGCCATACGGCAAAAGCCCCAAGAGCCCTATGCCGAGTTTGTGAACAGGCTCCAGGAAGCGCTCAAGAGGCAGGTAGATAGCGAAGAGGCCCAAAACGAGCTCCTCATGCGCCTCGCTAAGGAGAACGCCTCCACGGAGTGCCGCAGAGCAATCACGGGCCTGGGCAAAGACCCTGAACTGGCCGACATGCTTAAGGCTTGCCAGGACATCGGATCTTCCGCCCACCAAGCTAGCCTCCTCGCCGCAGCACTCTCCACCGCCAGGGGACAGCCTCAGGATGATTGCTTTAACTGCGGCAGACCCGGACACTTCCGAAGGGAATGTAGGCAGCCCGGTGGGGGGGCCTACAACCCCGATGGAGGAGGGTCCTCCCCCAAGAGGAGAAGGCCGCCCAAGACCCGGTGCCCACGATGCCAGAGAGGCTTCCATTGGAGAAGCGACTGCCCGTCGGGAAACTCGCGCCCGGGCGTCTCCCCAGCCCAGGACCAAGGAGGAGAATATTAGAGCAGACCCAGACACCAAGGCCCACGCCCAAACCGCCCCCCACTCGTGGCATCTCGCTCACGTGCACCCAGCCCATCTCCTTCAAGTTCCCCCACGAGGTCCTTGTCGCCCCAACCCAGTATGGCGACCCCATCCCTACCGGGACTATTGGGCTGGTGCTGCCTAAGGCCTCCGCCGCTGAGCAGGGAGTGTTCATCATTCCCGGAGTAATCGACTACACGCACCAGGGACCCATCCATCTCCAGATCTGGACGAACATCCCGCAGGAGTTGCCTACCGGAACCAGCTGCGCACAGCTGATCCTCCTGCCCCATGCGCTGCCCGCTGCCGACCCAATAAAGGCGACAAGCCCCGGCAGCCAACATGGCGCAGCCAGCACCACCATCGCGGCGGTGGAAACACCCATCGGAAGCTCCCGCCCATACCTGGAGCTCGCTATAGAGGGATGCATGTTTAAGGGCCTGGTAGACACCGGCGCTGATGTGACTGTCATCAGGACAGCCGAGTGGCCTGACCAGTGGCCGACCGAGGCTTGCCCGCACATCTGGGGGGTGGGGGGGAAACAAACCGCGAGACGGAGCATCCGCCCGCTCACGGTCCACAGCCCAGGACTGGAGCGACAGCTCACGGTACGCCCCATCGTCTTGGACATCCATGTTAATCTCTGGGGAAGAGACCTCATGAGCCAGGTCAAAACGACCTTAGTCTGGGATGGATAAATCCATCACGCAGATCACTAATCCTGATTGTACCTCCGAATTGCCTTCGAACTTCCGCAAGGAAGCCGTACCCCCCTCCCGTTCCTCTCCCTTCCATTCTTCAACCAAAAGGGCAGGAGGGCCAATTGGCTGACTGGCCCTCCCTGGATTAAAATCTGGGCCCGTCCTGGTACCGCAGCACTGCCAGGATAGGCCCCAGGTTAAAAGGAGGCTGCCGCACCAAATTCACTCACAAACCAGTTTGGGCGCCTCCAGTGGTCATGGTATTATAGCACCATCCAGCCCCCCTGCGTTGGCCACCAAGGTCACGGTAAGTACATTTCCCTTACAAGGAAAACCCCCCCTCTGCATGTGGAGTCCTCTGCCTTCAACCGCCTGAATGCCTTGTTCCCCTGACGCACCCATCCCCCCAAAAGAGCTCCAAAAGCCCCTTTCGTACTACTGATTAAGCATGCATACCCACAATCCCCCCAGGGTCCGCCCACCCCCTGCCCTCCCTGTCAAATAATTTTAAGAAAGAGGGATAGGCGGCCCCCAGCAGAATTGCATTAAAAGCAACCTTCAACTACACGCAGGCTGCAAAATAGCCTCACACATTAAACTCTAACTCAAATAAAAAACTCGATCTTGATCTCCCGCCACCCGCTCTAGAACCGAGCCTGGCGGGACCCGGCCCCCTCCCATAACCTGGGGAAGGGGGTGTGTTTCAGTCCTTATTCCTACAGGCTCCTGTGGATTCCGACTCGCCATGATGGGCCAGCCCATGGAATGGCGCCAGGAGGAAACCAACCCCATCCCAGAGATGGAACACATCTCTCTGAAGGATCCCGCCCAGCGGCCTCAACGGGAACGCCGACGCCGACTCCCAGACGGTCCAAAGACCCGGATGACCTGGGGAAACGTCAAAGCAACCGCCAGCCAAGCTCAAGAGCTGCTGCGCCAGCAAGGCCACCCCGAGACACCCGAGAACCTCTGTGCCGCTCTCTTTGCAATCATCACCGCCAACTCGGCGGCCACCATCCTTTGCCTGCTCTGCTGCCTCCTGCCGATGGCAATCGGCCACCCCCTGACGAGCTTTCACCAGACCAACATCTGGGAGCAGTTTGCTGCCGCTGCCAACGTCTCATCTTTCTGCCTGGGCCAGTACCTAGGAGTCGGGAGTTTGCTAAGCTCCTGCCTGCTCCCCGTTTGCAAAGCCCCTGGAGACTTCCTTGCGGAGTCTGGTTTAAGTCCCTTCATGAATGCCTCATCCATCAGGTATTCCATGAGCGCTGACTGGGGACCCGTCGTCCAATCCCTCCCGGGCGGCGCTCTCTCCCTTATCACCAAGACTGTCGCTAATCACGAGTCCAACACCTGCGCTCGCATCGTCGGCGTGGCCAACCAAGGAGCCGACCCAGGCCCATTCATCGGCTCGGCCAACTGGAACTGTACGCACATGGAGGACATTCCCCCCGTACTTGGGAACATCCTGCTCCCTAAGGGCTGGTTCTGGACCTGCGGGGAAAGAACTTTCAACTACATCCCCGCCCGGCTCTCTACCGGGACCCTCTGCTGCCTCAGCCGCCTCACCATTGTTCTGCCTCAGGCTCCGCCCCAGGAGCCCGGGCACCGCCGCCGCCGCCGCTCCGCTCTGCCTTTCGATCCCTCCTGCCGGAGCGACGCGGTTGCCCTCTCCACAGCCGAAATCGCCTCCCTCGCGGTTTCCCTAGTGGGAGTCCCTGGACTCGCCTCTTACAATGCTAAGACTATTGGCCGGCTGGCCTGTGCCCTTGCGAAGTCCATCAATTCTACCTCCACCGCTCTGGATGCCCTAGCCTCCGAGCAACAGGAACTTCGTCAAGAGACCCTAGATAATCGTGCCGCTATTGATTACTTGTTGTTATTACATCACCAAGGTTGTGAGAATGTACATAATATGTGTTGTTTTAATCTCTCTGATAACTCCCAATTGATTCATATGAAAGTGCGTGAATTGCAAAAAGTTGTATCCAGTCTAAAGTATGATGTATTGCCCCATTGGTGGTCAGCCCTCTGGAGCTGGCTGCCGGGAGGATGGTTGAGTGCTATCGTACAGCTCTGCATTGGTTTGATTGTATGCCTCATCGTCGGGTCTTGTTTTGTTCAATGTGTATCTAATATTGCCTGTAACGTGTGTAAGAAGCCCCTCGACTTTCCCCTGCCCCGCAACCAAGTTCTAATGTTGCACAAGCAGCTCGGTCAACTCGACCAAACAGCGGAGGGGACAAGCGTCCCCCTAAATCGCCCCTCAGCATTTCGGCCTCCCTTCTAAAATGTAAAAAAGGAGGAGATGTAGTAACGCACCGCTGACCCAGCAGCACCGTGGTCGAGCGCTGGAACACCTACGCTCCTACGGCCTTCTGGTCGCACCGCACCCCCACTCCTCATCCCCCTATGAGTCACGGGTCATGAACTGTCTGGCTCAGTCACCGGGCGCACCGCACGTAGCCAGGTGAGATCATGCATCACATGATGATCTCCCGACCTCCCGCTCTCCCGGAACTCCCTCCGTTCCTCCCTTCTACACGCCCCCGATAGAATCACAATAAAAGGTGCCAGGAACCAGCACGCGGGAGACTCGCTAGGAACACGGACCTCCGCGCTCCCGCTGCTGGCGATCTCCACCAGATGTTATCTCCGCGTCTCGTCTCGTTCTTGCGCTGACCACGTGGGTCGACTTCAGTTTGGGTGTTAACCTTTAAAGTCCTGAACAGTCTGGGACCCTCTTACCTCGCAAGAACACCCCAGAGAGTATTGAGCTCTTCCGGAAGTGACCTTCTAGAGGTCCACAGCCCAAGAAAAGTCCAACTCACTTCAATTAGGGTCAGGGCTTTCTCAGCCCAGGCCCCCTACAATGTGGAGACTTTGCTGTTAGCCATTGACGGGGGAGGCTACGGGATGTGGTACTCTTCTACAGCGTCTGCAAGGCAGAGATGTTCTGTCAGGTCTATGTTTGAGACCATTGTGGTCTTATCACCTTGCCTGGTCTCCCCTTCCCCTTCTCTTTTTCCTCCTCTTTTTCTTTTCCTCTTCCCTTGCCTTTTCCCCCTTTCCTTTTCCTTTCCTTTTTACTGAATGGATCAGAATCAGGGGGTGGAAGAGTTAGAGCTGATTTAGCTAGATTTATCAAATGTATTATCCCTGTTGGAGAGGGGGAGTATAATGGTACCAAATTTTTGTAAATCTTTGTAAGTTTTATTTATCTGTTGGTTTCAATCTGGAATTATTTCAAGTTATTATTGTATTATATATTGACTGTGTCTTAAATATAGATAGATAGATAGATAGATAGATAGAGAGAGAGCATTATATATTGACTTTGTGTAAATCAAATGAAAGTAAAAAGTATAGTTAAGATTGCCCAGCTTCTAAGGAGGCATGAGAGGTTTCTGTTGGAATAAAACTGATCTCCAGGCTACAGAGATCAGTTTCCCTGAAGTTTTGTAAGGCAGACTCTGTGGCATCACATCCTTGCTGAGTACTTTCCCAAACTCCCCCCCCACGCCCCCCGCAAATTTCCAGGAATTTCCCAAGTTGGAGCTGGCAACCCTAAAGAAACAATACACAGCAAGAAATTGTATGTTGCATAGATACAACATGTGCTGGAGAAAAGGATGTACTTTAATAATTTCTGCAGTCATGAAGCCATCTCAGTGACTACCACATTAGATCACTGAAAACAATGAGGAGTATTACAAGTGGTCTTAAATTAAAAATCTTTTTTATCTTTTTAGGACTACATGGTTCCCGGATTCAGCTGACAGTCAGAGGCCTCCATACGCTAACATTTCATCACCAGTCTGCACTGGGTGCCTATTGATTGATTTTACAAAAGAACACCCACATACCCTCACTGTCAGCTCAAAGCATACCCTTTTCATCTAAGAGATTATTGCTGCTGAGGTAAGGTGTTTCTAGTGTCCCTTTTCTTTGCATGCCTTTTCCTCCTCTTGTAATCATTGATAGAGCTGTGCCCACCCAAGTTTCAAGACAATGGTGAAGAAGGCCCTCTCCTGGTCTGCCACCTGCTTAATCTCAGAAGGTGGTGCATCTAAAGCAGGGCCTCCTAACATGGAGTAGCCAATTGCTGCCATCATTTCATGCCAGAATTTAGGATTGAGCTAGCCTCCAAAACAACATATTGGGGGGGGGGGGTGGTGTTAGACTTGCTATCTTACTCTTTATGTCTAACAAAAAGTCACATTTTTAATGTGTGAATTTGTCAGAGCACGGTGATTTTTCTCCACCAGCCAGCCTAAATGCACATTCTACTAGAAAGTTCTCCTGAGGAAATGCTTTATTTTGAGTAAATCCTGATCCCTCCATAAAAACATGCTCAAGGCAGTTTACAATGTTCAGTTAAAGCAATCAAAACGCATCAAAACAGCTAGGAGCTTCAAAATCGATCACAGTAGGAATCAATGGCTTGGATCCAGTGATGAGCCAGCAGAAATGTAAACAGACTTAGGTAGGGGTGGCTGGCAACTGGCAAGAGGCTTACCAGGGTGATGGAGTAGCTCTGGGTGTGGGAAAACAAACAAAAATAGTGTCACGTGATGCCACAATATCGTTTTTTTGACCAAAAACTGGAAGCAGTACAGTGAGATTCTAAGAACTGGTGGGATTCCTAGAACTTCACCACAATAATGTCACTTCCCGTTTTCAACTGGAAATGATGCCGGGGCACACACAGTGCCAGCTGCCCTTTGCACACACAAACATGTTTTAACTTCATCCAGGAGGTTGGTGTGAGGTTTTTTTCCCACATTTTCACTTGCACAAGGACTCTCATACATGTGGAAATATTCCAAGAGGGATCCACATACAATGACAGAAACCTCACTTGTAGCAAATACCACTGCTTTTACTTATAGACTTATTCAGTGCTGAATTGTAAAATGTCCCCCAATGTATCTCCCCATAAACCTACACACACAATTTTACTCCTATATAGGCACTTGAAAAACTTTGCCTGTTTGATTATTTAGTATATCCCCAATTTTGTGCATTTATTTTCAAGCAGAAATGCTGAATGAGACTATTGCAAAATGCATAATGTAGGTCTAATGCTTTTGCGAGCTATTGGAAAGCAGTCGTGAATGGAGCATTGCCGATGGAAGCACATGCCTTTCATATTATTACTCCAGCCTCGTCTCTACGACAAGATGATTGCATAACCTTAATACAATAAATCTTGCATGATGTGAATTGTGCAGCTGTAACCACAATCAGTTTTTACTAAGGTGGCATTTCTGTCATCTTGTTAAACACAAACATTATATATGCACAAGTCATAATTTTATAACCGTTACTTTGAGCAAAGAGACAGCTTTGTCAGTCAGATGAAGCAGTTTAACGCAAATCAGCTATACAAGTACTTAAGGAGCGGGCTGTAATGTCAGCATTTGCTTTGGAAAATACTGCCTTGCGGATTTCCACATTTGCATACATAACTTTCAAGAGCAAGAAAACTTTAGGGCTTCAAAGTGTGATGCTAAGTGGGCTTTTTGATGATTTGTTTGGGTGTTTTAGCAATGTGCAGTAGGGTTGTACAGTACATCCTAGGGGACCAGTAAATGTCATTTGGATCAAGCATTTCTTTAAGTTATTCAGGGAGGAAAGGAGCATCATAGTCCATATCCATGTTAACTGCACATGTAAATAAGGTTGCCAGTGCTGGAAACCTTTAGGAGACACAGGAAAGTGGAGTCACAACAAATGGGGTTGTGCTGACACCACTATGTCACTTCTAGAATGACCCTGAAAGTGATGTCACTGTGCTGGCATGATGCTCTAGGAGGCATCCAAATTCTATGGTAAAACCTGCAAAGAAGTAATAGCAGGCTTTATTGAAAGTACATTTTGGGTTTGCTGTTGTATAGGGATTTAGGGATCTAGACCAAAAAAAAATCCTTTTCTGTATATGTGATACAGAACTTTAGTTGTGCAACTTGTATATTATATAGCATTTTCCGCAAACAAATATGTCACCTATAAATTACCTATCACCATCCATAGAATAAGAAATAACACCTTCTTGGGTCTCTAGATAGTTTAACAAACACAGAAAATAGAAACATAATTACTGTCAGTGATACAATGCAAAACATATGCATAATGAGACTCTGTGTTCAGATGATAACTTGATTAGGAAACAACATCAAAAATAAGCATTTGGACTTTTATTGCCAGAACTAAGGCTACAGCAGACAGGCACCCTCCATTACAGCCCCATGTCATGCCTCACATCACACAACACCACCCCCTGACTACCCTTGGAATGGTCTCCACCAGTCCCATGGTCCAGAGAAAAGATCCAGAGCCAAGAAAGCCTTCCCCAGGGCCAAAACAACCTACATTTCACACCGCTGACAGAACTACAACAGCAAGTGCCTAATGAGCTGATAAGGCAGTGCCTGGGGAACCAAAGCACAAAGAGTGAGAAAAGGACACCCAACCACAGTAATTAAAAGGGAGGGGGAGTGCGGAGAGAGAGGATCCCACATCCCGGGCGGGAAATCATGGCAGGATCAAATGAAACATGGGCTGATCATAGCATGTCATCACAATCCTTGTTATCACAATTAAATCACAAAATGATGTTTTGCTTTTGATATTGCTCAAGAGAAGAATAGGAACATAACCCATAATATTATAAGAAGAAGACTATTTTGCCTTTCTCTGGACATAGTGCAGGGGTAACTGGGTGAGTGAGGGGAGGCAGTTGTGAATTTCCTGCTTCCAGGCAGTTGAACTAGATGACCCTTGAAGTCCCTTCAAGCTCTATGATTCTATGTTTCTACTTCTAGGGTCTAACCTATTGAACAAACTCACCTTCCCTCATACTGGGTAGAGCTCTACGTGGGAAACGTCCCTTTTCAGAATCAATTTATTATGCCAACAAGCAAAACCTGTCCCTGAGATCTCCTTGAGGGCCACAGTAGACATTGTACTTGGAGACTCATTAATGGGTTTTTAAAAAGAAACCTAGGAATGAGAAGCAGGGGTTAACCAGTCTTCAACTCAACAACTGAAACCTGTCTTCTCCTCAGGTTGCTGTTAGTCCTGGAAGGAAGTAAAATACAGACAAAAAGAAGTTGCCCTGATTTACAAAACCACATCAGGCAGGACTAAATATGTTCTCCCTGTGCACCACAGCCTAATCCAAATTGGTACTCAGCACAGCTTTTTGTGTCTTTTAAAAAAAACACTGAGAGGGATTGCCAAACCTCCATGCAGTTTAGCCCTACGAACAGGTTTGTGAGTCAGAAACCAGCTAGGACTGTTTCACGCCTGTTTTCTCTTCAAACATAGATCAGGAACATCTGTATCTTAGCCAGAAACTGTTCCTTTTCTCCTGATGGCCCTTTAGAACATGACATGAAAGGGCAGCTTCAGAAATGTCCCCCACTGGCTGCTCCTCAATCTGCAAGGGAAACTAAATTCAAGACCCAAGGATCAGAAATCACCTGCTGTAAGAATATTCTTCTAATCCTTAATCTGCTGCAGTGATATGAAATTGTGAGAGTTAAATGTTAGGGGTGGCTCTGCCAAAGTCCCATTGATGAAGAGGCAGAATAAATGTATTGTTAAAGGCTTTCATGGCCAGATTCAACTGGTTGTTGTGGGTTTTCTGGGCTGTGTGGCCGTGACCTGGTAGATCTTGTTCCTAATGTTGTGCTTGCATCTATGGCTGGCATCTTCAGAGGTGTATCACACACTTCTCTGTGATACACCCCTAAAGATGCCAGCCACAGATGCAGGCGAAACGTTAGAAACAACATCTACCAGCACTGGCGTACCGACCTAGGGGACAAGGGGTCCCCTTTGTCCCCGGCTAACAATTTTTGGTCGCGATGGGGAAGCCAGCTTGCGCAAAATTTCCTCCCCACACGATCTCCTCACCTCATCATCCCATTTGTACGCACCGCAGCCTGCTTTACACAGCAGCCATTACTTTATCAGGCAGCTCAGGCTGCCTTAGCCCTCGCCCACTTCTGGGCCCGGTGGCCCCACTGGGCCAAGTTCCACCTCAGTCTATTTGGCCCATTAGTGAGCTCCTCTAGCCCTCCTTGGAACCAGCTGCCTTGCCTTGCCTCCTCAGGGGTGTGGTCCATGCAAACAAACCTCCTCCCCTGCTCAGAAGGGGAAGAGCCTTGGCCAGGGAGGGAAACAACAGCAGTAGCTTACAGAGCACAGGGGGGGGAAGAGGCCCGAGGACCCTGTCTTTTGGCTCCTGAGTTCTGCCTGCAGCTGCTACGACCACTAACGGCTTCGTGTCCCTACACTTGTAGCCATATGGCCCTGCGTCAGAGGACAGAGGTTTGTTGCCAGTCCATCACTACCCCCCCCCCCCCCCCCACATTACCCGATCAGGAAGTTTTGTTTTTTCCTCTCCCAGCCGCCGTTCCCCACTCCCCAACAAGTGGTTTCACCCGGACTTCCCTTTCTATGAGTGCAGCCTCCGCTGCTGGCCTGCACCATGCAGAGCACTCATGGAGAGGCAGCAAGAGGCGTGCAGGAGAGCAGCCTCACCAGGTGTGCAGGAAGCAGGCGGCAGAAGTGGCCCGCGACCGAGCCCGAGGCTCACCCCTCAACTATTGTGCACTTGACAAAAGAGCAGAGTTTGCAGCTTCATGCCTTTGCAGGAGGAAAAAATCCCCTCGATTTTAGAGCCACCGTCTCTCCCCAATCTTGAAGCGTTGCTTCTCAGGTTTCCTGGGGTTTTCCTGGCCAAGTAAATACGTTTCTTGCCCACCTGGACCTGGGAGGTGCTGTGTAGACCTTGAGGGCAACTTTCCACGGAGTGAGAGATTTCCCAACACCTCCCAGGTCGAGGTAAGCAAAGCGCTTAGTTTAGCTAGTGCAGGAAGCGAGGGAAACAGAAACAACGTTTCCAAGATTGGAGAGCGGTTTAACTGCTGGCTCTAAAGCGAAATTTCCTCCCCTCTTTGCAAAGGCGAGCTGCAAACAGAAACCCTGGGGTTGGAGGGGAGCAAGCCGGTGTTCCAGGCGTACCCCCTCCGCGACTTGCTCCTCCAACCCAGGCTTCTGTTTGCAGCTTCGCCTTTGCAAAGAGGGAGAAAATCCCCCCTCGTTTAGAGCCAGGGGAAGCTAAACTGTCCCTCCCAATCTTGAAACGTTGCTTCTCAGGTTTCCTCCGGAGACTGCGTGCCCGCTTGCTGCCTCTCCTAGGTAGCACCCATCACCCCGGAAGAGGAACTCCCCAACCCCTCAGCCTCTGCTGGACTTCCCACCCGGCCTCCAATTCAAATTAACAGCAGCCAACTGGAGGTAAAAGCCTTCCTACTTACCCCCTGCAGCCCTTGCGTCTCAAGCAGTCCACAGCACCCCACCCTTGCCAACCCACGAGGCGAAATCCCCTGGCCTCCCTCTCCCCCGCCTTCTGAATGAGGTCTGGCACAATCCCCTCAACTCTCCTCCCTCGAGGTGCACATTATTCCATTAGCTACTTTTTTTTCCCACCTCCCAGTCCTGTGTTTTTTTTAACAATGACTAAATATCCCCCTCCCTTTTCATGCGGCCAGGGCTTGTGGTAGATATGTTACTGCTTTTCAACACCACATATAGCTTCATTCCCCTTGCCTTCACAAGACCCCTTACTCTGTTCTGCAAGGACATCATTTTGTCTGTACACCTATGATACTCAAGATTGTTCCCTCTGTATTGGTTGCCCTATTACGTCACCTAATTAGCCAATGCCATGGTTAAGGAAGGGGAAAGCCCCACTTTCTGGGCATGTCAGTGTGGATTCTAATCTACATGAATGACTGTGTCTGGAAACAAGATTATACTCAGACTGGTCCTCTCTAGTTAGATCTCACAAGCTAAGCAGGCTTAGCTCTCATCTGCACTTGGATGGAACTCTGTTACAGACATCCAGGGTCATTGGGCAGAGGCAGGCAATGGCAAAACCACCTTTGAACATCTCTTGTTTGAAAACCCAACAGATGTGTCACCATAGAATTGGCCATGACTTGGTGGCACTTTCCTACCACCACTGCTGGAAACAGGTGTATGAATTGCTATAGGATGGCAGAATTACAGGTTGATTTTTGGGTATGTGTGTCAGGGGATCTGCCAAATAGTTCATGTTCCTTGAATAGATCGCTGAAGTCCAGCATAAACTTGCCTGAGATCCTTGTATTTGAGACTAAAGGCTGTCAGACAAAGAGATCTAGATAAGTGCTCAAGACCTTGCTGGATTTAATCCTTTGCTGTTGAAATAAGATGTATGCTTTCATGGGGGGACTGCTGTTTGGAATGCTTACTAGTTTAGTGTAACTAAACATAATGTGAAATAACTAAACATAATGTAGTTCTTTGGAGAAAGATTCAGGTTGATTTGATACTGTTGCTAGAGTCTCCTGCAATGTGAAAGGGAAAAGTCATTCTTATTCAGGAGATTTGGTAAATTGCATGCTTTCAGAGGTTTGTTCCTTTTAAGCATATGAGAGCTGAAAACAGGCATTCCTGCCTTTGTGAGCCAATGAGGTGGGGTGGGATCTCTTTATATTATTCAATTATTCTTAAAACTAAATTCCATTAATAAAGAGGGATGTAAAATCTTAGCTAAGGTATAAGTAGACTTAAAACTAATTTCTTAACTGATGTGTTCACATAACTTCAGAACTTTTCTTATTGCAAGGAAAATTTACCATTGACATCTTATTTTACAAAACAAGAACTGCTTTTATTATTGTCAAGAGCTTCTAGCTGGATTCAACTGGTTTGTTGTGGGGTTTCCAGGCTGTGTGGCTGTGGTCTGGTAGATCTTGTTCCTAACGTTTCACCAGCATCTGTGGCTGGCATCTTCAGAGAGAGAAGTGTGTTTACACTAAGCCCAGTATTGTGATTTCATGGTTACACCTTGTTCTACTGTTAGTTTGGGTTTGAAATTTCTCCCAGTTTGTCCCCACCTACTTTGTGGCTAGGCTGTTACTTGCTAACTTACTGTTGGTTCTACTTCTTAAGTTTGTTGTCTTAGCTTTTTAAAGAAAACAACCTTTTTCTTTAGAGAAGTGGTTTGTTTTCCTGTAGTTCCTTGCTATTGCCCTGGGCAAGCCTGTGGGTCTCCCACTTCCAGTTTTTTTTTTTTTGGGACTTTGTGTTTCTGCTAATGCGTGTAGGTGCTGTGTGGATTTTGGTAGTGAGATTCAGGGCTTTGCAAATGTACCCCCTTGATGTCCATAGTTCATTGGGTGTTGTAGAGGTGGCTTCATTTTAAAGGGAGGGTGTGTGGAGGAGGCAGTAGTGGAAGGGGTGTGTGTGCCTCTGTTCTTCCTGGAGGGAAAAAAATGCTACGCTATTCTCTATTTCCAAAGCAGTGAGAGGTGTGGGATTGGGTGGGAGGCTTGCTGTTATGCCAAGCTGTCCCTGTGAGTAGAGATTTCACCCATGGGGATTGCTCTGCTGGGGTCTTACTCTGGGTAGGGGCAATCTCAAATTCTAATTCTCAGGGCTGCTGCTTGAGTGTCCTGACAGGAACCAGTCCAACTTTACTGAAGTTTGTTTCTTTGGAGACAAATGCTATGGGGCAACTCCAGTTGAAAGGTGAAGCTGCTGCCCACAGAATGAGTGCCCAGTGACATCCAAACTTCAGCAAGCTGCTGGCTGGTTCTGATCCCTCTAATGGAATAGTTCTTGAACTGGGCTTCTTAGATAATCTGGGGTGCCTTCTTAGTGTCATAGATGAGTTTCTTGCCTTATAGGCTTTAAAACATATTTCAGATGAAAAAACGGTTATTCAGAGTTATTCCTAAGACTATGTTTTCTAAGTTAAAGTTATTTTCAGAGACTGAGTTCATGTCAGTTAGTTACCTTTGTCAGTATTAAAATTCAATGTGTGCAACCACCTTGGGAAAACATGACTTGAAATTTGTCCTCTCCTCTCCTCTCCCTCTTCCTCTCCCAGCACTGTGCTGTGTGTTTCCAATGCTGGGGTCAATTGGGGAGTGCTGGATAGAGACACCGTAAAGCGTTTTCACAACGGTGATAAAACATTCTCTAAAGCATTTTGAAAAAAATTGGCTAAAGGTTTGATTTCTGCTGAGTGGTATGGACTCATTGCTGCATTGAGACATGTGACCATAATGTCGGATGGTGATTAGAAATGACCTGGTGCAAAAGAAGTCATTTGTTTGGTCATGGGGATCAGCTGGCTGGGCGTAAACTCAAGTTTTATTCCCGGGCTAAGGAAGTTTGCCTAGATGCAGCCCACCTCTGCTAATGGAACCATGGCCACACAGCCCGGGAAACCCACAACAACCAGACAAAATAAAGGATAGCAGACTGTCTTTAGGTAAATAAAAAGATTGTCCATTTTTGTTTATGCCTTTATCTCTCTTCTTAGCAACAAAAGTACCTTTTGAGTTGAGACACATGCACTTAATTTTTTAAAAAATCAGTAATTGTACTGGGTCGTTTCCCCACTTCTAAAATGGAGGTCGATACGCACCGGTTTCATTTGCTTCAGCACCTTTTTAGCACGGGTTCATGTTCCCCACCACAGCTTCTGCCTCCTTGGTGCAATGAACGCACAGCCGCACAACAGCCACACAGGACTCCCCACGATCCACTCAGGGGCTGTCCTGATTGGCTGCTGCGTTGTGCTGGGGAAATTTTTTTTTAATTTTTAAAAGGACAAATGTCTTCACGCATTGCCAAGGAATCCACGTCTATTTGAGCATACACAATATGCCCATGTGCGCTTAAAACGACGTGCAGATGTGGATTTCCAGTGTTAAAAATAAAAACACAGGCTGCGCGTGCATTGTGCACACCCTGCCATGGCCTAATTGGACGGATGGCTCTACGTCACCAGAAGCGGCGGGAAACTCAAACCCGGAGTCACCACCCTGACTTCCCCACCACCCGGACTTCCAAAAGGTGCTCTTCTATCCAGGAACTGAAATACCACGGGCTGAGGGGGACGGAGAGCAGCAGAATTAGGGTGGCTGCGTTGTCGCCGCTGAGGTAGTGGGGAGTGCTGTCGGGCCCCGGGCTATTTGCCGCAAGTAGCCCACAACAAATGGTGAGTAGGGAAACTCAAAAGGTCTGAGGAAGAGTGAAAAATCTACCTTTGTAAGAATAGAGGCCACAGACATTCCTCTGAAATATACCCCCTTGCTCACCTCTTTAGGATGCAATACGAGCAAAGTCTGTGGAGGTGGAGAAAGGCAGTTGGCAGAAGAGTGGCCATTTTCTGTTATGGGCATTTATTCCTGAGTGTTTATGTGACTTCTCCTGCAGAAGTCTCTCAGTCCCACCTACTGCACAAGGTGTCTGGAGGGGGAGGGGGAGTGAGAGAGAGAGGGAAAGGAGTTTGTAAGCTGCTCTGAAACTCTTTACAGGAGAGAAAGGCAGGGAATGAATCCAGACTCTTCTTCTTTTCTTCTTAAAAGAGAAAGAATGATAAAACATTATGTGCATTGAGAAATGGGGCAGCAGTGATCCTTAAGGGATCAGATTTTTGTGGGCCAGATTTGTACAGAAAGGAATTATAATAACAGGTGGTCTTTGCTTGCCTACTTCTATACTGGCTGATTTCTGAACCCAAATGTTAAGGCAAACCTGTATGTGTGATGCAGTCCTTTTCTGTGAAGTGATAGCTTTATAGCTTAAGTTAGTTTGCATAGAAAGCAGTCCCCAAATGGGTAAAGTGACAAATAAGCTCTAACCAACAATTATTCCTAATGCTTTCCTTGTCTCTCCAGAGGTCTGAAATACTAGCAGATCTTGCCAAGCATTCTTTGCACACACTTTGGTGGGAGAAAATGCCCTGTTTTTAATAACAGTTTGTAAAAAAAGAATGTATGGCCCCCATAAACTGTTAAACTTCACTTTATTGACCATAAATCTGTGTTTTGCTCAATGCAAAAGTTTTTCATCTTCCATAAGGAAAAAATGCTGAAACAGCTACAAACACCAAAAGCAAAGAAGTTCACTCTCCCAGACAATTTATATGGAAGTTATTGGATTTCTTCCTTAAAAGCAGTTACTGCCCTGTACTCCCCTCTAGGTAAGAATGAACCTTGCCTATCAGGATCAAGTTCTTCATCTGCTGCTTCGTGATCGGAGTGAAGAGAGAAAGTCAAAGAGTCAGATGGGTATATTATATGTTCAGCAGGGGGTAATGAGAGCAGAGGCTGGACATCTTTGGGGACTGATAAGAATGGAAATATTGATTGAATGTAAAGCTCTACATTTTCATAGCTAAAATACACCTCTGCTTAATAACTGCACGGTAAAACAAGAGGGTTCTCTGTAAAAACCCTTGGAGCACTTCGTCCTCAGCACATGACATCAGGAATTTTTAACTGAGACTTCCTGGGATTTAATTAATGTGAAACTGAAGCGGGAAGAGCAAAATCTGAGTCCAAATCTGAGTCCAACAAGATTTCCCAGAATTTAAGTGCCTAAGATTCAAAGCTCTGTTGAAGGTATCTGAAGAAGGGAGATTTGACTCTTGAAAGTTTCTGTCCTGGAAGTGTTGTTGGTTGGAAATGTTGCTGGGTTTGAATCTTGCTGCTCTCCTGCAGACCAACTTGGCTACCCACCTGAATCTGGAAGGTTGCCACACAGCTTGGCTGTTCAGAGGGAATGAAAAGAAATCACTTAAATCAATACATGATCTGGGATCCAGGCACATGAAGGACCAGTTGTCCTCACAGGATCAATTGAAATCTTCTAAGGAAGCCTTTCTGAGATAAGTGGTGAGTAGGCTTACAGTCTTCTCACTGGTGTAACCTTCTCACCTCGTCGCAAGGTGTGCCTCTTACTTTTTCTGTGGTGTGTTGAGCAGCCAACTGAACTATGTATTGTTTTGTACTTTGTCTATTGTGTATTGGCTTTCTAGTTTGAATACAACCTTTTTGAATACAACCTAGTTTGAACATTTTGTTTACATTTTCTCCAGGTTGCCTTGGTATCTATGCTTCTCGCTTCTAAAGTGTTACCTTCTGTCTTTAATGTATGCCTGCTGTTTTATTTTTAATCACTGCTAATTTTACTTAAAATTATTTTTAATGGATTTAGATCTAAAGAACTTAAGTGGTAGCTCTGGTCATGGAATGGATCTTTTTGCATCCTCAGGTTTTTTTCACCACTCAAAAAGCTGTACCTGAGGATTCCCTCGGGGTTCCATCTCAAATGAAAAATGAGGGGGAGGGAGGGGTGGCATGCAAGGGAAGAGGAGGGAGGGAGGGAGGGAGGGAGGGAGGGAGGGAGGGAGGGAGGGGTGGCATGCAAGGGAGGGGAGGGAGCGGGCCCAGCATCTGGACATGACCCACCCACCCTAATGGAGGGAGAGGTAAGGGAGGGAGGGGTGGCATGCAAGGGAGGGTAGGGAGTGAGAGGGGGAATGCAACAGAGGGGAGGGAAGGGTGTTAGATTTCGTTTAGAGTCATGGATATGCCCAGTAGTGTGTGTGACTGCAGTTTATAGAAAGTTCTCCAGAGACATAAATGTAAAAGGTAAAACTTACATTTATTCAATCATCTTCAGTTCACAACTTTGTTCCAAGAAAAGGTAGATAGAAAGAACCCTATCTAAAGAGATTACTTTCCCTATGACAAGTGGGCACAACTAACGCGCCATCACGTGTGTGGAAGTGAGTGGATGCTGCAGTGGCAAAGGCCCCACTGAGCAGGCTGCCATTGACCATGCGCTCGGTTCAAAGGCTAGAGCAGAAGTGAAGCTAGCATGGGGAAGAAAGGAAGTTAGTGGGTGGTCTCCTGGCCCAGACAAGGAGGGCAAACAAGAGAGGCAACATCACAGTTAGAGTGAGATACACAGCACCCCCCAGTGTCCAGGCATGCAGAAGCCGCTTATTCCAACACTCCCTCTCGACACTGCATGCTTTCCAGGTATACAATGTTCAGTTTGTCACGCAGGCTTTGGAACTTGTCTCTTGGCAGTGGTTTGGTCAAGATGTCTGCTGTCATCATATCAGTAGGACAGTAGTGAAGTTTCACAGTTCCTTCTGCCTGTAAGAGTCTTACATATTGATCCTTAATTCCAATGTGTTTAGTACGTGCACTGTTCTTATCTGAAAGAGAAAGAGCTATACAACTCTGGTTATCTTCTAGCATTTGTACAGGTAAAGGTTCATCAATACCAAAATCTTCTAACAACATTAAAAGCCATTGTAATTCTCTACATGCCTCAGAAACTGATACTAATTCTGATTCAGTAGATGAGTGAGCAACAACACTTTGTTTACGGCTTGCCCAACTTACAGCACTTTCCCCATAGAAAACACATAGCCACTGGTAGATCTTAGATCTGTTCTTTCTCCAGCCCAATCTGCATCAGCATATCCCAATAGTGTGGGATCTTTAGTTGCTGGCAGTTTCAGTTTGAAGTCTAAAGTACCTCTTAAGTACCTCACCACTTTCGTTTAACAGCAGTCCAGTCTCTTGTGGTGGGTGTGCTAACCCTTCTGGACAATATACTCACAGCTGTAGCAATGTCAGGTCTGGTTGTCATTGCTAAGTACAAAAGCTTGCCTATTGCAGTCCTGTAATCATTGTTGTCAGGTAGCAAGTCATCAGGTAGTACTTGTCTGTAGAAATCCGAACTCATTGGGGTAGGCATTGGATTGACACCTTCCAGGTTCAGACTCTGTAGCAGTTCCAATATTTTCTGCTTCTGGCTAAGAGGGTAGCTTCCATCTGGTTCCGCGTTCGATTTGGATCCCCAAGTAGAAGCTGGCATCTCCCAGGTGCTTGACTTCTACTTCCTTGTTGAGTTGGAATATAATCTCAGCACAGTCAGTTTCATTTTCATGGCAAATAATCAAGTCATCAACATATGTCAGGATAAATGTCCATCTCCCATTTCTGTGCCTGCTATAAAGACAGGGGTCTGCATTGCCTTGTTTGAAGTCCTGACTTAGTAGCATCTTGGCTAGCTTATCTGACCAAGCTTTAGCTGCTTGTTTCAATCCATAAAGTCCTTTCCTGAAGCTTACAGACTAAATGTTTATTCTTTTTCATCTATGAACCCTGTGGTTGCTTCATATAAAGCTCCTGTTCAATTTAAGCCATGCAAAAATGCGGTTTTAACATCCAAATGCTCAGTTCTCATGTTTCTAGATGCAGCAATGCTTAAGAGCATTCTAATTGTAGAATATTTTACAACAGGTGCAAAAGTCTGATCATAATCTGTTCCCATAGATCTGAGAGAATCCTTTAGCAACAAGTCTGGCCTCATATCCCTCAATCTCACCTTCCGCTTCTTGTTTAGCTTTAAAAACCCATTTACAACTGATAACGTTCTTACCCTTAGGTAGTTCAGTGAGAGTCCACGTTTGGTTCTTATGTAGTGCAGCGATTTCTTCTTGTGCTGCCTCTTTCCACTTCTTTGCTTCTGGTTCAGGCATTCGCTGTAACTCAGCCCATGAAGCTGGTTCATGCAGTGACGGTGCCCTTGCAAGGTAGGTAAGTTTCTCAGCTGGAACTCCCTTGTTAGGCCGCGATGAGCGCCTGAGGGCCAAAGGTCTGTCTGCGTCCGCAGCAGTCTGTGACTCCTCTGCCTCACCTGTCAGGTCTGGGATTTCCCACCGCTGCTCCCTCTTCAGGTTGAGCATTTGCTGGCATCTGCGTAACGGTGATGTCATCCTGGGACTCTGGGCGATGTAGGATCAGCTGGTCGCTTAACGCCATCTCCCTCTGAATGGTCATCCATCACAGCAGGCTTGCCATCTCTGGGTCGCTCGTCAAACTGCACAACTCTGCATATAGTAATTTGGTTAGTTTCTGGATCAAAATCCTGTATCCTTTACTTTCTGGAGAATAGCCCAAAATATACCTGCTTGCGTAGTAGGGTGGATCTCTTTTCTTTGGGTATGTGAGCATAAGCTTTACATCCAAAGACTCTGATGTGTTCTACATTTGGTTTCCTGCCATGCCATAACTCATATGGAGTTGCTTCTGTGGCTTTGGTTGGCAATCTATTTTGTAGGTAAACTGCAGTCATTGCTGCCTCTCCCCAGTGCTTACGGGGAAGGCCTGAATCAATGAGCATGCAACCGAATCATGTCCATTATATAACGATTTCTTCTTTCAGCAATTCCATTTTGTTCTGGCGAATGGGCGACAGTAAGTCTGTGTTGGATCCCATGTTCCCTCAATAAATTGTTTATAGATATGGAAATGTATTCACCTCCTCTGTCTGTTTGGATACACTTGGGTTTCCTATTAAACTTATTAGATACCATAGCAACATAGTCTCTTAATTTCTGTTCAGTCTGAGACTTTTCTCTTAGCAAATAACACACAGTGTATCTCGAGTAGTCATCAATAAAAGACAACAGATAGGTGTTATTGCCAGTTGATGCTGGTTTGATTGGTCCACATAGATCAGAGTGAATTAAGTCAAGAGGCTGCTTAGAGCATCTTTGGCTTTGCTTTGGGAATGAAGGTCTAGTTCCCTTTCCTCTTAAACAACAATCACACAATTGGTTATCATTGGGACAGTCTTTTATGGAAATACCTGTTACCAAGTCCTTAGCTTTTCGAAAACTTTCGAGGACTAGCCTCTCTTTGCATCACGGTGGAAATGCAAAGCCTCCTGTACCCGGAAGAGCTCCAAAGACTGCTGGGGTAGGAAGTTACCTTGGCTGCAATGCAGGCTTGTGGTTCCTCACAGATCCCAGTTCAAAGACTCCATTTCTTAGGGTACCCACTGTGGAGATATAGCTCACCATCCACAGCCAAGAATGATGGTGCACACATTATTCTCAAAGTGAACAGCAAATCCTTTTTTCTGATAGTGTGGCAGGGCGTACTGATCCAGATTAGCCATAAAGGTCTGCAATGTACAGGACATTTTCAGCCACAATACTCAGTTCCATTACCATCCAGTTGGCAATGTAAAAGTAACTTTGCCCTTTCCATTTCCACTGGAATCCTCTGTTTTCCAGTGGCTAAATACACATTGCATCCAGCATCTCTGTCTAATTCATTGAACAAAGCAACATCTGGAAGCCATGTGCCTAGAAGCTTACAGCTATCAATAATCCAAGGCTTATATTTTTTTCATTAGTTTGTATCACATGTGGGTTGTACAAAAGTTGAACGAATTTTTAGGGAGTAAAATCCCTTTGTCTGTGTGAATAAGCAGTGTGAGATGGCTTGCTGCCAGTCTCAGCATTCTTATTGCGTCTACACTCCCTCTGGAGGTGACCAAGGTTTATTACACTTAGGGGGAAACAGATGGGTGCAGAGCTCCTCCCTTTCCCCTGTGGGATTGGATTTTCTGTATTCAAAATAATTTAGTTCCCGCCCCCTTGCCTCTGGCTTCTTGGGCAATGTGCAACTTGGAGCCAAATTCTTCCCTCTGCTCTCAGAGATACTCTTGCTAGTTGCGAAATTCAGACCCTAGTTAGTCCTAGAATTTCCTCAAATGTGCCAGTCTTTGCCATTTACAGTAGAGACAAAGCTAGCTGAAGATATTTCTCTCAGGCAATGAGCTTAAAAGCAGTCCAATTTTTCAGTTCTTCCTCCAAGAACTGTGCCAGTGGTTGCTAACTTATCAATCAGATTCAGCTTAATTTCTCTCTATATGGCAATCAGCATCTCCATTTTCTTGTAATTTGATTGAAAATAGTTGTTTGAATAAACTCACTTTGCTATTTCTGTCTTGCTCTCCAAAGACCCTTTTAATGCTTCTAGCATGTCTTTGTAGCAGAATCTTGTCCCTTTAACATACCACCAGTTGTGAGTTTGTGAGAGTACTAACAGATTAAATTCATGGCCTTTTCATCTGCTCTTTGCCATCTAGTCTCTTCGATTTCCACTGTTTGGTTTTGGTGTAGTTAAAACAAAACCCTATGCCCTCTTTCAACTTCACTTGGGATTTGAATCCTGTAGAGCCATGAGTTAAAATTCAAGCTTGTAAAGCTTCTCAAGGGGTAATTGCCTTACACGGCTGAGCCATTTTAATGCAAAAAAAAAAAGGCTTTTCTCTGCAATCTCAATGGAGTCACACACACAAGAGAAGAGGAAGCAAGACTTTCTGGGCTATGCAACCTTTTGTTACTTTCGCTGGCCTGTTTAGAGCCAGGTGAGCTAAAGAAAAAACACACAAGAACCAAGGGAAATGGCTGCTAAGCCATGCAAGGAAAAAAAATCTGCTCCAACTTTAAAATATCTGGGCTTCAAAATAACCATCAATCTCTGCTTTACCATGTTAGATTTCGTTTTAGGAGTCATGGATTATGCCCAGTAGTGTGTGTGACCTGCAGTTTATAGAAAGTTCTCCAGAGACATAAAATGTAAAGGGTAGAAAAAACTTACATTTATTCAATCATCTTCAGTTCACAACTTTGTTCCAGAAAGGGTAGATAGAAAAGAACCCTATCTAAAGAGTTACTTTCCCTATGACGGAAGTTATAGGCACAATAGCGCCATACATCGTGTGTGGAAGTGAGTGGATGCTGCAGTGGGAAAGAGCCCCACTGAGCAATGAGCTGCCATTGACCACGTGCTCTTGGCACCGGTTCAAGGCTAGAGCAGAAGTGAAGCTAGCATGGGGAAGAAAGGAAGTTAGTGGGCGGTCTCCTGGCCCAGACAAGGAGGGCAAACAAGAGAGGCAACATCACAGTTAGAGTGAGATACACAGCACCCCCCAGTGTCCAGGCATGCAGAAGTCGCTTATTCCAACAAAGGTGACCTGGCATCTGGACATGGCCCACCCACCCTAGTGGAGGGAGAGAGGGGGGAGGGAGGGGGGAGGGGTGGCATGCAAGTGAAGAGAAGTGAAGGAGGGAAGAGGGGTGGCATGCAAGGGAGGGGAGGGAGGGGGCCAGGCATCTGGACTTGACCCACCCACCTTCGTGGAGGGAGGGGGTGGGGAGTGTGAAGTGGCATGCAAGGGAGGGGAGGGAGTGAGGGGTGGCATGCAAGGAAGGGGAGGGGAGGTCTGACATCTGGACATGGCCCACCCACCCTT
This sequence comes from Sphaerodactylus townsendi, assembly GCF_021028975.2. Taxonomy (NCBI): domain Eukaryota; kingdom Metazoa; phylum Chordata; class Lepidosauria; order Squamata; family Sphaerodactylidae; genus Sphaerodactylus; species Sphaerodactylus townsendi. The sequence continues at coordinate 108,737,401 of NC_059429.1, forward strand.
GCTGAGGGGGGGAGGGGAGGGAGAGGGAGGGGTGGCATGCAAGGGAAGGGGAGGGAGGGGAGCAGAGGGAGGGAGGGGAGGGAGGCAGGGCATGGAGTTCATGCCTGTGCATGAACAGTGGCAGCTAACATTTGCATTTCTGTGCAAATTCCTCTTTAAAAAAAATTGAGCCCTACAGGTTGGAACCAGGCAATTTTTGTTGTTGTTGTCCAGCCTCACCCAATTCCTCTCCTTAGTTCAGCTGCCATCCCATTTGGGTTTTGTACACATTGGTCTCATGATCCCCAGCATAGTATTGCTGACTGGAACGAACGTTTTCTTCAAAAGCTTTCTTTTTTTAAAAAAAAACCCTGAGCACTTTGGATCTGGTTTATATTGGGCACTTTCCCACTGGATGCTTTTTTGAACATCTGGGGATCTAATCACTCATTCCCAAGAGTCACACATGGCTTGGTGCTTATGTTTCCAGTAGCAATGGTGGCTAACATTTTTGGTTAGTGCATCCAAAATCAATCTTAAGCATGAAATACATGTGTGAATCACTCTACAATGCTCTATTGTTCATAAACAAGCCACCACTATCCTGCCTTGCCTTATCCCATTGGGTAGTTTTCCCTGTAATCAATTGAGCTCACCAGAGGCAGCACTAATGCTCAGAAAAAGCAGGCAGACCAGATATGAAGGTTTGGCACTTTAATCACATCCATGGGCCCTTTTGGTTCCCACTGAGGAATGCCACAAATCCTAAATGCCTGCATCATTGACAACCTGGAATGGCTGTGAAATGGATCACAAACAGAATACAAAGAGACCCAGGTCCCTTCTGCACATGCAGAATAATGCACTTTCAATCCACTTTCAATGCACTTTGCAGCGGGATTTTACGGTGCAAAATAGCAAAATCCACTTGCAAACAACTGTGAAAGTGGATTGAATGTGCATTATTCTGCATGTGCAGAAGGGGCTCCAGTGAGCAATTTTCCTACCAAAATGGAGCTGTTCACCCACCATGTGTGTTCTTCCATAGGTTCCCAGCATCTGAAAAATGCCTGGAAAGATCCTGGATCCTTTTCCATCTCTCCAGATCCATGACAAGCTGCATTAATGGATCGGCAAAGGCCTTCATCACAAGGGCTAAATTTAAAACTCTCCTACGCATCTCTTGTCAACGTTAAAAGCTTTTCATGGCTACGTTAGCTCCCCACCCCCTCCGTCTGCTGGCACCAGTGACAAATATTGCATCTCGCTTTGAGTAACAGCCTATTGAATGGCTGGCACAGGCAGAATAAGGTACCTGTAATTTATCTCTGGGAGTTTGGGTTGGATGACAACGCCAGGAACAAAAAGAGGGCTTGGAGCTGTCACCTGATTACTGATTCTAAGATTTCTCCTCTGAGAGTGAGAAGAAGTGAGTTAGGTTGAAGGGTACAAAAAGCAAATCAATAAACAGGTTAGTGTTTGCATCATTATTAACACTCAGGCTGTCAACACACCCATTGAAACTATCGCTCAAGGCAGCTTCAGATGTAATGGTCACTGCAAGAGATTTACTGTAAATGTTAGCTAAAGCCAAGCAAGGGAGGGGTGGGGGAGAACGTATTTGACAGATAACAGATTTCAGCAGCGTATTCAAGACCCTTTAATGTGTGTGCATATAAAATTAGGCGATCTCCTCTCAGAGGCTAGTATTTCTTTGTGGAGGATTGAAATTAAATTCTCCCTGAGACTGCTTCTGCACTGCGGGCTGACTGAAACCTTCTCTAGACCACATCTGCATTTAAAGCAGGACAAAGGTAATCTAATGCACGGCTTTTCCTTGCACTTTGCATGCTCGTGTTTCCAGCCTGACAACTCCCTGCCTGCTCAGAGCATAGGTTGTCGGAAATGCCAAAGCAGCTCAAGCAGCGGAGCTCATACAGTTGGAGAGGCCTCAGGTCTATGCCCTACACTGGGTAGCAATTGGCTTTACCAGAATTCATGCATGTTCACTTGAAAGCAATTAACAAACTTTCTAGGATATGTGGTGCTGTTTAAACATGCATTTTTTTCTTAAGTAGTTTTTATTTTATCCGAAAAAGGATTACAGGAAAATAAAAGAAAGTTACCAGTAATAACAGTACGAATAATAAGGTAAGAAGAGGAAGAAGATAAGAGAGAGAAAAGGACTAATGAGAAAAAATAAAAAGAAGTGGGAGGCTGTTTCTAAGAGCACAATGGCTCACTCACACTGCTGATTCTGGATTTTATCAGAACTAGTGGCTCTAAAATTCAGACCCTTCCAATCCATCTGTCAAATTCAAGGTCCTCAATATCTGGGGAGGCGAGGACTTAGAAAATCCTGCTCTGCAGCTGGCAAAGTAGCTCCTATCAGCAGTGTATACCAGTAGTAGGCATGGTGATTTGGTAAAGCCAAATTGGTAAAAACCCTGAAAAAGCCTGCTTTTTCTTTACTCTTATTGTGTGTTGCAGCTTCCAGTTAACCCCCAACACACACACACACCCAATGCTCGGTGTGCTGCCATTTCTATTCTTGGTTTGGTTTGGTTTGAAGATTTCTGATAAAAGTTTCTCACGGTTGTGTTGCTTGCCCGGTTTGTTTGAGTGACTTTTTGGCTGAAGTTGCTTCTCTTGTAGTATTTGACTGTTTTGTTCTCCAGACTTTTTGATGGTTTCCCTTCCTGGTGGTTTTTGCTAGTTTTTTAAAATTGTTTTTGTAGTTGGTGCTGTTATGGGCTGAGTTGGCTTGTGGGTCTCCCACAGTTTGCAGGGTTTACAGTTTAGTTTACAGGGGTTTAAGAGGGAGTGTTTATCCACTCAGAAAGATGTTGTAGTGTAGTTCTTTGTTGGAGTCAGGGCTAGCAAATGTGCCCTGTGTTGATCTGCTATGGTTGCACTGCTGGACTGTATCTGTTTTTATGGTATTGTAGTGCGGTTAGTTCTGTTATGACTTGATTAGATTTTGCTCTAGCGTGGCTTTGTTGTTAGGTGCAGGGGTGTTGCTGTGGAAGGCATTAGGAAGGAAGAGCACACCTCTGCTGATCTCCTGGAGGAAAAATGCAATTTTCCCCTCCATTTGGAACAGTTGGAGGTGATAGTGGGGTTGTTGTTATACCTGGCTGGCACTGTGCTGGAGATTTATTATGGGGGGGCTCTCACTCTGGACAGGGGCACCAAATTTACCACAGGGCTGCTGGTGACTCTCCTTGTTTCCGCTGTTGCTCGGGTAACAATAAGTGATTTCAGCTCAGCAACGTAATGAGGCGTAGGAAGCCGGCATTCTTCAAAGCAAAGGATTTTATTCGGAGGTGCTGGTAACAGCTCGGGCAGGAGAATCACGCCTTGCAAACAAGCGCAAGAACTTTTTTTCACAAACATCAAAGGGGCAAGGGGGCAGGTAGAAAGGGGAGGTAAGGGGGCAGGTCCCTTACCAAACACCAATAAGAAAACAACAATACAAAAGGAAGATATAATTACAACTTTTGAATGGGATTACAAAATCCCGCTGTCAAACGTCTTCCCGCGAGATTTCGCAATGGTTCTGAAGGGATAGCAGTCCATTCAGAAAATCTAGGTGGGCTCGTTACCACACCCAGCTATCTCCTTTATCAGATGGCTGTTTCCTTCAGTTATGTCCTGAGGCTCCCGCGCCTTGTCTCTGTAACAAAGGGGAGTTCAAATTGTCCAATGGTGGCCCCTGCACGTCTTCCAACGGCTGGGACCTCTGGGTGCTGCCAGCAGAGTTTAATTTGCAAATCCAAAGGGGTCTTTGTCCTCGCTAAGGAGTTGACTGGGTGTTGGTCTAAGCTGCATTCCAGGACTGACTTCCTTGTCCCTTAATATCAGCTTCTACAGGCTACTGCTTGTACTAATGGCACAAATATCAAAATAACTTTTCCAAACTTAAGCATTAGGGAAACCTTAAGGAATAAACACATATACTTATAGGCAAGAATCTCCTAAATTAACAATAACAGAGCCTTAAACTAACTGGAGAAACCAGCTAGAATATAGTCTCAAGCAGCGGGCAAATCATAAATTAAAATACAAAAGGAGCTGTCATTATATCCAAAAGGGGCAAAGACAAGAGGGAAATCATATAACATTGGTACAATCACATAAATACGTTCCTTGTGAGCCTCGTGGAGGCTTCTGAGCTACACAAGTCTCTGCGTCCTGACATGGAATCAGTGTAGCCATGTAACTTGACTTCAGGAAAATATTTTGGCTATTTTCCTGGGCGGTAATATCCTCACAGGAGCCAACCAACTTCACTGAGGTTTGGTTGGGAGGAACCAATGATATGGGCAACCAAGTGAAGGAAAACTTGGTGTCCACAGAATTGTGCCCCAACCAACCAAACTAGCAAAGTTGGTTGGTTCCTGTGAGGAGATTATCAAGTTCTTAAAGAGCCTGCCAAATTCTTTGATCTTGATTTGGCTCCATTGTAACCAATGGAGAGTTTCTGGGGGTGTTTGTGGAGGTGCATTTTTAAGGTAGTGTCACCAAACTTTCAGGGTTGCTTCAGGAGATCCTCCTGGTAACAGAACCAAGGTTTTGTGAAGTTTGCTTCAAGGGGCAGTGGGAGATTGGCCCTACCTCAGCAAACCTTAGTGCTCTTACCGGGAGAGTCTCCTGAAGCCACCCTGAAAGTTTGGTGCCTCTACATTGAAAAATGGGCTCCCTGTATACACACACAGAAATTCTCCATTGGCTGTAATGGAGCCAACTCAGTTCAATAGGAGAATCTGGGAAATTTCTGGGGGTGCCTGTAGGGGGTGAATTTTTCAAAATAGAGGCATCAAACTTGCTTGGTGGCTTCAGGAGACTCTCTTCATGAGACCACCAAAATTTGGTGAAGTTTGGCTCAGGGGATCCAAATGTATGGACCCTCAAAGAGTTAGCTCCCTTCTCCCATTAGAAACCATATGAACCAATGGGAGATGGGGCAACCCGGGGGGGGGGTCTATAAAATTTGACCTCCTGAACCAAACTTTACTAAGCTTGGGTGGCCTCATCCAGAGAGTTTTCCAAAGCCACCTGACAATTTTGGGGCCCTGCAATGCTAATCAGACTTGAATTTGGGGGGGGGGGGTGTTCAGGAAACAGATTTTTCTGAATCAGATATTCAACTTTTAAAATAATTTCAAAGCCAGAAAAACTCAAATCTGAATTTTACCAAATGTTTGGGGTTTTGCTCAAGTCTTATGTAGGAGATCTCAGAGGTTCAAACAGCTTGAAACATTACTCCACTAGAAGTCCAAAATATTTAAAGATGCATTATCATCTAGTCTGTATCGAATGCTGGAAATCTCTATTTCAGGCTGAAAATACTATTTCTCAGTTACAATAAAAGTCCCTACCAGCGCTCAGTTGCTAGTGATTGATTAATTTACACCACACTTTTCTCCCAAAGGGGATTCATAGTCATTTCATCCTCTCTTCCATTTTATCCTCCCACCATTAGGGGTGCCTGTTTTTCTGCTAGTCCCTCTAGCCATCCCTTTAATAGCTTGATCTCTAACTAATTATCAGGTGCTATTATTTAAGTCCATGCCATGAAAAGCTTCAGCTGTCTATTTCAACACATAAACCTGTACTAACAGGGCAGAACACATTTTCCCTGTCCTGTTGGCAATCTTACAAAACAACCTTGTGAGGGAGATTAGGCTGAGAGAAAGTCTGAATGCATAACATCACTCAGCCTGGATCATCCACAGTACTGATGAGCCTAGAAATTATTATTGTAGCTGGGAATATTTTATGTTAGAAAAGAAAACAGTAAAGACAGTCTTTTTTCCAGGTCTTAGATAGGTTAATTCTGTCCTCTTGCTTTAGAATCCCTCCCAAAAGATACCTTCATTAAAGTGATTCAGTATGCAAATATACTTTTGTTTGATCAGTTAATTGACTAGCCAGTTGAAAGACAATCAGAAATCTGAAAATTGTTTGGTTGACAACCGTTAAATAATACTGATTACAACCCCTTAATCATGAATACCTGGTAAAAAATATCCTAGTTGTAGTCTAGAATCTTTTAACAGATGTAAATTCAACTGTTTAATGAGTCACCATTATCAGCTTGAAACCAACAGGTTGTAAAGGTTGCCCTTTTAAATTCTGGTTGTGTCAGATTTTAAAGGAATCTGATACTAATGCAGAACACAAACTTTGGAAGACATTTTCTGAGCTAAAGAAAAAATGGTACTAAGAGATTATTTGAAAAGGTTGCTTAATTGGACAGACAGTACCAGAAGTTACAAGTGGGGAATCTACAAGGACATGTGAGAGTATCTCATTTTCCCATCCCTCATATTTTCCCTTTCCTGAGAACCTCCAGAAGCTCTTTTTCTACTTCCTTCTCTCCTTTCCATTCACCAGCCAACCCACCTTTCTCTCCCCCTGGTCTTCAGATTTCTTTCTTTCCCCTCCCCAGCAGCCTCTCCCTAGGAAAACTGTGACCCAGTTGTGCAGTGCCAGCAGAGCTGGACCCATTTGCCCTAGAAGGAATCTGCAAAGACTTGTGGTGGGGGGACCTCACTTTCTCTTGAATTCTTTCCCAACACCTTTGCCTCTTTTCTTCATCCTAGCAGTTCCCATATCCTCTCTTTTTGCAACTTCCTTCTCTCCATGCCCACCCACTATCCTATTTTTATCTGCCCCCTCATTTTATTTATTTACTTCATTTATATTCTGCCTTTTCTACAACATAGGCTCAAATGCAGCTTGCATCATTCTCCTCCATTTTATCCTCACAATTCTGTGGGAATGTATTACTGGCCCAAGGTCATCCAGGGAATTTCTAGGCAGAATGGGTAACAAAATCCCAATCTGAAGCTGTAACCACAGTATCAGATTGGCTTTTCTGAGGTAGCTCCTTAGCAAGCAGTCAGGTCTAAATGAGCCATGCTGGTCACATGGTATCAAGTTACACTGCTCTCGCTGCCCTTCAGCATGGATTTAAAGGGAGAATCTGAGGTCCCCAGTTTAAACATTGAAAGTGATGCTGTTTCAAGTTGGGGGATAATCCACCCCCAAACGGCATCACTTTCAATGTTGTTTTAACTGGGGACCCCAGATTCTCCCTTTAAGGTGGATTTAAAAGGAGAATCTGGACTCCCTTGTTTAAACACCATTGAAAATGATGCTGTTTGGGGGTGGATTCCAGCATCACAGAGGCTGCCCATGGGAGGGGGTGCAAAACTCAGATTTTGCATGGGTCCGGAGGCGAAAGCAGAAGGGACTGAGGCCAGGCCGGGGCTTGGGGAGGTGTGGCCACACACCCAGGGGCCCCTCCCCCCAAACCCTCCTCATAAAAAATCTATACCTATGTCCCTGGATTAGCCCAAGGTCACACAGCAGGCTTCATGCAAAGGAACAGGGAAACAAATCCTGTTGACCAGATAAGAGTCCACCACTCATGTGGAGGAGCAGAGAATCAAACCCGATTCTCCAGATTAGAGTCCAACTGTTTTTAACTATTACACCACATTGATCATTCCCAGAAACCACAAACATATACAGACTTTTCTCCATATATTTGAAACTGAAATGGGATAGACAACTTGTGCAATTCAACCTAAACAGAAATTATGGTAAAAGGGGGGGGGGAGAGAGAGAAATAAGCATTACAGAAGCATTATTTTTATTTCTCTAATTTCTTGAATTTCTTGTGTGGCTACTTTTTGCTTTTTCAATCATTTGATAGTCACAGATCCTTTTACTCCATTTAGCTAACAGCAGTACATCCCACCGATTGCATAGGAGAAGATGTCCTTGCACTAGAGAATGGTGCCTCCGTTGGTAGGATCCAACTTACAATTTCTAGAACAGCCAAAAATTTCAAAAGTGTAATGCTAAAATGAAGGTACATTTTCATATACAACAAATATCCTACAGAGGTAGCACTTCTAAAACAAAACAAAATCAAAGTTTGTTTTCCCTGTATCAAAAGAAAGAGAATGAGACAGAGATTGTTCACTGCCCACATATTCAACATAGCACAAACAGAAAAGAGCAACTAATAAAAGCTTTTAAAACCACATACCCCCATAGGAAACAGCAGCATAAAATCAATAGTAAAGAGTACACAAACAACTACAGGGAATAAAATTAGAGAAAAAATCTTTGAAATCAAATTGACATACAATTTCTCTTGAGAACAGGCAAGGAGAAATCAGTGCTCACCTCCACAGGTAGCCCTTTCAGAGCTTCAGAACAACCCCCACTCAAAATAAAGCTCAAATGGGTCACCATTTAGCAGATCTTCCGATGAGAAGAGACAGCAAGGCATGACAAACAGAGATGGCACACAGATTCATACAAGGTAAATCAGTTCCTCGGATATTTCAGACATGGGGAAATGACAATTTTGAATGCTTGCCGAGAGGAAAACCTCTCCCAAGAGGAAGAAGACTGGGATAAAACCTTTTTGTCATGATGTGCTTGGGGTCCATATGCATCCATGTATACATATTCACATACACAAAAGGGCAAATCCACCACACTCATTTGGGATTCCATTCCCCACAGCTTGTCTGCCTATCCATCTTTCAGCTCCCACTCCTTGCCCCTGTAAACACAAATAAATGGTTTATAAAAGGGACCCTTCAGAAACTCCTGTGGGGGGAGGAATATTGCCCAACTCTTCCCAGCCTTTGACTTCCCCCTCAGAGGCTCTGACCCTCTGCTCATCCCCATCACTCTGCCTCTGCCCATTTATTTGTGCTTACAGCGTTAAACATTATTTTGAATTTGCAGTAGTAGACCTAGTACCAAGGAAGAGGTGTGTGTTCATACATGTTGGGGGGGGGGGGCTAGGGATATGTCCTGGGAACCAAGGGGGTGGCAGCCCAAAAAAGTTTGGCAATCACTGGTCTAATCTATCTTACAGGATTGTTAGGAGGGTGAAACAGGAGAGGGGAAATTATATAAGTATCCTTGAATGAAGGACAGGATAAAAATGTGATGGGGAGACACATGAAGTAGTAATATTTCTAACATTAATACACCATTAATACACCTGTTCGGGTCATGGCTCGGTCTGGCAGGCTAGTAGCATATATGCCACATGCAACTGTCTAAGGCTGAGTGAGACTATTGGTCTTTCAAGCAAAAAGATGTCTGCTCTGACCAGGATCTTAAGTTTTCACTTTAAGTTTTCACCCTTTCACCTTCTACCTTATCTTGTTAACTGGGTATGCTGGGACTGAACCTGGAACTGAACCACTCCATGCAAAACAGATGGTTTTCTAAGTCATGGGTCATTTCCCCACTTACCTGCTGCTGCGCGCTACTCTCCCCAAGTAGCGTGGGGTCCCCCGGCACTCCCCACTACAGGGACGGCGACAACGCAGCCACCCCGACACTACCGCTGTCACGCCTCCTCAGCGCGCGTCATTCCTGGCGACTCCTTGAAATGGCGTCTTTTGATGACCGGCATGGGGAAGCCCAGAAGCGAGCCAGAAATGACGCTCGCTGGGAGTAGCGTGCAGCAACCTTTGGTCGAGGTAAGTGGGGAAACGACCATGGTCTGCCACTGAGTGCATGCAGTATTGTGTAGAAAAGTTCTTGCCTGCTACCACATCACTGATATCAGGTCAAACTCCAGAAGAAGAAGGAAAGAGCTACTTTGGTTTACTTACAAAGGGAACGAGATACGTGTTTTAAAGGAGCTCCTGTCCAGTTCTGAGATTGCTCAGTCCTCGCCAGCCCAGCTATTTCAACGTATCAGTTTATTTATCCTTTGAACTTTGGTCACCCCCAGGGCTCCCCAAGCTGTCCCCTCTAATGCTTATGCTCGGCAGCTTTCACTAGATGGAATCTGGCCTTCCCCTTTGTGGTGCAAAGGGCTTGTTTGGTCTCTAAGGTTTGCTCCACAAGAAGCTGTAAACTGAAAACACAATATTGGAAATGTTGAATTTGGGCTGTGCGTGTGTGTGATGTGCATTTTGTTCACAGAGGGTTTATTGTCTCTAGCAGAGAGCCAGAAGACTGGTGGCATCTCTGTGGAGATGAGCTCTAAAAGCTCTTGAACTGAACACAGCCCGGAACTCAGAGATGTGCTTGCTTTCTTTAATTTGCACACTATTGACTTGGAAGAGGGAGGAGGAGGAGGGAAGAGAAAGCCACTTGCCAGCATTAATTGGTGACTGAATTTTTTTGTTTAATGTGCAAAAGGAACCCAGTTCTGATGGGAATTGTTGCAATGATCAAAACGTTGCTGCACGTGACCTGGGCATAAGTGAGGAGGGGGCATCCATAGAGTAGCAAACCACATGAGTGACTGAGGGAGATATTTGGACAAGGTGACCTCCTGGAGTGCATATTAGCCATATTATTGGCCAATAAAATCTCTTGCTGCTTTAGATGTACATATTCCTCACATACTGAAGGCTAAGATTAGGTTGATTATCAATGGGGGGAAGTGCCAAACAATTACTTTCATTATTGAATATCCTATTAATTATTCAAGAGAGGAATCAATTATTCATATCTCATTTAAACGAAAAGGGGGAAAATAACATGGCCACTTGACAGAAGTGTCTCCAGTGTGTTTGGATACTGTGGGGATTCTGTCACTGCAGTAGCACTGTGGAGGGGGGGGGGAGAGAGAGAATACACAGATTTTGTCAGGAACTGATCTTCCAAGTGTCTATTATTCACAAACGCAAATGTAACTCTCAGGGCCAATGCCCACTGCACTGAGCAGTAAGATACCTTCCTGAGACTGACCCAATTATGCACAGCTGTTATTTAATAGTTTATCATGCCCTTTATCATGTATCCTGTATCCTGTTTCCTCAATCTTAAATACATAAATGGCTAAATTATATGCAGGACATCACAGTACCTGCTGCTCGAGATTCTTTGGCGAGAGATGCTAGCAAACTTGGAAACTCTTGTATGCAAACCACTGATCCAAGACCCCTCCCTGTTAGATCAGAGAGGCCTATAGACAGGCCCCACAATGTCGACTCCTATCCCTATCCCTATCCCCGAGGCATCTGTGAAAAGACTGAAAGGTTTTGGATTTATATTCGGCCTTTCTCTCCTATAAGGAGACTCAAGGCAACTTACAAACACATTTCCTTTTCTTTCCCCACAACAGACACCTTGTGAAGTGGGTGGGGCTGAGAGAGTTCTGCATGAACTGTCACCTAGCAGGTTTCATGTGCAGGAGTGGGAAAACAAATCCAGTTCACTAGATAAGAGTTCGTTGTTCATGTGGAAGAGTAGGGAATGAAATTCAGTTCTCCAGATTGGAGACCACTGTTTTTAACCACTATAACACACTGGCTCTGTTCATGAAGGTTTCTAGAAAGTGGATCTCTTCAGGAACGGCTGCTCTGACAGAATGCTGATTATCAAGTCTACTGACATTTGACATTGTGTTGATCATGGGAGAGTTTACTACATATTTGGTCCAGGAGCAAAAGGTGGCAGAACACCCCATCCTGTTCTAGAGCTGAAAGCGGTCACTCAAGAGTAGGTTATTTCACTCTAGAAAAGGAAGCTTTGGCTATTCAATGAGTGGTGGCATCTCTGAGATACTACTTACTAAATAAACCTTTCATCCTCATAATAGATCATACTGTACTCTACTGGGTAAAGGAGTGAGGGCATCATAACAAGAGTGTCCAGTGGTGGGTGCTAACATTAAAACTAGGGTTGCTAATTTCCAGGTGGGGTCTGGATATCTCCTGGAATTACAACTGATATGCCGACTACAGGGATCAGTTCTCCAGGAGAGAATGGCAATTTTGTATGGCAGACTCTGTGGAATACCATAGAATCTAAGAGAAACGGAAGTCCTAGAATGACATCGTATCCCTGCTAGGCTCTCTTCCCCCCCTAATCTCTATCCCCCAGGTTCAACCCCCAAATCTCCAGGAATTTCCAACCTAGTGTTGGCAATCTTAATTACAACCTTAGGTCTTCACAATTCATCACGTGTTCCCCTCTATCATTGTGTTCGGCCAGCAGGTGAAGATTTTTTTTTGTTTCATTTGGTGTTCTCTCAATCATAGTGGCGTAGCAGATGGGGGCATGGCGCCTTTTCAAAATTTTCCTGAACTCCACTTCCACCCCAAGCCCCACCCCTGGGGCCAGACTTTTCCTCCCCAGGCTCTGGACTATGCTTCTAGTTGAATGTGTCATGGTGCCTTTTTTAACGTGCTCACTCCCTCTAATTTTGGAAGTTGGCTATGCCCTTCTTCACTCACCTTCTTTCTATTTATTAAGAACATAAGAACATAAGAACAAGCCAGCTGGATCAGACCAAAGTCCATCTAGTCCAGCTCTCTGCTACTCGCAGTGGCCCACCAGATGCCTTTGGGAGCTCACATGCAGGATGTGAACGCAATGGCCTTCTGCGGCTGTTGCTCCCGATCACCTGGTCTGTTAAGGCATTTGCAATCTCAGATCAAGGAGGATCAAGATTGGTAGCCATAAATCGACTTCTCCTCCATAAATCTGTCCAAGCCCCTTTTAAAGCTATCCAGGTTAGTGGCCATCACCACCTCCTGTGGCAGCATATTCCAAACACCAATCACTTGTTGCGTGAAGAAGTGTTTCCTTTTATTAGTCCTAATTCTTCCCCCCAGCATTTTCAATGAATGCCCCCTGGTTCTAGTATTGTGAGAAAGAGAGAAAAATTTCTCTCTGTCAACATTTTTCTACCCCATGCATAATTTTGTAGACTTCAATCATATCCCCCCCCTCAGCCGCCTCCTCTCCAAACTAAAAGAGTCCCAAACGCTGCAGCCTCTCCTCATAGGAGAGGTGCTCCAGTCCCTCAATCATCCTTGTTGCCCTTCTCTGCACTTTTCCTGTCCTCCTCAATATCCTTTTTTTGAGATCACGTACGACCAGAACTGGACACGAGAATGCCTCCAAGTCACCCGAAATTAGCAACACTGCTTTATATAAAGGGCATGACAATCTTTGCAGTTTTATTCACAATTCCTTTTCTAATGATCCCCAGCAGAGAGGTTGCCTTTTTTACAGCTGCGCGGTATTGAGTTGACATTCCCATGGGACTATCAACTAAGGCGCCTAAATCCCTTTCCTGGTCTGGCATTTAGTAAGCACTGACCCCCCTGCTTGGCGATGTATGTGAAGTTTGGATTTTTTGCCCCTATGTGCATCACTTTACATTTTGCTACATTGAACTGCATTTGCCATTTCACAGTCCACTCACCTAATTTATCAAGGTCCGCTTGGAGCTCTTCGCAATCCTTTGTGGTTCTCACCACCCTACATAATTTGGTATCATCTGCAAACTTGGCCACCACGCTACCCACCCCTACTTCCAGGTCATTTATGAATAGGTTAAAGAGCACTGGTCCCAAAATGGATCCTTGGGGGACACCACTCCCTACATCTCTCCATTGTGAGAACTTCCCATTTACACCCACTCTTTGTTTCCTGTTTCTTTTGTTGTTTCTATTGTTGTTTTGTATTTTTAGTTTTAATGATTTTTTAATTATTCATCACATCAAGGACCATAATTGGATGGACAGGTGTGATAAAAAATATTTTAAAACAATGGTAAATAACTGGTTGTTGTGGGTTTTCCGTGCTGTGTGGCCATGGTCTGGTAGATCTTGTTGCTAACGTTTCACCTGTAGCTGGCATCTTCAGAGGTATATCACAGAGAAAAGTCTGTTTCACACTGTGTCTAGTGAGAAGGGAAAGTTTAATGGGGTATATTGTCCATGTCCCGGGGAACCAATCAGTAAGTGTTTGGGTGGAACTTGCTATGCAAAGGTGTGGTTGAATGCATTGTATTGCAGGCGGGGTTATCAGTCCATTTTTAAGTACTGGTAAATAACCTTCTTCAGCCTGGCTTCACAATGTGAATGATGGGTATACATTCTATCGAGTTGAACTGTGCATCTTGCCACTCCCTTCACACTTCCAATGGCCTGTCAATTTTTAAAATGTGTGTCATTCATTCTTTGTCTTATTACTTTTTAAAAAAAGAAACATTTAAAAAACAACTATAAACTATTCTGGGAGTTTGTGGGGAGGTATGGTGGAGATGTAACAGGTGCCAGCCAGTTGGTAACATCCACTGCTAGCTGCAGACTTACTAAAAATGCTTTCAGAGTCTGACCCTGAAGAGGAAAAGATATTCAGTACTGAAAGAGGATGCTTACAAACTGGCCCCTTTGTCTTACATTCTTAATAACTCATATTTATTGTATTTTAAATTGATTGTGCTCTACTTGTATTGTACACCGCCCTGAGCCCTCCGGGGGAGGGCGGTTTATATATAAATAAATAAATAAATAAATAAATAAATAAATAAATAAATAAATAAATAAATAAATAAATGTGATTCCGTCTACATATATAGGATTTCCAATCTCCAGGTGGGGTATGGAATTCTCCCAGAATCACAACTGATCTCCAGCTTTGGGGGGGTGGATTGCATAATATCACATCCCTCTGAGCTCCTGCACCTTCACAAACCCTATTTTGTTTTGATAGCTTTTATCAGTGTTCAGAGCTTTTATAGCGTTTATCAGAGGCTTCTCAGCAATCTTAGGATCTACTACAAGAGCTCCCAGTCTCTTTGAAATAATCATCATAGTGTTGGTTGCTCAACCAAACTTTGCCATCCCCAGAAATTTTACAAGTTGGAGCTGGCAATCTTTGGGGGGGGGGGGGCGGGGAAGAGGAATCATGTGGCAAACTCAGTGAGAACCAGACTATCTTTCCTATAATTATGGTAGCGACTTTTTTTTACAATTATTAATATTACAGGAATTATGGCTGGTTTTTGTGGGCTTCATCTATGCAGGCACTTGTCACCTAAAAAGAGGGTGGGGGCGATATGGGGCAATGCCTTGGTCATGCTGGATATAGCCCAGAAGTGGCATAACACCACTCTAGGAATCTTTGGTAAAACCATAGAGTTTTCAGAAATTCTTACAGTGTGGTCTGTTGTCACTTCGGGGTTGTGGAAGTGATGTCATGGCACTGACTAGCAGTGATTTTTCCTCTTCCTGCTGGCTGCTGGAGCAGTAGTGAGAAACAGTAGCCAGGAGTCAGGGGATTGGGACCCTGCCTACAAAGACAAAACAGAACAAGCAGCTAACAAACACACAAATTGGCCAATGGTTGCAAACAAAAATGATCAAAACCAAAACTATCGCATGAGGAGGGAAGGCCACCTTACCAGTTGAAGTTCAAATGATGCATAGTCCTGACAATGAGGAAGACTTGTACGATGCACAAAATCAGACAATAATCTGCAACTCTCTTGACAACTTCTGCTGGCATGCACCAAAATAAACATTACATTGTGAAGATACAAATAGTTATGGGAAGGGTAAGAGTCTGGAAAGCATGTCTCTGCTTGTCTAATAAACTTCATACTTCAGGCAGTGCAATTTGGCAGCAGCTGCTTAAAGTATGTAAGTAATGGGAAGGAGCAATCCCTCTTTTGTTCAAGGAAAAACAGGTCCGTACAATACTGAATACTGGGCAGGGGGGAACCTCGTCGCCATTCTTTTATGGGCTCATTTCTTTTGCAAGGCGCCTTCAGGCCAGCCCTGTGGCTGGCTGTGTTTTGTATCAGGTACAAAGAAGATACCATATTGGAAATAAATTATCAATTACTGAATGATCAAGCCCTCCATTTGTTTGTTAAACTGGCTCTCAAATAGTCCAATTAATTATAACACAGCTAATTATTAAGATGCACTGGTAGTCATCTCTTCTTCCAGCTGCAGGGAGGAAGCCTTGCCTCTCTGCAATGCTGTCACTATGGCAGTCCCATCCAGTCGAGCGATTTATCTCTGTCAAGCCAGTAAAACGATAATGCCAATTAAATCACACAAATAATTGCTGTTGTGTCCCAGCGGAATTCCCCCTGCATATTCAGGTGGAATACAAATGAAGGATGGCCAGAGGAGAGCGGCTGGTCTTCAGGGGAACCTTTCCCACCCCCCTCAGGTGATATCCTTGAAAAAGAAGACAGGTCTTGGGGAATCATCTACTCAGGAACTGTGGGGGAGGGGAGAAAGAGGTGTTAGCATCATCAAAGGGGATTGTTTAGGGCATGGGGGCCCTGCAAGCAGCATGCATCATAACCAATGTTTGTGCTGGTTCCACATCCACATGGCTGAAAGAAGACAGAGATGCGCCAAGGAGAGTGCACTTAGTAAAAACCCACTCTTCCTTTCTTTCTTTCCCTTCTTTCTTCCTTCTTCTTACCGTTCTTCTAGGGAACTCAGGACAGGCAACATAGTTTACCCCATTCTCAATAACCCTGTCAATGCATGAGCTGGGATCATGATGGGCCCCAAGTCATGCAGCTAAACTTCATAGATGGGCAGAGGTGATCCCTCTCCTAAATGCAAAAAGCTGATTTAAGTCATAGGTTTTTCCCTTCTCTCAATGCACCGACTTTTGTTTAGAATTTGGGGGCAGATGCCTTGCCTGGCATAATATATCTGGTTGATTGCAAATTAAATATGAATTGAGCAATTATAGAGTTCTTTCTTTTTTGCCATTAATACATTTAAATGTGTTTTCACTCATAGGAGATTATGCAAAATTTGTTCCAGGTATGCAGACCATCTTGCTTGATCCACCATGGCTATTATTTTATAACTGTAACAAGCATTAAACAGAAGGAAGAAGGGGTCTTTATACAGAAGGCATGGAGGACTTAGATTGTGAGACAAAAGGCAGAACAAGTGGAGAAGATAATGAAAAGTATAACATAAAGATGCTAAAGTAGAATATTCCCTGACATTGGTTGACCTGCTGTGATGTCACAGAAAGAGAATTTACTTTCCTGTGCATATTTTGATATGAATAAAATATAGACATTAGCATGTTCCTGCATGTTTAAAAATTTGTATAACCAGGCAAAGAGAGAAAAATTTGTATAACCAGGCAAAGAGAGAAATTTAACTGAAGTTTCTTTGAAATAAAGCCAGAGCATTAGAATTTACCTTTGGAAGAAACCTAATGATTTGTATCAGTGCTAAGCAAAGTAACACGTCCCCACCTCCTGCCCTTTGCCTGCCATATAATATTACAAACACATGGTTTCAGATCTGGACAGACACCAGATTAAGAGGACAGAGCGGTCTAATCCAATCTTGGATCTTATTCAATTAAATACCGAGGATGTAGACGTGTAACCTTGTTAATATCACGTTTAGTTGAGGCAGAGGGAAAGAAAATTAAGATATACTTGGTGTTGTAGCTAATTAGAAAAATTGAGACTTTGCATCTGTGTAATGCATAGCAACATGTGGCACTAACAGATGTGAACTCATTACACAGCTGCAGCAAAGTAAATTGTGCCATGGTAACAACAAAAATCCTCAAAATCAGATTCCTTCAGATTGGAGTGCAATGCATCAGTCTCATTTTAATTTCCCCTTTCCTCCTGAATAGGCACCTCTAACAGTTCACTGTAGAAACAGAGATGCCTAGAAGGAGATTTGGGTTTCCCGAAGTTCAACAACCTCATAGAAAATGTGGAAAAATGCTCATTGCAGCCAAATCACTAGATGGTCGGTGGGAGCAATATTAGATCTGCATTCTTTTCTCCATCAGAGTGTACCTGCCTCCTCACTGGCCACAGATGGATGGAAAATAGGACAGTTCCTAGAAGAGATTTCCTTCTTGCAGTCTTGACAAGTCTATGTTTTCCTGCCTGTCTTCATTTTTGCAGCCAGTTCAGGAGTTGGCAGCATCTCCATGGCAGTCAGTACTTCTACCTGTATATGTTAATGTGTTTATTTGAAGTATTTCTGACCTGCCTTTCTACTGAAGGACTTGAAGTGGGCTACACTACAAAATGCAGAATATATGCACAGCAATGTTTAAAACCAACAAACCATTTTAAGTCTTACAGACCCATCCACAAGCCAGGCGCCCGGCTGTGGCACCGTGGCTGCACCCAACCTCCCCCCCCCCCAGGAGGCTTCCTGGTGATGTGGGGAGGTCGAGAAGCCTCCCTACCACCAAGAAGTCCCAATGGACTGCATAGCACTTACACCAGCCAAATGGCTGACTTAAGTGCAGTCTATGCCCCACCAGCAAAGGCCAGGAGAGAG
Organism: Sphaerodactylus townsendi; assembly: GCF_021028975.2. NCBI lineage: Eukaryota > Metazoa > Chordata > Lepidosauria > Squamata > Sphaerodactylidae > Sphaerodactylus > Sphaerodactylus townsendi. The sequence continues at coordinate 108,755,487 of NC_059429.1, forward strand.
ATTATTAATGTCAGCTCCTCCCCTGGCCCCACCCCCATTACGCCAGTTCTGGTGGGACACTGGCGAAGCATTCAGTGTCATGTTCCACTGCTGGCGGAAAGCAGCTGCCACATGCCAGTGAAATTGCCCCTCTGCTGGGGTAAGTGCTTCAAGGAAGGTGAATCTGCTGACACAGCTGGCATGCTGCTTCCTGAAGAAGATTTGCCCCCTCTTTTGGATAGGGCTCCTTGTCTGAAACATAATCAACTATCCTCTCATGAAACTGGCTGAAATTACCAAACTTGGGTGGTATCATCAAAACATTCTCCGGATGATACCCTGAAATTTTGGTGCCATTAACTTTAAAAATGTGCCCCCTGCAGGCCAAAACATGAAAAAACACCAAAAATACAACAAATCAAACAGACCTGAATTTTTCAGATATACGCGAATATTCGGGTATATCCAAATACGTTATTTGTCTTATTTGGGCATACAGATAATTTTACGGCCATATATATCCGAATCTGAATTTTTAGGGTATTTACCAAGCCTAGTTCTGCAAGACGTTCTGGTTTCATTTGATTAAAATGAGCTCTTTCTTGACATCAGCCCTTCTGTTGGCTCCATGGAATGTTTATGAACATTCTAATCCTCATATTTTAATTATATGCTATGAGGGATGTCTGAATTTTATGGCTGATGATTTCAGTTTTTTTATCCTGTTTAACAAAATCCTGAGAAAAGAAACAAAAGGGACACCATTTGTGTTAATTAACCTGAACTTTGTAGATTCTAAATGGATAGCTTGATTTAAAATATTGTACTAAATGCAAAGAATCCCGCCACATGCTATTTTGTAACATGCTGGTAGTTGCTACATCCAAGGGAGAAAACCTTGGACTGTGTTTTGCTTTTCAGGAATAAGTCAATTTCTGCCATGGTTGTTTTGTGATCTAATACTCTGAGATCTCTCAGGTTATTATGATCCTCAATCCCTGTCCCAATAATAAAGAAAATATAGCTAGGAAAAGGTTTTTTTTCTTTCAAACTGTTTTTAATTGCACTTGGTGGCAAATGCAAACCAGTATAGATACAATATAAACCATTCCATGCAGTCACAAGTATTAATGCTCTTCTGCTCTCATCCATTAATCAACCTTCCTTTCCTCTCTCTTCCCTGTCCCCTCATTCTGAGCGCACTCCATGCACAGCAGCCATGCTCCTAACCTTGTTGCAAGGCAGTTGAGGCCTTCCAATGATTTTACGCTGGGCTGTTTCATTTCATAGACTTTGGGGTCACTATTTTGCAGTCTCTGTTAAACTGCATTGCAAAAGCAATTTAAAATCACTTAAGCAAATCCTGAAAGATGCAATATTGGGAGAAGGTGGTGAATAATGGTTAGCCTAAAGCATCACAACAAAGAAATTATGTTTCCCCTCAAGCCTCTTCTTTGGAGCTGAAGCCTTTCATTGTGACTTCTTTTCTATCTGACCTTCTCTTGATCTCAGCTGCCCTCTTTCTCGCTCCCCTTTTTTTGCATCAACTTTTTAAAAAAATCTCAAGAAAGCTCATGCAGTGTTACTCTAACCATGTTTATTCAGAAATAAATCTTACTGAATAACAAGTTCAGTGGGACTTCAGCCAAACAACACATGACCCTGGAAGATGACTGATTAGATCTTCCCTTTAAAAAGCGACCATGGAGATGCCTAATTGGAACAGGGCCATAGTACTGGGGGAGGGGAGTTCCTTGTACTATTATTGCAATTTCAATCCATTACCTGCAAACACACATCTGAAGCTGCTATTAGTCCTGTGGGAAACAACATATAGGTATTGTACAGGTCATCACATCAATGACACATTGAATTTAATTTTAAAAGTGTGATCCCTATACTGTGATCTTCATGGTATCAAAACTAGTGCAATAGTGAACCATTCCTGGTTTTGGAAACAAACTGGGCACCGTGCACTGAGTCAGCATAGTGTTCTGTATAACCAAGGATTCAGGAGAGTCAGGTTCCAAGCCCCGCTCGGCCACAAAGCTCGGCTTTATCCAGTCACTCTCTTAGTCTAGCCCAGGGGTCTGCAACCTGCGGCTCTCCAGATGTTCATGGACTACAAATCCCATCAGCCCCTGAACATCTAGAGAGCCTTAGGTTGCAGACCCCTGGGCAAGCCTACCTCATAGGATTGTTCTGATGAAGGCATAAAAATATGGTCCATTAAAAAAAAGAAATAAGATGGATGCAATATCACCCTGCCCTTCCTGACACATCAAAATTGTGGGAATGGAAAGTAGAGATGTAAGACAAGAGTTAGAAATGCAGCTTTCTTCCCATGAACTCAGCTAGCATTGATGTGAAGGAGATTTGATTCACAAGATTGCAGTCTTTAGCATATTTATTGTGTTTACAGACAGAATACATATCCCACTTTTCTGCACCAAGGCAACTAACGAATTAAAACACACATGGTAACATTACATTTTAAACCCATTACAATCTACCTCCCCCCGCCACACATATAATTAAAACAATTTTAAAAGAGTTTTTAAAAGTTAAAACACATACAAAACAGGGTTAAAATACATACAAAACATGAAAACATTGTTATGGAGGGGGGATCACTGAGGACATGCCAAACAAACACAAATCTTTACCTGTTCAAGGAAGATGGCAACAGAAATGGACAGACCAAGCTCCCTGAGGAGAAAGTTCCAGAGCTTTGGTACCATAACCAAGAAGGTCCTTTCTTGGGTTGCCATCCCCCTAATTTCAGAAGATGGGGGCACCTTAAGCAGGGCCCCTAAAGATTACTATAGTGGTTGGTCAGGTTCATAAGGGATTAGACAGTCATTTAGGTATCAGACATCTTTAGCAGAAACATGAATGAAAAAAACATGAATGAAAAAATGATCTAAGTAGACAGATGACAAGAAATAAAGGGATTTTAAACAGTGGGGTCAGAAGTCAGTGAAATCTGCATTTCGCATATGACCTTTCTAATCTTGCATTTAGAAGCATTTGAAGCCTACTGCTTACATAAGTACAAATGTACTTATGTATCCACCTGAACACTTAGTACATGCTAATGAAATAGTCTCTGGTCCATGGAAGATTGTGCCAGAATAAGTAGATTAGCCCAAGTGTTGGCATGCAGGCCCATAGCAAGACTGGGTGGTGGGGCATTTTTAAAAATATCCTACCAGTTATATCTTGGTAGCATGGACAATCCAAACTGAGACGGTCAATGTTAATTCATGGACTTTGATACTACGCTGATTCCGCATGGGCCAAAAACAGCGGTGTGAAAACAGTGGGAAAATGGTATAAATCCTTTTACACCATTTTAAACCCTTTTACACCATTTTCACACCATTTTCACACTGCTGTTTTTGGCCCATGCGGAATCAGCCTACGAGCGGTTTGCCTGACACCTGCTTTCCCCTCCCAAACCAAGTGTACATAATAGCAAACAGTGTCTTTCCTACAGGCTCAGCAACTTGGATCAAGATAACAACAGTGCAGCCTTGAGTAGGAACATATGTCTTCAACCTCATGAAGAACATGTCAATGCTCCCCACCCTGAGTCCATCAGCAAACGACATATCACCTGAATCCTTTCCCCCAAACATTAATTTAATTTTAAACCTCTTATCCAACTATTAAAGAACCATCAAGCTTCAGTAATTTTTTTTGTTTACATGCCAGGCTTGTTCTGACTTAGAATGCCCCTGGGCCCAATATTATCAATGCAGCCCAAACCTAATTAAGAGTTGGGTACTCCCAGGTTTTAACCCAATCAAGTTTTTTCCATAGCATTGTTCCTGCCTGGGAACAGAACTGCTTTGTTTCTGGAATATAACCCCTCTTACCATTGCCAGAGGGTTAACTTCTCCTATAACTAGAAGTCCCAAATGAGGGCAACTCACCTTTGGATCTTGTTCCACCCTTATACCTTGCTCCATTGTGTCATCATTTTCCTGCAAACAACCTAGCGCTGGATCTCACTTTCTCAGATCTCTTCTAGATTGGTAAATATTTCCCTCTCCTCAATGTTCTCTTCTATTCCCATCTGTCTTTCATCTTTTTCTACATCCTAGGCTCCTTGAAATTCTAAGTGCATTTTGCAGAATTGCATGTGTATTTTTATTATTTTTGGTTCTTAAATAAAATTGAAAACCTTCTCCTTAAATTGTGGTTTTGTGGATTTCCAAGGGGAAAGATCTCTGTAAAACATAGGTGGGGATCCCCACACAGCCGTTCACATTGCAAAGTCTGTTCCCTGCTAATTCCCCAAACTGAAAAGGAACAGACCATACTAATTAAGGTAACATAAGATGCCACAAGATTCCTTTAGACAGACAGACAGACAGACAGACAGACAGACAGACAGACAGACAGACAGACAGACAGACAGACGTCAAGTCACAGCTGACTTATGCCAACCCCATAGCATTTTCAAAGCAAAAAAAAATTAGAGGTGGATTCCCACACTGCCTGTCTCCACATCACGACCCTGGTATTTGTGAAAATAGGGTTGGCATAAGTCAACTGTGGTTGATCCTGCTTAGCTTCTGATATCGGACAAAATCAGGCTAACCTGGAGCTATCCAGGTCACGGCTTACAGCAGTGTTATCAACTCATTAAAATTCATCATTTTTTACCTATATGCCAAGTACTGGAATACATTTAAATGCCTGTAACCATGGTAAATTAAGGACATGGTAAATTAAGGACATTATTCTGGAAGGTAGGATTTTCCTTGTTTTATCATATCCTTCTTGGAATTTATTTTTCATTCGTTACCAAAATGTCCGCTTTTCCTTGCCAAACTGGGCCAAAGGGATGGGGGAATTGCAGACATGTTTTTCTTTTGCATCTCACATTGTGATGGGCAGCTAAACTGCAAAGGGGCATGATGCTGTATGAAAGGAAAGGAAAAGATTCTGTTTGACCCCTTTGGAAGATTCTGTTTGACCTCTTTATCATGGTCTGGGACAGGGGTAGGGAACCTGCGGCTCTCCAGATGTTCAGGAACTACAATTCCCATCAGCCCCTACCAGCATGGCCAATTGGCCATGCTGACCAATGATGGGGAGTGTAATTCCTAATTTGGAAACCGGGGTCTGGTCTGGGAATACCATCGCTGTAACCTGCTAATTGAATGCAGAAATTCCCCCAAATATCTAAGAGTCATCAAAAACAGAGGCAATAAAGTATCAATGAATGGAGAGAGACCCTTTTTATTCTCCTCTTAAGAAGCTACTCAATAAATGCTTATATATAAATGCATGCATAGTATTAACATTTCCCCCATTTTCAATTAGCCCAAATGATCTTGTTAAGAGCTATTAATAAACTACCTTGATCTGAGGGCCCCCCATGCCACCTGTTCAGCACAGGAAGACAAGCCAGCTCTGGTGAAAAGAGAACATCAGTGAAAAATTAACTGCCTGAAATTAACTTCAAGCATTCGAGTGATTAAACCATTGTGCTGTGATTGTGTACGATACTCCCTTTCTTCAGCAATTAAGTCTCTATTGATCTGATAATGTGAGGAAAGGAACTGGCAGAGTAACACACATTCAGGCTGCTATAATGAAGAGTGATCATCTACTGTTCCGGAGTGTGCAACATTCAGCCGGAGGGATTGATTGCCGACATGTTCCCATCACACTATTTCCTCTTGCCGCCTTCACTTCCCCTCAACCACTCCACCACCAAGCCCTCCCCTCACCCACACCTTTTATCAAAATCATTTGCTTAAAAGACAGGGGGGGGGGGGCTTTACCCTGTAATGGAACTAATTGGATTTATAGTGTTATGGAACTGCAGCATAAAGGTGAAATCTTCCAGCAATGCTCTCCCCTAGACAAAGTTTCCCTCATAAACCACATTTAGGTCCCCTAATGTTCAGAAGAACAGACACAAGGTGCTTGATCAGAACAGATATGCTGCTACTTTCCTGGTTATGCAGCCCCAGGGCAACCCAGACTTCTGAAATTTTGTAGCCCATTCCATTTCCTCTCCACAGCCCTGACCTTCAGGACCCAGCCTGCAAGCAACTTAATTAGGCTTCCAAAGTAGCAGGTCTTTACCACAATGGAAGTCCATTGCATGTGTATATACACTGTCCCACTTTTGTTCCCAAGTTGATGCCAATGCTTTATCGGATTTTTTTTGCAGATTGGAAAAGGTGTGAGAAAGTCAGTGCGGTGCAGTGGTTAGAGTGTCAGCCTAGGATCTGAGACCGAAGTTGGAATCCCCACTTTGCCATGAAGCTTGCTAGGAGACGTTGGCCAGTCATGTAGCTGAACATGCTTCACAAGGTTGTTGTAAGCATAAAATGGCACAAGGGAAAATGATGTAAGATACTGGGAGTCCCCACTGAGAAGAAAGGTGAGATCGGATGGATGGATGGATGGATGGATGGATGGATGGATGGATGGATGGATGGAAGGATGGATGGAAGGATGGATGGATGGAAGGAAGGATGGATGAATGGATGGATGGATAAAAGGGAGGATGGATGGATGGAAGGAAGGAAGGAACGATGGATGGAAGGAAGGAAGGAAGGAAGGAAGGAAGGAACGATGGAAGGAAGGAAGGAAGGAAGGAAGGAAGGAAGGAAGGAAGGAAGGAAGGAAGGAAGGAAGGAAGGAAGGAAGGAAGGAAGGAAGGCAGGAAGGAAGGCAGGAAGGAAGGCAGGCAGGCAGGCAGGCAGGCAGGCAGGCAGGCAGGCAGCAAGAGCAGATAGATGAGAAAGGAGAATTGCACAAAATCTCCAAGAAAAAAATCCAGAAGGCAAGGCTAATGCAGTACAAAGTTATTTCATAGAAACACCCCAGTTCCAGGGTATTTAACGTGCATGTACATTGCATGGGGATTTATTCTGTTCATAGAATCTTGAATAAAGTTAGTTTTTTTCCTGGCAATCTCAGGAACGTGTTCTTTTCCTCTTTTTTTAAAAAAGAGATATCTTCAAAGCTACACAGACTTGAAATCTGCACATATTGGCAATTCTCATATCAAGTCTGCGTAGCTTCAACGGTATCTCATTCAAAACAAAGCGAAAAAGGGAAAACGGCACATTTTCAAGAGTGCCAGGAAAAACTTATTCATGTACTTTACACACAGGAAAAATGAGTGGGCATGATGCAAGTGGAGGAAACCTTCATGGGAAACCTTCAGCAAATGGGCAGTAGGGAGAATCCCTGAAGCCGCAGCAAATGGTGGGCTCAAGCTGCTCAGAAAAGGAAAGTGGAAGCTTTAAACTCGGGTGAGAAAGATAAAATGAGCTGCTTTTCACAGAGCATGAGAGAAATGTCTTGTGTGGGGGAAAGATCACTAGTTTAGTGTTTTCAAAAAATGACAGGTTGAACTAAAATAACATGTCCTGTTATTGGGGAAAATCTGTGTGGAGTTCCTTCCCTAGATGTTTCTTTTAACATCCTCAGGCAGTGATGTAGGTATAGATTTTTTTTAATGGGGTGGGTTCGGGGGCAGGGCTCAGGGGGCAGGGCCACACCTCCCCAAGCCCCTCTGCCCCCCCCACCTCAGTGCTTATAAAAGCAGCTCTCCAAGGCCGGGGACAGCAGTCTCTTCTGCCCCCCCCCTCCTCACACCCCACTGGCAGTTGGCAGCTGGCAGTTCCTTATGCCTTCCTCTCTGGGGAAGCCAGAAGAGACTGCCGTCCAGGCCTCAGAGAGCTGCTTTTATAAGCAGCACTTTACAGGGCTGGAGAGTGGGAAGACTCTGGGAGCAGGCATGGCCATGCCCCCAGTGAGGCGAGAGTGGGTATGTGTGCCCCCTGAAGGCCCCACCCAGGTGCCTCCAATGCTTATAAAAGCAGCTCTCTGAGGCCAGGGCTGGCAGTCTCTTGTGGTCTCCTCGGAGGAGAGGGCAGAAGAGACTGCTGACTGCCAGCTAAGCAGGGGGGTGCGTAGGGGGCAGATCCCCATCTCCAGGTGTGGGCCAGCGCCCATTTCCTGGCAGGAGCCAGTGGGGGTGGAGCCCTGCCCTGCAGGGCGGCGGGGGGTGCTCAGGCAAGCCAGATATGTAATTGGGGACTGAACCCGTGAAACCCCCCCTTACCTACGTTCTTGTCCTCGGGGTATTTTATTTGTGCTGTGCATAAAGGGCCTGTGGCTTACCACAGACCAGCTATTAAGATGAAATTTGTTCCTAACTGAGAACTTACACTTGGAGCTGTTAGTCTTCGGACAGAGTTCCAAAATTGAGCTATGGGCTGAACTAATTTGAGCCTTGCTGTGGGGGCACTATCATTTTTTCCCCTTTAATAATAGTTTTTTTTCAAAAGCCATATGATTGAAAAATGAAAAGAGGATCCATGTAGCAGGTTGGGATTAAGGACAACTCCTAGTCTAGAAAAAAAATCTATTTTACTGCACTAGACTGCCTCAGAACTCAACTTAGTAAGGCTGAAACAAACAGCAGCTCTGTAGCACATATACAATTGCCATCAAGTCACAACTGGACTATTGCAACCCCATCAAGGGGCTTGCAAGGCAAATGAGAAACAGAGAAGGTTTCCCATTGCGTTCCTCCCCACTCCCCAGAGTCATTGACACATAAGCTTTTGGGATAGCCAGTGTGGTCTAGTTGTTAACAGCAGTGCACTCTAATCTGGAGAACTGGGTTTGATTCTTCACTCTTCCACATGAAGCCTGCTGGGTGACCTTGAGCCAGTCACAGTTCTCTCAGAATTCTCTCAGCTCATGCAGAGGTAGGCAATGGCAAACCACCTCTGAACATCTCTTGCCTTGAAAACCCTACAGGATCACCTTGAGTAAGCTGTGACTTGACAACAAAATCACACATATGCATTGGGTGCCCACTTTTTTTAAATTCTTCATTAGTTGCCTCTGAAGAACTCCCCACATTTGCTGCACATGGCCAGCTACCTCCAAAGTATATGCTTATGCCAAATTCTACAAATGGGAAACATCAGTAAAGTTATTTTTTTTACCAGGATCTGTAATTTTTCACACTGTCTCCATGTAATACAGGACAGCAACTCTCCTGACTTCCATAAAATCCTAAGCAAGAAGAATCTGAATAGGCTGATCTGTTATGCTACTCTGCTGCCTCTTCGGTCGTCCCTGTGACCATATGCATGGCAAGTTGCATTCCTCTCTGGTTAAACCCATTATGCTTTGGCCTGGGCCAGGCTCAGAACTAACAGTGTGTGCACCTGTCTGACCATAATGACCCACTATCATCATTTCCCATCCTTTTTGATTGATGGATATTATATGCATATTGCCCTCCCCCAGGTTTTCTTCACCCCCTCCCCCTTTTTTTAGGAACTGCTAAAGCAACCTGCAAATTAATTTAATATCCTCTTTTGGTTGGTAGCTATGAAACCAGGGCTCGGGGCTGATGATGCGTAAACCATTTGTGGCATGTATTTAATCTCCGGACAATGGATAGAGATGTTAGTGCATGCTACACTAAGTTCTATTTACGCTGGCTATTAAGTGCAGTCAAGCTGAAGGCAATTGGAGCACATTACAGGGCCTAATGGGAGAGGAAGCTAAACAACAGTACATTAAAGGCTGAAAATGAATTAAGAGGGAAGCCTAGTTGAGAAAGCAGACAAGTGAAGGGTTTTGTCTATAGATAATTCTTATTGATAGGGAAAACAGTCATGTATGCCAAGTTCCTCAATTCAGTTTTGGTACTAGATACTGGTGCACGGGGTGGGGGTTGATGGGGTTGCTAGCCTCAGCCTAGGAAACTCCTGGTGATTCATGAGGATGGTTGAATTTGGGGAGGAGAGGGAGCTCTGTGTGGATGTGATGTCATATAGCCCACCCTCTGAAGTTGCCATTTCCTCCAGGAAAACTGGTCTTTGTACTCTGTAGAACAGCTTTAATTCTTAGTGAACTCCATGCTCTACCTGGAAGGGCCATCTAGTCCAACCCCATACAGGCCATCTAGTCCAACCCCATACTCAATGCAGGATCAGTCTGGAGCATTCTGGATAATTGTTCATCCATTCACTGCTTAAATACCGCCAGTGGGGGAGAGCTCAGCACCTCTCTAGGTAGCGGATTCCACTGTTGAACAACTCTTACTGTAAGCATTTTCCTAATATCCAATTGAAACCTTTCTCCTCATAATTTATACCCATTATTTGTACTCATCCTATCCTTGCATGCCAACAGGAACAGCTTCTGCCCTCCTCTAAGTGACAGTGCTTCAAATACTTAAAGAGAGCAATCATGTGCCCCCTCAATCTCCTCTTTTTCAGATTGAACATTCCCAAGTCTCTCAGCCTTTCCCCATCAGGGCTTGGTCTCCAGGGCCCTGATCATCCTCATCACTCTCCCCTGCATCTGCTCCATTCTGTCCACATCCTTTATGAAGTGAAGCCTCCAGTACTGCCCACTGTACTCCAAATGCAGCCTGACCAATGCAGTGTACAGTGGGACTATGATGCCTCTGTTGATACGCCCAAAGATCACATTAGCCTTTTTTTATCAGTGCATCACACTGGCACCTCATATTTAACTTAAAGTCCCGCCGTACCCTAAGATCTTGTTCACACACACTGCTACCCAGAAGTGTATTCCCCATCCTGTAGGCATGTTCCTCATTTTTGTTACCCAGATGTAGAACTTGGCACATTCTTCTCGAATTGCATCTTGTTCACATCTGCCCACTTTTCCAGTGTGTTCAGATCTCATTGAATTCTATATCTTCTCCTCCAAATTTGGTGTCATCTGAAAATTTAATGAGTAGTTGCTCTACACCTTCATCCAGATTATTTACAAAAATATTGAAAAGTACCGGCCCCAGGTTGGCAACCCTAGATCATGTCCATGCTCACACAGAAGAGAAATTACTGACTATTTCAAGTGGAGATCAACATCAGGACATTTCATAAAGCACATCATAAGCATAAGCATAAGCATAAGCATTTTATTGTCATTGTGCGCTGCTTGAAATTTACAGCAGCGGCATTCGATGCACACAATTTCGAACTCAGCCCCAGGAGAATTTCAGACTCATGCAATTTCAGACTCTGCATCATCATCCTCCGCCATCCCTACACCAGCCCCAAATACATCAATGACAGCGGAGTTTAGCATAGCCACAACTCCTAGAGTAGAAGCTGTCTCTAAACCTCTTGTCTAGTTCTGCGGTTCATATCGTCTGCCAGATGGTAGCAGTTTAAAGAGGAGATTATTAACGGATGGGGCGGGTCCTTAGAATATTTTGGGCTTTATTTAGACTTCGGGCATTATAGATTTCTTCAAGGAGAATAAGCCGATAATCAGCACGGTACTATTGATCACCCTTTGGAGGCCTTCCTATTAGCCACTGTGCAACTGGAGAACCATACACAGATGCAGTAGGTTAGGACACTCTCTATAGCACAGCGGTAAAGACGCCAGAGTTTCCATCTAGTTATTTGCTTCCTTAAAAGTCTCAGAGAGTACAGTCTTTGCTGGGCTTTCTTAACCACAGATGTATCTCTGGTCGAATATAACAATCATAGCAGCCAGAATTTAAAACTAGCCACCAGCTCCACTTGATCTCCATTTATAGTCAAGGGCTACGAGCTATTCATTCTATGATCCACTGTGAGCTCCTTTGTCTTGATGTTAAGAATAGGTTATTTACCCTGCGCTGAGAGCAGTCGGTCCACTTCATTCCGATAAGGCGGAATCATCCCTAGAGATGAGCCACCGTTATTGTCATCAACAGAATTTGATAATGGTGTTACTATGATGGACAGGAGTACAATCATATGTATAAAGGGTGAACAGTAAAGGGGCTCAACACGGCCTGTGAAGCGTTCTATATTTAGGAAATGGAACTGAAACCGATTTCCCAGTCTAACCCTCTGGGAACGTCAGACAAAGAAGTCCCTAATCCACAAACAGATTGAATCAGGGTCAAGATCCACAAGTTTTGTTGTCACCAGTCTTTGTGGCGAGATTATTGATAAATCTTGGAACTAAAGTCATAAAGAGCGTGCTGTTCCCTAAACATTCCAGATCGTCAAAGCTGTGTGAGCTAATGGCGTAAGTCCTCGTGAATCTATTGCGTCCGATATCAGGCTGATGTTTATCAAATGTATCTGGAGGCAGAACTAATATGCCTATGGGCCAGTTTTTCAAAACACTTCGCGTGATGGAGGGTGGAAGGTGCCTTTCAGTTATAATCCTGAAGATTGTCAGCAGGAAATCTCTTTGGTAGTGGAACAATGGTGGAAGCTTTCAAACAAGATGGAATGGTGGACTGGGATAAAGATCGATTAAAGATCCCAGTAAAAGCTTATATCCAGTTGGTTAGTACATTCCTTTAACACCGACCCGGGAGAATACCATCGGTCAACAGCCTTCCTTGGATTCACAGCCCTCAAAACTTGCCTCACCTCATGTTCCTCCACAGTGAGGTGTGAGCTGCAATCACCTGGTGGTGTCATCTAATCAGCACCTACAGTGAAGATAAGTCCCTTCCCACTTCCTCAAGGCACTCTGAGGGCTGTTCTTTGGGTACATTGACAAGGTCTTGATCTTGATGAGGACATCATGTGTCCTCTCCTCTCTTTCTCAGGTTTTTTATTCTGTCTTCTTCTGGGAAACATTGTATTGGTACTTATTCAAACCAGGAACTGAAGTGTTCAGTTGTACTGAGGAAGCAACTTTCTTACAGTCAGCAAGAAAAACTGGGGCCATTTTATATGGAATGAACATTGTGCAAAGTAAGGTTCCTTTGCTCCCTGTTCTAGACTCCTTTATTAATAACTCCATAGCAACAAATCTTACAGGCAGTTTACAGCTAGAAAACATCAAATCTTCCAAGAATGAGGGAGCAACTTAATCTATCAGGGAATGTCTGAACCCTGTTCTTAATGCATTAACTTGAAGCTTCAGCTAATTTACAGTCCGTTCATGTGATTTCTGGATTTACATTGGCTTTTTTTGTTTCCCTGGTAGCTTCTTACTGATGAGGAATGTGTCTAGCAAATTAATTTGGCTTCAGAATTGCCAGATTTTCCAGGACCTGCCTGAATGACTTTGAGCATGTACAAAGTTGCTTTTCCCCGAGGAAGACAATATGTTTTGAGGAAAGGGATGACGTTCCTCCCAGCATTTGCAGAGAATCCTTCCTTTATATATCAGTATATTATATTCAGTATACTGTTAATGCTTATTTATTTCATTATTTTTATTTACAACTTGCTTTTCTCCCTAACCAGCACCCAAAAAGACTTATCAAATTGTTCTCCTCTCCTCCACTGTATCCTGACAATAGCAGCTGAGTTAGGTTAGGCTGTAATAGGTCCCAGGGTCACTCAACAACCTTCCATGGTAGAGCAGGGATTTGAACCCAGTTGTCCAAGGTCCTAGTCTGAGAGCTCAACTTAGCATTACATGTGTTCAAAGTAGGGTTGCCAGGCTCAGCTTGGCAGCCAGCAAGAAGGTTGGGGGCATACTGGGTTAAAATATATGTAAGATGGAATTGTTCAGGGAAGCTAGTTATTGTCTGTGAAATTTTAAGTAGTTTTCTTTAACTCACTCATTATATATATGTGAGTTGTAGTGTTCTTTCATTTTGTAATCCTGATTTATTTTGTGTATTGTACAGTTTCTCTAGTGCATTTGTAATCCAGTTTTTTATTGCACTATTTGGTTTGCATGTTGTTGTTTTCAGTATTTCTTGAGTGTATTTCTTGCTATTTTGCACATTAAAATCCATCTGCAAAGTCTTGTACGATCAAGTATCTCAACAATTGCTATGGGGTGTTCACCATTCTATACTTCAAATCTTTTGAAGTGTTCCCTGTGCACATGAACAATTTACAAGGTCAGGATGTTGTGGGTTTTCCGGGTTGTATGGCCGTAGTAGCATTTTCTACTGGAACACGGCCATGAAAGACTTCGACAATACAATTTACAAGGTCACTGCAAAAGATTTCATGTGTTATGCTGAAGAGGGAAAACAATTATATGATTTGGTACGTAATTACATTTTAGCAAGCTTTCCATGGGAATTGACCAAACTGGACTTTTGGTCAATCCAATGGTTAGAATCAAGTAAGAGCAGCACCTCTAGTTAGGACCAGGCAACAGGTGATGAGAAAGACCAGAGCTGCCTGCCACTAATCTGAGTAGGCAGTACTAACCTTGATGGGCTGATGGGCTGATTCAGTATAGGCAGCTTCATATGTTCATGTGTCTTTTGTTCTCATTCAGACTTGAGAGCACATGAGTGGCTTGGTGGGTTTTGTTCCATATATTTTCTATTGTTTGGTCAGCCTCTGTGCCTATGAGTTGCATAAAGGTGAAATTACTGTTGAGAAGATACTGTTGAGAATGCCAGGCTATTATTTCCTTTCTATGTCTGTTGTTTTGACTTTGCAATGTCGTTAATTTTTACTAGAACTTCTTGCTGCTTGTATGAGCGACCTTGAATCTCAGAAGAAAGTCTAGAAAGCAATTGTGCCAACCTGTTTTTGAATAAGTTTGACAGACTCTAGGAGGACTTCCCAAGTTCATTGCATGATCCACCAGTTTCTACTCAATCAAGAAAAGGGGAAAAACATTCTAGAATATTGCTGTTCCTAACTAGCATCTCTTCTGTCTTATCTGGCTCCAATTTCAATTTGTTTTTTCTCAGCCTCGAAAAAATAGTGTGGTTATTGCTGCATGATAAATGCATTATGTAAGTGTGGTGGGAGATAGCATAATGGTTGAATGTGTGGCAAGCATCCCTCTCTGTTTCCTCTGTTTCTCCCATCTTAATTCATGATTCATTCCACTACAAAGTTCCTTCTACTTGACCCAATTTAAAACAAGTTTCCATGTTGAGAGTGTTAGCCACTGTGACCTCTCTTCATGCTTCTGCTTCATTGACCAGAAAGACATGACATCCAATTCTAATAAATTAACAGCACTACAAGGTGTGTTGTAACCATTCAAGGTCCATTTTGTTCATTTTCTGGTAGACCCAATGTACAAGCCCTCTCTTCACCTCTTAATCCCCAGTAGCCTCTTCAATTAACACAAATTGGTAAACAAAAGCAAACTTGCCAGGTGGAACAGGGCAAAGATGAAGCAATTATCCACTTTGAGCAAATGGCACTCCGTCTAAATGTGCACGACCACAGTAAGAAGAATAGCTGGAGAACTTCTGTGGCTCATTTTCTTTTTCACATATCTTTACAATGAGCAAATCATGGAATATTCTTGAGCAAAAGGATAATGGATTGTAGAACATTCATAGGTAACAGGAACACAACAAAGAATTATATTCATTTTCTATGTCACTGCATACCATGAAACAAAGGGGTGACTGTAAAAATTGTTTCTGTAAAGACTTTGCATTGATCTCATTCAATGTTTTCTTTTTGATATGGCACATGCTATGTTTGATTACTGTCCTATTACCACTCTTTTAAGTTTAAGGGCCAGTTAACCATTACTAAGTCCTTGGTGACTTCCACATGAGGATGGGATTTATGGTTTCACCATTGCTGGTACAGCTGCAGATAAAGCACAGTAGCAAGGGGACTTCCATATGGCATGTTTCACAGCAGTTTCTCTGTCCCAGACCCTCAGCAGTGGCCAACCACTGCCTAAAATCTCAAATGCCAGAATATTTGCCCCCATCAGTTAAGAACAGCTCCAAGATTCCAAGATTCCTGCTGGAAGGACCACATGGCCCCAGTTATCAATCACATTATATTGCAAATAGAACAAATTTAAAATCTGGTAACACCTTAAAAACCAACAAAATCTCCCCAGTTAAGTCTAGGCTTGCCCAGTCGCATGAGATCTCAGAAGCTAAGCAAGGTCAGCCCTAGTTAGTGCTTGGATGGAAGACCACCAAGGAGTCATCTGCTAGGCAGAGACAGATAATGGCAAACCACCTCTGAATTCTCTTGCCTTTTAAGCCCTATAGGGTCACCATAAGTCTGCTTTTCTACAATCTTTTCTTTTTGTTCACTTTTTAAAGGGCATTTTAGCCATTTTACTAGTCCTTTTGCTTTTACTTTCTGCATACAGATGAAGATCTCAACCAAATTCACACGTGTCCTTTAAAACCAGGGGCAGAGTGAGGGGAAACTGCGCCCAGGGCATGCATGTGCTCTGCGCCCCTGCTGTGGCGCTGCTCACCCCAGAATGCCCCAGAATGCCCCCACGCCCTGGCCATGCTCCCACCATGGCTCCACCTGGGGTGTCGTACCCCCACCCCCATCCCATTGGCGCTATACCACTGTTTAAAACTCTTTTAATATGCACCTATGAGAAACATAGATGAATTCTGCACTTCAGAAAACAGATAGTTGTCAATGTGTTTCTAGCAGGTTGTCGGAATCAATTGCTGGTTATGCAAGCTACATGATTATTTTATTGATTTCTCTCTTTCCTTCTTTCTTTGTTCATTCACTCATTCATATATACATACATTTTACAAAATTTGTACCCCACTTTTCTTCCTTCATAAGGGCTGCCAATGTAGCTAACAATTTAAAAACACACATATTAAAATCATGTCTTAAAAACACTAAAACCAACAAAATCACAGCCTTACAACAAATAAAACTAGAGGTGAAATACATACAAAAACATTAAAAAAACAACCATTGAAACACTGGACAAAAAGAAGGTATCACTGAAGGAGCATCTTCACTTATGGATGGAAGATGGCAACAGAAGGGGACAGAAAGTTTCCCTGAGAAGAATGTCTTAGAGGTTCAGTGAAATGACAGAGAAGCCCCCCCCCCCAATTTTCACCCACCTAATCTCAGAATCACTTTGCTTCCTGGTGACATTTTCCACACAGACACTTTAAAACATTTTGAGACAGGAAATAAAATGCTTTCACAGCCAGATTCAACTGGTTGTTGTGGGTTTTCCAGGCTGTGTGGCCGTGGTCTGGTAGATCTTGTTTCTAACATTTCGCCTGTGTCCAGTGTGTAACAGACTTCTCTCTGTGATACACCTCTGAAGATGCCAGCCACAGATGCAGGCAAAATGTTAAGAACAAGATCTACCAGACCACGGCCACACAGCCCGGAAAACTCACAACAACCAGGAAATAAAATGTTTCCTCCAAGGAGTTCCACATAGTTTTAACCTTAAAACATTTTATTTCCAGCCTGAAACATTTAAAGTGCACCATCAAGAACAGCAGGTCTTTTGCTGAAATGTTTTCAAAACATTTTGACTTGCTGTGTGACCTCTTTAACATCTTGGAAGAACAAGATGGCGGCCGCGACGGAGCTCAGCAGCGGAGCTCCGCTTAAACTGGACTTTTAATTCATAAATCCTCGAGTTAGCTAGCAATTGGAATTCCCTTGCTTACTCTTTTTGCCTCGTACCCCTGGGGAACCTGGGATTAGAAGCCATAAGACAGCCGTCCTGGCCAGATGTTTGGCGAGGCGTCTACTTGTGGCGAGGAAGTGGCGTTTGTGAAGTGAAAGAGCAGCGGCTAGGTGACAGTGGCGCAACAAAGCGAAACGAAACAAAACAAAACGTCACGGAGAGCACCAACGGGATGCGGTATTTGACTCTTTACCTTTTCTGCATCCCCTCAACCCGCCTCGGTGGGAACCTCTGTCCTTGCCGCGGCCGTTTTTCCGGCGTCGGTGGGCTGGTGCTTGGGGACGATACTGCTGAAGCCACATACCAACAGGGAGCGGTGCTTGAGACTCGGCCTACCCGCCCTAGCGCCAGACCCTCGCCCCGAAGCGCTGACTAGAGAACCCTGGGGAGTCAGGCTGCGCCCAGCGTTGGAAGGGGCCGGAGGGGCCCAGGCGGGCGCCTGGGCGACCTAAGTGGTCGAGGAGTTAGTGGCAGGAGACTCCCTTCCTTGCTGGTGCCGGACACCCGGCCCGACCCGGGCCTCTGAGGGACCCGGGCGTGTTCTGGAGAGAGGGTGCCCGTTCTGCTTGATGGGGCTACAAGATCAGGGGTTGAGTAGCGAAACCGCCCCTCCCTCACGTGGACGTTAACTGAGGAGCTCCATGGCCAGATGGATTCCCGACCTCAGCCGTGTGGCTGAAGGCCCTTCTAGAGGAACCCGGTAGTAACCAACTTTCGGTGGAACCATACCACAACTCGACGCTACAACTCGGCGTGCTATTTTGCATTATAAACTGCAGCATGACGTTCTTGCATGGTTTATCTTTTCTGCAATAGCGTGGGGAGCTCTGTGGAGGGCCTGGAAGCCAGGCATCCCCACGACAGGACAGACTGTGGATTCATGCAGGGATTACCGCATGGCGGAGAGCTGTCTGTATATTAGAACCGAAGGCGTTGCCGCCTCTTCCCTGGCGTACCAGCCCACGATTGGGTAGCGAGGAACCCGGCAGGTTGCGTCTCAGAGCAGCCCCTGGACCTGGGGCCTTGTTTTAAGATCAGCTGGGCTGACCCGGTTAGAGGCCCTAACTATCCCCACTTGGACTGTACTTGGATTGCAGCCTCAAGATTGCGGTGCGGTGGCTGCGGCACAATTCTTTTATTCCAGCTTGCCCAGCTTGCCGCAGAGGCGGTGGCAGGGCGTTGTGAGCTTTAGCCTCTTGCTGCAGCTGTAGTAATTCTTCGCCAGCTCATATTTACCATCATTTTTATAGAGCTCATTGGAATCCTAAGTGAGCTGGGGATTTGGTGGCAGCATTTCCTTCTGCGGTTGTCTAATCTGTGTCTCTAACTCCTTTCCCAGATCCCCCCCACTCCCCATGCGTTTGGCATCTGGGACCATTGCTTCGGAATGTGTTTTGTAACCACCAACTGATATTGTAACTACTATTGCTTAGTATTCTAGGCTTAGTTGTAGCGGTGAATTTGCTAGCCCGGTTTATGGGACTAGATAGGTTAGTGCTAGATAGATTTTAGATGGGGAAATTAGCGCTGACCATGAGGGGCACCAATTTGGGAACAGGATCCCTGTGTGTTAATGGAGACGGGGGTGGAATATTACGCGGTAAGGCGGCGGCCATATGATAGAAGGCGTGCGAGATATAGCTATGCTTTCGCCGCTGACCTCCGACCTATCCCAAGCTTGATATGGTGGTTAGGATCAGGGACACTCTACTTCGTCGCGAATTGTTAATTAATGCCAGGTCATCAATAATAAGACCATGGTGCCAGACTTTCGGTAACAGGTGGACCTGGCAGGCCACGAGACCTGGAGTGCTTGAAGGTGGGGCCGTCGCCTTGGCGAAGTCAGCCCCGGGTTTGTGATGCCTCCACCGATCGCGAACTTTGGGGCGGGGGGGGGTGGGGTGGCAGTGTTAGATCCGGAGAGTCTATTCCTTTTAGGGCAGTCCCGTCCCGAGGAGATCACTGGCATGGGTGTTGGCCGGCCGCAGGTGGTTGACCTGGAGGATGGCTGTTCTCCTGGTGTACCCGGTCGCCCTAAGCGCACGAGAGGACAATAATGGCTGCTGGAGGTGGTGTGGGACTGGGCGTTGCGGTTCCCAGACTTGTGTCTTGGGTGACTTCAGCGTCCATGCCAACGCCGCCTCAATAATACAGCGACCCGCGGACCCTGAAAGATGTCATCCTTAGTATTAGGCCTCTCCTTAATAAACCATGGTCCCCACCATGAAGGCGGAGCTGCCGTGGATTTGGTCTTGAATTGAGGATAAATCGTATCCTCTCTATTGATAGAAGTGCCATAGTCCGACCACTATGCCCTGAAAGTCCCGGATGGACCTACCACAACACCCGATCGGCGACAGGCCCATTCATGCATACGGAGACTCCAGCGGATCCCGCGAACCTGAATGCTCTTGGGACCCTGAACCCACCGAGCACACTTTTCGATGAGCAGGTGGAGGACTGGAATGCCGGCTCTCCGATGCTCGCCGATATTTGGTCGCCCCGGCGTCCTCTCGTCCCAGCTCCGGCGCCCGTGGTATACGGAGGAGTTGCACGTCCAGATGAAACGCAGGCTTAGGCGACTAGAAGCGAGTGAATCTCGTGTGGCTCGCGAACATCTTTTAGGGCTTAGAAGCCTATGAGATGGCGGCGAAGGAAAGCCTTCTCCTCCTCGCGTCCGCTAGCTCTCTGCGCCCGGCTCAATTGTTCCGTATAATCGGTCACTGACCTCCCTGGCCGGAGAGGTCATCAAATTCCCAGTGGACATTAGCTGTGGGGCCTTCGCATGAGAGCTTTTTTGCGGATAAGATCGGCGTGAAAGCAAATCCTGACCTTCCACCTACATTGACTACAATTAGAGTGAACTGGAGACTCCTTACCGTCTTCAGGCCCTTGTTTGACGTTTCCCGCCTCCGTGAAACCGCTGGTCGACGGGACTTTGCTGCTGTTAGACCTATATCCTCGGATCCGTGCCGTCACGGCTTGTGAAAGCTGCGAGATTCACGGCCCCATCTGTAGTATCATCAATAACTCCCCTTGGAAGCAGGGGTTTTCGGATGGGCTAGAGGAGGCAGTGGTCATACTCTTAAAGACCATCGGTAGATCCTGGGGATCTGGCCAATTACCGCCAAATACCGAATCTTTGTTTCACCGAGGGAAGGTAGTGAGAGAGTGGTGTTGGAGCAGCTTCAGGTTCCTGGACACATGGCTTCGACCCCTTCCAGTCCGGCTTCCGTGCTGGGCATGGGAATGAGACGTCGCCGTCACGAATGCAGCTCCGTGGCACAGCTTGACCAGGGCCGGATCAGCTGCTGAGTAGCGCTGAGTCTTACGCGAAGCGTTTGATGTGAAGATGCGACCACATGACCTTTTGGCCCTGCGCCTGGCTGCGCCTCCGGTCGCGGGGCACTGTCATTCAATGGATTGTCACCGTTCACTCCGGAAGGCGGTATCAACCAGTGAAGGTCGCGGGGATGGGGTCTCAGGAAGTGCCGTATCACGGTGTACCCAGGGGCATTATTATCCCGCTGTTATTTAACATCTATATCGACCTTGCTCAGCTCAATTACGGGCTTTGGGCTGTATCCTGTCATCAATATCGCGGATGACACTCGGCTCATTCTGCTGATGGAGAGCGGCCGCCCTACAGCTCTACAGCACTGTTTGGAAGCGGTTGCTGGTTCTACAGTTGCGACAGAGCAGGTTAAACTGAATCCCGCCGAAGGCGGAGTCCTTTGGGCGGCGAGGGGATGTTTCAGCCGCCCGGTGTGGGAGGGTCACATTGACACGACCCCTCGTCTTGCCTGGGGTCCACCTGGATTCGTCTCTATCAATGGAGACCCAGGTGGCCCACATATAAGCAGTTCTTTCCACCTTCCATGAGCCCGGTTGTACTTCTCCCAGACCGACTGGCCACAGTGAGTCAATACAGCGGTCACCTCAGGTGGAGCTAACTTCGCTCTACAGACGCTTCCTTGCGCCCTGATTGAGGAGGTTAAAGCTGGTCCAAAATGCATTTGCGTTTTGCCTGAATTGCTGCCATCTGGGATCACATCCAACCTGATACTCGCCAGCTGCACTGGCTCCCAGTGGAGTTCCGGATCATCTTCAAATGTTGGTATTGACCTTTAAGGCCCTAGCGGCCTGGGATAGCCATTATCACCGGGACCGCATTACCTCATGTCCCAATCTGACCTCTTACGTTCTGCAGAGGCCGTCACTAGTGGTCCCTGGCCCTCGATGATACGGCTGGCCTCCCACCTGGGCAAGGGCTTTTAGCCCTGGCCCCAGCCTGGTGGAGGCAGCTCTTCCACCAACTGTCGGGCCCCTGTAGTGCCTTAAGTCCCTTGGAGACCTGTAAGGCGGGCTGTTCACGGGCCTTTGGAGAATTTTCCAGCGTGGGTGCCCCTTTCCACCTTCTCCCACGGCCTTTACTTATCTGTGCCTCTGCCATCTTGGGACTTACTGCCCTTCCCTCTCTGATGGGGTCTGAAAATGAATTACCCGGATGCCATCTTGGTGTTTAGCATTATATTTGGTTTTTATTATCGCTGCTTTTAAAGGTTTTAATTGTTTCAACTGTTTTATTGTATATTATCATTATTGTGCTGTACACCGCCCAGAGCCCCTAGGGGATGGGGCGGTCTAGAAATTTGAAAAATAAATAAATAAATAAATAAATAAACACATTTCCCATACCTTTCTGTAATCCACAGATTTCCTCCTCAGCACCATTTTCAGAGCTCACTCCATCCCATCTTGCCTATTAATTTTCATCAGTTCTGGGGGTTTTTATTGGGGGGGGGTGAAATCTATGAAGCATCAATTACATGAGCTATGGCAAATCACAGGACGAAGCAATGAAGCATAAAATCCCTGAATAATTGTTTTTAAAACCCAGAAAAATCACAAAATTGTGGTCAGAAATCATTTCTAGGGGGTGAGTACAAACAAACAAATGAGGGGGGGGGGTTTGAAAATGTTTTGCAAATGTTTTGCAAACATTTTGCAAATGTTTTCAGTGACTTGTGAGGAAAGGTCCAATATGTGAGTACAAGTTTCCAAATGGAACCTCCCAAACATTTAAGGATATTTCCCATTTTAGAGGTTTCTCACACACAATATATATATATTTATCACTTTTTTTTCCATCCCATTTTCCTAAACCCCAACTAAAGATTGATATTTGCTTTCATTGGTAAATTATTTATTTACTGAGATATTCAGCTAGCTGTGTGAAGATTAAGGCCCATTTTAACCACCCTTTTAGTAGGATGAGATACAGATTATTCCAAAAGCAAGGACTGTTGAATCTGAGATTAAAACATCCATCTTCCAAACTAACTTTTTTCTCTGCCACAGTATGTTCAGAAGCTTTTTAGTGATGCTGTAAGTAGAACAGTGGGGTCTAACTCATGTAAATAAATATATTTGAAATACATAAACATGTCCCATGGTCCCAAAGTGGCTCCATCATCACATACATAGGAAGTGGGAGTGTTGTCCTAAAATCATGTCAGTGCATGTAATGAGGGGGAAACTGCTCTGGCAGACTGCAAAGATTGTTCAATTTCCATAGATACTCTTGTCATCCCTATGTTACTAGATGCATAGAAGAAAACCCAGGTTTTCCACTGACCTTATTCAGCATAGAACTGTAGCCGATCCTCACTCTTGAACAAATGCAGAATGCACATTTTCAGAACGGCTATCTGTCATGGTTTTATTTTGTGTTTTTAGATATACACTTGAATAATTTTAGGTGTGCACCTAAATATATAATGCATGGAAAAAGTCTACCGTAGTCAGTTGGAATGCAGATTGAATACCTGCACAAATGTGCCTGCAATGATAAGACAGATATTCAGTGAACTTGTATAGATCAAGTGCACAGAAAAAATTATTCTTAATTGTTTCGCATGATTCAGTGCAGAGAATTTAGGGCATCTAACGCCTGCCGGATCCCATCTGTCTCTTCTCAAAGGAAAGGAAACAAGCTTATTTAGGCAACTCTTTATCCCTTCAAGAGCTGCAGCAGCTGCAAAATATCAAGCTCCATGGAGGTGAAGATGTGCCAACTTACAGAGCCTTGCACACAGTTAACTTCCTGGGTGAGGCAAGGAGCAACCTAAAGAAACAATTGAGGCCTTCTGGAAGGCAAGAGCCAAGCATTCAGTCAGTCAAAACTCTCAGTACTGACTGATGCAAAGTCTTTGGTCATTTCCACACAGCAGAAATAAAACGTCCTGAGGGCATTTTAAAAACCATGTTGGGGGAAAAGTTCTCACAGTTCTCTCCCCAAAAATGTCTTCAGAACATTTTATTTCTTTCAACGCGGGCTGTTGTTTTGAGGGTTATGTCTGCGAAGCTACAACATCACAATTAGAGAAGCTGCAATATGTGCATATTTGTGTCCCAGTAGCTTCGCAGACATCCCCCTCAAAACGAAAAAAGGAAAAATGAAACATGTGTGGGATTGCTAGGCAAAACAAACTTATTCATCTACTTTTCTAAACTTAAATTGTTTACGGATAGGTTACAAGCAGAAGAAACCTCCATGGGAAACCTTCACCAAATGGCAGAGACAGGAGAATCTCTGCAGCAGCACACAAAATGGTGGGTGTAACTCTGAAATTGACCAGAGCTCTGTCAGCCAGCAATTTGGGGGAAAAGACTGTTTTGGCTGAAAACACTTGTGTTCTCTGCACTGTGGGAACATAAAAAGTCAAAACATCTTTTTAAAATGTCAGCAGGATTTTTCATTTCTGCTGTGGAGAAAACTTTTTTGTGTTTATTGGGAAACAGCACAAGGACTTTATGTCACAAAATGTGGGTCTCCTAAACACAGTTCCAGTGCAATCCGGGGGGGGGGGGGTACGATGGTAGATGAGTGGCAGCTGGATACAGCACATTAGTTTTTTCTGTTTGCAGCCATGGCTTGCAGGAATAAGTGGCTATAACCTTCTCCCTGCTTTTTTTTTTTTTTTGCATCATCAACCTGGCCCATAGGCCCACTAATGACTTTTCTGTCAAAATCATATTACATATGTGGCTACACACAAATTTCACAATGGAGCCACCAGTGGCACCTTGGGGGCAGGTTAATTATGCAAAAACAGCAAGAGTAGGCTACACCCACTTCTTTCTGCATACTGTGGTTATAGATAGAAAACTGCCAGTGTGTATCTGGGGGAGGCACAAAACTCCCATCACACATGTGATATGAAATTCTTGTGTTATTCCTTTCAGACCATAAGCTCTTTGTATAGCTGAAGCTGTAGAGCAGTATATTGAATTCATCAATCCACTCTTCTGTTCCAACTCTTCAGCAACATGCAAGATACCAGCACTCGCAGATATTCACATAGCAAATCTTCCTAAGCCAAAGAAATAAATTGATCAAGTTATTTCCCAACATTACAGGAACAGAGGAGACCAATAGCTTCTGGTGCAACTTGGGTGGAAGGGAACCCAGGAAGGGTAGAAGGAAACCCAGGAAGACAGAAATAAATGAGAAGGGAACAGGAGCCTTAGTGCCAAAAAGCATGTCATGCTGGGGTTATATGAAACTCCTGGCCAATTTATTTTCTTTTAAAAATAGCTTTGGGGAGGTTAAAATGGATTGGAAGAACAACACTGGAGAAGGGTGCTGGACTTTTCTCTTGAATCCCAAAAAATAAGAACTTAAGACGTGCCCTGTTGCATCAGTTCATCTAGTTCATCCTGCTTCACACAGTGGCAAACCAGCTGCCAACAAGGATCAACAGACAGAATAAGAAGCAAAGCTTTCCTCTGACGTTGCTCCCTAGCTCAGTGGTAAATTCCCTTTAGCTGTCTTGGCTAGTAACCAATCAATAGACATGTAGAATTTTTTTCACACACACACACACCATTTGAAAAAAGTGATTGCTGCTATCACTGATGGTCTAATTCTGGTCTCTCATCTGACTAGCAATACATGCACAAAAATCTGATTCCTCATGTATATGCCCATTAGTTAGATGGGGATGCATACTGTCAGTTTGAGGGATTCCTCAGAACAGCGTAGGGTAAAAGTCATGAGAGGCAGACAGATGTCTTGTGATTCTAGATGATGTTATCCCATCAGACAAAGTCATTTTTTTAAAAAAAAAATCTTACCATGAAGATGAGAAATATGAACTCACATATCTACATAAATTTCCAAAACATGATTCTTGAACAGTGTCTCCAAAAAGCCTTTTAAAAAGGTTTTTTTTAAAAAAAAAAAGAAGAAAGAAAGAAAACATTAAAAGACCAAAAGTGTACGTGATTTTAGCCTAATTGGAATGAAATGTAAGACCCAAATCTTGGTTCTCATTGGCACGGAGACACTTGTGTACAATCACGCTATGCAAAATAGCAGAAGCCGGAATTCATAATTGGACGTTCCAAAATGTAATTATGAAAGATGAAATGCTCCTTTCAATGAGAAGGCTGTAAATAGAATAATTAATTTTGTGTTTGCTTGAACAATTCTGTATTATGGACCTTACACTGGAACTGAAATTAATTAAGTGCACCAGGATTTATGGAGGAGGTGAAGAGAGAGAAGGGGGGAAAAAAGAATTAATCTGAAGTAAAAGATAGATGACTTTGTGAGTGTAATGATGCGTTAGTCTGGGGTATTCTTTAACAAATTTAGCAGGCATGTTCTGGGTACAAACAGCATTCACTGACAGAATTATCTCAACTAATGCAGCTGCTGGACGCAGAGCAAATTAAGATTGCAGATGAGTACTTTAGATATTAAAGCGATTAACTCTCTATGCTGGTGACTCTATTTCTTTGGGG
Source organism: Sphaerodactylus townsendi (assembly GCF_021028975.2). Taxonomy (NCBI): domain Eukaryota; kingdom Metazoa; phylum Chordata; class Lepidosauria; order Squamata; family Sphaerodactylidae; genus Sphaerodactylus; species Sphaerodactylus townsendi. The sequence goes on from NC_059429.1 coordinate 108,781,656, forward strand.
GAAACTATCCCTAGATGTTGTTATACTATTTTAATTATGGTAGTATTGAAAAAAACTCCAATAAGAGACACAGCCCAAGTCACTTTCTTTTATATTAGTATAAGCCAAAAAACGCTGAGCTCCTCTCGTGTTCTAATGTTATCAGTGCACTAAATCGGACTACGAAGATAGGAGCAGTTTCAATCCAGAGTGGTCCCCATTCACTTCTGTTGTCAGAGTGCATTTTTGGGACAGTTTGTGACGGAACACACCTGTTCCTTTACACCAATAACGGGGAACAAGTTAGATCCCAGCGGCTTCCCGCAGCAAGTCTTTAGGTTTCCTGCTATATAAGTGAATCACTTACATCTCCTTTTAGGGAGAAAAGGAAACTAGTGTTCTTGATTTTCAGCATAGGCAAAACTTGCCCTCCATCCCATATATTGGGTTGCTTCACTCCAACTCAAAGCCATTCAGCAGATGAATACAATTTTCGTGTGCACACTTGAACTCCCCAAAAGCCTTCCATCCACCTGTATCCCACTTTTCGCACTTTTGGGCATTCAAATTGTAAGCTTTGGACTAGGAACCCCTTGTTGACTTTTACTCCACTTCTTTGCAATGTGCAGAAAATTATCTGCACCTGACTGGGCAAGGGAGCAGAGAAGGCTGACTGAAGGAACAAAGGTTCTTAACTTATTCATTGAAGGAGTTTGGATTAAACCCTGCCTTTCCCTCCTGTAAGGAGACTCAACACAGTTTAAAACTCCTTTCCCTTCCTCTCCCCACAACAGATCCCTTGTGAGGTAGGTGGGACTGAGAGAGTTCTGAAGAACTGTGACCAGCCCAAGGTCACCCAGGAGGCTTCATGTGTAAAGTGGGGAAACCAATCTGGTTCACCAGATAAGAGTCCACCCAGTGCCATAGGAAGGAAAAATGGCACCCGGGGCAAAATGGCGGCCGTGCCCGCATGCACCCCCTACACCCGCACCCCTAAACATCCCTCAGCCTGCTGCAGTTCATGTGGGCTGCAGAGGCTGCTACGGGCCAAGGAGGTGGCCCGAGGCAGCCTGAGGAGAGGGGTGAGGGAGCGATTCTCTGCCCCCCCATGCACTGCTTGGGGCATTTGTCCCCCCCGCCCCACCCCATTGTTGCTCCGCCACTGAGTCCACCACTCATCTGGAGGAGTGGGGAATCAAGCCTGGGAAATCAAGTCCACTGCTCTTAACCACTACACCTCACTTGCTCTCCAATGAAATAAATACCACTTAAATGCACTTGATTTTACCTAATGATAAATGTGTGCCCAGATTTAAGACTCCAGACCTCATAATTAACTTCAACCATACAGAATCAGGTTAATTTTCTGAAGGGAACACTTTTTTCAGGAACAGAAAGTAGAAAATAGGCCAACAAAATAGTAATTATTCCACCCATTATTCCAGCCTCCGGGGGGGGGGGGGAGTAGAGGGGAAGGTTTCCTCACCATTTGTTTTTAACACCTTTAAGTATTGGTTTTAATACCAGAGTATCATATTTTGCATTGTTATTATTTTTTTTAATGTTATAATTGTTATTTTTGGAAAATGTGTTGTGACTCACCCTGAGCCCTGCAGGGATAGGGTGGGATAGAAATAGAAAAATAAAATTAAAAAAAAATAAAAATAAACTTTAATGCATCCTTAATTATTACATTTGCCCACAAAGTGGAATTGCTCCTCATGTAATGGCCCTATCTGCACAAAACTCCTAAAATGTTTGTAAAACATTTTCACTCTCCTCCCATTTTGTGCACACTCACCCCCTTGAAACAATTCCTGGCTGCCATTTTCTTTTTTTTCCCTGTTTTTTGCCAGTGTGTGGACATATCAGTGCAGTTTCCGGAGTCTTCTGTAGTTAATGCTATGAAGATTATGCCACCAAAAATCTCAAAAAGGCTCTGAAATATTCCAAAAACAGGGCAAGGGGCTTCTGCAGGCAAGGAGTGAGCTCACAAAATGGCATCTTTGAGGCACAGCACACAAATGAAGCCTTTTAAAGAACATTTCAGCCCAAAGAATCACTAGAAAAGAGGATGCATTTAAAATATCTTGAGGCTGCAAATAAAACAATTTGGGAAAACAATGCAGAACTCCTTGGAGTGAAGGTTTTATTTTTTGCCCCAAAACACATTAAAGTGTCTGTGAGGAAAAGGTCAATGTCTCCCAATTTATAACCATTTCTGTCTTGGGACGCTTTATGCTAATAATAATTATTCCATGGCGTACATTCAAAATTCAGCACTTTTTCCCAAATTTTTTGAAATATAGATTTTTCAATATGTGTTCCACATGCAAGTTTGAAATGTGAGTCGTGGGAGGAGAACTTCCCTTCAAAGTTCATTTCAGCTTTGGTGGCTGATTGGGAAGAGATTGGAGGTTAACCTAGGATTAGCGGGATTGGAGGTTGGAGGTTAGCCTAGGATTAGCGGGATTGGAGGTTGGAGGTTAGCCTAGGATTATCGGGATTGGAAGTTGGAGGTTAACCTAGGATTATCGGGATTGGAAAATTCCTGGAGATTTTGGGGGTGGAGCCTGGAGAAGGAATGATTACTGGAAAGGTGGGACCTCTTGGAAAATAGTGCCATAGAGTCTATCTTCGAAGGGAGCCATTTTCCCCAGGGGAACTGAGCTCTGTAACCTGGAGTAGTTGTAATTCCAGAAGATCTCCAGACACCACCTGAAGGGTGGCAACCCGAATGCTATCACAGGAAAACCCGGTAAATTTTGTGCAGTTTTAGAACTCTTGGGAAAAGCTCCCCTCCCCACAGCATTCTCCAATTAATTCACTTATCATTTGATGGACGCTTTCTGATGGATGCCTGGGAAAAGTTTTCTCATTACTATTTATATTATTGGACCATTGGCTCATGAAACCTAGTTTTCAGACCACTGGCCCATGAAAGCCAGTATTATCCAATATTATCTTTTGATTAGTATCATTTAAGCCCATCTAGCTTGAGATGCCAGGGATTGAACATGTGGACTTCTACATCTAACACACATGCTTGGCCACTAAGCTACACACTCTAGCTAATACAAATTTTCTTGTAGAAGATTACTTTGTTGAATAGGCTGCAGATTTTGTAATCACGCACTCGTGTACACACACATGCATAGTAAAGCAGGTGTAGGTTTCTCTGACATAGGCAGATGTCACCAAGCACAGTGCAAGAAACGTGAGTATACATATGCCTATTGGTTTTTCCTTTCATTTAACAAAGTGGAATGCTAAAGGTGGTGTGAACTACAACCAGCTTCTGAATTTCAACAAAAGCTGCCTTTCCCACTTGCAGGGTTATAGGTCTAAGAGATACATTATATTGTTTGCAAGGATTCTTCTCTGTGCTTTCGCTTCATTTAGCCTGTAGTACCATTCAACCAAATTGATCTGTAAAAGGTGTACTTAAACTCAAAATTACCCTAGAACTCACAAGTGCTGGGTGCTGTAATGCAGTCATTCATTTCCCATGGCCCTTGGAACATTTGCAAACATATTTATACCTCCTGCATTGCAGCAAACTTAATCAGGAGGACAGGCTTGCTAACATCTGTTCATTCCACTCACTTCTGAAGTCCTCTCACTCTCTTAAGAAACTTGATTCAGGCTGTCAAAATGCATACTTCGCTATGCTGTGTATTATCTGGACGTTTAGACATCTGTCAGGAAGTGTGACGGATGGTTTTATTAACCCACAAGGACAAACAGTGTGACAGAGAAAGTATTGTCTACGTCTTAAAGATGTTTTCCATATTTTTCCTGCCCATCTTGCTGAATATCCTGATAATTCCACAAATTATTCTACAATATACCTGGTATCATGTTGTTTTGATATAAAACCAGTGTACTGCCACAGATTGAACCATTTGTACCATTCTCAGAAAGGATAGTATAAAATTGGGAAAGATACAGAAAATGGCAACCAAAATGATCAAGAGACTGAGGCACCTGCATATGATGAAAAGTAAGTTGGGCCTTTTTTTATTGACTGAAGAGACCTACCTAATAGAAGTTCATGAAATTCCACTGGATTTAAATAGATAGAAATTATTTTGGTCCAAGATTATCAACATCACAGCTTTGGATCTGATTGGCAGTAGAGTCAAGACAAACCAAAATAAAATACAACTTCACATAGTACATAAGTAACTGGTGAGACCCTGAGCATGTAGAAGATACTTTCTTCCATGTCAGTGAGGAACCATGTTTTGCTGCTTTCAAACAGGCAAGCCACTGCTTTCAAATTGCAGCCAATTTATGGTGAGCCTATAGGGCTGTCAAGGCTAGAAGCTAACAGAGGTGATGCCATTGCCTGCCTCTGTGTAACAACTATGGAATTTCTTGGTGGTCTCTCAATCTGCCCCCCCCCCCAATATCTCAGTGGTTTTGTACTCTCTCCCTTCCACCTACCCTTATCTGGCCCCTCCTTCAGCTTTACTTGCCTTCCCTCTCACCTCTCCCTGCTTCCTTCCATCTCTCCTTCCTCTTATCTTTACCTTTTTTTCCTGTCCTCATCTCTTGCTTGCTTGACACTAACCAAGGTATAGAAGCATTGCCTGGCATTGCCAATGTTTTTCTGCAGGTTTGCTGAGCAACTGTTAAATGGCTTGGTGGGTCTAGATAGGTATTCTTTTTCAAATTGGGATTTTTAACGGCACAATCAGTTTCATTTAGGGGTGTTTGTTCATTTGTTTTGCAAATCATCCAGATTTGTAACAGTATCTCACTTACCTGAACCTGGCCATGACCAGGATGGACCAGAGTAGCATGATCTGATCAGATCTCAGAAGCTAAGCAAGGTCATCTGTGCTTAGTACTTGGTTGGGAAACAGCCAAGGAAGTCCAGATGCAGATGCAAGAAATGCAGATGCAGGAAATGGCAGACTATCTCTGAATGGCAGACCCACATGATGGGTCACCCTTAAGTCAGCTGCAACTTGACCGCACTTTACAAAAGCTTCAGTACCTGGCTCCATTATACAGGCACTTTTGATCAAGGTTCAGAATTAGATATGGGATGCTGAGAAGACAGCCAACCAACCTCGTCATATTTACTGCCAGAAGGATTGTTTCTCTTTGAATCATGCTTGAGCTGATACAGTGACCATTTTTTGATGGAAACTACTACACTTGCCTAAAATTTCAACAGTGTCCACATGCCTGACATGGTTGAGGTCCACTGCATGAGGTCTGAATCATGGGGTGTGAAAGTTATCAATCAATGGACAGGCTTAGGGTAAGCTAATCAAACTAAAAAGCCAACAATATTTCTTTGCAATGAAAAATATGCAATACATCTTAAAAAACCCCACTGTGATTACAATACCACAGCAAACACCCATAATTTCAAAATAATCCAACACAGTCCTATAAATAGCACGTTTACAGTTTGCTCGAAGAGAGAAGCCCTTTCAAAGCCCCATGGCATTGCTTCATTAAATAAATTACCCATATTAATCAGTTAACTCTATCTGGTCAAGCAAGGTTCAGATTCATGGGTCTCATTCATCTTGCCAGTTTCTCAAAGAAAACAGTCTAATGTTCAGATGCCAAGTAGGCTGTTTTAATATGGATGGAGAATGATTCTTGCAATAGTTCTTTTATTTAAAAGTGTCTGATTAAGACATGCTTTAAAAAACATTAATTGGGGGGCATAAACATTTCCAGTGACGCAAATATACATCCTCTGATAAATTAATATTGCATTTAAAATAATGCATACAGAGAAGGATGGATTTTACAAGTATAAATCAATACAGGGTGGGGAGGGGTCTGATAAAATTGCAACCTGGGAGAATAAAGTCCCAGTGGTCTGTGAGATCATCAGGGGCCCAAGATCAATTCATTGAACAATCTATCCTTCTGCATCCATTATTTTAATAACACGCACTCAGTGCCAGTAACATATCATGTTAAATGGGTCAATGAATATATATATTCATGTTGCTCTCAATACCGGACCTCATCTTGATCTTTTTAAAAAGTCAAGGAAAATGGCTGCCATGTGAGCAGAAAAATCCAGTGTTTCCCACCTGAACAGCAGCTATCCTGGCTTTACTGTGATTTCTCCACAAACGTCACAGCAGGGCAGGTTTGTGAAAGACTGCAGAAAAACTGGGAAACCTGGGGTGTGCACAAACACACCACAATACTGTGGGGAAGCAGGAAAAAACTTCTCAGCAGCACTGAACCTGGGGCTAGGGATGCCAACTTCCAGGTGGCCCTCAGAATCACAGCCCATCTCCATACTATACAGATCAGTTTTCCTGGATGAATGTACCGGTATGTTTTGGAGGGTGGACTCTGTGGCATTGTACCTCACTGAGGTCCCTGTCCTCCTCAGGTGCCATCCTGAAACCTCCCAACCTGGATCTAGCAAACCTATCCCCATCCCTTGCCGGTGGCTAGGATGGACCTGACACCCATATGCAGGGCAAATAGCTCATGCAGAAATGGCCACAGTTAGGTTCAGTTTTTGCTTACTTTAATTTGAAACACAGCTGTAAAAAAAGGCCTAAATATGGAGAAGATTTTGTTATCTCCCTTTGAATAACTTTGGCCCTTTCTGCACAGCACAAATAAAACATCCTGGGGATGTTAAAAGAAGCATCTTGGGAAGAAACTCCAGTTTTTCCCCCCAAAGATGGCTTCAACTCAATCCGCCATTTTTTGGAAATGTTAAACAAGCGATCTTCCCCCCTGCCCACCCCAAGACTGCTTAAAGACACTTTCCCCATGCTGTGTCGAGAGTAGCCCATTTTTCCTGCCTGAGTTTGAGGCTTCCACTTTCATTTTCTCCACAGCTCACAAACACCAATTGCTGCCAATTCAAAGATTCTCCCTGCTGCCTACTTGCTGATGGTTTCCCATGGAGGTTTCCTTTGCTTCCATCATGCCTATTTGCTCTTCATGCGTGTAAAGTACATGAATAAAGTTAGTTTTTCCACTTAAATCCTCAAAAACATGTAATTTTTCCCTTTTTTGTTAATTTGTTTTCAGTGAGACACCTTTGAAGCTACCTCATTGAAACAAAAAAAAAAGGGAAAACGACATGTTCCCAAGGTGGCCAGGAAAAACTAACTTTCTTCATGTACTTTATACGCAGGAAAAGTGAGTGAGTACGATGCAAACAGAGGAAACCTCCATGGGAAACCTTCAGCAAATGGTGAGTGGTACAGAGGATTCATGTGATAGAAAGGGGTGGGGAGAAAAAACCCGCTGTCTCCCCTAGCGCTTTATTTGTCCATGCAGTCTGGACAAAAAATCAGCAGACGCTTTTTTTAAAAAAGACGTCGCCAAGAGATCTTTGAAATGTTGTGCAGAAAGGACCTTTGTTAAGGCTGTTTCCATTGCATACTACCAATTGGTTTTCAAACAGACAGGGACCCAGCCTGTTGCTGCTGGTGTCAACAGAAAGCCAAATTGCCTTCAGTCAGCTTTGGGTCACACCTCTTTTTAACATGCATAGCCTTGTTGACTGTGGTTGAATTCTATGTGTGAATCACGTCAGGCAGGATTTGGCACCAGCTCTCGAAATTTCACAGCCCGTTAAGAGCAATGTGGTGTGGAGACTCAAGCTCCATTCAGTCCTTCCGTTAGGGACTATGACATGATTTTCTCCAGCTGGAGGAGCAGGTATATCTCATCACTCAAGAAAATTAGAAATTGGCTAGTGCCCCCATGATATATAACATATTGCCACATGGGAAGATGTGGGAAGTGTGAATGGGTCTAATACTGCCGTCTCATAATGCTGAAATGTGGCAATGCAATCTGAGTATGAACTGTCACTCTTGACTATTTATTTATTTAACTGTCAGGGGGTTTCTTTGAGGACCGGGAATCCTTAATATCACTTAAAATACATTCTCCTGGAATTACAACTGATCTCCAGAGAGATCTACTGGAGGAACTGGTAGCTTTGGGTAGTGTTCTTTATGACGTCTCATCTCCACTGAGCAGTGAGCACCCTCCCTGCCCCAAACTCTCCAGATTCTACCTCCCGCCGCCCCCCACCCCACCCCAAATCTCCAGAAACTGGCAATCTCTGGGATTGGCAAAGTAAGTAGGGCTTGTTTCCATTGCACTCTTTTAAACTCCAGTCATGCTAGCAAAGAGAACAGATATGCAAAGGAGGGAAATCTTCCATTTCCTGTGGAAGGGAGCTAGGGTTGGCAAGAGGGGTATCGACTGGCTGCCTCCAGCTGCCGATCCCCTGTTGCCACACACATTCCAACTGCTGCTGATGTTAATGCGGGGAAGGAGCGGGATGGTGTCTAGGATTGCCAACTTTAGGTTGGGAAATTCTTGGAGATTTGGGGGTTGAACTTAGAGAGGGTGGAATTTGGAGGAGACAGGAAGTTCAGCAGGGATGTGAAGCTACACAGTCCATCCTCTGAAGCTGCCATTTTCCCCAGGACAACTGATCAGTTATAATTCCCCAGGTCTGCAAATCAGTTATAATTCCAGGACATCTCCATTCCCCACTCGGAGGTTTGCAACCCTAATTGTTTCTTGCCAGGAAGTGCCCTAACTTTCAGGTTATGCTCTAGGAATCCCGCCAGTCTCTGTAGTTTTTACCCCAGAGATTTGGTGGGATTCCTGCATCATCATCAGGAATTGCCATCACTTCCAGGTCAGATGTGACCTTCGGCAGGCCCCACCACAGAAATGTCCAAGGTGTTGTGGACAGCGGTCTGATGATAAACCATCAGGGTACTCCATAATGCAGCATAGCACAGAATTTCAACACTTTTTTTGCTGTCAATGCATCTTAAAGAAGCATCAAAGAGTAGGTATGGTAGGCATAGCCTGAAAGGGAGCAGAGACATAGGATGAAGTAATTGGTGACAGTGTGGCATCACTTTTGGAGAAACATGGAGGTGCTGTCCCACCTCAATAGGAATCTCCTGAAACTGTGCAGTAAAACCACAGATTGTCTACTGATTCCTAGAGAGCTGTCATTTTGGGGGTTTCTCTAGAAATAATGACAACTAATTTTTTATTATTTTTTCCCCACCAGAGCTTGGGAGCAGGTACTCTGGGGATCCCCTGCCTCAACCACGGGATTAACCAACAACAACAAAAGCACCAAAAAAACTAATGGTATATAAATACCAATCACTTCTAATATCCAAGAAATGTAACTTAAGCTTTTATACAGCAAAAAAATAAACAATCTCACAGAAGTCTTGCAAACAATCCCTCTACAAAGGGCTCACAATAATGTTGACATTGGAAACTGTCCACACACGCTGTCGTTCCCCAGTTGTTGAATGACTTCGTATGTCTTCTTATTGGCCCATTATTTTGTAAATTTACAAAGAAATCCTTTTCCAAAATATCAAACACAAATAGAAGGCCTTGAGACCAGAGAGGGGCAACAGCCAGACTCCCTACCCTGGGGAACCAGATCTTAAGTTCTATAGAAAAATAAGGATTTCTTCAAGACCTTTTTGGAAAGGGGGGGGATAATGTGGTAAGACATTTTTAATCCCAACTGGGGGGAAATAGGGGGCATAAATAAATAAATCGCCAAAGCAAATCCCACCACCAGGAGGCGAGAAACCAATAGGGAGAGGGATGAGTGGGTATCTCTACTGCATGCACGGATATGTGAATGTTTGCAAACATCCCACTGAATGCTCACAAATGGTCATCAGCTACTTCTGAATGTTCTACTATGATGCTGACAAAAAAGCAAGCAGTTTGGGGTCAAACATGGAAGTATTCACTTGTTATTTCCTGTTTGGTGATGACTGCATCCCCTACGGTTTTCCAGTCCTGGAATCTATGCTACAGGCTCTCCACAAAAGAGAAAAGCAAGCTGACTGGTAGGAAAACAGTAACCTCCAGTCCTTTCTTTGTATAAGCTCTATTTCATAATTTATATAAGCTACCCCAATTCTGTAATGAACCCAGTTTCCATATTGTCCACATATACATGCAGTTAGGAAATTACTCTGACAGTGATAAAAAATGTTAATTTTTCTTCCCAGATGCTTGTAAAACAGCCTTAACATATGTCCGCTGTTTAATTAACAGAACGGCTGGATGGTGGAGAAAAGCCAAGCTAATAATTTAAAGAAGCATTCTCCTACCCTTGATTTGAATCCCAAAACACATCCATCATGTGCATTTCTGAAACGGCAAAAGATTTAATTTTCTGAACTTTCAAGAAAACATCATAAAACAAGTCAAATTGAAACCTGGAGTCAGGGCAAAAAAAAGTACAGGTTTAAAATTGCTCAAGAAATTAATTTTGTTAATGAAAAGGAACAGGAGTGCCCGTGTTTTTCTGATTCTCTTTTATTGCCTTTTATATGTGAGTAGCTATTGAAACACTTTTTGGAGTGGCTTTCTTTCATTATTCAGCTGACTTGTTTTCATTTCTCTTTTGTCAGAGACATGCTGGGACTCTGGCTGGTAGTATCAGAATCCAGATCAGAACTGTGTGTTCCCCAGCATAAGATCCAAACTCAATTGCTCACTTGGAAGAAGCTAAAATCCAGCACCAAACATATTGTAGGCCAACTCCTCTGTCGACCGAGCAAAGAGGACAGAAGACCAGGCCTTGTATTTATGGCAGCTCTGTGCTTTCAGTAGCTTCATGCTACCTTGCAGATGCAGGTGACAATGCTACTGTGTTCTAGGGTAGGGGTCCCCAACCTTGTTGAATCTGAGGGAGCTTTTGTAATTTTTAGAACAGGTAATGGGCAACAACATAAAATGGCTGTCCTGGGGATGGGGGTGGACTCATAAAATGGCTGACATGGGAGCTCAGTCCAAATACAGAACATTGGGAGGTTCCAGAAAATGCTAACAGGTTCAAAGATGGCAGCAATTGTTTCCAAAACACTGCTTCCTGAAAAAATGTGAGAATGCTTATTGAGCTCTTCTGAAGCACCTCCTACTCCAAGAAAGTTGAAGGAAACCAAAAGTCAGTCTCTGCTTTGAGGAAGAGATAGTCAAGGAACAAATAAATGGGTCACAGAAGTACATCAGAGGGTTCCATGGGGCCCAAGGTACTAAACTATGGATCACTGTTTAATGAATAAGACTGCATTTTGGAAGCTAGCTGGTTGTCAGGGGGATGTTATCTGGGTGATTAAGATGCATTTCTATTCCTACGTAACAGATTGAAATAACAAACCTATGTAACAGATTGAAATAACAAACTGCTCTGAGATATATGTAACCAGCCTGCCATATGTAACCACTGCCATCTGTGCATTCTTTCCTTGATCTTTATGGCTTCACAAGCTTTGTAGGAAACTAGGTTTCCCTTGGCACCTCTGTCCCATGAGAAAAGAATTACATCCATTATCTCATAGGGGCAGGAAGCCAGTTGGCTCTCTCGCTATTTGATGCCTACCTTGGGGCGTCTCGGCTTCAAAGACTGCATTCCAGATGACCAGTGAGAGACTAGGGGGACAGAGACATAGGGGGCAGCCATAAACCATGGTGTGATGTCATTTCCTGGAAAACTCAGAAGTGATGTCATGCCTTTCTATGAATCACTGTAAACTTTATAGCAGGTTTTCCCAAACTTTTTGAGTTGCAGAACACTTTTCAGGAGAGAAATTCATCAAGGAGCATTATTGTTGCCTTTATGTGAAAGAAATGTATGCACATTTTTTTTTATCTGACTGTATTTTTATCTGACTGTTTTTATCTGACTGTATTTTTCAAGTTGTTAGTATTTTATTGTATAGCAAAAGCACAAATTGTTTTTTTCAAATTCTAAATAGCTTCAATTTTGATCTAAACTTGATTTTTCCCATTTAAAGTCATTAAAAATCAGAACTTTAAATATTGTTTTCTCAAAACATCGATTTTGCTGACACACAACATATACTTCAGGCTATAATACTTGTTATCTACACTGCTTCACAGCATGCTGCAGGAGCTAAGTAATTTCTACACAGTACGTACCTATACACAGTTCATGGCCACACAAATTCACAGTTTTGAGATCTTGTCACATTTATTCCAATCTCTTTGCACAGCACTCAGAGATGCTTCACAGATCACTGTTTGGGAACTAGCGCTCTATAGTAAGTCCATAGAGTGTTCAGCAATTCTTGTAGAGGACTGGTTTTGCCACAGAGTTTCCATCAATTCATAGAGAATTCTAAATTTTCCTGGAACTAATGTTACGCAGCCAGTAACAGCAATTTAAATTTTTTCTTTCTCTCACAAGTCCCTAGAGTGCTGGTGGTGTCCAGCCCCTAGTGGGCAGCTGGCAACCCTACACAGTAGGCTATTTCCCCAAAAGTTTTATGGAACAAGAAACAGCAGCAGCAAGTTTATGGAGAGGACTTTGGAAGCTACTGTCCATTCCTCAGTTTGCTGTCAGTGACCACCAGGAGCCAGAAACAATATCTGGCTGGGCCTGAACAAAGGAGGAAATTGGACCACAGATGCTGACTTCCCCATTTATCCTGACTCCCTCCCAAAGGCAATTTCTCAAAAAGAATGTCCTGTTTTTCTTTCTACTAGAAATGGAAGAACACATGCAAAACAGATTATTTTGCTGCAAGCGATAAGGAATATCTTCTTAGAATTCTTTTTAATAAACTATACTTCATCTGCCTACCTTAAAAACACAGAATGATTGCCTATTCTGACCCACACATCTTTCTTCATTGAGTGTGGAAGTGAGCAGACATGAATATATACCAGTCATGGCCCTTTCCGCATAGACACTTTAAAATGCTTGGAGGCAGGAAATAAAATGCATCCTCCAAGGAGTTTTGCATGGGTTCCCCCCCCCCCAAAAAAAGTTTTATTTGCAATTTTAAAACATTTTAAATGCATTATCTTTTCTAGAAATTCTTTTGGCTGAAACATTTTTTTCTAAAAGATTTCATTTGTGTGCTATCCCTTTTAGGCACCATTTTGTGAGCTAAACTACCATGCCTGCAGAAGCCCCTTGCCCTGGTTTCAGGGCACGTCAGAGGATTTTTGAGATTTGGTTGGGGGTGGGGCGTAATCTTCACAGCACCGACTACAGAAGACAAAGGGAACTGCAGCATGAGGCTGTGAAGCATTAAAGAACTGATTTGTCCATGCATTGGGGGGAAAAAACAGAAAATGGCAGTCAGGAATCGAAGGAGGGGAGTGCAAATGAAGGGAGGGGCTGAAACCGTTTTACAAATGTTTTAGGAGATTTGTGCAGAAAAGGCCTTGCACATTAAACACATGAGTATTAAAAAAAACAGACTTTCTAGTCCCTGCCTCTGTGTTCCGGAGGATTAGGAACCTTGGCCTTCGCGTACAATTGAGAAATCATGGTTGCAAGGATAAATAATTGTCAGGAGCTTAATCTTTAATTATCTTTGAGTGGTTGGGTTCACCATTTTGTCTGGGGCTGGGTAGCAGCTTTGTGCAGGGTTAAGTCACTAGTGTTAAAAAGCTTTTTAACACACTGGGAAAGCTTTCCTCTAGCCACCAAGTCAGAGCCTGCCCTTCGCAAGCCCCACAGGGAGCAAATGTGTGTACATTTGAAAAAGGGAAAATGCTATCACCATTATGGCTAGTTCACTAAAGGTACAAAAGCATGACAAATATATGTAATTTGTAAATTGGCCCATCTTTTACAATAATTTAGAGACACTCGTTAGCGGCAATAGAAACCCAACAATTACTGATGTTTAAGGTTTGCATTGTTGCCGGGTGAATATTTCATGCATAAATGAACTTCTCCTGGACCAACTGCTGTTTCTGATGAGGCACTCTGAGGCTTTATTGCCAAATACTCAGCAGGGCTCCACCAATGAGCCACATAACGGATGATGCATCGCCTCCATGGCTTAAATAATGCAGGCTAGCTGCGGTTTTTAGAGTGGTGGCCCGCTTTATTTACATATCAATTGAGCAACCATACTGAATATGAAGAAATATGAGAAGGAAAGGACATAGCACTTTTAATATTTCATATTGGTAAGCAGCACCCTGCAGAAACTGGATACCTAAACCGAGGTTTTAGCTGAACTGCATATTTGTATATGCACAAAAGCTTAGAATTATGCACATACATGAGTTCAACAGACTCCTTTTCCAAAGTCGGCATAATATATACACATTTTCCCCATTCCTGGGCACTTTGTCACAGCTAATAAAAACAAACTGCACATAGCTGCCTGTTTGAAGCTGCATTTTATTAGCAAATGGATACAAATTCCTTGGCTTATTATTGGGGGAGGGGGTTTTATGCATGCTGGGATTTGTAGTTTTCTTTCCTGGTATGTAACATGCCGAACAGATGTTTAGAAAATAAAAACGCTTGCAGTCTATCTAAGAGAGGGTCATGTTGCTCACAGAACAAGTGTCTCACAGAAATAGAAGGGAGTGCAACAGCTGGAGAGGTTGAGACAGAGGGCAATGCTTGTTTGGTTTTGTGAAAAAAACATAGTTACAGCACATTTACTGAAAGATGACCCAAATGACACGACTGCCATCTTCCCAATAATCATAACTGGGCGACTACCATGACATCACTTCCAGAGAAACCCCAAAAGCAATGTCACTTCCAGTTTTCTGCAAAGTGACATTATGCAAATACTGCATTATGCATTGCATGTGGCACCATCCATGGACTTCTGCATGGCCTGGCAACAGTAAATAGCTAAGATTTGCCAGTACTGCAAGCTTCACTAACAATGTTTCACTGTGCTAAGTAACTGGGAGTTCATTCAAAGGTAACTTCAGCCCTCTTCAGACACTACTATACTCTCATTTAAAGATGTTAGTAGATTGTATATTCCTCCATCACAGAACAGAGTATGCTGGACCTTCTTTGTTGTAGAATGCTCCACCTAGTGCCTACCTAGCCCTGCTCCCCACATCTGTTTGAAAGTTTGAAAGTAAAAATATATTTTGGCATAAAGGCTCTTGTATCAAAGTGCCATGTTTAGCAATGCACAAAATATTGGTTTTGACAAAGGCGGGGCATAAAAATGAGTGATAATTCTCATATTCATTTGGACTATATTCTGACCAAACTGACATCTTTATGTAGAACATAGTATATCATGTGAACTAGATGCCTGCCAACTAGGTTTGCTAGGCTGCAACCAGTAACCCCTGGGAGCAATTGTGGATCAGAGACTAGCGCATCAGTGTCCTGTGGGCACACTGATGTCACTTCCAATGAAAACATACTAAGGTTTGCAAAAAAAACACCTATGGTAAAACCATAAAGTTTTTACAAATCTTGAAGCACCCATGGCATTGCTTTTGGTTTTCACCAGAAGTGACATCAGTGCATTGGCACAATGCTAGTATATGCTCCTATTCTCCCCTGCCCCCATTTCCTTTCACCAGTGCTTCTGGCACTGGTGGGCAACTCACTGGGTTGCCAGGAAGTCTCTCACTATAGCAGGAGATATGGAAACCTTACTGCAAATAGTGCAGTATTTGGAGGACACACTACCTGCAATCCTCCAGGTATGTGACGTCTCCATGTTGTCTGAAAGGGGCATTGCATGGATTTTTCTTGCTTCTCGTTCTTTGTATCAATGCTGAAAATCTAGGTGTTGTCCTCTTCGGGCAACATGGTAGCCACACATATCAGGAGGATCCACACATGGTTGCCAGCCTTTCAGTGCACATCATCATAATGTCTGTAAACAGTCAGTAAATGGAGAGAATGGGAATTAATTTGCAGATCCTACTGCCTGCGTTCATCTATTATGTTCAAGGGGAACTTTTAAATATCGTCAAGCAGATTTACTAACTGGCCTTGGGCATCACACAAGCATACTTACCACTTGTTAATCTAATTACAGCATCATGTGATGATGATGAGCCAAGGCTGGCTGGCAGAATTTCTCCAACCACCTATGTCAGTAATGGTCATTTCCAACCGCCAAATGTAAGAATGGTCATTGGAGATACTTTACACCATTGGCACAGTCTTCAAGAGTTAAGTAGTGGAGTGATGTGTACACATGTATGTGACATACCAAGATGGGGCATCAGGCCTCAAACTTTTGCAGGAAGCATCCCATGAAATCACCTTCTTTTGCTATAAGGAAGTGGACCATATGGTCATATAGAAGTCCCCAACCTTGTTGAGCCTGCAAGCAATTTTGAAAATTTGTGAAAGGGTACCCTTGCCATCACCAAATGGCCACATGGTTTGGGACCACCTTTTTGCTTTGGTTTTGGTTTTCAGACAAAGGGAGAGCTTTGCTCAAACTAACTTCATATTCACTTGTTTTATGGGAACGAAACTAACTTGCTCAAACTAACTTCATATTCACTTGTTTTATGGGAACGAAATATGAACATAATTGTTCTTTTATTATTACATTTTATTTTGGAGCATTTTCTCAGCAAATAACCCATATGGGAATTTTTTTCCATCTCCTTCTCATCCCTTTTCTGTCTTCCTTGTTTTAAATTGAAGGTTGTAAACTCCTCAGGGCAGAGACCTGTCTTCTTGAATTTTTAAAAGTGACAAGCATCCCAATGACTTTATAGTCACAGTAATAATGCCTAAGGCTACAGTCCTATGCTGAATTACTCCAGTTTTAGCCCACTGAGTATACTGTAAGTTGAGATCTTAGCAAGCAAGGGGTCAGGCTGCAAGATTCCCAGTGTGGAAATCTTCCAAACAGCTGCAAATCAGTGGAGGAAAGACATGATTTGAAGGGGATAAATGGCAGGTCAGATTACTTAACCCCCTCCCACTGTTATTTTTCCCTGAACTGCCCTCTTCCCAATTTTTTTCTCCCTCAATGCAGTGAATAAACCGGCAGAACCCTACCTGTGGGGGAAGCATCTGGGAAGAGGGAATTTCAAGGAGAAAATATTGAAGAGAAAAATGGATAAACACACACACACACACACACACACACACACACCCCTGCCCTTGATATGTTTTACAGACTGGCGAATGAATTCTACATTCTAATTCTATGAATTAGTGCATGATGTGGTGCTTTGTGGCAACTAGCAATGTGGTAGCCAAAGGAAAATCTACAGAAGGAATCGTGAAAAGTGTTGCTGAGAAAAGAAGTGGAATGTATTGGGTTCTGTCACAAGTCTCTCATGCCACAACACTGGGTACCAGAAACCATTATGTTCTGTAAACATTAAACGACAAGAATTCTAAGCTGAATTTGCTTCCTGCTATATAAGCCCTCCGTATGTTGTTGTCGCTGTTTTCAATTGCTTAATTTATTTTTGTAGTAAATACAGTTTTCTTGGGACAGTTGTTGAATTTTCGGGGATACAAAATTCAAGGAGCCATTAATGTAGGTATGTCGTTATGAGAAATACACTGGAAGATTCAGTTACCCTCACCTATCTGCATAGTTATAGAATGGAAATAAATGGTGATGAATGTTAAACAGGGGGACTGAATCCAGTGAAAGAACCAGGTTATGAGAATGCTCCATTATTCTTTCCCTCTTTCTCACTCATTTCATCCCCTCCACAGGGATCCTCCTGAAGTGCTACTTTAACTGCTCAAGTTGCCTTTTCCACTGTGATAGTCAGCAGATGAAGCTCTTCACATTTAAGCATAATAGTGCCAGAGAGACCGACTGCTTCTCAGAGTTATGACCTATAAATGTCGCTCCTGTGTCAGAGGGAGGCAGTGCCAAGATGCTGAAGTCTGCAGAGGGTTTCCTTGACAATTCATACAGGCCATTAAAGTTACTCTTCTACTGCCCCCTTCTTGATTTCCTCCCCCTGCTAGAGCCCTTACCTACAATCTTTTAATGTCAAGTTTAATTTTTTTTTTTTGCTCTGGTTGTACCCTGAATGAATTCACAATTTTGTGGGTACCTATTTTTCCACATTTTTATAGAGTACGGGATGCTTTGTAGAGTTGCCAACCTCCAGGTAGTGGCTGGAGCCAGTGTGGTGTAGTGGTTAAGAGCAGTTCTAATTTAGAGAACCAGATTTGATTCCCCACTCCTCCACCTGAGTGGCAGAGGCTTATCTGGTGAACCAGATGTGTTTCCGCACTCCTACATTCCTGCTGGGTGACCTTGGGCTAGTCACAGTTCTTCAGAATTCTCTCAGCCACACCTACCTCACAAGGTGTCTGTTGTGGGGAGAGGAAGGGAAAGGAGCTTGTAAGCCACCTTGAGTCTCCTTACAGGAGGGAAAGGTGGGATATAAATTCAAACTCTTTTTCTTCTACTACTATTACAACTGATCTCCAGGTGACAAGGATCAGTTCACCTGGAGCAGGGGCTGATAGGATTTGTAGTCCATGAACATCTGGAGAGCTGCAGGTTGCAGACCTCTGACTGGAGAATATGAGCAGTTTAGAAGATGGACTCTATGACATTATACACCACAGAAGTCCCTCCCCACACCCCACCCTCTTCTGGCTCCACCCCAAAAATCTCCAGATATTTCCCAACTCAGAGGGGACACCCCTAATAATATGCACAGCAACTGTGCAAAACTCCATTTTTTAGTTCACCAATAAACACTTTATACAGAACATTAACAATTTTTATGAATTTGCTCATTTATTTAGATACACTGCCTTTCTCCTCAGTGGGAACTCAAAGAGGCTTGTGACATTATTATTTACATCTCATCCATTTGATCCAAGTTCATAAGTTAGGCTGGCAGTAACTGGTTACCTGGTGAGCTTGGCTGTTCACCACACTGGCTGTTAAATAGGGCACGTGGGTCAGAGGTAGAGCACCTGTTTTGTATGCAGAAGGTTCCAGGTTTAATCCCCAACTTCACCAGATTAAAGGGTCTCTTAATAGGCCACTCCCTGAGACACTGGGGCCTCTGCCGGCCAGAATGGGTAATGCTGACCTTGATAGACCAATGGTCTAACTCATCAGAAGTCAGCTTCAGCTGTTCCGTTAGTGCTCCAGACTCAATAAGACAGCACTTGCCTTCCTCCATGAGCACTGCTCTTTCCAAACTGAAGCCAGCCTCTCTAGGTATCTATCTGATCATTTTCCTTTGCAGTCATTGCCACTTACACAGTTCTTACATTATGCTGGTATCTTAGCCCATTTATCATCAAGATACTTCTTGGCAGGGGACATTCCCTGTTACATCTTAGCTCCAAAGCTCTTATGCCAAGTCTTGTCTCCACAGCAGCTGTTCCCCTCTCTTTCCCCCAGTGAAAACAAAACCCTTGCCAAACATTAGTAGTCACATTGCTGACCAAGGGCCTTGTGGTCATTCTGGGCATACATTTGGCTCAGGAGCATGTGGTCCATTTTTTAAGCCCTTGACTAAGGATGTGAAGTTGGGTGGGAGGAGCTGGCGACGGGAAGGGAGCCACTGTTCCATTTGTGACGGCCACCCAAGATCGCCGGCACTTTCTCCTAATGCACACTGAACAGCTAAATCATACATTATTGATTTGTCAGACATATTTGCATATAAATAAGCGTGATCATTCATACAAATGGCAATGTTGTTGGTCCCCTTTAGTGTTGTGATCACAGATGAATAGCTCCAGTTTAGACACAATGCAAAGCGAGCTTGTTGTACCAATTGCGACGCAGTAAGCTGCTGATTTAAAACTGCATTTATTGGAGAATGTAAGTGTGACAGGCGATTGGCGAGCGGAGGGATAATTAGTCTAAAAGACAAGATAAATGAATCCTGAAAGTGGTATTGTGATGAAGAAATGATCCTCGCCCTGCTAGCAAAGCTTTGATACTAGACATACCGCAAATGATAATTAACTGGGACACACAGAGGAATTATGTTTCAATTGTGCTTTCAAATGGACTCAACATTTTACACACACATGGAGATGTAGTATTCCATGCCTTAAATAGTTCAAACCCCCTCCCCGTGCACAAACAGTTCCCAAATTATGAAAAATTATCTAATTTACAGCATGAACTCTGACGAGTGTGACAAATGTCTTGCTTCTCTTTATATATCTCCTTTGTGTGTTTCACCCTCTAGGCAAATATCTGCTTATTGTTTTAAAGCTAAGCCAATACAGGTATTTTTTTTTCAATTAGCTATTCCCAGGCTTAATCTAGACAGATCTGCAGGCCAGCACGGCACACTGACCCATGAAAATTATCTCTGCTGTATTAATTCCTTTAACTCCCCAGATCACGCTGTAAGATCTCTTCTGGAGCATCAGCAATATGTCGTTAGTAAATCTGCAAGTGCCCCCCTCCTTCTCCTATACGTGAGGATGGGTGGGGGAGATGTTATAGCCTGTGCAATGCAGGGGAAATATTGCTCACTAACACTTCATTTTAATTGTCCCAAATTAGAGTTGAAGACTTACAGAAGTGCGTGTGACAGGCAATGAATACCAAATGAATTCATTAGGATCAGTGCCGTTAAAACGAATAACTAACAAATCTGCAACAATGGGAATACTGCATCTTTCCATGCAAGCTGAAGTACCCAGCTTTAGAGGATGTGGTCATAGCCCTCTCTTCAAGATGAGCATAAGGTTGTCATTCCCTCCCCCCCTCCCCACCATACACATGTTACTAAAATAATAAAGGGGGGAGGCATCTTCCTTCAACTGCACTATGGATGGCCCCATGCAAGGGATGTGATAATGTCAAATGGCCCCCAAGGACAGTTTATATACTCTACAAATCCTGCTTTTTAGTTTTTAAAGGTTTGGTGTTCACAAGGGTTTTGGAGAGGAATGAATATTGGAAGCTGCTTCATGCTGAGTTGGACCACTAGTCTGTCAAAATCTGTATTGACTTCTCTGGCTGGCAGTGGCTCACAAGTTGAGGCCTTTCATATAACCTACTACCTGCTGCTTTTAACTGCAACTGCCAGGGATTCAACCTGTGATGTACATGTAGAGCTGATGCTCTACCATTGAACCAAACTCTCCCCAAGAGAGTAAAATCTGAAAACAAAAGCTGTGCAATATGTTCCTGGGGGTGGAGTGACAAAAAATAAGAATACTGCTGTGTTTTGTTTTTAATTTTCAGTGGGATTACATCATTTTTTGCTTCTTCTTTCCAGGAAGGTAAGGAATTACTTGACTTTTTCCTGTGGTTTCTTTTTTCTTTGTTGTTGCCTTTCTGGATGGGCTGCTATTTCTTAACATTCTGTTGCTGGTTGACTTTATTTTTATGCTGCTGCATTACTAAATTGATTTGGTTTTATTATTTTTACTTGTTTGTACACCATCTCAGGAACTCTGATTTATGTGTGGCAGAGAAATCAAGGCTATTTCTCTGTGTGAGACACCTGGGAGTATGACAAAGCGCGGCCGCGATTTAAACGCGGCCGCCGTTGCGGGAGGGCGAGGGGCCCGGCGAAGGCTCCAGGCCCCTTTTGCGCATGCGCGGCCGTCCCGCGCATGCGCAGAGGGGCCGGACAGCTCGGGCTCGCCCTGCGCAAGCGCAGGGGAGCCCAGCTGATAGGAGGCATGCTCTCGCGATACGCGAGAGCACGTCTGCGGAGGGGGGCGAGAGGCTGGGCCTATAAAAGGCCCTGCCTCGTGGTCGCCGGCCCCACTCCGCAGCGACCCAAGGAGAGTTCCGTTTAATTCACCATTTATCCTACCCCAGGGGCTCCTCAGTAAACGACTACATAGAGCAGGATCTCTGCTCCGTCCGCTACGCATCGTTTGACCATGCCATCAATCTGATCAGGGCTTGCGGGCCAGGGGCCCTCCTGGCAAAGTGCGACATACAGTCCGCCTTTAGGTTACTCCCCATACACCCAAATGACTTTTGCCTGTTGGGCATTAAATTCCAGGGGCAATGGTTTGTCGATAAAGCCATGCCCATGGGCTGCTCCATCGCTTGCGCAGCCTTTGAGGCCTTCAGTTCCTTTTTGGAATGGGCAGCAAAGGGTCGTTTTTCCAGTCCATTTGTCACGCATTACTTGGACGACTTCCTCATAGTGGGGGAGGCGGGCACCCTGCAATGCCACCAAAGGCTTCACGACTTTCAGGCATTGGCGGCAGAGCTGGGTGTACCACTGGCTGCGGAAAAAACCGAGGGCCCTTCGCACACCCTTAATTTCCTGGGGATCACGTTGAACACGCTACAGGGCACATCCAGCCTCCCACCAGATAAGTTAGTAGCCATTAGGGACTTATTATTTCAGCTGCGAGGGAAATCAAAATGTACTTTGAGAGATATCCAGAAGTTGTTAGGCCACCTGAATTTTGCATGTCGGGTGGTGGCACCTGGCAGACCATTTTGCGCCCGCCTGGCACACGCCACTAGAGGAGTGACCACCCCCCCACACCACATACGGCTGACCAGGGGCATCAAGGACGACATGGCGGTCTGGCAGGAGTTCCTCGCCCATTTTAACGGGATTTCACTGTGGCAGGAACGGGTTCACCCTGAGTCCACTTTACAAGTGCATTCCGATGCTGCGGGCACAATGGGGTTCGGGGTCTACTTCAAAGGGCAATGGTGTGCCCAGCGGTGGCCATCAGACTGGGTGGCGAGGGGCCTGGGAAAAGACCTTACCTTCTTGGAATTTTTCCCAATAGTGGTGGCTTTATACCTGTGGCGCCAGCAGTTTGCCAACCGCAGAGTCGTCTTCTGGCTTGACAACCAAGCAGTGGTCAAAGTGATCAATCGGCAATCATCTCGCTCTGAGCGGGTTATGCGGCTTGTCAGGAAGTTCGTGGTGGTGTCTTTGATCAATAACATTTCCTTTGTGGCCCAGCACATTCCAGGTGTGGAGAACGACATAGCAGACGCTCTCTCCAGGTTCCAGATGGAGAGATTTCGGCTACTCGCCCCTGGGGCATCCTTGGATCCGGTCCCCTTTCCGCAGGAGCTCTGGGCCCTTGGGAGGATACAGTCATCACCGGAATCCTGAACTCGCTGGCCCCAGCAACGCGGCAGGCCTATCAGGGTGCAATCCATGCTTTCTTCCAGTTCCAACAGTCTCAAGGGGGGCAGGGGGCTCCCTCGGTCACTGAGTCGTCTCTCCTGATGTACCTTGGTTGTTTACAAACGCAGGGGCGGTCTCCCAAAACGATGCGAACACACCTGGCCGCAGTATCCTTTTACTGCAAAGCTTCAGGGATTACGGACCCCACGGGATCCTTCCTGGTCAGGCAGGCCATAAAGGGGTGGGCCCGGATAGCGCCTAGGGTCAGGGACGGGCGCCTCCCAATTTCTCTGAACTTGCTCACTCAGATAGCCGCGACACTACCCCGAGTGTGCACATCCCCTTTTGAGACTTGCCTCTTTAGAGCAGCCTTTAGTTTGGCATTTTTGGGGGCTTTCCGAAGCAGGGAAATTGTCTCAGCGTCCAGGGAGGGTACTAGCGACAGACCCCTGTCACTCAAGGATGTCCGGATCCATGAGGGCACTATATATATCCACCTGCGGCAGTCCAAGACGGATCAGCAGGCCAGGGGCACCTGCATCTCCATGCAGGCCTCCACAGCCTCTGGCCCTTGCCCCGTGAAGGACATGGAGTCTTACCTGGCAGTCCGCCCGAAGGGGGGAGCCCCTTTATTCGTCCACATTGATGGGACTCGCCTCTCGCGCTACCAACTGGCGGCGGTGCTGAGGCTTTGCCTATCGGCCCTGCACCTCCCTGCGTCATCCTACGGGCTCCATTCCTTTCGGATCGGAGCAGCGTCCACTCTAGCGGGGCTGGGAGCCCCAGCCGGCAGAGTCATGGACGTGGCCCGTTGGCGGTCTTCGGCCTACAAAACATACATCAGGCCGTTTGCGCATTAATAGGGTTCTGCGCCCAGTGGCCCCACCTAACTGCGATTTTGTCAGCTTCTTAGGACACCAGAGAGTCATTTGGGTGGTTGGCCACAGCATCGTCTTCTGGGCCGGCAGACACGCAGCCTCTTCAAGATGGGGTCGGGACCTGGGCTTACACCACCAGTCCAGGCTACGGTGGATCGGAAGAAGAGGCATGCATTGGCAGGACCTTCTCCCCATCCTTCGGACCAAGCTGAAAGTTGCCAAGCCTCCCCACGCGCTGGTGTTGCAGCTCGGAGAGAACGACATCCCTGCAGTGAAGAGCGTGCAGCTGTTACAGACGATGTTAGCGGACTTGGACTCCATTCACCACCTGCTACCGGATACTATGATCTTCTGGTCTCACTTGTTGGGAAGACGCGTCTGGAGGGGTGCCTTGGACCCGGTACGGGTGAATGGAGCCAGAGCGAGGATCTGCCGGACCGCGTCGCGTTTTGTTCAGGGTTTTGGGGGGCGGGAGGTTTCACATCGGGACATTTCACCTAAGGTAGAAGCACTGTACAGACAGGATGGGGTTCATTTATCGCCTCAGGGCACGGATTTATGGTTGTATAGCCTTAGAACAGCATTGTGTGATTGGCTGAAGGCATAGGAGGCTTTTGGCGGGAGCCGGGGGAAGGGATTACCTTCGGCCCGGCTCTGTGGCGGGTTGCGCATGGGAAGTGATCCGCTGGCAGGGGAGCTGGGAGAGCTCCCCTGTTCATTACACCTCCGTAAGAGGTAGGGGTGGAACAAGCCCACGGTTGGAATGCCCCGCGGGGGGCTAAGGAGCTTGCACCCCTAGCGAAGGATGGAGATGGGGCCCCCAGTCATGGGCACTTCGCCGGTCTGGAAGGTCCCACTCCAATCTCTGCTTGGTTAGATTCCTCCAGCAGGCGGGCTGTAGGAACTAGTCACCCTCTGGGGAACAGCACTCGGGCTGCCCAGACGCTTGGATCACCTCCCATGCTGCGCCAATTTGCCTTCCTGTATTTTCGGTCAATAAATTCTTTGGCTATGGCCATTTGCTTACCCACACTATATATACTGTCCTGTGTATTATCTGTGTATCGGGTCACTGAGCTAGAAGGGCCACACCTCTACACGCAATGTCATTTCCTGGTACCAAAAACTGATTCCAGGGTGGATTCCTGAGTGGTCTTCACTCAAACTGTGTGATGTCTAGGCTCTTTGGCTAGTGCCTCTGAAATATTTATGTATTTACTTCATTTATGCACCACCTTTCTCCACAAGAGGAACCCAAGGTGGCTTACGTAATTTTTCTCTTCTCCATTTTAACCTCACAACAACCCTGTGAGGTAAGTTTGGCTAAGAGTGTGTGACTAGCCCAAGGTCACCCAGAAGGCTTCCACAGCAAGCTGGGAATTCTAACCTGATTCTCCCAGGTCCTAGTTTGATGCTCTATCTGCTACACTAAACTACACTGACTTTTTGATTTGATACTGTGAAATTCAGCATTGCCAGAAAGGAAGGTGAATAAAGAACTATTTAGGACATACCAGGAAGATTATTCCTCTCACTTGTATGCTCAGGTCTTCCACTCTTTCTCCCTCTAACTCGCTCACAAGTTTTGCAAAACTTTTCTATACCCCTGCCCAAATGTTGTCTTATTTTGCTGTATTTATGTCAAAATGTTGGAGGGAAGAACAATTTCATCACTCTGATCCAATTGGAATATAAGTAGGCAGATAGACAAGGAACACTCAGTCATAACACTCAGATATGAGGAACTTGCATCCAGTTTGCATCCAATGTGCTTACTTCGACAGGATGTAGCAATGACTGTTAATTCAGATGGCTTAAAATTTATTAATTTAAAACATTTCTTTCCCCCGCCTTATCTTCTCAGGCTCAAGGTGGTTAACAATACAGCCATCAAGTTACAAGGTCAACACAGAGCGTTTCCCCACTTACCTGCTGCTGCGCGCTACTCTCCCCAAGAAGCGTGGGGTCCCCCGGCACTTCCCATTACAGGGGCAGTGACAATGCAGCCGCCCTGACGCTGCCGCTGTCGCGCCCCCTCAGCGCGCGACATTCCTGGCGCATTTTGAAACGACGCCTTTTGATGACCCCGCGCTCTGGGGAAGCCCCGGCGTGCGTCAGAAATGACGTGCACTGGGAGTAGCTCGCAGCAACCACTCACCCAGGTAAGTGGGGAAATGACCACACTCAACACGAAGAGGATTAGACAAATTCACAGAAGGCAGGACAATCAATGGCTCTTAGTAGGGTTGCCAGCTCTAGATTGGTTATAGCTGGAGATTTTGGGAGTGGAGCCTGGAGAAGGTAGGGTTTGGCAAGGGGAGTCCTCAGTGGGGTGCAATGCCATAAAGCAGCCATTTCTCCCAGGGGAACTGATCTCTGTAACCAGGAGGCCAATTGAAACTCTGAGAGATCTCCAGCAAACCTCCATATTCAGGGGCAATATATCTTTGAATATCAAATGCTGGTCCTTGATTTCAGTGTATTGTTTGTAGGCCTTTGATGGGGCATTTTGTTGGCCACAATGGAAACCATTGGCTGGACTAGATAGATTCAATAGAGCTCTTTTTATGTTCTTATTAGGGTTGGAGATTCGGACAGTCCAAATCCGAATTTTTACCGAATCTTCGCATCGATCTCGACGGATTCGGACGAGCAGGGTCAATCTGAGCTGTCCGACCCTAACAGATCCAATCCATGGGATTCGATTACCAGCCACTATGCTTATTTTTTTGTTTTTTTTTTCACATTTCGGCCTGCAGGGAGACATTTTTAACATATCAGCATCTGGGTTCAGGGTATCATCAGGAGACTGTCCTGATTCTATAAGTTTGCGCATTTGTTTAGGGCCAATAGTTATGACCCCCCCAAAGTGGTGTCCCTATCCCCATTCTTTCCAATGGGAACTAAGGAGATGAGGGCTACCCCTTTGAGGGTCCATAACTTTGGCCCCTGAACCAAACTGCACCAACTTGAGGGTATCATCAGGACAGTCTCCCTGATGACACTTCGGAAATATTGGTACCATTACATCTTTCACAAATGCACTTCGTAGGCACCCCCCAGATTTAACAAGATTCTTTGTTCTGCAGTTACTTAGCTGCATTTCTGTCAATAGGGGAGTCTTCGAGGGTTGGTGGAGTGCACATTTTCATGTAGAACTATCAAAATCTTTAGGGTATCTTCAGACTATTCAGGTTTCAGGGAACTTTTACTTCAGGGGAAGTGGGAGATGGCCCTCACCCTTTGGGGTCCCATAGAATTAAACCCTGAAGCAAAATTCCCCAAACCTGGATGGTGTCATCCAGAGACTCTCCTGAAGATACCCTGAAAGTTTTGTGACCATACCTTCAGAAATGTGCACCTCACAGCTCTCTACCAGAAGGCTCTTCCCATTGACAGCACATAGCTAAGTCACTGCAGAATAATCTGGGTACTTTGGGGTGCCCGCAGGGTACGCATTTTGAGATGTATTGGCACTTCAAATTATCGTAGGTATCATCAGGTGATCGTCCCGATGTTTGCTCATCAAGTTTGGTGCAGTTTAAGCCCAGGTATGGACCCCTCAAAGGGGTGCAACTATCCCCCCATTTGTTTCCAATTGGGAGCCGATAGGGGATGGGGATAATTTTGCACAGGAGTTCATAATCTTGGCTCTCTGAAGAAGCTGGGTAATTAGCCTCTTTGAGGCTATTATCAGGACCACGTTCCCCTGATGTTACCCTGAAAGTTTGCGCGTCACCAGCTTTTAAAATGCTGAGCTTCGCGGTTTCAATCGCCACCTCACTCCAGCAGGCTTCATGTGCAGGGAGCGTGAAACATGAAAACCGGAACTTTTTAAAGCTAGTGGCAATTAAATTGTGGGTATCATCAGGAGACCGTCCCGATGACACTTCAAGTTTAGTGCAGTTTAGTCTAGGGGCCAAAGTTATGGACCCTCAAAGGTGGCCTCTATCCCCATTGCTTCCAATGACAGCTAAAGAGGAGATGGTGGTTACCATTTTGAGGGTCCATAACTTGGCCCCCCCCCCGAACCAAACTGCACTAAGTGTGGGGTGTCATCAGGACAGTCTCCTGATGATACCCTGATATTTTGGTGCTGATATGTCTAAAAATGTGCTCTCTGCAGGCACCCCCAAAAAATTTGCCAAGGTTCTTTTTTTTCTGCGAAGTGACTTCTGCATTGCTGTCAATGTGGAATTTCTGGTGGGAAAGGGCTGTGGGGTGCACATTTATCAAGGTACAGTCATACTGTTCAGGGGTATCTTCAGGGAGAGTCATTTGATGACCACATCCAGGTTTGAGGAACTCTTTGCTTATGGGGCAAGTGGGAGATGGACCCTACCGCATAACATTGAACCCCTTGAAGCAACGGGCAATTAAAACCTGGATGGTGTCATTAAAAGAGACTCTCCTGAAGACACCCTGAAAGTTTTGTGGGTTTACTTCATGAGAATGTGCACTCATTGTTTTCTCCTCCTCCCACAGAAATTCTCCTATTGGCCTGCAACAATGGAGCCAGCTCAGCCGCACTACCAGAGCATAGAGATCTGGGAAATTTCTTTGGCGACTGTGAGGGGTGTAGTTTTAGATTACTGTCACCAAAATTTTGGGGTGATCATAAATGCACTGGTCCTATGATTCTGTGCTGTTTGCGAAGCCAATTCAGGGGTCCAACATTATGTATCTCAAAAGTGTAGCCCCCATCTCCTGTTAGCTTCCATTGGAAACAATGGGGGATGGGGCACCCCTTTTGAGGGTCAATAACTTTGCCCCCCCTGAACCAAACTGCACCAAACTTGGGGAGAAATCATCCGTGACAGTCTCCAGATGATAAGTCCCGAAATTTGCCCGCTAGCTTTAAATTGCGCCCCTGCAGGCTGTAAAACGTTAAGAAACACCCAAAAATTCAAAAAAAATAATAAAACGGACTCGAAGTTTCGATTTACCCGAATTTCGGGCATATCCGAATTATTACGACGTACTGATTCGGGCATACAATCACTACTTTTATGCCCCAAAATACCCAAATCCGAATTTTACCAAATTTTTTTAGTATTGACCAACCCTAGTTCTTATGTAAAGTGCTAACAATTTGCAAAATGGGAGAGGAGGGCAAGAAACGGCTCCACTGAGTGCGTACGGCATTTTTTCCATTCCATTTGCTTTTCTTCTACTTCAGTAAGAGTGCCGTTCCCCCTTGTAATTCCAGCATTAGCAAAATCATTTGAGTGGCCAGCGTTTCTCTTAACGATCTGCTTTTGGGAAACTGATACCATCCTGGAAAGGTCAAGTAAAACACACTCAACGTGAAGATCATGTTTAGTGATCCACCCCAGCGTCCACGCTGCCCGTTTGCAAACCTGATCTGCACGCGCATCATCATGTAATTGAAATAATGCCTATTGACAGAGACTTGAAAACAACTGCTCAATTTCCCTCAAAATTCAATTAAACTTCGTTTATTCTGGAGATCGATCCAATTAAAAGGGGGGAACCTTCAGCCAAGCCAGGCCACGCTATCCATCTTAACACACTGTGTCTATCACTTGGATGCAATAATTTCTCCAGTCAATGCTTTAAAAGCATTTAGCAGTCTTGATAATGAACTTTTGTCAAAATAGCCTTACAAAGCAATAAATGAGCAGATTAATATGTAGTCATAAAGCTATGAATGGCTTAACACTTTGAAAGGGTAGTTCAGTAAATTACAGAAGGTTCTTTTTTCTAAAAGTATATTTATTATAATTTTGCTTCATGATATTAGTGCCTGAGCATTGCATCTGTGAATAATGTTTTGGACTTCCATTACTACTTGTACAGTATCAAAAGGGTGCTATGCAAGGAGCTGTACAAAACAGACGGAAAGGCACACATGGGCGAGTTGTTTCTTGAGAAACAACCTTCATTTGATGAGTGAATGCTTACAGTTTCTAGTCTGTTTTGTTTCTGATGTTCTAAGCATGTACCATGAATGTTCATAAGGGGCAATAAGATCAAAGAGCATGCTTTGCTCCTAGCCTACACACATTCACTGCATATACCTGACATGCATTCAGATGAACACATAATCAGCTCTCTGTAGCCCTTCTCATGAAATCTGACTCTGAGTTTGTATATACTGGGAGAGGATGCAATGCACAGTCAAATCAGCCCATGACATGGCTGTTTTGTCTGAGATGGAGATACATGTATTTTTCAGTTTTGCACCTGCTATCTAAAAACTGGATTTTTGCAGATACGTGTTCATGTATTCTGAAGCCACGAAATATGTACATTGCTGTTTGCAGACAAACACTAATTACATGTGCTCAGATGATTATGTGAATCAATCAATTACATGTGCTCAGATGATTATGTGAATCACACAATCACAGTTCCAGGTTTCCTAATACCTGAAAAAGGGTTCTTTTTTTCCCAGGGTTCTTGAATGTTCATATATCTCATGGTGTCATTTCATAAAAGAAGAATAAGAAGATTGGTTTCCTAACTAGATTCTCCCTTGAACAGAAAAGATACCAGGGGTAGGTAAAGATATATGCAGAACTTCATGAAAAAGTATAATGCCCCATCCGCAGAAAGCCAGAACTATTTTCAAAAAGACCTCTACAGATAACTGCATCTTGAAAAATACCGTAAAAAGGAAGGTAGACTATATTGAATGAAAATCTGCAGGCATAATGTTTCAGAAAGGAGATGACAAAGAATGATGGAAGAAGACTATAAATCATAGACTCAATCTTAGGCTTAAGAGCCAAACAGGGCCTTGCTTTTCTTGGCAACCATGAAGTGACAGGGCAGCCAAATAAAGATATTTGGATACAAAGAGAAGAATTTTAAACAATTCAATATGGGTAGGGCAGGCGATATAAAGAAAGAATTGAGGAAAAATCCAAGCAAGAAAAATCAGATGTGCAATAAAAAGTGAAGCAACTACAAGAGGTTTTTAAAAAGAGGAGATTGATAAGAGGAGACCTCCAGGAATTGAGTGTGAATAGGGTTAGAAGAATTAACAAGAGTTTTAGTTTTACAAAAACAAAGGCAGCAATCCTAAGTCCGTCTGCTTGGAAGTAAGTTCCGGGGGGTTTTTTAGGCAGGCTTAGTCCCAGGGAAAAATTCTTAGGACTTTATCCAATAGAGTTAATTTGGGGGTAATAGTTGCAAACAATAAGAAACTGAATATGTAAGAAGAAAGAAAGAAAAGACCGGAAGGTGGAAATATAGTATTGGTTGTGGAAAGAAAATAAGAAGGATCAAAAGACACATTGGGAAAAGGAAAAGGCAAAAGAACAATCAGTCTAGGAAATATTAAATTCCAGAAAATGAACCATCATCCATAAAGAGTAAGGATAGTTCTGCCTCCATACATCACTGGTCATTATGGTATAGAAATCATTCACAAATGGATTTTTTAACCTCAGCTGCCCACTTACCCATTCCTACCTTCCAGGAACTGCTACCTGCCCTGTTGGGAAAGCACTGAGATGAAGCGAGTTGGGCAATAATCATGATGAAGAAAAAATTGGGACTGAAAAAGAAAGATGCAAATTGTCAGTGTGAAGGAAATCATTTGTACCTGAAGACACATACCAGAACCTAAAGAAAGCAGATGAAAAGCAGCAGCCCCCATAAAAGTCCTGCAGGTTCCCCATTTGCTCAATAAGAGCAATTAACAGGCACCAAGTAAAAGCAGTCTGATTGTTAAGAAAAGAAGCAAAAACCCTCCATATAACTCAAAAGAATTTAAAGAAGAAAGAACGCAGTGTCAAAAGCTGAAAACAAGTCAAGAAGGACAATAATAAAATATCACTTGTGGTCTTTTGATGAAATAGTAAATTTAATAAACAAGGTCAAAGCCATTTCAACAGGCTGTAAATTAGGAGCACTTGTGAAAGATGGTTAAAAGTCTAAATTTCACTTGGCTTATTTATTTGCTGCTTCAATATTCAACCTTTCTTCCAGTCTACAACTCCAGGCAACCTACTTCTCAGCCCCAAACAACATTCCGTGTAAGCTGTGCATGTGCATGGCCACCCAGCCACCATATTGGTGCTATGCAGATAAGGGGCCACCCAGCAGGGGAAGCACTCCCAGGAGGCTAAGTTGTGCACAGAGTTTTCGGTCTGCCATGCATCACTGGGAAAAGCTTAGAGGAACCACTGGCCTCAAATCGTTGCTAGTGCACTTAGAAATGGTCAGAAGCCCAGGTGACTTGAAAAAGGGATTAAATAGATTTGTGGAGAACAGTTCAGTGGCTACTAGCCACAGTGACCAAAGGGAACCTCCACAATGTAAGGCATTTACATACTTGCGTTCTGCCTTGTAGCAAGCTTACCTTTCCTTTGGCATAGACTTTCATGTATGCATTTTCCTTCGCCTCTTCCAAGGCCGCTGTGCAGTTTTCAAACGCTGGCAAAACAGGATCTTTCTTATAGCTTTCCTTTCCCTGCAAAGCTGATCAGACAAATAGAAAGCGTAATTCTCCTTCCAGGATTTGCGACCTCCCAGAGAAGGTGAGCAGGAAGTGACGGACAGGGAAACATGCTGATCGAGGAGGAGGAAGCCTTGCAAAAGGAAGATCCTTTTTAAATGGATGGCCATGGAGGAAACTCCACAACAAAGCACCTAGTTGCACCACAGAAGTAAGTATACAAAAGGCCAAAGATAGCAAACCTCTGAATACCAGCGCAAGGAAACAACACCTTAGCCACTTTGCTCTGTCTGTTGGCTCTCCAGGACAAATGGTTGGCCACTGTGTGAAACAGGATGCTGGAACAGAAGAACCACCAGTCTCATCCAGCTGGGATTGCCTACTCCAATCCATGGCAAAGAAAGTGAAAATATCTGACATTTAACTATACTATCATCTAATGAAGAGACAAATAGGAGATCTTGGACTTGCTTTGATTTTTCTTTGCTTCCTGAAGAGCTTCAGATTTATTTATTTTCTTTATATGTGGAGTTTATTGTTGAGGTAATCCATTTCCTTTGGTTTTTGCCTCTCTCCTTCCCTTTGCAGAGGGTTTGGTGGTCTCCTTTGCTGTTCTTTTGAAATAAAAGAGTGCTCACCCAAACAAGACAAAAAAGTATTAAAGAATTCCTTCTAAACCCCAATAAATACATGTTAAAACACATTGCCATTGGAACCATCACAGAATTATGTTAAGCTTATTCCTTTTGCACATCACACACCCACACACAAATTGCTATTACATTCCCTTACTTCCTGATCTGTGCCTGCTACCCATAAAAAGACACGTTTGATGCTGAAGGTATTGCTGTCGCTTTAAGGAACTGGCACATCAAACATCATTGGGAATATTTCAAAGGACTGTTTCAACAGTATCACTTTCTGCCAGTTCCCCTCCTTTTTTTTCCCCTTCCCTTCCTGATGAAGTTTTCAGTCGTTCCTGAAGCCAGCTCTTGTGTTCTTAGCTATCAAAGAGCCATGCAACATCAGCGTCAGAGTTAAACTTAAGGAAAAAAGGATCCCTTTTACTTTGGACATCAGAAAGTCAAATAAAAAGGATGCTGATTTGTGGAATAAAGGGGTGGGATTCCCTGCTGAGACGATAGGAATCTTCTAACTTAACTGAGTTATGATTTGAATACGCTTGGCCCAGATTGGGGGAGGGGGGGAAGGAGAGAGGGAAAAATCCATTACTTTTAGAAAAGCCTCATGCCGTTTCAAAAGAAAATATGTTAATACCTCCACACACACAAAAAACACCCCACATTTTTATGTGCATTTCAGAGGCCAGTTAGACCGCCAGCCAGAAGCAAATCAAGAAATTAAATTATATAACGATGCAGTCTAATTTTGTATGGCCTCTGAGATGTGCACTGGCAAAGCGAAAATTTCTCGTAATAGCTGTGCCAAATGAGTGGAGTAGCTTTTCTGTGCCAACATGTATATCAATATCCCATATACAGCTTTAAGAACAACAGAGTAATATTTCACAGACTAGTCAAGTTCGTAACTCAAGTGTGTAAATTGGATTTTAAAATGAATGTTGGTCTATGTTTCCAGAAATTGTGATGTGTTAAGTCAAACACAAGTCTGCCAGCCATGTGTGACCCACCAAGACCTCAAGAAACTTGCTGGGGAGGGATATCGAGCATCTCAAAGACTGCTTAAGTAGCAGGTGGACTTCATTTGGCTTGGTGGACCACAAGTTGTGCGGGCCTCTGCCAGATCCATTGGTATTCATGCCCTGTTTCAGCCCCATGAAATAGGCTGATAGGTTCATATAGCCAGTAGATTGGATCCAACCAGATTTTCTACTGGTGAAAGGGATCAGAGGGAGCCCATTTGGCCACCAAAAAGGCTACGTTGGGGATCATAGGACCCGCCTACACAAAAGCCATGTGAGATGGGCTCTTTTAATAAGGAGGGTAATTAGGTGAGCTTGAGTAAAAGACTGGATCCAACCCACTAATGCAAAAAGTTTTTTTCATTAATAATTCCCATAATCCATAATACATCCACAAAAGATCTGGAATCCATGTCACATGAGGAATGACTTAGGGCGCTAGATATGTTTAGTCTGGAGAAAAGGTTAAGGGGTGACATGATAGCCATGTTTAAACATTTGAAGGGATGTCATGTTGAAGAGGGGGCAAGCTTGTTTTCTGCTTCTCCAGAACCTAGAACAAGGAGTAATGGGTTCAAGGTAACTGGAAAATAGATTTCACAGAAACACTAAGAAGAACTTCCTTATGGTAAGGGCTGTTCAACAGTGGAATACACTGCCTCAGAGGGTGGTGGAGACTCCTTCTTTGGAGGTTTTCAAACAGAGGCTGGTTGGCTATCTGTCAAGAGTGCTTTGATTGTGTATTCCTGCATGGCAGGGGATTGGACCTGATGGCCCTTGTGGTCTCTTCCAACTTTGTGATTCTATGATCCCATGCCTTGCAGTACAGAAAAGACAGGTTCAGATTAGAATCACACTTTCTAGCTGAGGGTGCTGGACATGGGATTCCTGCTGATGAATCCAACACTAGATAAAGCCATTGCAGCATGACAATAACTTGTATGGAATTTCAACATCTGACTGCAAAGACAAAAAGTAAGATTGAAAGACCTGTCAAGTTTTTATTCTTCCCTTCCTCCAAGAAGCTAGGACAGTGTATATGGTTGTCCTGTTCTTGTTACAATCCCCTGCAAGCAGTGCCGAAGAGAGGGGAAACTGCGCACAGGGCATGAACTGCCTGCACACCCTCTCCCGCCCCTGACATGTGACTGCAATGGCAGCACCCAGGGCGAGCCGCCCCAGATGTTCCCATTGCAGCTCCGCCTCTGCCTGCAAAGTAAGTTAAGAGTAAGCAAGTGGTTTAAGATCACCTAGTAAGTGCAATAGCAGACTAGGCATTTTCACCTGGTTCTACAAGGTGCTAACCTGGCACTCAAACTACATTCTGTCTTTTGACTAGTGGCAGGTAGATGAGTTATCAAGGTATCAGAAGAAGCTTTTGCTACCTAATGCAATAGAAGATACAGTCTTGAGGGGGTGGAGACTTGGCTGTGCTTAAGTCTTGTAGAATGTATGCTCACAGGAAATAACAGTGTAGTTCTACACAATTTTTGAGAGAATCCAAGGCAATCCTAAACAAAGTTTCATCCTTCAAAACCCATTGAGGTCAGTGTACTTAGAAGAGTGTAACTCTGGACAGGACTGTACAGTCAGTTATGCAGATTTTTTTTTAGATTTTCACAGCTAAAGCAGCATGTAATGTACACTGAATCGTACATGCAAGTATCTAGTCATATTAATGGCTTCACAAAATTCTTTGTTCTTCAAAAATTATGGGGATTTTGAAGGGACTTCTAAAGTCATTGTAGCAAATTGAATACCAGACATGAAAGCCTAGGTACAGACATCTTAAAAAGGAGACTAGGCAGAGTCATTGGGAATAGGTCTGTCAGTGGGTATTATCCATGGTGACTATAGGGAACCTCCACATCCAGAGTCAAACCTCTGAATACTAATGCCAGAATCAGTGGAAGCCTCTATCCTCTATTGGACCTCCAGAGGAATAGGTTAGCTACTGTGTGAGACAGGAGGCTAGACTACATGGATTACTGGTCTGATCTGGCATGGCTTTTCTAATGTTCTTATGAGCAAAGCTGAATACAAGGGGTAAACAACATGGGAGAGTCAGCATGTCATGCTCTGTTGGAGTTTCCAGAGATATCATGCTGGTTTGTGATGGAAAAGGAGTGCTGAACTAGATGGATCTTAGTGTGATCCTGCGAGACTGTTTCTTGGTTCTTAAAGCAGCTGTTGAAACCATGTTTATCAAAATGCACAGAAAAGTGCAGCATAACCTTCTTCCCAGATTGCAACTTTCAGCAGGATGAAATGCCAGAGATTCATCTATCACTGAGTTTAGAGTAGTGATGTAACATTTATGGAAGTCCTCCCCCACCCACCCCCCACCATGACCCTTTAATCCAGGCTCATCACTGGGTGCAATAACTAGCTGAGTATGTTCAAAACATTTTGCCCAATATATAAAAGTTAATCATGTTGTCTAGAACTGAGATGCAGCCACCACTTAATGCGGAGGCTAGATGAGAGCTTTTTAAAACTACCTAGTGATACCACACAGGATTATAGAATGGAATGAGTAGAACACAAGAATATCCAGTTGAGACCTCAGAGGCAATAACCGAATTAATTTCCCAAGTGGGCATTTGGCCAGGGCAAGAGAGTTAATGTCCCCCTAATCTTACACACACACAAAAATAAAAAAAACACCAGGGGCTCCTAAAGAACAACTGCAAACCCCAATAAAAATGCTTATTTTAATGTTTCTTGAAAAAAAACTGTTTTCCTGTGGGTTTCATTCCAAACTTACTTCATAGTATACAGAGGCCAGTGTGGTACAGAAAAAAGAACACTGGATAAGAGAGGTCCAATTCAAACACCCAATCAGCAATGAAACTGCCTGAGTGAC
Organism: Sphaerodactylus townsendi; assembly: GCF_021028975.2. Classification (NCBI taxonomy): domain Eukaryota; kingdom Metazoa; phylum Chordata; class Lepidosauria; order Squamata; family Sphaerodactylidae; genus Sphaerodactylus; species Sphaerodactylus townsendi. The sequence continues at coordinate 108,818,312 of NC_059429.1, forward strand.
CTTGGGCTGGATCTAGAGCCAGATTTATTCAAAAGTTTAAAATCTCTGATTATGAAAGGCCTCTAAATGTTTAAAAGTTTAAAATGTGAAAATGTGGCAACACTACAGGGCTCTGAAATTAGGTTGGGCGCCATTGTTCCCACTGCTGCTCGTTGAATAGTGGGAGCTAAATGGGGGGAGGAGCCTCAGTGCATCGATGCTATGACATCACTTGTGGAACAAACCAGAAGCAACATCATTGCATCAGTGTGGCACTACAAGATTCACCAGAAAGTCTACAGTAAAACCACAATTTCAAGCGAATTCTAGAGTGTCACACTGACACAGCGACATCATATCAGGTTTGCGCAGGAAGTGACGTTGCAATGTTGGTGCAATGATATTTGTCACACACACACACACACACACCTCACCACATCTCCAAGTGGCTGCCAGCACTGGGCTGACAACTCTATTGGAAATAGTATAGGGCCTCAGCATTTTTTAATCCAGCCCTCAATCTCACAGGGTCATTGAAACTATAAAACAAACCATCCATGTTGCATTCCTGGCATATCTTGGAGGAGGGGTAAAACAGAACTGTAATACATAAATGTTCTTTGAACATACTACTGGTGAGTAAGAGAAAAGCAGGGCAAGAATGTGGAGGGTGGCTGTGAGCTGCCTTGTTGGATGCTTTGCTGTGACCGCGAACCAAAATGCAGGGTCATCAAAGGAGCAGCACCGCATTAAATTCTTTTGATTGTCCTCCCGCTGAGAGGAGAGATGATATCTCATCATTAATAGAGTTGAATTAATATAAATTAGTCGTATATCTCTTTGCCAGTTCTATTCAGGCAGAGGGAAAGGGGGTTTACTGGGGAGGGAAAATCAGTGAGCCTTTAACCTCACGTTCATTTCTTTCATTAGTAAGGATACTGCTGACTTCACTCCTTTACTTTCCCTAAAGACTGGGGTACATTCGAAATAAGGATTCTGTGACATCATCTAATTAGGGTTGTCATTACCATCCCACCCCACCTCTGTGGGGCCTGAAGATGTCTTGGAATTACATCTGATCTCCAAATGACCAAGATCAGTTTTCCTGGAGAAATCAGCTGCTTTGAAGGGCATTATACCCCACTGAGGTGCCTGTCCTCCCCAGGCTGCACCCCCAACTCTCCAGGAATCCCCAACCCAAAGATCCCCAACCCTGCATCTAATAGTAAACTGAGGGGCTCGCACCAACCCCAAAAGCAGAAAAATCAGACCACTTAAAGAAAAGGTAGGCGGTTTTTTTCCTACCAGCTCAGGGGAATTTCCAAATACGTAGGCAAATAATTGACTAAAGACTAGACTGACTCCTAAAGTGCTTAGCGTTGGTCTTCAAAAAAAGATGTGGACAGAATGGAGTGGGTGCAGAGAAGAGTGTTGAGGATGATCTGGGACCTGGAGACCAAGCCCTGTGAGGAAAGGCTGAGGAAAGACTTGGGGAATCTTCAATTCTGAATATCCCAAAAAGCTGAATACTCCCCTTCCCCATACATGGATGGTCAACTCTTTTTTGGAGTCTGTTGAATTTGAACCTGAAAAATACTGCCCCCCAAAAAGTGCACACTCCACTCACTAACTCAGGGCACCTTCCCTTGGCCACTCAGAGAGGCGGTTATATCTCTGCAACTTTAAAAGCCATCCCCACAGAAAAAGAATATGGCCAATTATCACCTGGTCTCTCATCTACCCTTTCTGAGCAAAGTGATTGCCAATAAACTCCATGTCTTTTTGAACCACTCATCTGCCCTAGACTCTTTTTAATTTGACTTCGGGCCAGGCTATGAGACAGAGATAGCTCTGCTAGTTTCAGTTGATGACATCTGCCAGAATGTAGATAAAGGCGAAGCCACTCTGTTGTTCCAATACACTAAATCATGCCATCTTGTTGAAGTGCCTGGAGGCAGGTAGGTATTGGAGAGATGCATTGAGCTGGTTCAAATAATTCCTTATGGATCAAACTCAAAGGGTGCTATTGGAGAACAGTTGTCCTTGGTGTGTGGTCTACCCTATGGAGTTCCATCTATTCCTTGTGCTTTTCAAGTCTTTAGATCAAATAATTGATAGCTTTGGGGTTGGTTATCTTCAGTACGCTGATGAAACTCAGCTGTATATATCCTCAGCTATACATATCCTTATCTAAATCTCCTGGTGATGTGGTAAAGGTTCTGAATAGTTGCCTAGCTGCTGTGATTAACTAGGGGCTTGAAGCTGTTTGTTTCGCAGTGGGTCCCATTTGGTCAGCATTTGGAAACCATGCAGCTTCTCTGCTCTGCCTTGCAGGGGTTTTGGAAAGGGCAAAAAACAATGAATAAAGGAAAGGTAAGCTTGCTGTGAGGCAAAATGCAAATGCGTAAATGGCCTGGATAAAAGTGAACAAATTGAAACTAAATCCTGAGAAGATAATGTTGGTTAGGCTTGCCCTCTACAGCTAGGTGAGAGAATGGGTGAAGGAATAGCTAGGTGAGGGAATGGGTAGAGGGGACACAACTCCAATGTGCGACATTACTACTTGAAACCAGAGCTACATCATTGCGTTGAAATGGTGCTCTAGAATTCACCCAAAATAAAGTTTTGGGTGCAACCTTAAGCATAACCCCATGACGATGTTACTGCCAGAGGTTTTTTTTTTAATGGAAGTGACATCACATGTTGGTGTGATTCTGAAGAGCCACTCAATTTCCACCCCCGCTGGCTTGGCAGCAGTGTTGGAGAATTGTGAGGGAGGGCAAGCTGGGAGACTTGCACCCCCAGTTCTAGTCCACAGAAGCTTATGCTGTGATAAAATTTTATAAGGTGCCACAAGGTTAATTTTTTACTATCCCCATTAAAAACCTCTGTTAATAAGTTCATCAGGGTACCAGGTCTCCTATAATTGCGAAGTGACCAGTAGAGACCTAAGGCCTACAAGGAGTAAAACCTCTGCTAAACAACAATTTCTTTCTGTGATTACAAATTGTACAAGATAAGGAAGCCCTTTCTGGAAGTGTGGTCAGAGCTCTAGGGCTTTTTCATCTCACTCTCTTTGTTCCTTGCTTTTCTTGTCTTCTGTTTGATCTGTTTGCGGTGCTTTATTCTTCTCCACACCACATTTCTGTTTTGCAAAAAAAGACCAGGGACAAAAGTATGAAATTTGTCATGCTCTTGTTTCGAGGTTTTAAATTTATGATCTGAGTTAACCAAAAGGAACATTTGGGTTGGAATCAATCATGAAATAACTGGCATAAAATGGATTCCAAAACATACATTTATTTAAATTTCTTGTTTGCCCCTTACTGAAAGACTGAAGTGTGTAACAGCCTTCAGAATATATTAAACAACTATTAAAATAAAGCGGAAATGCCATAAATGCCTTAAAAGCATACCTGCCTAAGACTTTTTGCTGAACTAAGCTTGCTATGCGTTCCCCAAACTTTGAATTTCTTTCAGACTTTAGAGAACAGGTACAGTTGTCTTGCAGTGGAAAAGTGAACACCTGCATTGATTGTAATGTGTAAAGCAGCCCTCAGTGCCAGTTCATACATGACTGAAAGCAGGAACTGCATCAGCACAAGAGACTTGAGCTTCTACTTTCGCTACCATCACACAGAATATAAATCTTCTCCTCTGAAGAAACTTTTGAGAATTTCTTATGCATGGTAAGACTAATAACATTTCTCCACTTGGTTTTGCATCCCTATTGAAGCAGAAACAATGAACGGCCCCTCCTTTGTGTTGCACAATGATGGAAGTGTCACTAATGAAGATACAAGAATGTGGGATTGTGACTTCATATCCATTTTCAAGAACAATTCAATTGAATGAATTTGCCTGTTCTACAACTTTATATTCCTCAGCTGTACTTAGTCAGAATCCAGAGACCTTTATTCGGCATGTGCAACAAAGGGACAGAATAGAAAAGTACATTCAGTAAAGAAAACAGTAAAGGTAATGTGAGCAGAAACCAAGGATACCTAGTTCAAAACACGCAGTAAAAATATGGCTGCGGTTTCAGTTATTTCAGCCTCAGGATTGTTGAGCAAAAGAGTCATTTTTGCATTGATGGAAAGATCCGAGAACCCAACTGAGGTTAAGGCAGAGAAGTCAGACCTAAAGCTGTTGTACTTTGGGCAGAAGAGCAAGATATGATCACAGGAGTCAATAGTTGTAACACAAACACTAACTTGTATCTCACTGTTACAGTGATCCAGCACTGCAAACACAGAATGTTTGGCATCTTGGAACAAAAACCAGGCATGGTGGAAGGGAGAAAGCACTCAGTGTGGCTTGCCTTGAGCTCCTGAGATGGGACGTGTTGGAAATATAAGTAAATGAAGACATCTGTATAGTAAAAATCAAGGAAGGGTGATCCAGTTCCCTGATGTATTTTCTCCATGGGCCAATTCCCCATGGTCAATCAATCGCGTGATACGCACCGAACCTGCCTGAAAGTACTACTTTTTCAAAAGTACTACTTTTTTAAAAAACACGTATTCAATCCAGTTTGGAGGGGAGTATTGGGGGTCTAATCTTGGTTCAAATTTCCCGCCATGGAGCGTGACACAAATGCCTTACAACCAATCAGTGTGTGTGGTGCTGTTCTCACAAGAGCACAAGAGAACGAGAACCAACCAGAAACTTGGGCGGGGGAGACAAGCTGATGTGCTGACATTCTGACATCATAACGTCAGCACATTTTTGCAGGAGAACAAAAAAAGATCCTGCCCCAACATGGCACGACAGCCGATCGCATGGTAGTGGGGATTGCTACGTTTCTTGAATCCGAGATAGGCCTAGATGTCTTCACTGGAAACATGCTGCGGTGGGGTGGTTGAAACCTCAATGAAAAGGTGCAGTTTATTTTCAAACTTGGTTTGCTCTAGATTGAATTTCCAGGTGGGGATTCAGCCCATGTGTAGTACTTGGCTGGTAGGGTGCTTTTATCAACAATCTTTCCAATAGGGCTTCCAAATCTAGCTTGGAACATTTCTGGAGATTTTGGAGGGGGGGGGGGGCAGGATTCCCAAAGAAGATGTGCTGCCAACCTTACCTCCTAAATGTAGAAAACTGCATAGAAGGTGCAAAATTATATCCTTACAGTGCAATTTCATGCAGAGTTATATCTTGCTAAGGCCACTGAAGTCAGTATGCTTAGAAGGGTGCAGCTCTATTTGGGACTGTATTCTTGGCCTGTTTGAGACTGTTCTGAATGTGAGGAGAAAGTTTAGTGGACTCTGCAAGAAGTAATATTCAAATGCCATCCTGAAACGATTTCTACTGTTGACATTTATATCCATACCCTCAAAAATTCTCTCAGAGCAATCCAAATATCATGAAACAAGAGAATTGGGGAATTCTACATGGCTGAAAAAGGGGGGCCTGGCTTGCAAATTGGAATGCCGTCTAGCGAACAGGGCTTACAGAGGGAGAGATGGTGCATTTGTAATGTTTCTGTCAAAGCAAATGAGGTCATTAACAGACGAGTTCAATGATGGAATTGTCTCTCATCGTATTTATTATATGGTGCTTTCCTTGACACCTCCCACTGAGAGAATATTAAATATTTAATGCAAACCAAGGCTGGACTCATTTTTCATCCCCACTTCAGCCATTCCAGTCGGCTCCAATCTGCTGCCAGCTACAAAGTCGACTGGACAATGGACCGTAATGAATTAACCCTTTGGAGGCTACGCTAGCATTTACGACGCTGTGAAAAGGTTTGTACTTTATCATATCTGACTCCGACATATGCTGTAGAATGTAGTTCATTAGAAGGCAAAAGGAAAGAGGAAAAAATGTGTTTGGTGAAACCGAAAAACAGGGAGAAGTGAAAATGTTAACTGGAGTGTAAGTTTTTCATTATTTTTAGGAGAACTCTGGTCTCTAAAAATTAGATTGCTCCCTTGTAAAGAATCATCTATCCATACCTACCCCAATCCCCAAACAACTCTTGGAAAGAACTGTGGAAAATTGTAGGCACAAGCCAGTGAATCTTAATCACTTTTTAATTCCATTGAGCTCAAGAGGAGAGAAGTAGGTATATGATTCTTCAGTGGAAATCAGTGAGATTCAAAGATGCTTCATTTTGACTGGATGTACCCCAAGAGCATTGTTGTGAGCTCTAATGGCAGAGATACTTGGCTTGCACTCCCCACAGCAGTTCTAGATAATAAGTTTTGAACTGAATTCTAAATCACAGTGGAAATCAAAGGCTGTATTCAGACCTGCACATGTTGTAATTCACCATCTTGTATGTAGTCCACCTGGTACAGCGACCTACCACTAGAATGACTGACAGACAGACAAAATTCATTCCAGGCATTATAATCACATACTATTTCATCTCAATATGTGTGGTTGCCCTGTTGCGTGAACAGGGACATGGTGCATATTTACTACATGCATACAAACTAAGTAAGCATAAACATGAACACTTAGAATTTAATAGTCAGTTTGCACATATTGAAGCAATATGCATGTTCTGCCCCTGTTCCTGGAGCCAGGAACAGACAAGACAGGTCTTTCTCCAACCCCAAGAAAAGCTGCAGTTCTGCAAAAAAAAAAATGAAAATCTAAATAAACAAACATTGAGAGTCAACCCTCCTCCCATAACCAAATAAGTGTCTGTTCTTTTAAGAAATGAATGCTCTTAGTGGCCGTTATCAGGATTGCTGCCAATCTTCAAATCTTGGTTTCTATCAGTAAAAGGGAGGAGGAGGGAACAGGGCTGTTTCTAGGGCTATTTTGACCTTCCAGTCTACCGCGCTCATCTTCCTTCCCCCTTGAAGGGAGAAGCCAGCTGGTCTGGGCCCCAACCTGGAGGAAGATGTCTTCAACAGGTGATTTATTACCACATGACTTGCAGGACTCACCCAGGTCCAGTGGACAACCTGAGAAATCTACTATTCAATAGCATCCCCCGGATTAAAGTCAGTGTTTTGTAGTGATAAGGGTATTAGCCTGTCAGTCCCAGGTTCAAATACCCACTCTTCATCCTAGAGAGCAGTGACTAGTGGGGTGCCACAGGGTTCTGTCCTGGGCCCACTGCTATTCAATATTTTTATCAATGATTTTGATGATGAAATGGAGGGCATGCTAATCAAATTTGCAGATGACACCAAATTAGGAGGAGTAGCTAATACCCCAGAGGACAGAGTCAGGATTCAAAATGACATGGACAGATTAGAGAGATGGACCAAAGCTAACAAAATGAACTTCGACAGAGATAAATGTAAGATATACCACATAGGCAGAAAATATGAAATGCATAGATTTAGGATGGGTGACACCTGGCTTGACAATACTACATGTGAAAGGGCTCTGGGAGTCTTAGTAGACCACAAGCTGAACATAAGTCAAAAGTGTGATGTAGCAGCCAAGCTAATGCAATTCTGGGATGCATCAATAGGAGTATAGTGTCTAGATCAAGGGACATAATAGTACCTCTCTGTTCTGCATTGGTCAGACCTCACCTGGAATACTGTGTTTAGTTCTGGCCACCACAATTCAAGAAGGATATTGACAAGCTGGAACAGGTCCAGAGGAGGGCGACCAAAATAGTAAAAGGTCTGGATTCCATGCCCAAGAAGAAAGACCTAGGGAGCTGAGTATGTTTAGTTTGGCAAAGAGAAGGTTAAGGGGTGACATGATAGCCATGTTTAAATATCTGCAGGGATGTCAGGTTGAAGAGGGAGCAAGCTTTGTTTTCTGCTGGTCCAGAGACTAAGAGAAGGAATAATAGGTTCAAGGTGCAGGAAAAAAGATTCCATCTGAACATTAGGAGGAACTTCGTGACAGTTAGGGCTGTCTGACAGTGGAATGCACTTCCTCAAAGTGTAGTGGAGTCTCCTCATATGGAGGTTTTTTAACAGAGGCTTGGTTCCTGCATGGCAGAGGGTTGGACTTGATGACTTGTGGTCTCTTCCAATTCTATGATTCAATGGGCTGTGCATTTTGTGGCACTTCTGGATCTTGTAAAAGTGTGTCAGCAGCCCATTTACACAAAGGAGTGGCTTATGATGGCCCCTTTACCTTTTTGGTTGGTTGTTTTGTTTTGTGGAGTTGCAACTAGTTTAGGGTGACCCCCTAGTGTTTTCAAGGCAAGAGATGTTCAGAGGTGGTTTGTTATTGTCTTCCTCTGCATATTGACCCTGGCATTCCCTGATGGTCTGACTTTGCTTAGCTTTTGAGATCTGAGGAGATTGGGCTATCCTGTGCTACCTTACTAAAATGACACACTGCCAAAGCTCCAGTTCACCCACATTGGTCCTGGTTGGCAACTGGCACCACAACACCATTGCAAAAGTCTGATTTGGCTCAAGGAACTGGCTATTCCTTATGTATTTGGTACATATACAAGAATTATTACTGTATCTTTACTTAAAAGAGAAATCCTACAAACTTGCATTCACTGGTATAACCCAATACAAGGTAATTCCTTGTTTTCTGATGTGATCCTGGGACTATTAAACAGTTAAACACTATCATCATTATATTTTATTCGTAAAGTGTCTGAATTACTAATCTATGCAATAATTTTTTTTCGAAAAATGATTCTAAACTCACAGGCTTACCATCTTAAGCCAATAGATTTAATAGGAAGGATAAAGGGGTGGGTGCCAAAGCGGAAAAGGGGTAGCAAAAAAAGGAAATATTGGGAAAGATATTCTAAACTGGAATTGTTAAAAATGCAATGTAAGACAATGTAGAGCAGAATAACCAAATTTCCAGGTATTTCAGAACTGTGCTAGGTATAAAAGAATCCTCTTTTCCTATGCAGCTGGTCCTCCTATATATCATAATATAAGATATTGTAGTTTTATTCCAGAATTCCTACCAAAAAGCTAAGGATGACTGGCATGGTCTTCCCCGCCAGAGTAGGCTAGGCTGAGAGAGAATGATTAGTTCAAGGAAAGCCCCTGAAGACTCCCGGCTGAAGGGGATTTAAACCTGAGTTTTTCCATACCTTGTCTGACCCAATAACCAGTATCTCACATTAGCTTTCAATAAATGGTAGCTTATATTAAAAGGACAAGAAAGATTTTTCTGAACAGCAAGTTTTAAAGCCTACATAATCCTGGGAACTGAACCGGCCACAGTTCATCATTCTGGTCTTTACTCTTCCTGTAAAGATCCCACTAAAATGGAACACGTGGCACAGAAGAATTTTTCTGCTATGGAGTATTTCCTACTGGGACAATGGAAGGGGCTTAATGGTGGATTTGGCTTTAACAATGCAACTCCTGCTTCCGCCACTCACAAGAGGAAGCAGTTGCTGGCTATTTGCTCTGTCCTTTGTGATTCTACCAGCAACCACATTTATTCTCACTTTCCATCAGTAAACCCATCTCTGTAGATTGATCCCTGTCTACCACAGGAAGTTGTTTGGCAGATCAGCAGCAACTGCAGCAGTTGGGGTTTTCAAAGTTTTGTCTTTTCAAAGGTTCCTCCTCCCCCTTTCCTCCCATCAAAAGCCAGTAATCCTTTCTGACACATAGTCATAGCAGAATGAACTCACTGGGTGTTTGCAGCCTTTAGGTTCAATCTGTTTTATGTTGGGATTGGGGTGATTTTCTGTCTGTGTGTGTTATACCAGCAGCATGCCATCACAGCCCTTGTAGAGTCTCATTACCAGTATTGGCACAAATGTAATAGTTTCTACTGATCACAAGGACTCAATACTCTTTACCCTTTCCACGACAAGAAAAAGGAAAATGCATTCTCATAACCATAGAGAGTCAGGTGATTCCCAGTGAGAACTAATGCCACTTCTTGGAGAAAATCTGGAATTTACTCCAGTTCTCTCTAGAATCACCAAAAATCCTACAGTTTCATCATGGAGTTTCCAGGGATTCCTGGAGAAGTGTGATGTCATGTCTGAGTTTTCTTGGAAGTGATATCACCCCAATATCAACAGATACCTCCAATGTCCCTGAACAAGGACTTGGAATCCTACTTTGGAGTTTTGTGAGAAGCTGTGGATATTCTTTCTTTCTCTGTGTACTGTAAATTTTGGGATTATGTCTGGGGCAGAGTGGTTGCACTTTACTGCTCACCAGATCCTACAATTCTCAAGTCTCCTCTGCCATTTGACCTTTTATCAGTGGGTTCCGTGATAACCTCAGATTAGAAGGCTATCTGTTCAGTGGCATGGCTTGCAGCATCTATATGGCTTGAAGAATAACAATTATTACCTAATGGAAAAGGACACTGGGGAGAAGAGCTGCAGACTGCCCTAAAAGTTCTTTGCCAGTGTCTCTGTCAGAGTCAGATTAATTATAATTTTAAGGGGACGCCATGCTGATGAGATAGTTCTGCTTATATTCATCAGGAGGGGGGGAACCCCTTTATATGTCTGTTCAGCTGATGGCCAATATGCATAGATTCCAGTTGGACTGCTTTAGAAGTAATCGACAATTCCCAGGTTTGGGGCGGGTGAGGAGTGTGTGTGAGAGAGCACTATTAGAAACAAAGGCAATCAAAAATAAACTATAAAATACATGAATCGGAGAACATTAGGACAAATTAATGGTCTACATGAAAAGTGATTCCTTAAGGATATTTTCAAAGTTTTATTAAATGCTTCAAAGCTCTCTAAGGACTTTAATTACACAGACAGAGGAATGGTCTGGATGGCCGCAATAAATAGAGTCAGGATTTCTTTCAGCAAAGGGGAGGCAGCTGATATAATAAGCAATGTTTAGTAATTCTTCTGGAAGGCACTCGCTGTTCAAAAACAACTCAGATACACATTTGTCAGAATCACGTGGTGACTGAAATGTTTTTGAACACGAAACCATTACATATATATATCATATATAATCATATATTCTAACAGTGAAGCTGGCCAAATCCGAGAATTTAATTTAATTCAATTTATTATGATCCAAGAAAAGCAAGCAAACCAAAGACAGTGACCATTACACTACAAACTTATAGTACATATAATCCATAAAATATTAATTAATATGAAACATATATTAAATTAAAATAATAAATGTGTTTAAAATGAGTCACGTTCTTTTGCCTTTTTTCACATTCTGTACCACAAAATTTTGCTACCTTACAGGTAATTTCAATTAACTATTGGCAAGAAGAAGAGAAAATAAAAATTCTACCTGGGCATTTAGATAGAATAGAGCAATACATCTGATATGAATTGTCTGATAAAATCAACAATATAGGGGTACATGCTCAATGGTTTCTATCACTCCTTCCCAGCATGGACATAGGCGTTGTACATACAGAATGCAAGCATACCCAGTGGCATAGTGAGTGGATGCAGTGAGGTGAAGCCCCAGGCACCACTTCCTTGGGGGTGTATGGCAGGGCCATCCTTCCCCCTCACAACTGTGCCCGACCCTGAATTCCCTGCAAAGTTTGGGGTAGGGGCACAACTGAATGCTGGCAAGCAGGGCTCAGCCCATCCATGAATTTCGCATACAGTTTGGGAGTTGGTCCAGCCAGCTTGCCTCGCCCTGCCCCAAATCTCCACGTGGAGATCAGGGGTGCATGCCCCTGTTTGATGGTGGTCTCAGTTTGCTGGGTTTCAGCTTTAAACCTGGAATTCTGCAGGTTAAAGCTTGATCCAAGCCTCTCTGAGACCAGGATCAGACTGAGTACCAGGGGCTGACTGGCTCCAGGTTTTTACTGTTGGCTCTACCCCCAAGCTCCACTTCCAGCTGGCTTTACTCCCAAGCTCCACGTGGAGTTCAGTGGGGTGCAGCTGTGGCGGGGTGGAGGCACACAGGGTTAGCCCCAGGTGCTTTTTTATAAAGCTATGCCCCTGAGAATATCTTCCTTCCTATAAAGCAGATGGGAGGGCATTAAATTTGGTTAGGGTAAATGATCTGCAATATTTTGGACATTCTAAAGTGTAGAAATGTTTTAATGGCTCATAGCTTTTATTGCTGTTCCCTACTACCAAATCAGTGTGGGTCTGTGCTCTATCATTTTGAAGAGCGCCTGAGAATACTTAAATTCAGAGACTGGACATGTGAAAGACCAAAACAGTTATTTTGACAAACATGAAATGCCACCCATCTTTGCAGAAAAAATCTGAATTTTTTTTAAAATGTGGGTGGGCTTATTAAACCCGCAAATGATAAAAGGAATCACTGTAGTTTTATAAATGGATATCCCCAGTGGCCATTGCTGGCAACTGTGTTTTTTTATGATTAAAAGCTATTTGGAGGGGACAGGTCCCTTTCCAGGGCTGCTTTGCTTTTTGGGGGAAGTCTCATTGGGGCCACGCCTAGCTGGGATTGGCAGCTCAAAACCGGGGAATTTCTGGAGGTTCTGGGGTGCAATCTGTGGATAGCAGTCTTTGGAGTGGGAAGGGGACTCAGTCAGATGTAATGCCATGGAGTTCACCCTCCAAAGCCGCAATTTTCTCCCAGGGCCCAGATCTCTGGAGCTGATAAATGTAGGTTGACTGTTGGGTGGAAAGAAAATACCAGTAAGTAAGCAGGAAAAGGGGAGAGACAATGGGATCTTTCAGGAAGGGACAACAGGAAATAATGGGGGAAGGGAAAAGGAAATGGACTCTCCAGTTCTTGTAGGTTCCTGCTTGTGTGCACACACATATTCTCTTCTGAAACCTGTTTAAGGCAGTCTTTATTCAGCATCTGTATCTTTATAAATCTAGCATTTAAGCAGGCAGTATGGAATAAACTACACAGATCCAGCATCCTGTTTCATACAACAGCCATCCAGATGCCATGGAGAGCCAACAAATAGACCAAAGCTTTCCCCAATGTTGCCTACTAACACTGGTATTTAGCCAATCCTCTCTCCTTCCCACACACACACACCCCAAATTCTGGCATGGGGTCACTTAATATAAGTACCAATGTACACTGATAACAATTTTAATTTCTTCACTTGGCAGCCCTTTGCTTTTTTCCCCCCTACCCCTTATTCAAATAATCTTGAGTCCTGCATGACCTTTACCTTTTAACTCGAGATTTTTAAGTGAAGACAGCATGAAGCTTTCATATTATCCAATCTTTTCAGCGCTCAAGTAGGCAGAGGATACCCTCTAGACAGCAGTAAATCAAGCAGACTTACATCAGGCAGGGTTGATGTTGCTTGAAATTCTTGCATCAGTGCTCAAGAGAGCCAGAGTGAAAGAATGATATGAACAAGACCTGGTCAGTTTTCTGGCCCTCAGGGCACCACTTGAAATGTGAAATTATTGGTCAGCACTGAATGAAGTGAAGATTTCAAAGGAAGGAGGCAGTACCTTTGGGCAGGTAGGAGGAAGCTAGCTTTTAGAATTCACACATTGTACACTGCTTGTGTCCCCCACATGGCTACTTTTCAGAACTTTATTTCTAAGCACACACAGGCCTGATTTAAATCACACTGACTTGATTTAATGTATTTATCTGTCTTATTTCTAAGCCACCCTTCCCCATATGGGCTCAGGGTAGCGTACACCATCAATCAAACAACAATAGACTAATATTAAAACACTCTTATGTACATCTGATGTCAAATAAGTCCAATAACGAATAACATTTAAAATCTAACTAACTTTAACCAGGGATTCTCTGTTGATCTCCATCTATGTCTTGTCTGTCAAGTCAAATATCTAAGGAAAATAAGTACAACCTTGATCTAAGAGGTTTCCAAATGAGAGAATTTTAGAGAGTATGTGGTTTATATGCTACCAATGCTTTAATCAAAACTCATGTCCCTCTTTTTATTTAAAGAATCTATAGGAGAGGCCAGAGTGGGGGGCAGGATATTCTTCAGTCCAGAGAAGTTGTGCTGAGTCTGAGCTATGTCCTATTTGGCACCTGGCTGCTCTCTCTGAGCCTAAAGGTATGCCAGAGGGAATTATTTCCTCTCTTTTTGGTGTTGATTGTGCTTTGTTTGTTCTTCGCTGTAATTCTAATTTTAAAGATACCGTGCAATATTTGTTGGAAACTGGATGACTTTGCTTTTCACATTTGAAGAACTCCAATATTAATTTTCTTAGCGTGATTGTTTGCAGCCTCAGAATCTATTAGCTAGTTATCAAGGCCAGCAGCCCTTTTCAGCTGAAGATAGCTCCAGAAAGCGGAATACGCCACACACTGAGCATCATATCAAAGAATGATCAAGAGAAGCTCGTTAGTGGTTGGAAAAGACAATTTCCATATGAAATCTTCTTAAAATATCTTGATCCTATTTCAAGTCCAGCTATCTTGGCTGAACTTGAGTCACCTACCTAATAAAAATTCCATGTTCTGTCTGCAGAAATGCTTCCAGCACAATTAGATCAATTTCCTCTAAGTAGCAATAAATGTGTTTTCCTTTAAAAGGCCAACACAAGCGCATTATCACAGCTCATAATCCCCATTCTCTCTATTAGCTCAAAGTACATCCTAAAGGCCAAGGGTCACAGCTAAGGACTAATCAGTCTCATTAGGCTGTCTAATTTATCTTAACTAAGGGGACACAAACACACTAAAACTATTAGGGAGACTTTTTTGATCTAAATATGAGAATCATTCATCAAGAGCTTACAGGCTCCAGAGACAGAAAGATGAGGCTTCTCCTTTGGGTCTTCTCAAATGCATGATTCACCCCCAGATGACATGGATTAACAATGGAAATAGATGATTCCCAAAATAGCACCACGGTGGGAATACCATCTCTGTGGTCCAGAGATAGGCCACAATGGGAATACCATAGACAGAAAACTCCTGGTGCCCCCTTGTTTTCTCAACACACCTTTTCCCAAAAAAATTTCACCAACTCACATTTACAACCCAAGCAGACTGGTCTGCTTTCCATATTCTAGCTTCAGGCTCAACTAGAACTTGTTAAAGTTTAACTACTACACAGGATACAAGCACCGTGGGGGCCTTTTACACAACACAGTGTCTTTCAAGATGCTTCCCTCTTTGCTGATTCATCAACCCGGATGTCAGCCCTCCTCATCCATGTCTTTTTTGCCGCTATGTCTGTGGGAACTACTCCATCAGGAAGCAGCATCTCCTATGAGTGACAATGAAGGTAAAGTCATCACATCCTTTCTGATATTCTGTCATTTGAACATGAAAAGACAATGGGATTTATATTGTCACCAGGAGACTATGCTCAAAGATTACCTGGAAAGGAATTTTCCCATCCATCTGTAAAGCCATCCGGTCCTTTAGTGAAAAAGTTGCACAAGAAGGAAGGCAGAGGCCCATACCAAAGTCATCTTACTGTTTGAAAACATAAACTGTAAAAGGCTTAAGCATTGCCTAGTGCTCTGCTCTGACTACAAAGGGAAATGCCTGTTTTCAAAGGCTAATTCATACAAGCTTTGTTAATCAGTGATTAAGAAGGGAAACCAGAAACCACAATGAACTAAACATTTTGGCATGATTGGTGATGGATCTTGTGCTTGTGGTAATTTCTGAATATGTGCCAAACTTGCACCTCACCATTTCATGGAGAAAATTATGCCACCTTATTAGAATCAGGATATATAATAAGTAGTAATAACCTCAGAGATGTGTAGTAGAATTTCCACAGCTCACGGCCAAGGCAGTGAATGCCATCTTGTGAAGCCTACATCATCAAGGATGGTATGTGCATCAGAAATCTGTGAGCAGGCTCAGTGAGAATAACCAGGTTCACCTTCAACTGGGTGCGCACAGCATTTGCCCCTCCCACACAAACTTTAGCAAATTTGGCTGGTTCCTTTCAGGAGACTCACACCAGCAGCCATGCAGGAAATAACTGCCCCTACCCAGAGCAAGACCCCCACCAGAGTGCTTCCCATTGAAACCTCTACCACAGAGCAGAGATGGGATGCAGCCTATTCACACCTATTCTGTAGAACCGGTTGTTAAAATTTTCTCAGTTCGGAGAACCGGTTGTTAATGATTAACTCCACTAGGGACAAGGGGGTAATCTCTGTCCCTGGGTACACAAATCTCGTCAAGTGGGGGATGCAAAATCGCCCCCCAGAGCCCCCCTGCCCTCCATAGCACCCTCCACCCCTACCCCCACCCCATGGTGCCCACCCCCACCCCCACACACTTACCTTCATTTCAGAGTGAGATAGGAATTGGCAGACAATCCCTAACTTAAGTCTCTTTTCTGCAGCCGTATATCGCTTTTTAAATACTGTAAACAGTCATTATTTAAATCCAGAGGCAGAGCGAGGGGGAGCTGCACCTGGGGCGCGCAGACCCCCTGCCGCAGCACTGCCCACCCAGCTCTGGAACGCCCTACCCTGGAACGCCCAGGCCACACCCCCACCGCGTCATGCCCCACCTGGCCCCGTTGGCACCACCACCATCGGAACCTGTTGTTAAAAATTTTGAATCCACCACTGTCACAGAGCCAGCTGGGCACAACAGCAAGCCCCATTGTTGTTTATGGTGGGAAAAGTAATTTTTCCCGCCACAGAACTTGCTGAAGAGCCTGGCAGATTCTGAAGAATTTCTGAGTGTGTAAGCCCTGGCTGCACATTTTTGAAGATAGAGGCACCAGACTTTCAAGGTGGCTCCAAGAGGCCTCCTGGTAATATCATCCAAGCTTTTCTGAGCTTTGATTCTGGGGGTGGGGGTGGGGCATGGGTTGAGAGAGTTCTGAGAGAACTCAGCCAGCAGGCTTCATATGCAGGGGCGAGGAAATAAAATAAGCCTTTTGTGGGCCCATAAAATTGAACCTCCAGTAGCAAAGTTCACCAAGCCTGGACGCTATTACTGGGAGGACTTTCTGGATCCACCTTGAAAGTCGAGTGCCTCTATCTTCAAAAATGTGCAGCCTGCTTACACACTCAGAAATTTCCCATTGGCTACAATGGAGCCAAGGCACTGCAGAACAGAGAATCTTGGGCAAATTTCTTGGGGTGCCTGTCAGGGGTGCATTTTTAAATCTAGTGACATGAAAATTTCAGGGTATCACCCAGAGACTGTTTTGATGATACCACCCGAGTTTGGTGAAGTTAGGTTCAGGGGGGGTCAAAGTTATGGACCATCAAAAGGATAGCCCCCATCTCCTGTTAACTCCCTTTGGAAACAATACGGGCACCCTTTTTGGGGGTCCATAACTCCCCCCCCCCCCGAATCAAACTTCACCAAACTTGTGTGGTATCATCAGGATAGTCTCCAAATTCTTAAATTTTGGTGCCACTAGCTCTAAAAATGAGCCCCCTGCAAGCCAAAACATAAAAACACCAAAAAATCCCCCCCCCAAAAAAAAAAACCTGAATACCTTGCATTCGGATTTGTTCATATTTGGGCAGGACATATTTGGCCAATTTTTGCCCGAATATACCCAAATTCACCCCGATTCAGGCCGAATCTGTTATTTGTTTCATCCGAATCTCCAAGTCTAACCCAAAATTCAACCAGCAGCCAGTGCAGCTGATGGAGCCAAGGTTGAATATGTGCTCCCTGTAAGAACCCTTATTGCTGCATTCTGGACCAGTTATAATTTCTGGAGCAATCTCAAGGGCATACCAGTATAGATCAAGTTACAGTAGTCTGATTTCTGGATGGTGTTATGTGGTGCCTTTGCTCTCATCATGCAGCCAATGACATGGAGCACTACACAATGTGTGTTAATGCATATTACAAAGCGGGAGGGGCAGCACCTGTCATGGAAATGCTACTATAAGGGACATCTTTTGCAGGGCCAGACAACCTCTGTTTCCCAGCTGTGAAATGTAAATAAACAGCAATACACTTCACAGGGTTGTTGTAGAGGTAAATGCAGTAAGAGCCAGTGTGATGTAGTTGTTAGGAGCAAGTGTACTCTAATCTGGAGAAATGGGTTGATTCTTCACTGTTCAACATAAGCAGCATACCAGAGGTGGGATCCAACCAGTTCTCACCCCTTCTCTAGAAGTGGTTACTAATTTTTTCTGAGAGCCGAGAAGGGGTTACTAAAGCAACCTCCCTGCCCAATAGGGACTGGAGGTGCGTGTGTGCGACGGCGCCACTGTTTGAATCCCACCACCATCGGAACCTGTTATTAAAATTTTTGGATCCCACCACTGCAGCATACTCTTATCTGGTGAACTCAATTTGTTTCCCCACTCCTACACATGAAGCCTATTGGGTGACCTCAAGCTAGTCACAATTCTTCATAACTCTCTCAGCCCCACCGGCCTACCTACTGCACAAGGTGTCTGTTGTGGGGAGGGGGAAGGGAAGGATTTGTAAGTTGCTTTGAAACTCTTCTACTTCTAAAAGTTATAAAACCTTTGTGATTAAAATGTTGCATTACAGGAAAAGCAGTTTCCTCTATTGTGCCACTCATTTTCCATGACAAGTAAGCAATATTCACTAGGATTTGTTGTGGCCTCTTGACATGTCCTGTCTTACTTTCTCATGGATATTTTGGCCAATGCCTTGAACACTTGGAGCTGCTTTATACTAAGTCAGGCTATTAGTCAATCAAGGTCAGCATGGTTGTTCTGCCCCCCAAGTGAATCTGTTTCTGGTGCCCTGTATTTGGCTAGGACAGAGTGGGGGAGACACAAGCCAGGTTCAACAGTTCTTACAATAGGTTTATTACTTGAGAGAAACAAGACCCTAACTCCTCCCTTGGGTCTATCTAAATTAGAGTACTTGCTTGTCTTGAGCAGGTTTGAAGCTGTAAACTGTGTCTTCTCTTGGCTGCTTTCAAGAAAGTCCACTGTGTCTTGCTTCCTTTTAGTTCTTTTAGTCCTTGTCTGATTCTAATACCAATAGCTGCTAACCTTAACTTGTGCTCTATGGACCACCATTTATTAATATGTACGTCACGAATATTCCAGTCTCCAACTACCCTTAGCACCTCACTCCGACTGACTGGCCAGAACTAAAACAGGGGGTTACTGGGTAAAGAAAGGAAACTGCCTATTGGGAAATGTCTTAAAGGGACAGGGGCTAACTAAAATACCCTCCCTTAGAAGACTTAACAATGAACTAAAACCATGCTAACTATGGGGAAACAAAAGCTTAATGGGGAAATAACAAAAGCTTCTGTGGGGGCATGACAATGGTCTACTCCAGTTGGCAGAGGTCTTTCACATCACCTACTACCTGATCCTTTTAACTGGAGATACTGGGGATTGAACCTGGGGCCTTCTGCATGCCACGCATATGCTTCACTATTGAGTCACAGGCTGCCCCCAAGGGGATCTGGAAGGAGACATGGACTTCGATCCCAAGCAAGGTGAGATAGTTGGGTTTTTTAAAAGGCTCATTTGCATTATATTGCTATCCATTTGAAAACTTCCATATGCATACATTGACATTATTTTATTTCAAGGTTATATGAAAATGTAAAATAAGATGGTAATATGTAGGAACAGGTGCTAAGCAACAGACCCCTTCAAGTGGGGTAATGCAGAATTAAGATTTAAATGGACACTGTCAAGCAATTTTTTTATTGCTATTAATTTTTCATTCCGGCAAATTATTTTTTTCACCCACCGTGATATTTCTCTTTCTCATGCAGGTAATGCAAGCATCTCTTGAATTCTGATTGACGTTAACATGGCTGAGAAGATAGGGGTCAGTGAAATACAGTAAAACTATCTTGGCAAAGACTCATTTCTTTGAACATTAAAGGCAACTTTTTTTCCTGAAAATAAGGGCCATACCTCAATGAGTACACTACTGTGGACTAGGAATCTCACATCCAGCAATGAACTTGAGGAGATAGATGGTTTAAAAGGTTCAGAGGTTTATGATGAAGGAACATGGGACTATATGCTCTTTATTTTTATTTTAAAAGACTATACACCTCCGCTTCTCACTTGCCCTGTAAGCCCTTTGCTGGGGTTGCTGTAGCTTGTAAGATGACATCCTTTTTAATGGTATGCCTGGGGGAAAAAACTAGTCTTGCATTTGAGTAAACACTATGGCCCCTTCCGCACACGCAAAATAATGCGTTTTCAAACCACTTTCACAACTGTTTGCAAGTGGATTTTGCCATTCCACACAGCTTCAAAGAGCACTGAAAGCAGTTTGAAAGTGCATTATTCTGCATGTGCGGAATGAGCCTATACTTCATTTATGCACTGTCTTTTTCCCCAATGGAGACCCAAAGTGGCTTACAACAGTCTCCTTTCCTCCTCGCAACAACCCTATATAGTAAGTTAGGCTGAGAGTGTGTGACTGGTCCACAGACATCAAGCACACTTCTATGGCAGGGTAAGGATTCGAACCAAGCTCTTAGAGTCTAGTGCAGAATTCTTAACTAGTGGCCTAATCTTAGTCTGACCAGACCACTATCTCAACAGAAGAGTTAATCCAGTGTCAGGAAGATGGGTTGGGCTCTGATGGATACCAGCCCCACTGTGACCCCAAAGCCAATCAGCCCTTCCCTCTTGAGTGATACTCATTGCACACAGATTGGGAATGGACTGGTTTAATTTGAAAACTTGTTTGCACCAGTTTGCTCTTTCTGAAAGAAGAATTCACCCAAGACTTCAAGAGAAGACTGTAAAAGTTCCTATACCTTATGGAGATCTACTGAACCATGATTACAGTTCATTCAGAGACTCTCTCATTAAAGCATCCAGCTCAGTTTTAAAACAGAAAGAATGTGTATTTAATTATTTGTATTTTAGGAAAGGGCAGGGAAAGAAAATCCCAAACCACTTCCCCAGCTCCCAAGTAGAGAGAGATGTTTTACTGCACTTAGAACCCATGACAAGTATTGATGGCTTCATTCTCTCTTTTCTCTTTTCTTCCTAATATAGCTACCCACCCCCACCCCCTTCCATCAGTCAGAATGAGATGCAGCATAAATGCATTTGCTTGGTTGGAGGACATAGAGACTGTATAAAAGCTAGAGCTGGGAGTTTTGCAATGCAGATGGCATGAACTGCATCATTTACCAGTGAGGAAAAGAGAGCTAGATACATCCTAATAAAATATCTATGCCTTTTATCTGTTTTTTCCCCCAGTGCCAAACACTCACTGCATGTAAGTAGCAAGGAATATGTATCCTTCCATTTCAAATATTTTATCCAACATGCTTTTGCTGACTGTATAACCTTCACTAACCTGAAATTCCTGAGTAGTCCCATGGGGTCAATGCATCTTGGAATAAAATTTTTGTAATGTCATTTAAGGCTACCCCTAATCCAGAATTATTGAAGAGGCCTGGGTCATGGGAATTGAGTTTGACACTTGACAAATACTTGGCTTTGCGTAAATGGACAGGGCACTGAAATAACTGCCTCTGGATGTCACATGAAGAGAAATTAATTCTTTATTAACTTCCGCAATGATAATCTAATAAACTCATTGGGTCTACTAGTTTCAGCACTTAAAATGCTCAGCGGATTGGATGCAAATGGATTTTTCCTGTCCCTCTGGAACTTTTGCCTTTGCAGCACAGAAAGACAGAGAGGCCTCAGAGGCTCCAAATTCTGAGAGACCGCTTTCAGATTTACTATTAACACAGCACGGTACACTAAAAAAAAGGAAAGAGAGAAATCCCAGAGGTGATAAGGAGACTTCCCTCGCTACACCAAGACAGCTGTTTTCCATGCTCCTATAGATAGCTGATACGGGCTATGCTGTCGTTATGTTGCTGCTTCTCTTGATTTGTAGTTAGTTGCTTTTAACATGTTGTTTCATTCATTTGTGAGCTTTTTCATCTCCTTTGTAAACTGCCTACAGCTCATTTCTGGAATGAAAGGTGGGGTATCAATATTTCAAGAGGGGGGAAAAAGAGGGTCAGTTGCAGTGATATCAGTTTTGCAAACTGGAATACATCTATATATCTATGATGCAGCCCCATTTGGAATATTGTGTGCTGTTCTGGTATCTCAAATAGGACTGTATTGCAAATAGGACATTATGGAGCTGGAAAAAGTACAGAAGAGGGTAACCAAAATGACTGGGGCATCATCCATATGAGGAAAGGCTAAAGAGTCTGGGATTTTTCCATTTAGAAAACAGACTCAATCCAACCACTCCATCCAAAGTGGGGGCAAAACAGTTTTGGGGAGTGCTGTGGGGCTTCCAAGACTGATTTGCCCTCCCCAGTGCACTTATCCTGGCAGAAGGGCAAAGACGCTGGAGCATGAACATGGTGGCCTTCTGGAATGCCTGGACGTGGTGCTGGATCCTGCTCTGCCAACAGCCTCATTGGCACAGTAAGGGCATTCCAGAAATGTCCTAGAGGTGGAGCTTCTACCCCAGCTTAGCAGGCAACTCCACACAGTCTAGGTTTCCAACTTACACCACCATTTGAAGCTTACATCACCCTTTGAAACTTAAACGACCTCAGCCCAGGGCTCCAACTTGCAAACCCCACCTTCCCCACTCCTCTTTCCTAAATTTCCTGGAGTTTCTGACCTGCAGTTGACAACCCTATGAGAGACAGTATTCAGTCCTTTTTGATGCTGTTCCAGTTTGGATGGATGGGGAGAAAGTAGATTATAAACAGGCATACTGACCAACCAGCAGCATGCATAAATGATCTCACTACCAAGAAGATTGCTCTAGCAAATTGCACAGGATTTCCATCCATCATTGCTCTGTTGGGATGTGCTTTTCAGATCCCATATAACCTTAGAACAAGGCCATTTCCTTTTCTCTGGAATACTTCCCTCTTAAGAGACCATGTGGTTATGGGGCATCTGTTACTTACTTTGACTCGCAATTGCTTGGTATTGCTAAGCTGTGAAAGTTGGCCAGGATGGAATAACTGCGAGTGAACTATTTGCTTCTTGAAGTACCAAATGCTAGGGATACTTGAATACCTGCCAGTTGGCTTCATTTACCATTTGCCAGTTGTGATCAGGCAGCCAATTAATCGACAGGCTCTTTGGCTGTTCACAGCCTCTCCATGTGGATTTTCAAGAACAGGCAGCTTACAATCATTAGAAACCATAGGATATCCTGCTGGGGAATTTTGCTGTATATCTAGCAAGGTTTTTTTTTTGGGGGGGGGGGTGGATAATCAGGAGCTGCCTCCCAGTTGATAAGCAGAAAGTCAGTTGCTTCTGATCTCCCATCCTAGAACCTTTGCTGTCTCCCAGACTTGCTAAGATGCAACACATTTGGAATGGGGATGGGGTGAACTGAAGCCCAACAGATTTCCCTTCTGTTCTCCCCATTCCAAGCTGTTGGCTTGGGCTGCAGAGAAAAGAAAGAGAAGGCTGCTCTTCTTAGCAGGCCAAGCTCTCTGTTTGGAATGCGGAGAAAGAAACACATTTCATTCCTTCTCCCCAACCCAAACTGTTGACTTCAGCTGCAGAGAAGAGAAATGAAACATCTTTTTCCTTTCCATTTTGCAATGGGAAGCTCAAAAGCACTGTTTTTGTTTCTGCTCAGCTTGAGGGGGGGGGAATATCTCATCTCCCTTTTGCAATGCAGAGAGCAAAGGCATTGTTTCTGTCCCCATTCAGCCTTGAGGGAAGGGAAGATAATTGAGCTCTTTCCCTTCTCCCTTTTGTAACTTCATTCCGTACCTATGTTGTGGGAAAGGCAGGGAAGGTAGATCAGAACTCACTTCCAGTTGATCCTGAAATCAACTGAGAGTTGGTTTATAAGGGACAGGCAGCTGCAAACTTCTCAAGTTTCTCAATGCAATCCATACTTATCCCTGATCGGCTCACAGTCTAAGGAGTGTAGAACACTGCAAGTTCAACTCCCAAATAGATTCACTGAAAAATGTGTGGCATCCCAATTCAATGCAGGCCTCTGTGTTCACTGTTTAACTCTGTCTCCCTTTCCTTGAGGAGCTAAATGCCTCCCTTGCCTGCTCTGTCCTTCTGAGGTAGCCAAGTTCCTCCTCCTCCTAAAATGGAAAGGTAATTGTACATAAAATCATGAGCCTATCTTCTATCCATTTGCAATTTGGTGGTTAAGGATCCTTTCAGTGAGGGGTAAAGTCCTTGATCATTTCATTCTAGTAGGATGGGGAAACAGTGTTAAAACCAGAAATGTTATCTGTGTTTAATTGCCTATACAACGGTGACGTTGTCTAAAATTTAATAGGAAGAATCCCATGAGTAAGAAGCACAACCGCTAAGCATCCAAACTGGGTGGAAAACCAAAAAAGTCACTGCTATACATGTGTTTCCCATTGAAATTAATGCAAATGAAGTCAAAAGATAAAATAAGGAAAACAAATGGGTATAACAACTACAGTCAGGAAAATGAATGAAATTATAATAAATACAAAAGATTTGTACATAACTTTATGAAGGAACATGGAATATGGCTGATTTCAAACCAAGATAGTTGCTCCCATCACCAGTATGAATGCAGAGGCATGGGCATTGGGAATGGAGTTTCCACACATAGGAGTTTTCTGTTCCTTTTCTTGCTGCTTCCTGGCATCTGCTCCTTTTCATCATTCACCCCTGTCCATTCACCCCAGTGGGCTTTTGGATGGATGGATGGATGGATGGATGGATGGATGGATGGATGGATGGATGGATGGATGGATGGATGGATGGATGGATGGATGGATGGATGGATGGATGGATGGATGGATGGATGGATGGATGGATGGATGGATGGATGGATGGATGGATGGATGGATGGATGGATGGATGGATGGATGGATGGATGGATGGATGGATGGATGGATGGATGGATGGATGGATGGATGGATGGATGGATGGATGGATGGATAAAACTTTATTGTCATTGTGCACGCACAATGAAATTACACACATTCCCTGATGCACATTACTTCAGTCCTCACACCCCATCCTCCATTTGCATAAAACATCTTGAATACATTAAAAGAAGCATTTTGGAGAGGAACTCCACACAGCTTTTCCCCAAAAATGTCTTCAGGACATTTTATTTCAACTCAACATGATGTATTTTGAAAACACTAAACTTGAGATATTTTTTCTCAAGTCGTTGTCACTTCATTTTCACTTGCCTTTGCAGAACAAGGAAGCATTTTATTTTTCCTAGCTGACTTCTAAGCTTTCGCCTTTATTTTATCCTGCCCACCATTTTCTGTCACTTGACTTCTCCATGCCACCTTCCATTTCTGAAGATCCCCTGGGATGTTTGCTCTGCAGGCATTGTGACTGCCTGCCTTTTTAATTAATAAAGTACATGATTGAACTCAGCTTTTCCTGCTGATTTTGGCAATGCATAGTTTTCCCAGTTTTTTTAAATTTCAATTATGTGTCTTTGAAGCCACAGTAACTCGAAATGAGAATCCAGGCCAATTCTCATTTCAAATCGTCATGGCTTTGAAGACATGTCACTGAAATTTTTAAAAACCACAAAAACTATACATTGCCAAAATCAGCAAAAAAAAAAGCTGAGTTCAGTCATTTAATTTATTGACTAAAAAGGTGGGAGACCACGATGCCTTAAGAATAAACATTCCAGAAGATCTTCAGCAAATGGCAGGCAGCACAGAAGAGTCAAGTGGCAGAAAATGGTGGGAGGGGGGAAAAAGTAGAAAGCTTGTAAGTTGGATGGGAACAAAAAACAAATGGTGGACAGGGGGTGTAGTCATCCCCGCAGGGTCGTCGCTAAGGAAGAGGCGAGACGCGGAGGTTTCATCTGGTGGAGATCGCCAGCAGCGGGAGCGCGGAGGTCCGTGTTCCTAGCGAGTCTCCCGCGTGCTGGTTCCTGGCACCTTTTATTGTGATTCTATCGGGGGCGTGTAGAAGGGAGGAACGGAGGGAGTTCCGGGAGAGCGGGAGGTCGGGAGATCATCATGTGATGCATGATCTCACCTGGCTACGTGCGGAGAGGAGCGTAAGCGTCTGAGCCTAATCCTCACCTGGGGGCAAGACCATTGTCCCTGCGCCCGGTGACTGAGCCAGACAGTTCATGACCCGTGACTCATAGGGGGATGAGGAGTGGGGGCGCGGTGCGACCAGAAGGTCAGGAGCTGTAGGGTGTTCCAGCCGCCGACCCCGCTGCTGCTGGGTCAGCGGTGCATTCCTACATCTCCTCCTTTTTTACATTTTAGAAGGGAGGCCGAAATGCTGAGGGGCGATTTAGGGGACGCTTTGTCCCTCGGGCTGTTTGGTCGAAGTTGACCGAGCTGCTTGTGCAACATTAGAACTTGGTTGCGGGCAGGGGAAAGTCGAGGGGCTTCTTACACACGGTACAGGCAATATTAGATACACATTGAACAAAACAAGACCCGACGATGAGGCATACAATCAAACCAATGCAGAGCTGTACGATAGCACTCAACCATCCTCCCGGCAGCCAGCTCCAGAGGGCTGACCACCAATGGGGCAATACATCGTATTTCAGATTGGATACAACTTCTTGCAACTCACGCACTTTCATATGAATCAACTGGGAATTATCAGAGAGATTAAAGCAACACATATTATGTACATTCTCACAACCCTGGTGATGCAATAACAACAAGTAATCAATGGCGCACGATTATCTAAAGTCGCTGGACGAAGTTCCTGCTGCTCGGAGGCCAGGGCATCCAGAGCAATGGAGGTGGAGTTGATGGATCTCAAGAAGGGCACAGGCCAGCTGGCCAATAGTCTTGGTGTTACAGGAAACAAGTCCGGGACTCCCACAAGGGAAGGCGAGGGAAACACACTCCGCCATCTAGAGCCGCCGCCGCTCCGCAAGGGGGGTCGAGGGAAGGGCGGAGCTGGCAGCTGTGCTTGGGCTTCCGGGGTGAAGCCTGAGGCAGAACGATGGTGAGGCGGCAGCAGAGAGTTCCGGCAGACACAGGCGGAAATGCAGCAACAACAAATAACATAACTTCTAAAATTAAGGCATGCAATAACTTCAGCAATAGTTGGTTCACAGTAAGCAATAAAACATGGCTAAACGATACATAGGCTGGATGATGTACGGAAGGAAGGCAACCCGTGGTTGCATAATTGTCCAATGCATGGCTCTTGCTGTTTGACTACCAAAGCTACAGAGCGATGGCGCTAGAGTCCATGGATTTCTCAAGAGCGGAGGGAGAGCTACTGATAGTCTTTAGCATTGCAGGTTCAGTGATTCTCACGAGCAAGGTTGTGAGAGAAGGCGGTTCCAACAATATTCAAGCCGCTGAAAACAGCGGAGAGTTCCAAGGGTTAATCTATCAGGAATGTTCCTGGCTGCAATTCCAAGTTTCAGCCAGGGCTGCAGAGAGGGAGAGAGAGAATGGCGACTGTGGATGAGGGGCAGCGACACACAGTCAAACTCTGAGCCATAGCTGGCTCCAGGCTGCCGCTCTCGGGTGGCCCCCAGTGAGGGCTGCGATCTCCGTGGAAGAATGGGTGTGCTGGCTCCAGAGAGATCCCTCCCATCTCGCCCAGGCTGGGGGCAATCGGGCCCTCTCAACAGGGCGGCTGGGTTGGATCTCCAGGGAGGCCCGCCCATCTCCGGGATGGGGCTGGCCTGGCATGGCGAGCTGGACTCCTGTATGGAAGAGAAAACAAGCAACGCCCCAGGCTTTGCGCGCTGGCTGGGTTAGTAGATGACAATAGAGGACCTGAGCCCTGAGTGGGGGGGGCGAGCAAATTTTGAATGATTGATAGAGAACGATACTTTGGATATGGTCTGCTGGATGAGACCTTGATTGGGTCGATAGGGGACTACTCTTTCTTTCGTTTGTTTTGGCCAAGCTTTCCTTAGAAGGCGCAGTTGGCCCATTCCGACAACGCATCACTCTGCAACATTCAAGGCTTAAGAGACACAAGGCAGGAATTGCCCGAAGGCTTAGGAGAAGGGAGAGGTCACATCCAGGTCGGTGTTTGTTTGTAAAACAATCCCAATCACCGCCTAAAGTGTAGGTTTTTTTGCAAAGCAACTTAAACAATTCACAATTATAGTCATATCGTAATATAGCAATCCATAGGAAAGATTTAGAGAAATATGCAAAGAAAACAGTTCCTGGGCTTGAGGTTTGATCACACGAAAGCAAGTTGAGAGGGGTTTGCAAAACCCTTTATCAGATCCTAGATCTAGAGGTGGGGTGCGCCAGCCCATTAGAGAGAAGGAGGGTGTGCAGAAAAGAAGGCGGGGTTGGAAGTCAGCTCTACCTTCCTCCTGTAAGGGGACTTTGGCCTGGTTTGAGCTTGCTTCTCACCTTCACAGCGGAGGCTGTGTAAGATAGGTGTGGCTGAGAGCCCCCCCGCACTGTGACTAGCCAGGGGCCAGCAGAAAAATGTGGGAGCATGAAAATAATTCTGGCGCCACGCCAATGTGGCAGTGTAGGCTCAGATGGACGAAGGAAAAGGTTCTCAAGGAGAGGTTTGAAGAAGAGTTTTGAAGGTTTAAACTAAGATGGAGGCGGCTTGAAGCAGGTCCCATCGGTATCCTAGGAGCACGACGAAGCTGTGTCCCGCTTAAGGCGGATGCTGTAATGGGCTTAAGCCTTCAAGGCATTGGCACACATAATCAGAAGGAGAAAAACTTTAATTGAAGCACAAGAGCATAGCTTAGAAGCTAATGGAAAAATCCCTCTTATGAGGGGAAAACTTTAGGGGTCTCTTTGAAAGGGGCAAGACATACAGAACATACATAGGCATACAGAGCACATATAAAGTAACGAGGAGGATTGCAACTCTGATTTGAGATCTTGCTCTCTCTGAGGTACTGACGATTTTGCTGCCACTGGGAGCTTTGAGTTTGGGCTTTGCACAGGCTCAGAGGCTATGAGATCTGGTTTGAACCTTCCAGCTGGAGAGGGCCAAGGGCTTCTTCTTCACGAAGGACTTTTGGCTTAAGGCCATTGTGCGAGCATCTTCCCCTTTCCATGCCTCATTGTCCTGTAGATTGGCTATGGGGCATCTCTGAGGAGGGTTCAAACGGCAGTCCTCTTGGATAATGAGACGGACTGGGCATAGTGCCAGAATGTTACGCTTCTTCCGTCAGCATTTCTTTCTGTTGCAATTCAGTGACTGTGGACTCTGCAGAGATTTTGAAATGCATGCCATTCTGGGGCACTGGCGGAGGCATGGTGACTTTGGAAGTAGAAGGGGTTAGCAGAGCAGGAAGTATAGACGTGGGGGGGAGCAAGCTGGCAAGACCAGCCCAATGGTCTCCGTGGGGATGGGATCACTATACTGAGCTGGGGCAGTGAAGATCTCATGGGGGGCCCGGGAAGGGCTTGAGGTGCGGATCTTGGTTCCGGGCTCGGCAGATGCCCGGGCGCGGGCCTCCCCAGCGGCATTGGGAGCGCCCGGTCTTAGACTTTCCTGGGGGTCTTCGCCTCTGGGAGAGAGACCCTCCTCCGGCCAGGGTTGTAGGCCCCCCGCCGGGCAGCCTACAATTCCTCCGGAAATGTCCTGGCTTTGCCGCGAATTGAGACACTGGCCTCGGGCTGTCTCATGGCAGCGGAGAGGGCAGCGTTGTGAAGGCTGGCTTGATGGGCGAAAGACCCGATATCCTGGCAAGCTTTGAGCGTGTCGGCCAGCACCGGGTTCCTTCCCAGGCCTGTAACCTCTTTGCGGCACTCAGCGTCGGCGCTCTCCCTGGCAAGGCGCTTTAAGCTGAGTTCGCCTCTGGGCCTCCTCGCTGTCAACCTGCTCTTGAGGGCCTCCCCTGGAGCCTGTTCACAAACTCAGCATAGGGCTCTTGAGGCTTCTGCCGGGTGCTAGAAAAACTTTGGGTTGGCTGTCCGGGTATTGGGGACTTTCAAAAACGCCTTTGTAGGCTTATTCAGAGGCTTACCGGTGAAGGGTGGCCACCGGCAGGGCTTAATTTGTGCATTGGGGCTAGCGAAAGCTTCGGCGAGCCATAAAGCTGCGCGGTGGTGTAGGCGCCGCCAGAGGCTGCTCCTCTGCTTATGCACCGCTGGCGGTACTCGCTTTCCCAGATCACATACTGTGCGGGGTTTAAAAGCATGCGAAAGGTGGTTTTCCAGTCCTCCTCGAACCATTAGGTGGTTCCTGGCGACTGCTTCCAACATGCCTCTCACATAGGCTGGTGATTCCTACGCCCCGCATTGCTTTGGCGGAGCTCAGTGAGGATATTATAGCTTAAGGGGCGGTACTCGACAACCTGTCGAACAATGCCATCCTCCCCCTCGGTATCTGTGAAATGGATGGGGCACAAAGCGAGGATATCGGCATCGCTTCCGCCAGGGTTTTCTTTGCAGATCGCGGGCTAATACGCTTCTGCGAGAGTTTTGAAACCCGCGCTATTACGTGGCGCTGACGGAGGTGCGGTGGCTTCGGAAAATGAAGGCGGAGCAAGGGGCGCAATGAGTGGAGAATTGGAAGGAGGCGGAGGAGCAAGGGGGGCAGAAGGAGGACAGGCGGCCAATTTAGCCGGATAGAGAAAATTCCGCTGAAATTGAAGGTGAAAGATCGAAAGGAGGGCGGCCTACAGCAAGGGAGCCATAGGTCTGCAGGCTGATGGCGACATAACATTGTCTCCATCGCCAGTAGCAGTGACACCGGTGCGCCAGGCTCTGTGCAAGAGTGCTCGGATGTTTTCCCAGTCCTTAAGATTCAATGTCCCCTTCTGGGTACCATGGACATTGAGCTTCAATCTTCCTCAACCAATTTTATGCGCAGCTCCCCTCTCTTTATGGAGACCCTGCCGCATTTCGCTAACGCTTAGTTCGTTAACGTGTTTTGTCATAAGCCCTGCTTTTGCAAGCTCCCATACTCACCGTGTTCCGCCGGACGAGAGTGTCCTAGGACGCTGAAGTCTCTGGATGCGCCGATCCAGAGGACAGGCGATATCAAACGGTGGTCCCTGGATGCATCCAGCGGACTTCGGTACCGCTGCCCTTTCCCAGGCGACGTGAGCAGGGTGGAGGTTCGAGGATTCCCGGTTTCGCACCAGCTTGTAGTCATCCCCGCAGGGTCGCCGCTAAGGAAGAGGCGCAGACGCTGGAGGTTTCATCTGGTGGAGATCGCCAGCAGCGGGAGCTGGAGGTCCGCGGTTCCTAGCGAAGTCTCCCGCGGCTGGTTCCTGGCACCTTTATTGTGATTCTATCGGGCGGTAGAAGGGAGGAACGGAGGGAGTTCCGGGAGAGCGGGAGGTCGGGAGATCATCATGTGATGCATGATCTCACCTGGCTACGTGCGGAGAGGAGCGTAAGAGTTTGAGCCTAATCCTCACCTGGGGGCAAGACCATTGTCCCTGCGCCCGGTGACTGAGCCAGACAGTTCATGACCCGTGACTCATAGGGGGATGAGGAGTGGGGGTGCGGTGCGACCAGAAGGCCGTAGGAGCGTAGGTGTTCCAGCGCTCGACCACGGTGCTGCTGGGTCAGCGGTGCATTACTACAAGGGGGAAAATTAGCTGTCTCCTCAAACACTTTATTTTTGTCTGTGCTGTCTGGACAAAAAATGAGAAGACCTTTTTTATTATTTTGGTTATGTGGAAAAACCAAATGCCTCCAAAACCTCCTATCATTAACAGCCTTGTCCGGGTATTGCAAACAGAGGAATGTGGCTTTCTTGATTGAGTCAGTCCACCTTGTGACTTCTTCTTTTCCTATTCCGCTTTTCCTATCATTATTGACTTTTTGAGTGACTCTTGTCTTTTCATAAAGTGACCAAAGTACAATGGCCTCAGTTTAGCCATTTTAGCTTCTACGAACATTCCAGACTTGATTTGATCTAGAACCCACTTATTTTTATTGTTTCACAGTCCACACTACCTGTGAAACTCTCCTCCAACACCACAGATCAACTGAACTATAACCATTACAAAGTTTTTACAGTTCTCAAATTGTCCTCCAGTGGCATGGCAGGAGAAATGGTGTCTGTGAGGAGTTTAACAGCAGAAAAATGGCACCATTGAAGCAACGTAACAACACACTTGGACAACTTTTCCCCCCAGAAAATCATATTTAGTATGCAAGTTTGGGAAAGAGCATAATGAAGACAGGGAAAACAAGAAAAGTGGACAATTAGGAGGACCACATTCTTTAAAAAGCACTAAATTGTGCAAGCATAAAAAGAGAAATCTTTGTGTAGAAGCAGCTGACTCATGCTTCTTTCATGTCCAGATGACAGGTGGTCATCAAAAAGGCAAGAGTTCCTCTGATCTCTTAATTTATACCCATTTAGCCAAGTATTTTGTAGGGTCTATATAAAGGCTCTTGTTTTAAAGTATTTACCCCTCTATTACTGTTTCCAAAGAGCTTTGACCTTCAAGATCTGGATAGCCAGGCTAGCTCATTTTCATTAGATCTCAGAAGCCAAGCAGGATCAGCTCTGGTCAGTATTTGAAAACCACCAAGGCATACCAGAGTCACTATGCAGAGGCAGGCAATGGCAAATCACCTCAGAACATCTATTGCCTTGGAAAATCCCATTAGTGGTCACCATACCTGTGACTTGACTGGAAAAAATCTCAGTGCTTGCATATTATCTCTAAAATAGTGCTACGCAAACCCACTGATGCAGGCTATGAAGAAATTAGGAGAATAAGGAAATGCAAAGAATCTGGGTAGAAATGGGATAAATTATGAGGGTAAGGGCCAAACTAGACATGACACGATTTTAAAGACATTGTGTGGTCACTCCAGACTGTGCTGAGGATAATGTCTCTGAAGATGCCAACCATAGATGTGGGCAAAATGTTATGAGCAAAAACTATCAGTCAATGGCACACAGCCCAGAAAACCCACAATAGCCAGTTGATTCTGGCTGTGAAAGCCTTTGGCCCCTTCCACACATGCAGATTAATGCACTTTCAATCCACTTTCACAATTGTTTGAAAGTGGATTTTGCTATTCCGCACAGTAAAATCCAGCTGCAAAGTGCATTGAAAGTGGATTGAAAGTGCATTATTCTGCATGTGCGCAAGGGGCCTCAGACAATACAGATTTTAAAATGCCACAAGATTCTCATCCTTATCAGCTTACTTTGCCCCCCACCACCACTTTTTATAGTGTCAGGCTGGCCACTGCACCTCATCCTTTTGGCACTAGAAAAAATGGAGGGAAACAAGAGAGCCTCAGTCCATTGCAACATTTTAAAAACTCTTTTAAACGGATGCTGCAGATGCTGTAACATCTCGTTTGGCCCTCAATCCATAGACTTTAGATTCTGCATGCATGCCTGCCCTAAAGAGAATTATTGAAAGGATATGGGCTGCAATCATGCCCTATGCCTAGGAATACATCAACATAATTCTCACTACCGGCAGTTCTTTATGATGAATACCCCGGAAGTGAGGTGAGAATTTGCCTGCTCCACTTACAGAGCTGCTGTTATCACACTACATGCTGTAAAGGAATTATTAACATTGCACGTGTGCAGTTTTAGGATACAGAGGTTCTGAGAAAACTTATCTAAAATTCAAGGGGAAGAGACATGGAGGAAAATTTATAATGCATCCTGCTCTCTTTAAGTGATTACACATTTTCTGCTGGTCAGACACCTCAATGCTGGCACCAGCTGCTACCAAATCAGCTCCCCGTGACTTTCAGCAATTCAAAACATACATATCTCCTCATCAGCAGTACTGAGGGGTAGAAAATATTTATTAGCCAAGTGCAAGTTTGAAAAATGACTTGAACTTTAGAAGATATACTCAAAAAGAAAGAGAAGCTCAGGGTGTCAATGCCAAAT
The DNA here is from genome assembly GCF_021028975.2 of Sphaerodactylus townsendi. Taxonomy (NCBI): domain Eukaryota; kingdom Metazoa; phylum Chordata; class Lepidosauria; order Squamata; family Sphaerodactylidae; genus Sphaerodactylus; species Sphaerodactylus townsendi. The sequence goes on from NC_059429.1 coordinate 108,851,763, forward strand.
TAGTTCATGAGCTGTTCCAGTTTTTAAACACAAGCTCAAATGTTTAAATCATGGTAAACAGCAGTAATGCAGTATATACATATTTATGCAATCTAGAGCAAACTATTTTGTGCATGGATTTCAAATGAAAACAGCACAACAGTTCATAAGACCAGGCAACAAGCATGCTGATCATTTTGACTTATTGACACTTTGCTACCTCCACCTAGCCACCCAATCTTTTGAGCCTCTTGGTCCTCCATTTTCTGTCTGATTCAGATATAAGCATGCACTTAAGAACCCAGAGTATCTAGTTAGCTTTTTTATAATAGATCATTTAATTCCTTTGCAGCAGTATATTCCAGTAACTTTTCAAATTTGTTACAGGCACAGTACACAAGTAAATAATATTAGAGAATTTTTGTTTCCATTTTCAGCTTTTATGAAAACAGCTATTAATTTCATAACTTTAACTAAATCTACAAAACATTATACCATCCATCACTGTTACATAGAGAACTGAAGGAAAACAATTTCATAAGTCCAAAAAAAGTTCCTTAATAGACACAGATAAGGAGCCCCTTCTATGAGGAATACGTTGATCAGTTCAACTTCTCCTATTTAAAGGATTTTAACATCATCTCCTAACAATAGCTAAATATGTCATTTTATATTACATTTTTGGTTAACTCATTATCTTCCAACTTCAAACAACATACAAGGTTACCGATAGTTGAAATGTCTTCTTAAAATATATTTTACACGATGCCGGCTAAATTGTCAAGTTCAGGCACTTGTGTTGACAGTTGATAAAAGTTCTTTCAACCACATGGTTTCTACATCACACAAGCAACTAACTGCATGGGATATTGTCACATACATCCCTCTGAGAAGGTACAAATCCAGACCTCCCTTGCAGAAGATGTGGTGATCTGGGCTGTTCTCGCTTAAATATTACTGAAAAATGGGGGACCATTCCCAACTGAATATTTTGTTCCATCATAAACACACTGAGTTCAAGAAAGGTATGACTTTGAAAAATCTCACAAAATTTGGTAATTATCCTTCCCCACTAAAGTCCTATCGTGGTTGTTACTAGGCTTGGAGATTTGGGTGCACTGAATCCTGGACTTGGCCCAAATCTGGGCATATTTGCACCAAAATTGGCCAAATATGTCCTTCCCAAACCCGAATGAATTCGAATGCAACACATTCGGGCTTTAGGTGGGTATTTTTTGGTGTTTTGCGGTTTGGACTGCAGGGGGCGCATTTTTAAACATAGCAGCACCAAAATTTCAGGATATCATCCGGAGACTCTTCTAATGATGTCACCCAAGTTTGGTGAAATTTGGTTCATGGGGTCCAAAGTTATGGACCCCTGAGTTGGGTGTCTCCATTCCCCATTGTTTCCAATGGGAGCTAACAGGAGATGGGAGTTACCCCTTTGAGGGTCCATAACTTTGGCCCCCCTGAACCAAACTTAACCAAACTCAGGTGGTATCATCATGACAGTCTCCAGATTAGACCCTGACATTCTGGTGCTAGTAGCTTTAAAATGCACCCCTGACAGGCACCCCAAGAAATTTGCCCAGATTCTCTGCTTTGCAGTGCCTTGGCTCCATTGCAGCCAATGGAAAATTTCTGAGTGTGTAAGCAGGCTACACATTTTTGAAGACACCAAAATTTCAAAATGGCTCCAGGAGGCCCTCCTGGTAATAGCAGCCAGATTTGGTGAACTTTGCTTCTGGGGGTGGTGGTGGGCGGTTGAGAGAGTTCTGAGATAACTCAGCCAGCAGGCTTCATGTGTAGGCATGGGGAAACAAAATAAACCTTTTGGGGGCCCATAAAATGAACCCCTAGAAACAAAGCTGGCTTTAAAATGTGCCCCTGCAGGCCGTAACACGAAAAAACACCAAAAATACAAAAAAATCAGACGGGCCCGCATTTTTTGAATATACCCGAATAAATAAGTGCAGAGTTCTACATCTAGGTAACAAAAATGAGAAGCACACACACTGGATGGGAAATTCACTTATGAATAGCAGTGTATGCCAACAAGATTTTGGAATACACTAAAACAGTAAATTGAATGTGAGCAGTTTGTGTAATCCATCAGCCAGAAAGGCTTATGCAACTTTGAGGTATATCACAAGGGGCATAACATCACAAGTGCAAGACATCATAGTCCCAATGTACACCAGATTGGTTGGGCCACTGGAGTATTGTGTTCAGTTGAAGAGGACTCACATAAAAAAGGATGTGGATGGAACAAAGCGGGTACAGAGGACAGCAATGAGGATGATCAGTGGCTTGGAGGCCAAGCCTCTGAGGAAAGGAGGTTGAGGGGAGACATTATCGCTCTCATTAAGTATCTGAAGAGCTGTCACTTAGAGGTGGGCAGAGAGCTGTTTCTCCTGGCAGCAAAGGATTGAGCTTGCCATAATGGGCTTGAATTGCAAGCAAAAATATATCGGTTGTACACTGAGCATTATTTTTTACAGTAAGTGATGTTCAGCAGTGGAATCAGCTGACTAGAGAGGTGATAAGCTCCCCTCACTGTCCCCTTCAAGCAGCGGCTGGACATAACCTTGTCAGGTATACTTTTGGCTGATCCTGCATTGGGAAGCATATGGGACTAGATAGCTTATATGGCCCTTTCCAGGTCTATAATTCTATGGTTCTATAAGTATTTATTGACAGGAAGTGTTAGTGTATATATACAAAGAAACAGTCATGTAGCAGGCCACAAGTTCTTCTAGTCCATGTTTTTTTCTCCTTCTCCAAAATCTTTCTCCCTCCTTAACATACAGTGTTCACTTATCTTCTGATTTTGATGTGACCTAATCAGCCTGGATTCTTAGGAAAACAAGATGACGTCAGACACTTGAACTCTAAGAAGCTATAAATAATGCAAAAAACCCTGACATCTTACTTTGTGAACTCCAGCATTTTCATTAATTCATTCCAGACTAGTTTTCATCCATACCACAGTAAAACATTTCTCAATCAAGCTCCCAATTACCTTGTCCAGCCAGCTCCGAAAACTTTCTCATCCTCATTTTCCATGATCTATCTACTGGGCATGATCTCTTGTTTGCATTCCACTAGTAGGGGTGCTTTTCTCCTATGCAAAGAAATTTCCTTGATTCAGAAGTGTCAAATATGGAATGGGGCTAGGATTCAACCTTCAGTCATAAATTATGCTTACCAGACAGTTGTCCATGAATGTGTTTCATTGAGATTCACATATACTTTGTTTTCCCTCTTGTACCTCCAACTACATTTTCATAGTATTCATAGTACCCAAAGTCATTTTGTTTGGAAACTTTGGTGCCCAAAGTCACTTCATTTGGAAACCACATAAATACTGAACCACTGTAACTCATTCATTTCCATCAAGCATGCACCTTCACTAAAGGAAATAATAAAGTCTTATTCAAAAAGGGATACAAGTTCTTTTAAGCTGCAGAGACACCAGGAACATAATCAAATGGTCACAAGTCCTAGACACTAAAAAAAATTGGTTGGAACAAACTGACACAAATAAAAAAATGCTGGATGGTTTTCATATTACATTAACACTGTTGCCACCTGTTCTCCTCCACCAATTCCCTAGCCAAAATTCAAGGTCACATCTTACTTTCACATTTGGATATAATTTGAGTGCAATTTGAAACATAATTAGGGAAAAAGAGAAGACTGAATCTTTAACGACCCAAACATCCCTCTGTAATTTAAATAATTCTTAACATAGCTAACCAGTTGGCTTCCTACTTCAATGATGTGTACTGAGGTGGGGCTAATGAAATAAAGAATGGAGAAAAGGAAGGGGAAATGCTATTTAAGATCACCAATTAATGGCATGAGAAACTTTGGGATATCTATGCTCCTTCTCTGTGGATGGTTTTGGGGCTGGAGTTTTCATAATCAATTTTTCCAGTATAATCAGAACTTATCTTGATTTTAACAAGGGACTTAAATAAATAATAAAAAGTACACAAACTAAGTTATTCTAATCTAAAACTGTAACTATATGAAAGTACTTTGCACAACAACCTTGCTGGAATTATGCAACTTATGAGCAATAGTATTGAAACAGCCAGTTGGAACTTAGCTGGTCAATATTTATCCTGAAGCATGCTCCCTCTTCAGTGCTCAAACAGAATTATTGCTGGCATCAATCAGTGGCTGCAAGTTTTTCTGTCTGATAGTCATTCTGGTTTCAGATTCTTTGGCAGTGGCAGGATCAGCAAGTCAACCAAGAGCTGCTACCTGCATGATAAGGACATCATCCAAACAGAAAAGTGTGGGAAGGTTTCTGCCAAATAACTGAAGACAATATTTGAATAAAATAGGTCTTCCAAAAGTTTTCTCAGTTTCAGATGTCTTTTTCTCCTTTTTCCTTGGAAATCTTTTGTCTTACTTTCTCCTCAGAAATACCTTCTCTGTCCTTCTCTTCAGCAACTATTTGTTCAGGGATAAAAAAAATCTTTACCTGCCCAAATTCATCATTCATCTAAAATCATTCATCTAAAATCATCTATCTGTGGGTTCTGTTGGGCAGGACTTGGAATGAGTTTGCAACAACAAATTTTAAAAACAAAATGGTTTACTTCCTTAACATATAACATCAAACATCAACATTTAACATCACACTTCAAAGTCCTGTTCAGGTTTAATTACAAGTCCTTCGAGATACAGTCTTCTGATATTTGCCAAGTCCAATAATTCTTCCTGCAAGCGGGTTGGCTCCTGAAGACTCCAAGGGCGTGGTGAACAGGATTCAATATGATGAAGGTTTCCAGGAGAACTCTCACCCATTACAAACACAAAAAACCCTTAACAAGGTGTTAAGGGCTTATACAAATCAAGGTCCGAGTCTGGTAGCCTTGTCTCCTCCAAACCACATGAGCTCTGCAGCCTCCTGTTGCTTTGAGTCTCCACCCCTTTCTGGGTCAACCCATTCTGAGCATGGAGGTTACAGTAGCACTACATTATGTATAAACTAGAATGTACTAAGAGTCATCATAGGCTGATTACTCACTGCTGGCTGCTCCCGCCCTTGCCCAGCTCTAGCATGAAAAGACGCACTAGAAGTGCTCTCACTTTCTCCACAGAAAATAAGAAGCACGTGCGGGGAAAGAGAAAGTGCATCAGGACAAGATTTCTTGTCCCAATGCGCTTCTGGTCATACTGCGCACCAGAGCACCAGTGGGTAGTCAGCTATAATCTGACCAGAAATAATGGGGGGAGCGGGGAGGGATGCAAGCAAGTGTTTAAGATCTGAACTATAATTATAGGGAAAGTGCTTTAAAATTACATAACTTACGTGAAGGTGGGCCATAGAAAACAAATGGAGGAGTCCAGTTTTGTGAAGTTTATGCCAAATGTGATTGCACGGACAGCCATAAGAATAGAACAATGTGCCAGGGGAACGTAAATAGCTAGTGATGAGATGGATCACTTTAGCAGTTCTGGAAAGACATAAGAGAAGCATTGTGGTGAGAAGAGTTCAGTTGCCAATGGAATAACTAAGTCTAAAATATGCACCAAAAGTTTAGCTATATGGGGTAGTTGTAAGGATGGGGGTTAGTATCTGCTCCGCTATCCTGGCCTTGGCACATTCCACGTTCTGGGCTACGTGCCCGGGATGGTTGCTGCCTTTAACCTTGCTGCGCTTATCATATGTGTTTGAAGCTTGTTTTCGCTCTGTCGTGGGAATTGTGCCTGGGAGTTTGGGAAGGGGTCATTTTGTCCAGAAAGTTTATTAAGCTTGAGCCCGGAAGACTCAGAACTGCGATTGCAGCGTAGGTGTGATCGTTGAAGTTTATGAAATAAAAGAACTGAACTCAGTTGCTATATTTCGAGTCCTTTGAGGTTCCTTACAGTAGTTAGAAAGAAATTAATTAGCAGCACTTTGAAAGAGCAAAAGGAAACAAACACAACAATATTGCAGCAAACACTGTGATGAAAAGAGAAAGACTAAAGGTAGAAAAAGACTCAAAGATATGGCCAATTTGATGTGATTAGAGTGTCAGATGAGGAAAGGGAATATCTCATTTCAAATGCTCCCCCAAGATGGAGGACAGTGGTCAAGACACTTTCTTTCAACTTAAGTAAACTCACAGCACTGTTGTGTGGGCAACAGGAGGAAGGAAAAACCACCAGGAGTTTTCAGGAGGACTAGCAGGCTAAAAAATGTGATTGATAGATTAAAAACTTAGGAGGAACCCTGGTTGTGACCCAGTGATCTAGAGATCCCTCTGCTGATACACATAAAAGAAGTTATTCCTGTGAGACTGTATAGCAGGTATAAAAAGACTATTTAGAGTCATTTCTAGCCACAAAAGACAGGTTTTCACCATTCCTTCCTTTTCTCCAGCAGAAACACATAGAATATCTGATTTATTTATGTTTATTTATGTGCACACTGTTCATCAGTGCCAGGCAAATTTTCCCCCCAAGATGTTTTGGGAGCTCCAAAGAGATTTAGCTTCCCCCACCCCACCACCACTCTCCTCATTCAATCAAATTCTGCAGCCTCCCACAGAATGCCAACAGCATTCCAGACAGCAGGAAATGTCCACGCTTTCTCCTGCACTCTCTTCACCCCTTGCTCCTTGTCACAGCTTCTTTTCTGTCCTAAACAGATGGGCACAAGCTGCTTGGGGCTGGCCGCCCTTCCTCCTCCACAGGCCCCCCTGCCTGCTTGTTTGCCTCCTTAAAAGGCCTGGCGCAGAATTGAGCAGTCAGCCCTTCTCCATCCCTCTTTCAGAGAGGCAGGTAAAAGTTTAACCAGCTTGCCTTTCAGCAGCAGAAGCAAAGCCCCCCACCCCCCATTCACCGCCATGATAAATTGCTCCTGTCAAAACTACATGAATGCTCATATTGAAAAGCGCTTCTTTCTTTCTTTTTAACTTTCAGCCTCTCTCCAGTCACACAGCATCACTTGCTTGTTAGGCAACATTTAATGCCCACTTAGTCAAAGAATGTTGTCCCTCTGTCCTGTCCTCCCCCTGTCCCCTCCCCACACAACCCCCAACTTAGGGCCAGGCTGCCAGGCAGAAGCTGTCAGTATAAGGCTGAGGGGAATTAAAAAATCAAAATTGTAAGGAGAAACAGAAAGGTTGGGATGCTTCTGCATTGTTTGAAAACCATTTAACTCTGTTTCTTTTCCTTGCCTGCTTGGTAGAGAAAATGTGGTCCACTAGGTGGTCAAATAGCTTTCTCTTGCAGACTGTTTGTATTTATTTAGTATACTTTTTTATATCATTTTTCCTCCAAGAAATTCAAAGTAGCTTAAATCAGTATCCTCATCTGCTTTTCACCCTTACAACAGCTCTGTGAAGTAGGGCTCATTCCACACATGCAGAATAATGCACTTTCAAACTGCTTTTAGTGCTCTTTGAAGCTGTGCGGAATGGCAAAAACCACTTGCAAACAGTTGTGAAAGTGGTTTGAAAATGCATTATTTTGCATGTGCGGAAGGGGCCTAGGTTAGGCTAAAATTGAATGATCAGCCAGCAAGGTTCAGGGCAGAGCAAGGATATAAAACTGGGTCCTCCAGATCCTGGATCAACACTACATTGCTCCTCTGCTTAGGCCATGAGATCAAATCTCTCCTCAGCCACTGAGTCACAAGGTGGTCTCATACATCTCTCAGATTCATTTCCCATCCTGTTCCTATCAGTAATGTGCGGATAATAATAATAAGAGTTGGGTTATATACCCTGTTTTTCTCTACCATGAGGAGTCTCAAAGCAGCCAGGGGCGAATCTAGGCAAACTGGAGCCCAGGGACAAAATCTGAGTTTGGTGCCCCCCCCCCCACCCCCACCCCAGGTATGGACAACCACCCTCCCCCACAACGACCAAACAATGATTTTTTGCACCAGCTCACAAAACACCTCCCACCACCAGCAAAACATACATGGCTTTCTCCCCACCAACTCTCTTTCCTAATTGTGTCCTCACACCAACCCTATGAGGTAGGTTGTTAGCCTCAGAAAGAGCTCCAAGCCAGTGCAAGTGGGAATTAACTTTTAAGCATGTAAATCTCTCACAAGTCACCCCCCATCTGAAGGTTTACCAAGCAAACATCAGCATCATCTCTCACAAATCACCTCCTACCCCCAGCAAAACATACATGGCTCCCTCCCCACCACTTTCCTAATTGTGTCCTCACACCAACCCTGTGAGGTAGGCTGCTAGCCTGAGAAACAGCTCCAAGCCAGTGCAAGTGGGAATTAACTTTTAAGCATGTAAATCTCTCACAAGTCACCCCCATCTGAAGGTTTACCAAGCAAACGTCAGCATCATCTTCAGTTCTGCTGCTGCTTCTGGGCTCCCTGCTCAGCTGGCCTTTTCCTGTGCCTGCCGGGCCCGGCTGCCGGGGAGAAGGCTTCTGAGAAATGCCACACTTAATTTAAGGCGAATAAGGCACGCTGGGTTAGAGGGAGTCCTGCTCCTGGGAGCCCAGTGGGACTTCTCCCCCGCCCCTGGACACTCCAGGCCACCATACAGAGTGGGCGGGGCTACGACAGGCACTGGGAGCAGTCGGCTGCTTCAGTGCCTGCTTTCTAGGGCTTGCTCAATCCCTCGCTCTGTAGGAGGATGTTTTGGCGCCCCCCACGTGACCTCAATCGATGCGCCCGGGGACAAGGGGTACCCCATGTCCCTAGGCAGGAACGCCAGTGAAAGCAGCTTACAATTACCTTCAATTCCCCTTCCCACCTTGGGAGGTAGGGGATAAGAGAATTTTGAGAGAACTGTGACTGGCTCCAAGTGGAGGAGTGGGGAATAAAACTAGATTAGAGTCCAGCGCTCTTAACCACTACATCATGCTGGCCTCAGAGTTTTTGTGAAAATTCACATGAAGCACTTGGGGCAAGAACTGTATAAATGCTCAGCCACTTCTTATATATTTGTCACGGCTGAATAAGAAGCAACACTATGGATGTATCAACCATGGAGAATTCAGGCAAAGGATCTGTATCAAATTCTTAACAACTCAATACCTCTGTCCTTTGGAGAATGTCCATCTGTTCCCTTGGTATCCTAGAGACGTTCCGACTGTTGCGTTACAAGGGCCCCTCCACTTGGAATTTGTTTCTTTTCTGCCATGCTCCAAAATAGACTGAGGGAATCTCTTGACCTTCAGGGCACAATGCAAAGGAACCATCCTTTTAGCAGGTGTTTGAAGGAGAGAGTAGTTCAAGGCTTTTGTGTGGAGTTTGACGGGTGTGGAAGATTCCATTTGGAAATACTCTTTTTGATGATGGACATTTTTTTTCATGTGCTTTGGAGGAATTGCTGTGTTTTTTCCATGGCTCAGAACACCAGAGAGAGCCTACCTGGAAAGAAAGGGAATCATGGTCAGAAAGAGAAGTGCTGATAGGCAAAAAGAAATGCCAGTTGTAACAATGAACGGAGACTGGGGGGGGGGGGGGGGGGGGGGGGGGGGCAGGGGGAAATAGAAGATACACTGGCAGTTAGGGCCTAACTGTCATGCCCATGCTCTCTCCAAATAAAGTAGACTCAAAGGTTAATGAAATCTGAGTTTGAGTTTATTGATAAATTGTGATAGATTTTATAATTACTTTTTTGCCAGAACTGATATTTAATTGGTATTGTACTAAGTCCATCCTCTCCCCTTTCTTGCCTAGTTAAAAGTAAAATTGTTGTTGGAAATAAGATCAGAAGATGAGATAATTATGTTTCCCAGGTGTAGAAGTAATAATAAAGAATAGTTAGATATGTGTGCCAAGTAGGGTCTATAAGATGTTAATATATTCCGAGAGATATGGCAAAACTGCAGGGCAGGTCTTGACACTAAAAAATAAGAATATTAACATTGACTGGGACCAATGAGATCCATTTCATCCTATCATAGGCTGTGCTATGTTTCAAGCATCCCTGTCCATAGTTTAAAATAAAATTCCCAGGAAGCCTTCCTCCACCACCCCATTTTCCAGGCAGCATCTTCCCTGTTGAATCCCTCTACTCATTAGAGAATTCTTCCTAATGTTCAATTAATCCTACTCTTCTGTACTTGGTATCCATTATACCTTGTCTTAATTTCAGTGTTTGTCTCTTAATTTTTTTCATTCTGAATACAACCAGAGAGTCAGCAAAGAATAGTAGATAAGGCGTCGAACTAAGACCTGGGAAAGCCCACTCATGCCATAGAAGTTTGCTGGGTGATTCTGGACCGGTCTCAAACTCACACCCCAGACCTGGTAAGTATTTTGATGGGAGACTTCCAAGGAATACCAGGGAAATGACATGGAGGCAGGCAATGACAAACCACCTCCGAACAACTTTTGCCATGAAAATCCTATAGTACAGCTGTATAGCTGTGATTTGACAACAAAAATTTACAACCAATCCTGTATATTTTTACCTTATCTATCTAGTGTAATTTTATCTATCTAGAGCCATTTTATCCCACTGAGTTCAATGGACCTCATTTGAACAAGTAAGTATACATAGAATGACATCTTTAGTACCTTCGTATTGCACAGAAATAGAATAATGAACAGACTGTTATTTGTGTTACTGTTTACTTGTTACTATTTACTTCAGTCTCTTTGAGCCTATCATACTATGCTGCATATACATAAGCAGGAGAACAGCTTTGTTGAAGATGTGTAGAACAACATCTGCTTTAAGCAGTACAATAGAAAAATAGAGTGGATTGAAAGAAAAATGTGTGCAGAATGCAGAAGGATGTTATAAGAGACATCCTCTTTTAAATTAGGATGAGTTTATATAATTAATTGCTTCTAGCAGCAAAGCCCATTGCAGGGGAAAATGCAATGGGCTCTAGAAAGTGGGGAGTGAGCAAGCATTTCCCCCTGCAATTGGCTTTACGGCTGCTTTACCTGCCCCTTCCCCCCAACCTTCCGTGGATATTGTAATGTATCAGTGCAGTATTTGTGTGGATCTTTCTGCCTTCCGAATCTGACAAATGTTGATTTTGTCAATTTGAAGATGTTTCAAGTATCATCCTAATGTTTTTGGAATGGCACCCAAAGTGGTGATTACCACTGGGATGACCTCAGCTGATTTGTGCCATAGTTGCTAAATCTTGATTTTCAAATCATGGTATTTAGTGACCTTCTCATGTTCTTTTTCAATGACCCTGCTGTCACCAGGCACCACTTTGTCAATGACAAGGATGATGACAATGATGATGAGGATTTCTTCTTGCATTGCCTCTCCAAAAAGAGGGCTGCCTTAGGGAGACCTCCCTCCCTCGTAGGAATCCTGGCAGCCCTATATTACTGGCCAGTGGGACTTTACCAGGATATGCAGCTCAGTAAATAAGAGGGCCCCAGGCCATTAGGGGCTTTAAAGTAGTAACCAACACTTTGATTTGGGCCTAGAAAAAAATAGATAACCATCGTAATTGATATAGTACTCAAAAGTATATATTCCAAGTGGATGATCCCTGGTGGGAGTCTCACTACTGAACTTTGCACCAATTAAAGCTCCTGAAACATCTTCAAAGACAGCCCTATGTAGAACACAGTACAATATTCCATGGGTCAGCAAAGCCTGCAGCATCTAGATAAGGGGCCAAGTTGAGAGTTTGATGTAATTCAGGACAGCAAAACAGATCCACTTATCCATTATTCAGGAGCACCCGCAAGCTCTTGATCTACCACATCAAGCTTAATCCCATCCAGGTCTGGCAGATCAACACCTTCCAAACACTCTGCCTTCCTAACCAGGATCAATGCCATTCTGATTGGTTTAAGCTTCAGTTCACCCTCCACCACATGACTATACTTCCAGACACCAGCCCAGGATCTTCACAGATGCCTCAGGATACTTAGAAAATGAAATGTAAAGCTGAATAACATCCACATATTGGGGATGACCCACTGAGCTCCAGATGATTTCAGTCAAAGGTTAGACATAACAGTTTTTTAAAACTGTGAGATAAAAATAGATGGTTGGGGGCTCCCCCTAAATCATCTCCCACTGACAAAATACATATCATTCCAGTCAAAGCCAGAGCAGAGTTTTTCCCTTCCCACTTTTCGGTTTTCCCACTTGACATGGATGACATTAGGTTTGCTATGTACTGCACATATTCAAGGCCTAGTCTTTGGTGTTGAACTTAGAACTGTGAGAAAGACTTGTAGTTAATTTTTTTCCTCCAGATTTAATTGATAAAATCCATTGTGAGGATGTGTCTGAGTAACAGGTTTAACCAGGTTTAACAACCATCCTCAAAAAACTAGGATTTATCAGTGTGGTGTGGGGAGAGAATTATAATATAATTCATATCACCTTACCAAATTCCAATTCCAATCCAACCAGAATTCTTCGGGGGGGGCATGACAATTGAAGTGTTATAATACACTTGTAGCACATATTTCCAGCATTTCTGTGAAACCACTGGGTTTCATTTTTTTTACATGAGGACTTTGGGGTTCTATACAATATCCCATTTGTTTCCCTATAGCATATTTTCCTTGCCACTGCACCCTCTTGTACTCAGAATACATCAACATTGTCAATCTTGAAGAGAATCTTAAACAATTAAACTTTTACACACTTTTTGCATTGTAAAGCCTTTTAATTAAGATTTACTTTCATTTTTAAAAAAAGTAAACCCAAATCCTTTTTGGCAAACTTTATTTTTAGCAGCCTAGTGTGTCGGTCACTCCCTTGTCCTCCCAGCTCCAATTTAAATTACCCCAGCAATGCTGCAGTTATTAATTGTTCTTGACTGACTTCTTAAGTTAATTACAATTTCATAGTGAAGTATCAAGCATGATTAAAACAATTAGATGTTCCACACCATACATTTCATTCGTCTCCCCACCTTTTTAGCATACTTCTGCATCAATGCAACAAACTGTACAGTAGGACCTGAAGTTATTAACATCTTTCCAAGTAGTTTTGATTGCAGTTTCCCAACCACAGTTGAACATCTCCTAAATACCTAACAATGCCATCCAAAGCTGAGCTAGATACTTCTAACCCCACTGTCTTAAATGGACTTATGTATAAATCTTCTCAGGTTTGCGTTACAAGAGCTCTTGAAAACCAATGCTGATTGCAATTTTGTCTCTCAGTGCTTTAATTGTGACGAAAATAATTCTGCTACAGAAATACTCAAGGAAACATGAGTAGATACAGTTTTTATCCTTCTTTGTTTTAAGGAAACCGTAAATTTTTCCCAACAAGAACTTGTAACCATGCCCCTTCTGCTCAGCAGTTGGGTTGAAGTAACCAATTTTCCTGTTTTAGTGGTCACATCCATCTGTGCAGGCAGCGATTGGAGCCCATGGAAACACTCTGGGTGGCTGTTGCACCTTCGCACGGAGATGCTGCTATTTTTTTTATTTCCCACCGATGCGTAGCTATGGAGGCACGCACAAATTAACCCCCACAACCATGCTGATGTCTCACAATATGACCATCTGCACTTGCAGATATAAGCCACAAAATTGTTTTTAAAAGGAAACAGTGGCAAATAAGGTGCCTCCTGCCCGGCTGTTCATTTACAAGTGGCTGCAAGCAACCTAGGATTTTTTAAAAGACTCACTAGGAGCGCAAATCTCAAAAAACCCGGGTTTTTTTGGGGGGGGGGTTGTTTAATAGGCTCAAAGAGAGCATGGGGCAGACTCAATTTAGGGGCAGGATCTGTGTGAAGTCCCCCCCCAAAAAAATGGGTTTTTTACTGTCCCATGCCCATGCTTATTGGCCTGTGCGGAACGGGCCCATGTGTGGAAAGGGGGATGTTCCCTTTTATTTGCAGATCAGGAACAGGTTCCTGCTTTTAGATTTATAGAGCAGAGACATATGAGTCCAAAACATCACTCATGTACTGGCATGAAGATATAAGGATGTAAGAAACTGGTTCAGGATGATGGACCTCATGCAATCTACACTTCCAGCTAACGAAAAGAACTAATGAGCAGGGACTCCACCTCATAACACAGAAACATTAGATGGGGGAACAGACTGTTCCACTGTAATGTGTATAATAGATACATCACACATACCCTTCTTTACACAGGAGTGCTCACTCAGCACAATTCAAACATAACAAAAATATGGAGTCAGAGGATACAAACTTTTAACTAACCATTAGGATTCACCTTTACCACTAACACGTCATGTAGACTTTGAACTTAACAGACAACTTGACCACTCACACAGTCTCGGGGTCTGAAGAGAGGATACATTAAATGCAAACAGGATTGGAGAAACCCCAACTAAACTCACATTGAACATGTGACATGGCACTTACCTTAAAAGTAGTGTGTGGGGAACAAATTGGTTTCCAAGCATATGTGTGGCAGCCAAAGAGTCTTCATCATTCCCTCCCATCCACCCCATGTGCTTAAGCTCATCTGGGCCATGACAAGTTCCCAGGCTGTGCCTTTGCAGTGGAACCACTTTTCCCTACCTCTCTTTCTCTCTCCCGTAACAGTTTGCACAGAATGCTATGGGCAGGCACACCGAAACTCCTGTTGGGAGTCGCCTTTCCCTCTCTCTCTTGTTGGCTCACCTGGATTGTTCTAAGCAGGCATACCAAGGCCCTACTGGGAGCCATCTCTCTTTCTCTCTCAGTTGGAGCCACTGCTGGGCACAGCATGGCTCCCAAACTGTGCTCCCACCACAGACAGGCTAAGTATGTTCTCTGCACTTAAACAGAGAATAGGGTTTTTTTTTATTTGAGGGATATGAACCCTCATTTTATTTCAGTTTTAGTTTTCAGATTTTTCTGCAGACGCTGAGGGTTCCCCAAGTCTGCCAAAACATCTTTTTGGGGTGAGCATGGCCCCCATCTGTGGACTTAGGTATCCACAGCCAGGGGACACACTTTGGAATTAGATATAGATGCTGTGAGTGTGCAAACTGATATATAGGGCGTAAGTGTGAATCAGTGTTTATGGGGCTCATACCAAGTTCTGGAGCCACTTTCAGCAATCCGCCCTCCCCCACTAAGTTTTAATAAAGGGCTCAATGCCCATACTTACTAACAGAACCCCCGCCCCCAATGCTGATGCTCTCATGGTAGCTTGTGCATTTTCAAGCATTTCCTAGATAAATTTGGGACAATAAATAACATAGTGGCTACACTGAGATCTTATTGCTACTGTTTTTTAAAAATTCAGAATTTAAGCTTTTTACCACTTGTGCTGCCAAGCTGGCACTGAGACTCCAGAACTCAGTGGTGTGAGAAAGAGCAATGAAAGCAAAGGAGAAACAAACCCATAGCAGCAGTGCACATGGAAGGATTTGACAGATCTCCACAGGTGGGCTGATCAATGCGCCACTTCCTAATGGCCTTTCAATAAATGTTACAGCCTAGCAAGAGTATCCCATTAGCAATTGGCTCCTTGGTTGCCTACACTGGGACAGTGGCCAAACCTCTCCTGTCACTGTCTCAACTTGAAAGATGCTGCTGAAAAGACTACTGTTCTCTCAGGCATTAAAACAAGGGCTCCCTTTGCTATCACATCCCTGCTGCTCTGAGCCCCGCCCCCACCCCTTCCATATCTAATCAAGGCCAGGAATGTCAAACCTTAGTGAGCTTCTCAGAGGGTCACTTCAGACTGGGACTCAGCACATCAAGTCTCAGGAGTTCTGGAGGTATGAAGGTACCCAGCAATAACATTTCTCCAAACTAGATGTGAGCAGAATAAAAATAGTTTGAATTCAGTTAGCAAAAGAGAACTACAGCAAAAGTACAGGGAGCTAAAGTGCAATGATATTTTACTTGTTCTTGCTTGTTCTTAAGGGAGACTAATACAGCATAAGAAGAAAGAGAACCTTCTTTGGAACTGAGGACACTTAATTTTGGCTATAAAAACCAACAGCAATGGGGCATTTGTGGCAAATATCAATATGTCAGTTTCAGGAGCACCTGTGGTGCTGCCACCACCATTTTAAGAATCTTCTTAGGAGTTCCCCTGGTTGCAGCTCATCCAATGGCCATTTCAATGTAAAAAGTACCCTATATACACTCGTATATAAGTCCGTTTCAATTGTAGGTCTTTCTTGCAAATAATTGGCTATTTTGCTTTGTTTTTTCTTACTCTGCCCAATTAAGTTAGGAGAAGAAAGCCGACATTTCCTATTCCCCATGCCGTTTCCAAGCTCCAAATTTGGGAGGTTAGTACCCTCACTCTACAGTTGCAACAGTGATTTACAACTGAGAGCAACTCATTAGCCGTTAAACACCGCCTATTCAAAACCCCTTTCAGCTTGCAGGAATTCAGAGCATTTGCAGAGTGGTTACAGCAGTTACAGCAGCTTAAATTTTCTTAATGGCTTAGTGGAAGAGCTAATGCAGATAAATTGTTAAGAAAAAACTTGCGGAGGAGCTGGGAACATGCATCCACTTCGCCTGCCAGAACCAGAACCCCATGTATAAGTCGAGTTTTTCAGCACATTTTTTGTGCTGAAAAAGCCCCCCTCGACATATACACGAGTCAGCTGTATTTTAAAAAATATTTTAGGGTTTTTACTTTGTCGGCCACTGAGGGGTGCAGTTTTTAGGCTAGCAGCACCACAATTTCAGGATATCATCAGGTGACACTCCTGATGATTCCAACCAAGTTTGGTGATGTTTGGTTTAGGGGGTCCAAAGTTATGGACTCCCAAAGAGAGTGCCCCATCCCCCATTGTTTCCAATGGGAGATAATAGTAAATGGGGCTACATTTTGAGGGTCCATAACTTTGGACCCCTTGAACCAAACTTCACCAAACCTGGTTGATATCATTAGGATAATCTCTTGCTGATACCAACCCGGTTTGGTGATGTTTGGTTTAGGGGGTCCAAAGTTATGGACCCCCAAATGTGATGCCCCCCATTGTTTCCAATAAGAGCTAATAGTAGATCGGGCTACATTTTGAGGGTCCATAACTTTGGACCTCCTGAACCAAACTTCACCAAACCTGGGTGGTATAATCAGGAAAGACTCCTAAAGATACTCTGAAATATTGGTACTGCTAACATAAACATTCCTCCCCTGACCAAAAATCCAGTTTTGAAGGATTTTAACTCTTGTGTTTTAGTTTGTTTGCTGGTTGAGCTAAGGTTTTTGTACTTTTAAAGTTAATGTTGAGACCATATTGTTTTTGTTGACTCCCTTTTCCATTTACAGAGCTAGTTTACTGTTTTTATTTGAAATAAATATTCAAAAACATTTAACCTACTGATGCCTCAATTAATGTAATTTTATTGGTATCTATTTTTATTTTTGAAATTTACCAGTAGCTGCTGCATTTCCCACCCTCAACTTATACGCAAGTCAATAAGTTTTCCCAGTTTTTTGTGGTAAAAATTAGGTGCCTCGATTTATATGCGGGTCGACTTATACACGAGTATATATGGTACATGAATAAAGTCTGTTTTTCCTGGTGATCCCACACACATGTCTTTTTTTTCCCTTGGAGGGGCGGTGTTGAATGAGATATCGTATCTAAAAATCATAGCCACTTGAAGGGCTGGTCAACCTCCCATTGAAAAGCATTGAGTAGACCTGCCCTCTTATGATTGAAAGTAATGGGTGCTTCTTAATGGCTTCTTAATTCTTAGATGGTGTTTTTGTGGCTATGAAGATATCTCATTCAAAAGAAAAAGAGAGGAAAAAGCAACACATGTGCAGGATCACCAGGAAAAACAAACTTTATTCATGTACCTTTTACATTAAAATGACCATCAGATGAGGAGAAACAGGGAAATTCCTGGGGCCATTCTTAAAATGGCAGCAGTGACAGCATCACAGAGGCTCCTGAAGCTGATACAAACTGACGGGTGCAACAGAACAAGGCAGGCACTAGGACACCCATAGACCATTCTACTACAAAAAAGGTCGAGGAAGAAGTGGTGGATGAATTTACAATTCTACTTAGATCTTTCAGTGGGACAGAGCCAGTGGTAGGATTCAAATAATTTAACAACCAGTAACTAAAGGACTCAGCGGTGGGATTACAACCAGTTCTCTGAACTAGACAAAACATTAGCTTCCAGTTCTACCAAATAGGTGCAAATAGAGTGAATCCCACCACTGGACAGAACATAGTATATACTATTAGGGTTGAATTTTGATTAACAAAGTTCCATGGGAATATACCTACTCCAAAATATACCTGGCAAATGTCATCTAGATCATCTAAGACATTATTTTGGTAGTAGTTGGGAGGTGTAAAATTTACTTCAAACACAAAAATTTTATTGGAGTGTGATGTCCATATAGATTTGTAATTTTTTATGCTGAAGTTCTTTGTTTAGGTTTTATTTTTCATTGATTTTATCATATTTATTGGTTTTAAGAAGACTGGGAAATCAGTGTTGTTTCATTGTGGTTTTTGGTCTAATAAACAGAATTTTAGCACTGGAGCACCATCTCAGATATGGTGTTTGCGTGGAACAGGAATGGCTACTGTGTTCTGCAATCTGTAGGTTAGATCCCAACTAATTTTTCCAATAGCAGAATGAGGCATTCCTGACAGCCACTCCCAAAGCAGCCAACTGATGTTCAGAAAATTTGTGGCTTCCTAGAGACCACTGTGTGAAAAGACTGTTAGACTTAATGGGCCTTAGTCTGATCCAATATGGCTTTTCTTATGTACTTATGTTCTCCAGGTGTATGGGGAACCAACCAGTGAAATGAAGGGGGTCTGCAGAAGGAAGGGGGAATTACTGGAATTTGCCAGATTCAACTGGAGCCCGCCTAGGGCTTAGAACTGTCCAACAGCGTGCCAAGCTATTTACTACAAAATTTAATCCCTGATACTGGGAACTTTTCAGATATGGGTAACATTAAATCATACGTTCTAGCAGTAAAGATAATTTGCGATGCAACAGTAGTGGTATAATATGAGCCCCTTTCAGGATTGATTTTATTGTCAATCTTTCAGCATTTTTCCCCTTAAAGTATCACAATCTGTCAGAATCCTAATAAGATTTATACCATGTATACTAACAACAATCCATGAATGCAAACACTGTGCCACTGATTTTTTCCCCCTCTCTTTTCTGGAACACTCATGCTTTCTTGATGAAAGAATTGAAGATGAGTGATTGACAGAGCTGTTGTGCCTTGTGAACTGGTTGACTCGTAACAAACAATTATTTCCCTTTTGCTTCAATGTCATTGAACACTTGCAGACAGCTGCTTCCTCCAGGGATGCTCATAGCAAACAGGATGAGGTACCTTTCTGATTTAGCTTTTCCTGAAAACATTTTAGGGCAATGGTTCTATATCACCTAGACTGACCCTTTCATAAGATGATCTGTATATTTACACAGAGGAAAATCCACTTAATTCCATGGAGTTTACTCCGATTTAAACATGAATTTTCTGTTTAAACCTCTTTGGACTTCAATGATCATCACTGGTTTTGTCTCCATATGAGTTGCAGATATCAGAAACATTTATCTACTACTACTTCATTCAGTGACAGACACAGTTCTCCCTCCGTTATTTTCTCTTCACAACAACTCTAAGATATAGGTTATGTTAACACTGCAATCCTGAAGAATTTTGCTTGGGACTGCACTGTGATTTGCCCATAGAGTGGAAATTTGAACCCAGATCTTTCAGATCCTAACCCAACATGACACCAGTTCTCTGGAAGCCCTGACTGAATCATCAGAGCAAGAAACACAGCCCAGATGAAACTATCAGCCCAATCCAGAAAAACAGAAGAAGAACCTTTATCCAAAATCTACTTTCTATGCCCCTTCAAGGAGAGGATTGCCCATTCACTTAATGGATGCTGGATTCTCAAGGATGTTGTATGGAGCTTCCCCATGCAGACCCAGAAGCACCACGTGTGTATTGGAAGCTCTGCACCTTCAGGGTGTGCTGCTGAGATAGCACATAGGCCAGTGGTGGCGAACCTATGGCACAGGTGCCAGAGGTGGCACTCAGAGCCCTCTCTGTGGGCACGCACACACAGAGTTCGTCATGTGGGAGGGAAATCGCCCCCCCCCCCCACACACACACACATCTAGGCTGGCCTGGGCTGCTGGACTTGATGTGCATGCACCTCAGCGAGCAGGGAGGACTCGGCTGGCGGGCCTGGTGCCTGTGCTCCAGGTGGCTGCTGCCCGGGGCTGGGGGCAGAGGTGGCAGAGATGCTAGAGAGGTGCAGAGTGGTGTGTGTGGGACTTGCTGGAGGCTACAGCAGGCTGGCCCCTGCTTGAGGGGGTTATTCAGGTTAAATTGCCACGTTGGCACTTTGCAATAAATAAGTGGGTTTTGGGTTGCAATTTGGGCACTCGGTCTCAAAAAGGTTCGCCATCATTGACTTAGGCCAACTATTATTTTCTCAAAAGCATGATTGAGATAAAATAACTGATCACCAGGACTGAGGTAAAAACAGTGATCCTCTCGATAGTTCTGTTTTTCAGAGGCCAGATGGCATTAACGGATGAAACATGCTGCAACCTGGGGAACCAGAAGGCAGCCAGATGCACACACTCTCTCTCTCTTTCTGATCAAATACATGGCTACTGTTTACACTGCGGGTAATTTGGAAGTGGTGGAGTCCTCCTGCATCAAGTCATTCTTCTTCAATAAGGCATAAACCCTCTTTACCCACTTCCTGCTTTACAGAACCAACATCTAAAGGTTTAGAGATATCTGTTGCTCAGGCCCAGTTTCTTCTGTACCCACATCAATAAGTAGAGGTACTGAAGTGGGAATACAAGTAACGACCCTTTTCCATGCTTGAATGTTATGGTATGAGGGAGCCCTTGCAGACACCAAGCAGAGATAAGGATGTGGCATTTAGATGCCAAAGATGAACTTTAAATCACGCTGAGCACACTAGCACGCAAATCTTTGAAGGACAGCCACAAAGGAACAGCCCTGTCTGTCCGGGACCATTCAAATCTCAACACAGATATGCATTCACTTCAAAGCCATAGGAAAGCCATTTTTCTCCCATCTTCTGCCTGCAGTAGAACTATGTATGTATGTATGTATGTATGTATGTATGTATGTCTTTATTTATTTATTTATTTATTTATTTATTTGTATACCGCCCTCCCCCAAAGGACTCAGGAGGAATAACTAGACACAAAAAAACTTACCTTTTAAAATATTTTGAGGCAGGAAATAAAACGTTTCCTTCATGGAGTTCTGCGTTGTTTTTACCCCCAAATGTTTTATTTCCAACCTCAAAACATTTTAAATGAATCTTCTTTTTAAATGCTTCTCTGGCTGAAATGTTTTGAAAATGTCATCAGTTGCTGTGCGATCTATTTACTACTTTCCCCCCACTTCTCTGCTTCCCTGAATGTTTTCCTTGGTGCCATTTTCTCAGCTCACTCAGTTCCCCCTCACCTGCTTATTTGCAGGATTTCTCTGTTGGTTCTTTTATTGGGGGGGAGTGGGCAATCTTCGAGGCACTGAGTATACGAGGAGTATAGAATGCAGCACAAGGCTGTGAAGCATTAATTCAGCATACAACTCAAAAGGGGGTGGGGTCAAGTAATTGCAGCCAGGAATTATTTCAAGAGGGTGAGTGTTGTAAAGAGGGGGGAGTTGAAAATGTTTTAGAAACATTTTAGGGGATTTGTGCCAAAAGGGCCATAATCTAAAATTTCCTTTATAAAAGGGTTACATGTGTATATCGCTGGGGCCCCCTTCCATTTTCTGATTAGAAATCAGTGCCCCACCCCCACCTCTGGCAGCACAGATCTTAACAGTGTTACACCCTCCATGCAAGTCAGTTGGCTTATAAGGATGTCTACTGAATATTGTACTCTCAAGTGAGCAAAAGAGACAAGTTGTCTATTCTTTTCCCCTGCTCTCCTGATTTCGGAGGGCCAATTTCTCCCAGGAACAGGTTCAGGGGGGAAGGGCTAACCCCTCTACTGTTCAAGTGTGGCAGAATTCTCCCAGTGTACACACAGGAATAATGTTTAAAGGAAGTTAAAAACATCAGTAGTGCTGACAATGAACCTGTTACGTCTTGTGCAGTTAAGCCCTGATATTGGCCTATCTTACTGGATTGTTGTGTGAGGAAAGGTTGAAAGCAGCAGGAAAATAGGAATACCGTACTTACCGGTAATATGAGTTGGATTGACTTTATAAAGGAAGCCGCAGCCCTCCGTTTGCAAGATCTGAGTAAGGCTGTTCATGATACAACCTTTTGGAGGACATTGATTCATAGGATTGCCATGAGTCATAAGGGGCTCAACGGCACTTAACACACACCCAGGATTGTTGTAACTGATACCATGTTTCCCAGAAAATAAGACAGTGTCTTATATTAATTTTTGCTCCCAAAGATGCGCTATGTCTTATTTTCTGGGGATGTCTTATTTTTCCGCTCCACAGCTGTATGCTCTGGTGTTCTGTTCGACGGGCATGCTTCCAAACAAAAACTTTGCTATGTCTTACTTTCGGGGGATGCTTTATATTTAGCACTTCAGCAAAACCTCTACTATGCCTTATTTTCAGGGGATGTCTTATTTTTGGGGAAACAGGGTATATCATATGTGAATGTCTTTGAACCCACAGAAAATTTCTATAGAGATACTATGATTATTAAAATCATAGTATCTATATTGAAGTAAATTTATTCAGAAGTAAATATGAGTTCAACAGGATGTCCTTTTTAAAGTATGCATAAATTTGCAGCCAAAATGTTGCAAATGATACCACCACGTTTGATTATTTGAGGCACAATCCACAAACAAGTCCTTCCGTGCAATCGAATACAGGATACTCTTAGATTTTAATCCACTTTAACCCCAGTGATTCAGCATGCATAATAGCATTTAAAAATATTCAATCAAATTGCCATGGCACCGTTTAAAAAATACAGAAGCAGCAATTAAAAAACCCTTGCTTATTCCCAGCCACATTGTCTGAATAAAAAGGATATATACGGTATGTACAAAGCATGAACTTTGCAGGCCAAGTTTGCCAAGCCTCCATTTAGCCTGTCCTTTATAAGCATCTGATGCTAAAATAGTACATCTTGTGTTTTATAGCTGCTACTTTAGCTCAGTAGTTAACAATAACCAATTTGGCTAATAGGATATAAAAATACACACTTTGGCTGCAATCCTCAAGCTGTTTGCTCTTGTGTGCTTCCCTCAGTAACATGTGAGACAGGAGTAAATAGCTTTACAGGATTTCATAATTTTACTACAGACTTGAAATACAGGGGGAGCATATATATTCTCTGGGCATAGGTGTCCTGGATTTTGTTTTAGCTGATGATGGATCACAGCACTTAACTCTTGGCCAGAGTCATAGATTAACAAGAAAGTAAATAATTCTGCAGCCCTACAGTCACCTATTCTGGAATAGTGCCTCTTTGCGTCTACTCTGGAGTAGCAGACATGTTTGCAAATAAATCAAGTGAGTCTACATTAGTGCAGTGCTGATAAATGCTCTGATTTAAATCAAGCTTAAAGGCATATTGGCAAATGACATAGTGCTGGGCATTTAAAAAAAATCATTATTGTATATAGGGTTGCCAACTGTCTGGAGAAATAAACACCCTGTCCCTTTAATAGAGGCTTAATGGGATGTTATTTACCATGTGATGTTATTTACTTCTGTGCCTTGAAAAGCTTCAGCTGCCTATTTACAAATATTAAGCTTCTAAAGGGATAGGACATGTTTCTCCAGGCCTGCTGGCAATTCTAATTGTACAATTGACAGTCTTCAAATTGCTCACAAGAGTACAATAGAACTATTGAAAACATATTGGCATCTCTGATCACAAACATTGAGCCTTTGTTCATTCCAGGTGGGTTGCTGTGTTAGTCTACAGCAGCAAAGCAAAACTGAAGTAAGGACAGCAGGGCCTCTCAGTCAGTGTAACAGCTACCATCCTCCTAGTAGGATGTTGGTCATCATCCAATGTATATATTACTTGGAGATAGGGACACCAGGCCTGGACTTGAAATCCCCCAAGAGCAGGGGTCCCCATCATCATGTCTAGAGGCACCATGGCACCTGCTGACACCTTTCTTGAATTTCTGATACTTATGATATTAATGCTGACAGTAGCGTAGTAGGAGTAGCAGTGGCATAGTGGCTAAGAGCAGGCATACTCTAATCTGGAAGAACCGGGTTTGATTCCCTGCTCTGCCGCCTGAGCTATGGAGGCTTATCTGGGGAATTCAGATAAACTTGACACTCCAACACACACCAGCTGGGTGACCTTGGGCTAGTCACAGCTCTACAGAGCTCTCTCAGCCCCACCTACCTCACAGGGTGTTTGTTGTGAGGGGGGAAGGGAAAGGAGTTTATAAGCCCCTTTGAGTCTCCTACAGGAGAGAAAGGGGGAATATAAATCCAGCTCTTCTTCTTCTTGACAGTAACTTTACGTAAAGTACTTTACCTGTGCAAATCTCAGACTGATAACATAGTAGAACTGGCTACAAGTGAGTATGGCTCAAATGTTTAATGCACCTAACTGGAATATCTACTGAAGACATCGTATCTTTCCAGTTTGAATATATTTCTATAATTCGGGTGGACATTGATGATAATATCACTACATCAAATTTCGGTTACTTTTAAATAACATTTATGCTCCTGTCAAAATATGGCCAGAACCTCTTTCTCATGACACACAAGTGCAAAGAGCTCTCAAACAGTACAAACTGAACATGGCAGGCCTCACTGGAGAAAAGCCTATCTAAAGCACAGAAGCCAGGAGAAGCATTTTTCTTCTTTTCTTTCACATAAGATTATTAGGTGCTTGCAAAATTAATATAGATCATGCCAGATGAGGGTTCCTTAGGTTCAGTGGTGGGATCCAAAAATTTTAGTAACAGGTTCCCATGGTGGGATTCAAATTGTGGCATAGCGCCAATGGGGCTGGGTGGGGCATGACGGGGGCGTGGCCGGGCATTCCTGGGCGGGGCTGTGGCAAGGACGCAGCTGCTGCGCTGGTCCTTGGGCAGAAAACGAATGCATGCAGGCGCAGGCTGCCATGCACGCCGGTGCATCTCCTGCTAGACTGCTTCAAGTTCTGCGCGCTACTGCTGAGAGGAGGGGCATAACTAAGGCAAAAATCACGTGGCAAAATCACCAATTAGTAACCCCCTCTCGGCACACACAAATAATTAGTAACCTACTCTCGGGAACCTGTGAGAACCTGCTGGATCCCACCTCTGTTTAGGTTGCTCAATATATATAATTTTGTGAATATACAAACAAATATTTTAAACAATATATTAATTTTAAAAGGCAGCCAGTGAAACAGAGCTTCTATCGGAAATGCTGAAGGGCTATGCATCCCCTCATTCCCTACCATTTTGTGGTTGGTCCAGTGTCTCACAGTAACGATTTTGTGGTTGACTCCACTTGCACAATAGCACCCACTTCTGGCTTTCAGAGCTGAAGAGCACCCAGACACCTATATCTGTGCCCTCTCTGGTGGCAAGGGTGCCCCTTACACTGACAGAGAAGGCAATGATGCTGGCGCTGCCCTCCTTCACTCCCTAAGCTGTTTCACCAACGCACCCTCCCCCACCTTGGATTGGGCTGAAATTGATGACCCAGTGCCATGAAGCTATTGAAGATACAAGCACAGCATCTGGGTTCTTCCACTGGCAGTCCTAATCAAAACTCCTGATCTCATCAAATAATGGATGCATTTCCTTCACCCTCTTGGCACTCGAATCACCCTTTGAACATGTCAGTAAATTAAAGACAGTAGAATAATCTACAGTTGTTCCCCCCCACCATCACCAAAAAAGCTGATCATGTAAACAAATCTATTTGTATGTAAGGATGCTAAGATTTGGAACAAATCTCTGCCAAATACCATTTTATAAAAATGGAGAGCATAAGTAGGCACCAAGAAATAAGCTGTCCATATGAAAAACCCTGGCCTAAAGCTATTCTTCCTCTTAGTCTC
Source organism: Sphaerodactylus townsendi (assembly GCF_021028975.2). Taxonomy (NCBI): domain Eukaryota; kingdom Metazoa; phylum Chordata; class Lepidosauria; order Squamata; family Sphaerodactylidae; genus Sphaerodactylus; species Sphaerodactylus townsendi. Next base: position 108,877,622 of record NC_059429.1, read on the forward strand.
TGCACGCATGCACACACACAAAAGACATTTCTATATAAGGTGTCTTTTATTCTGGGATTCAGTTAGAATATGTTATTTCCAATTACAGCCTCTAAAACTACTAGCAGTTAAGAGAAAATAATCCTTGCCATTTGCAAAGCAATAAGTATTATATACAGCGGAAGAAATTATAAGCAAGCAGAATGCAATTCCATTCACATCCAACAGCACAAAACAAGATTTAGCTCAGGAGTGCCATCTCCCTGTTTTCTGCAAAGTAAAGAGTTTGTAGAAAGGCAGATAATTTTTTAGGATTAATCACGCAATCTCTTTGTGGGATTACTCTATGTCAAACTGACAAAATATCATCAGAGCACAGTAAAACTTTGGCACCTCATTGCAAGTGCTATTTTTTATGCATTTGCAGTTGATGAGGCTGTTTCAATAGCGCTTAGATTGTTTTAACAATATAGAAGCCTATTTTTAATAACTCAGACCTTATTGATAAAGCTACAATTAATAAAGCCCTTCCACCAGCTGAATTCCCACTGAAAATTTAATCTAGATACAACCAAGTTTCAAAGGAATCGGCACCTTTTCATCTAGGTTCCAACATCCGCACTGTGGCATGTTTCTAGTGAAGACATCTAGGCCTGCCCCGGGGCGGGGGGGGGGGGTGCCTGCTGTCAGGGGTGCAATTATTAAGCTAGCAGCACCAATATTTCAGAGTATCTTTAGGATGATATAACCTCCTGATGATATAACCCAGGTTTGATAAAGTTTGGTTCATGGTGGCCAAAGTTATGGACCCTCAAATGTGTAACTCCCATCTATTAGCTTCCATTGGAAAGAATAGGGGATGGGGGGACCCCCTTTGAAAGTTCATAGCTTTGGACCCCCTGGGCCAAACTTCACAAAACCTGGGTGGCATCAGTAGGAGACTCTCCTGATGATACCACCCAGGCTTGGTGAAGTTTGGTTCATGGGGGCCAAAGTTATGGACCCTCAAATATGTAGCCCCCTTCTCCTATTAGCTCCCATTGGAGTGTTTTTTTCAAAAAGGTGCATATACAAGCAGGTCCAGGAAAATCCCATGATAAGGGGAGGGGGGGCACCAGAAACAGAACTGATCTGTGTTCCTTGGTTCAGCAGTGAGGAGATTGCAAGAAAACCTGGATATTTCGGGTGACTATCCCAGGATTAATCGCCAGTGGGAAATCACCCTTAGTTCAGACAACTGAAAGGAATCCCTGCTACCTAGCCTACATTTCCAGTTCTCAGTACAAGTCTTTCTTTCAGCTCCCCATGACGTACAGGAGGACTATATTTGACTCTTTACACATTACAATGCCTTTGTTTTTTGCTGGGCAATGAGACAAAAACTTTGAATCAGATGCTCATGGGGAGTTTTGTCAATTCATATGAGCCCTTTTCTCTTTGCCACCAGGGCACAAGGACAGAAACAGTGACTGCCCACTCTACCATTTTTCAACTTAAAAGTACTTCATGGATCCAATATTGACTTCACTGCAAAATGTACAAGCAAAGTAAGGTAATTTTGCAAAGGGGAGCCAGTAGTGGGTCCATGGAACACTTTAAGGCAAGAAAACAGCCTGAAAAGAAAGGCAGCTGCAACTTCTGCCTACATGGTCCTAGCTACAAGGAGAAAAAAGTCTGAAGGAATATCTGATTCTTATGTTGTTGCCCAAAACACAAGGACTTTTTAACAAGTATAGAAACCCTATCAAATCATTGATAACCTGTTACTTAGCTCCATTCTTAGGTTTGATTGCAACTGAGTCTCTAACAATGTTTTTTACAAACTCTCTGGCCCTATCCGCACGGGCCAATAATGACGCCCTGGGGACGGCAAAAACGCCGTCCCCAGGGAGCCGTTCGCACAGGCGGCGCTGCCAAAACGCATCAGCGCTGACCTGGCTCCCTTCCCCCTCCCCCAGGGCGGCCTCAGGCCGCCTCCAAAACCTCCTCCCTCCTGCTTTATGGCACAACAGCGCATTCTCCCGCGCGGCGCTGTGGGTGCGAATGGCACTGCTGGGAATGTGACTGAAAAAAACCTCCCTCATTGTCCCTCCGGACCCTTGGAGGTCAGGAGGCAGCCGGGCTGGCCCACCCACGGAGGCTGCAGCAGGGCTAATGCACGCCGACGAGGTGAGTGGGAGAGGGACGGGGAAGAGGCGGCTCCATGTGGAGCCGCCTCTCCTGCATCGGCCTCTGCGGGGGCTGCTCAAGCACGCTTTCCAGCACAGCCTCCACCCCTGCAACTGCAGAATCCCTGCCGGTGTGGCGAAGCGCCCGTGATGGTCAGTGTGGTGGAGAAAGGGCCTCAGACACCCTCTCTATGTTATTAAAAGTCTGTTCTGACAGAGGGAAAGAGAGGGGGCGAAAGCTGCTCAGTCAGAGCTGCACTGTCCATCTTCTTCTTTTGGAGGGAAAATTCCCTCAAGGCACTGGCCAGTCAGGCACTTGAGTTGTACCCCTTTTCATATGGGTGTATATGGGATACCTGACCTTGAGCCATTCCGCACGTGCAGAATAATGCACTTTCAATCCACTTCCAATGCACTTTGAAGCTGTGTGGAATAGCAAAATCCACTTGCAAACATTTGTGGAAGTGTATTGAAAGTGCATTATTCTGCATGTGCAAAAGGGGCCATAAAGAACTTTCCTCTCTGATCTTATATGTAGAGACTAAATAATGTCAACAATGGCCCCTTCCGCACATCTAAAATAATGCGTTTTCAAACCACTTTCACAACTGTTTGCAAGTGGGTTTTGCTATTCTGCACAGCTTCAAAGAGCACTGAAAGCAGTTTGAAAGTGCATTATTCTGCATGTGCGGAATGAGCCCCTGCTGTCTTTTAATATCCTGAGTTATTTAAGTACTGTGACTGGAAAAAAATGACAGTTTATCATTACCACCCATATACATTTTGTTTTAAGAAGAACATACCAGAGACATACAAAAGGAACCTGAGAGAAGAAAATGCTTCCTAGAAAAATTCATATAACTTCTTCCTCCATAATGAAAACCTTTTATTTCCAAAAATATGTCATTTGCAGGGAAGTCCTAAGCAAAGTTATACCATATGCCCATTGAAATCAATGGACATAGAAGGCTGTAACGCAGCTCAAGACACACTCCTCAGCTTTGCTCAAGCTCTTAGCATCCTTGTTGAAGTGGGTACCATGTGCATACTTGGAAGTCTCAGTGTCACCCAGAGAGATTCTGCAAACCTTAAAAAGCAGACTTTTAGAACAGGAATACCATGGTCGAATCCCCAATACTGTCTTAGCCAGGTTTCAGAACACAAACTATCAAGGTTTGAGGGACAACCTCCCCATTGCTTGCATGGCAGATTCCGTTTCTGGCGCTTGTTCTCCCCATTAATCCGCGTTCCGGCAGGACCTGGTTGCAAGTGGCATAGTCCCCATTAACACAGTTCAGAGCTGATCCGAGGGGAGGGATGAGGGTTGAAACCCCTGGACTCGCTTCCCCCACTCTGGAGTGTGACGTGAGAATTTGGCAATCCAACTCAGCACTAAGCTGATGCACACGCAGCCTTTCCCTTCTTTGGTTTCTATTTCTGCTTTTATGCGATCAGCCAGCAGAAGGGGATGCAAAATTGATTAAACAGTCGTAACGCCCAACTTAACTTTGGAATCGTCGCCATGATTTATACAGGTAACGCATTAACTGTTTGCACAATTAAAACAGTTAAACGTTAGAAAACTTTTACACGCTTGGTGTTTTTTTTTTTTTTATTATAATTCCCTCTACAAATGTACGCTTCCAAGAGGGAAAAGCAATCCCGGCTTCGCATCAAGGCATGCCAGCCAATCAGGGGAGTCCAGCAAAGCAAGCTAGCCTGGTAGTGGGGATTGCTAAGAGTTCTGCAACCCGGTGTGTCTGCTGTGTGCTTGCTGCGGTGGGGAGGGAGAAACTCCGATGAAGAGGACACAGTTTCACAATGAACAGGTTTGGATCTGCGTGCAAATTTCAAGTGGGGATTCGACCCATATCTTGTTGGGGCAAGCAAATAAATCATGCTCACCCCTTTCTGTTGGAATAGTACCAGAACAGGGGCACATAGCCAAATATCTTGAACTATTAACTGATCCCCAACAGAGATGGATTATTACAAGGGCCAGATGCAATACTTTCCCATCGGCCATTACAAAGGGTCGCTACCTATCTATCCCTCTCCAGGATCGGGTCTGTCCACACTGTAAAAACCAAGTGGAGACTTTTGCTCACATTATACCTGACCGTCCGAGATATGTGGGTATTAGGAATTTCTCTCCTGGGCTGGTCTTAGACAAACCTGAAGGAGACTCTGACAACTCTGTTGTGGAGCTTTTGTTAAATAATACAGAGGCCGTGCTCTTGGAAAAAGTAGCAAAATTTCTTTTACAAGTGACAGAACTTTCTAAGTAATGTCCAATGCTAGATACAGTTATCTGTCTGTGTTTTGAATGTACTTTTGATTTGTACTTCAGAAATGTCTGTAACGCTCTAGAGCCTATTTTAATATGCCTAATAAAGGTTGTTGTATTGTATTGTATAAGTCTCAGTGAAATCAGTGGGATTTGCAGCAAGCCATGCCCATGATAACCAGTAGTTGCATAGTAGGAGACACTGGCACTAGGTGGAGACTTTAAATAGCAACTCTGCCAGGAGTGCTAGCCTTCTAAGAGACAAATGACTAGTTGGCCACAGGCTGAAGTGTTTGGAAATGAACACATATTTTTTCCTGCAGTTGTGTCCTGTCACACAACTCTTCCAGACACCTGAACAGCAGAACTCTTCCTTGGCCTCTGAAGTGCACATGTTTGCTGGAAGTCAGACATGCGTAACATGAATGTCCATGTCTTTTCTCAGATTTAAGAAAGACAAACTTTAGTCATGCGATAGAATTTGGGACTTGGGCCATGATGCCTAATCCTATGTAGTTTTAACAAGCAGCTTTGGAATTTGCTCTGGAATGCAGCCGTACAAATATTTCCTGGAGTTCCAGGTTCCTGACTACAATTGCTTCCTGTCAAAATGTTTGGATGTGCATTTCAGAATATCATTTATCTCGAGCGATGTCAGCTCTGGAAACATTAGTGCTCATCACTGTCAGTGTAAATGCCAGAAATTAGCTTTCTTTCATCTTAGCAACTGTTTCCGAAAGTGCTAATTAATGAGTTTCACCAACTTGATCTGTCAGGATTCATCTTGATCTCAGCAGCACTCCTCCCACCTCCCACCCAAGAGGATTATAATTTCTCAAAGACACCCCCACCACAACCCTCCACTTTAAGATGAGTTTCAAAATAATATTTCTGTCATAGAAATATACACGTTAGCATTGTTGTTGGTTAATGCATTTGTATTTTTCTTGACTGCCCTTCCGATATACTCAGATTGAGCTTTGCATATTAACTCAGAAGTAAATCCTATTAAATTCAAACAGATTAATTCCCAAGTAAATGAGCATAGGATTTCAGGCATACAGTCAGTTTCTGTCTATATACACTCAGAAATGTCAGACTGATTTCTGATGTGTGTGTCTGCTGGCAAGTCACAGCTGACTTATAACAACCCCAACAGGTTTTCAAGAGATGCTCAGAGGTGGTTTGCCATTGCCTGCCTTTGCATGGGCAGAGTTCTGAGAGAACTGGGACTGGCCCAAAGTCACCTAGTAGGCTTCATGTGAAGGACTTGAGAAACAAACCCAATTTTCTGCTCTTAAGGGCTTGTCTGTATTACATTTAAATAGATTTCAAACACTTTTTGGTGCTAGGTTCATAATTAAGGAATTTTGGGAATTCTCAGTATCCTGCCAGATCACAGATTTCCATGGTTCATTGGCAATTACAAACTGATTTAAGTATGCATAGTGGACATGCCTCAAGAAAACTGAGCAAAATGTTAATTTTCCATTTACCTGTGCAGTGCATGCTGTACATCACATTCTCATGGCAGATTCCTATGCATATCCTGGTAATTTATGAGTCCCTAAATTCAGGGTATTGACTGTTCTCCAATCAACCAAGGTGACTGGAATAATTCACAATCCAGAATGGATTTTATAGACGGCTGCCCACAGCAAGTATGGGCAGAACTGGGAAAATGTTTAAAATTCTTATTTACTGGTCCCAATGTTTTAGGAGCTATAATGAAATATCTGAAAGTAATTCACCAGTACTGCTGCTGCTGCTGCAGGGAATGCAAATGCGACTACAATGTAAATGGACTGATAACCCCAACCATAATACAATGCACTCAACCATACCTTTGCATAGCAAGTTCCACCCAAACGCTTACTGATTGGTTCCCCACCCTGGGACGTGGACAATATATACCCCACTAAATATTCTCTTCTCACTAGAAACAGTGTGTAACAAACTTCTCTCTGTGATACACCTCTGAAGATGCCAGCCACAGATGCAGGTGAAACGTTAGGAACAAGACCTACCAGACCACGGCCACACACCCCACAACACCAGAATTAAATGGTGTTTATGTTTACATTTTGCATAATTTATTCTGTCAGATTTTTCAAAACACTGGCCATTTACACACCTGTGGTCTCCTTTGCATTAAGCTTACATTCCCTTCAGGTTTAATTCTCGGTTACGCACACATTTTCCGCACTTTGGAAATCTCCACACCCTCAAATCAGACAATTCTCCCCATTTCTGAAAACTCTCAAAATGTGACTTTTTCTCTCCCTTTCCAGAGAAAGTGAAGGAGATTCATGTGTGTTAGACTTTCTTCAGGCTTTTTTGATCTTCCCTGCCTTTCTCTGCCCACACCACAGCTGTTCCTCCCACTCTTTGGGTTATTATTTCAAAGCAATCAGAAGGGCGTTTTTTCCCCTTTATTTTAATGCTGAAGGTGAAACTGACATAAAATTGACATGGTCTCGTGAAGTAACAGTAGACCAAAGATGACACTCAAACACATACACACAAAAAGGCAGCAAGCGACCTCTCCAAATGGAGGTTGCACAGCAAGAACCAGGAAGTGGCGACAGACAAAATGGTGGATCGGTTCGGCTAGGGATACTTCATAGGAGAAGAACCCTGTGTATGTGAAAAAAACATGGGGAAAAACCACTGTGAAGCAAACAGCCATGGGGAAAATAATGCATGAATAAATGGCCACACAGATATTTTTTTCCCAAAGGAAAAGAATGCAGAGGAAGACACAAGCAACCTGAAGACAGAAAAAGAGAGCAGCAGCTGGGGAACACAGTCATGGGGGGGCAGGATTAGCTCTGTGACACACTAAATGCACCATCACATGACTTCTGACAGCACTCCTGTTTTAGTATTCTTTGCCAGGAATTGCCTATTCTCTAGGTCTACTCTGAAGTCATGAGGATGTGAAGCTTTTTTTTAAAAAAAAAAGTACAAAACTCTGCCACTACTGGTATATTCTACATCTTGAGTGAGATCTGAAGATATCTATCCTTGCAGAGTCCATTAGATAAAGTTTGTCACTCCAGTCTTATGAGTTAATGGAGTCCATATTACCCACATTCTTGCACAGGGGAGGAAAAAAATAAGCATTGTAATGGCTGGAACCAGAAGTGTAAACTAATTTGCATTTGTGTAACTGGCATTAACTCTGTGGTTTTGCCATGAAAACCTGGCATCAGAAAACATCCTTCAAGTCCCTCGGTCATGGTAGAATGATGGTGGAGAGACATCTCTTTAGTATATATTTATTCTCTGCCTGAACGTGAACTGATGAAGTGGCGAGTTCAATCTTTGCTAAGAGAACTTGTATGCAGATGACAGCTATTGTCCCTGTTTAGTGGTGTGCATCTCATAACCATATTCTCTAGCCAGCTTCTCCCCCGCCCTTCCTTCCAGTTTGGGCTCATTTACTAAAAATTCATTGGAAATTGTGGAGCGGAAGGAGGGGGGAACTACTTTATTAGCGTTACATTATTTTTTTCCCTCTCTCTCCCTCCCCTTCCTGCATGATGAATTGCCTCGTATTGAGATGGTAGCTTCAGCCCAGGGACTTAGCAATCTCCTCCTGGTCCCTTGCACAGACAGATGGGACGGCCCATGTCTTGACCATGATTGATTAGCTGGAGAAAGCCTGTTGAGTGGAGTTCCATGAAGATTGATGCTTTCTCCTTCTAACAGCATTTCCAAAAAGTTTCTATTACATTTTGATTATGTTTATAGAATCGCACTAGTCTCCAGGAAGATTCAATCTTGTTTGCCCTCCTCCTCCTTGGTGTGCCTGTGTATACACTCACCTACTGTACTCCAGCTGAACTTGATAGGAAAGATGTAGCCTCGCTCACTAGCATTGATGGTCACATTTGGCAAATCTACTTTTGAACTATCCTGTTTAAATCTCCATCTAGCCTGTCTACACATACAGTAGAATAAAGTGGTACAGTGCTGAGATGGTACAGTGGAAGGTTATATTTCAGGATGCACATAAGGGTTGCCATACTTGTATGCTCTTCCACATTTTTTTTTAAAAAGTCTCCCTGTATATTAACAGCTATTGGGTTCTAAACCAATCTATCCTATGCTATGCTACTTTTCCATTTCTTTTTTCTCCATGGTCAGCGCACAATAGCTTCTCTTGGAATTTGCTTCCCTTTAGGGTCTTCAGGTACCCACAGCAACTGGCAGGGGATGGGGGCGGGACTTACCAGGAGCAAAAAAAGCTAAGGCCAGTATCACTGACAACATGATGACATCACTTCTGACTTGTCAAGCAATCACGTTGCCAGAAATGCAGGGATGCTCGGGGGTGGGGGGGATCTATGGTAGAAGTAAATTTTACCATAGAATTTTTGCCCAAAAATTCAGAGCATCTCTGCATTGCTAGTGATGTGATGACATCATTTCCAGAGTGCACCAGAAGTGACATAACTGCTTTGCAGGGAAGGCAGGCTTAAGCCTTCTTTTGCTGCCAGTAAGTCCCCTGATGACCAACTGATTGGAACTGGGAAAGGGGCCTCAGAGTGGGGGATCTCCCACTCCAGTGGGGGCCAGCAAGCCGAATTCCCTTTAGTCCTACAGTTCTTGGTAGAATTGCTAACAGCCAGGAGAAAAAATGTCTTGCCACTTTGATAGAGGTTAATGGTGTGGAAACTGACTGGTGAAGTTTTTTATGGGTGTTATTTCAATATCACCTGGCTGTTATTTCAATATCACCTGGTCAATAACATCATGTTAAGTCTCTATTAAAGGGTCAGATTAGTTTACCCATGACTTTCAAGTCCAGGTAATTTGTTGACTTTGAAACAAAATATTTTCTGTAGTACAAAGAGTTAATTCACTTAACAACTTAGTTCAGACAACTGAAAGGAATCCCATTCAATCTTTCTGTGAACACCTGGAAAGTGGAAACAAGATTCAATGTTCTGTCTTCGCACATGACCTCTATGTTTCCATGCTAAGGTCATAACACCCTATGCATCCTCTGGTCCAATGCTCCATTTTTTAATTGCACACATACATGCAGTGTATGCAGAGTCCAGTGATTTAGTGACAATAAAAGGTATGATCAGAGGATTAGCAGTCCTGTAAATAGCACTAAAAATTGCAAACAGTAAAAAGTGCCAAAGGGTTGCCAAACTCTTCCGTTCCTGAAATCCAGCAATCTGGACCTGAATCTTTACTGCCTACTATATGCAGAGGCCACAAGCCACTGCAAGCCTCCACATTCCTCAAACATCCCATCATTTTAGCCACATCATTTTGGGATGTTATGTCCATGAATGTCAGGAGTCCAGCCACCACATGTTGCTTGAGGAGGAGTGAGAGTTCCATCCACAGGGATGTGATGGCACACAGTTCACCCTCTGAAGTTACAATTTGCTCCAGGACTATGGATCTCTAGTCTGGAGATAGATTGTAATTCTGGGGAAACTCCCAGCCCACCTGGAGGTTGGAAACTATAGGTAGCATTCTTTCCCAATATTGATGGTTGCTGTGTTCCTGGAACATGTGTATGTACTGTCTGAAAAGTGATATCCTCTCCATTGTTTATACTCAGCTTGTGGGGAGGGGGTGAGTAGTAGAGTGCTAGTGGCCACGGGCGTCTCCTTTAACTTCTGAGACCCTTGTGTTCTCTGCTCGCCTAGCTTTCCTGGTATTCTAGCTTCTCTGGAATATACAGATCCCAGATTCTCTCCCCCACCCCTTTAATTTCTGCATTTATTACACATGCAAATTACAGATGAAAGCATCAACTACACAAGCCATTACTCAGAAGAGCATCTTTCTAACTGCTGGACTTGGACTGAACAGCTTGTGGTTAATTTGCTATATAATCACTGCCTGCAACAGGAAAGCAAGTGCTTCAACTGTGCTAATATTATGAAAGGGGAAGTTAACCGTACAGATAAATCCTGAAGAGCTGCAGCTGGGATGAAAGAGAGCAAAATCAGTGAAGTTGCAGCCAAGGCTACAGGCCTGCAAAAGTGGCCATTTGGATATTTAAAGGATAAAAGGTATCAGCTCATGTTGAAACATGCTTTGAAGTTGCTGTTGGCCTCAATTTCAGAGGGGCTCAACCCTGCAGCTTTGACTGTACTGAAAATTAAAAAGAAACCCTGTAGTGCATGCAGTTCTCTATGTGTGTTTTGACTTTGTTTTCTGCCCACTTCATCTGTTACATTCTAAGTGCCCGGTAGATCATCTACCAGTTTGTGAGCTAGGGTGGTACTCCCTGTTTTAGGCAAGGATCCAGAATTGACCCAGTGTCCATGAGTACATATACCAAAATATATGGTTCTGTTTATTCCAAGGGGGTAGCATTGTTCCATTTTTATTTTATTTTTGTACTCTGACTAACAGTTGCTCCCAGGGTCTCTTTAACCATGTTTCTGAGATCTTTTATGGAAGATCACAAACAAAAAATAGAAACTTCTGTTTACAAAACAAAAATTAACAGTATTTTTAAGTTTCCAAGGAAGGATTATTATGCAGTCATGATGATTGAAGTTACCATCTGATAGCTTAATTATCAGAAACTTTGGCCGTTTCCGCACGGGCAATGAATGGCAACCTGGAGACGGTAAAAACGCCGTCTCCAGGCCGCCATTCGCACGGGGGGCGCAGCTGCAATGCAGCCGCGCCGCCCTCGTACCGCCCTCCCGGCCTGAAGCCGGCGTTTCCCCAGAGCGCTTCCCAGCGCTCTTTTTGGGGAAACGCCGTCGTGAAGCCGCTGCCGAGCGAACGGCAGCGGCTTCACGCCACCTCCCCCACCCGGCACTTACCTTGTCCCCGGGCCTCCGGCGCATCGCCGAGGCCTGGGGACACGCCCCCCTGCCCTGCGACGCGCCGGAGGCCCGGGGGCATGCCGGGTCGGCCGGGTGCCGGCGCTCCGTGGCGCCGGCTGCCCAGCTGTTCCCAGGACCGTCCATGCGGACGGTCCCAGCATCGTCGGGTCAGCGTCATAAATGCCGACCCGGCCGTTTCCGCCTTCGTGCGGAAACGGCCTTTCATTGCATAGTAGTTGATGGGCTTATTACTTCAAGGTGCTATCTGAAATCCACTGTGATGCAATTACCATCTCATGAGTAGTTGTTAAAGAGTCATATGAATCCATCATGAGTTTATTTTTCCTCAAGAAGTATAGGATCAAAAACTGGGATTTTGAGAGTCATGACTGACATCCCACAATTTTGCCTTCAAATTGCCTTTGAAATGTTTAGGTTGATTCCATCTCCCATGGCAGCCATTTTGTGGTTGTGCTTGCCATCCAGTGTCAGTATTACAAAGGTACCATCACGCTCAAAAGTTTGGGGACTTTTGGAATAGGCCACCTCTCTCCTATTTGCCAGTGAGCTCCACAATAATAAATAATGTTTAAATAATGTCATTCTAGATACTTAAGCTGCAACATTATGGGACGTAGCTGAATCACATGGGCTGCCAATGCCTAGATACTGTTTTCAATACTGGGGTGCTGTGTGGTTTCCAGGCTGTATGGCCGTGTTCTAGCAGCATTCTCTCCTGACGTTTCGCCTGCATCTGCGGCTAGCATCTTCAGAGGATTCAGATCGACAATACGTTTTCAATATTTATTTATTTATTTATTTATTTATTTATTTATTTATTTATTTATTTATTATCATATTTATAGACCGCCCCATCCCCTGAGGGCTCTGGGGAGTGAACAACAAATTAATACCACATAAACAATAAATAATTAATATAAATAACATCATAAAAACATAAAATTACAGCGTTCTACAAAAACCACTTGGCGTCCAGTATTACCCTTTTTTTTATTTAAAAAAACAGATTCCATACAAAACCTCCCAAAAAGGATAGAATTCCCTTTCCCAAAGTTCAGTCCACCCTTCTTGGTAAATGTATCCATGTTCTGATACTGAATAACTATTAATGCCCTGACCCTTGTAACCCAACAAATTTCATAAGTAAATCATGCATAAATGTAAAGTATTTTTTTGTTTGTCCTAACTTATGCTAAATCAACTAAGCTGGAAAACTCCAGTGACAGTGGAAAACTCCTGAGCCCTCCGGGGGAGGGCGGTCTATAAACCTAATTAATAAATAAATAAAATAAAATAAATATGCAGACCCTCACAACACCAGCATCTTTGACAAAATACCTTATATTATGTTATCATGATTCCAGCTTCAGTATTCACACTGATTTGTTCCATGGTACAAATAAGGACAAAACAAGCCATCCATGGGCAAAGTGAGTTTATGGAAGGGATCTCCCCCACCCTGGCCCTCATACCCCTCCAAAAGTCGGGACTCAACTATGGTGTAGGAGATAGAGCGCCATACAGGGAAGAATGAATTGGCAGAAACCACAACTTGCACAAGTTGTTGCTCTGTTCACACAAAAGCTCTGTTGATTCCTTGTTCTTAATGCAGTCTCTAATGCCACGATCCAGACCATTCATAGTTTCCCAAACCTCAAGAATCTGGAAGCTGCAGAGTGCTCTAGCGGAAAGGGGACAAGATCTCTTCTAGGAAGTTGCTCTGTTTGCATTTTATTGGATCCAGCTTTTATATCACTGTTACATCATTCTCTCTGATAAATAGGACTGTGAAAGAGACCCAGACACAAACAATTTTCCTTGTCTCTTCATGCCTTCTTTGGAAAGCCGTGAGGTCTGACTATCTGTCAGCAAAATGAATTCAGTGCCCACTAGTTAATAATTAAACAGACAGGATGAGGACCCCTGGTGAGCGCGTTTAAGGAACTGCCCAAGAGTGGGAGGGAAATGGGAGAAGGCTGGGAGGAGTTTCTTGAGCTATTTAGAATGAATAAAAGGAAAGAGAAAGATTGGGTAAGTTGATAATGGCCAGATAGGGAGGTGAAAATGCTGGCCTTGTAGTTTCTATTTCTCAGTCAAAATAACAGACAAGGGCATGAAATCTGAGATCAGTCAAATAAAGGCATGTCAGAAATCACAGGTCTGTGACAGTTTCATTGAGCAAAGCCTTACATAATCCAGTTATAGTAAGTTAGATGGGAAGATAGCATCTCTTCACATGGACCAAAGTAGAAGAAATTAAAGGCATCCATACAAATTTGCCCCAATTAGTAATGAGCACACAAATTACATTTGTAATGGTTTTATTGTTTTATGACCAAAAAACGTGTGGCTAATTCAAAAGAGAGGATGGAAAACTGTGATTGTGAACAGAGTACCACAGTTGTAATTAAACTTTTTTATTAATGAGGCTTTAACAACATACAGAATTCAAACAAACAAAAAGAGAAAAAAAGTTCATATAACAGAGAGAAAGGGAGAGTTTCCAATTTCATCTGCACCAAGTATAAACACACTTAAGTTATTGGTTCTGGTGGGTTTTCCGGGCTGTCTGTTTATTTGTAAAGTCTATTTGTACTCAGTGTGTAACAGACTTCCCTCTGTGATACAGCTCTGAAGATGCCAGCCACAGATGCAGGCAAAACGTTAGGAACAAGATCCACCAGACCATGGCCACACAGCCCGGAAAACCCACCAGAACCAATTGAATCCGGTCATGAAAGCCTTCGACAATACACACTTAAGTTATTATTTGCTCTCAATTACAATTGTAAAATTAATTATTATAACTTACAAGCTGCCTACTTTTATCTATTATATCTATTTTCTTGCTCTTCTGCTTCTCAAGTCCACAAATAATCAATTCATTTTTTTCCTGTTTTATGCAAATATCTATCAGGGGTTTCCAATTAACCATGAATATAGATAAATTCTTTTCTGTAATCAAAGAAGTAAGTTTAGCCATTTCTGTTAATTCCAAGCACTTCACAAGCCATTCTTCTGTTGCACGTATCGATGAAGTTTTCCATTTTTGTGCATATACTATTCTTACTGTTGATGTCATATATAAAAACAAAGTTCCATTTTTTTTCAAGCTGTCTGTACATAAGACCCAAAAGAAACACCTCTGGTTTATTAGTCTTTAAAATCTTCTGAATTGTTTAATGTATTTGTATCCAAAAATTTAAACTTTGTTACAGGTCTACCATAAACGATAAAAGGTCCATTCATGATGATCATATTTCCACAGCAAATCTGAAATGTTTTTATACATCTTTGCCCATTTCTCCAGTGACAGAAACCAACAATGCATTATTTTATAAACATAAAACTAGAACTTAATGTAAATGTAAGCCCTTTAACCACATATTCTTCCATTTGTATATTATGCCCAAAGTTGATGGCCATTTTGTCATACACTCTTTCACTCCTCCTTTTGTGGCAAATCTCAAGAAAAGCTTGTACATTTTAACAATATATTTGTTATTATGTATAGCTTCACTTCAAATTCAATCTAAGGCCCTTTCCGCACTGTGGAAAGGGCGCCCCTGCACCGGCAGGAATCCTGCTGGTGGAGGGGTGGGGGCCGTTCACACGGGAGTGTGCGAGCGGGCCCCGCAGAGGCTGGCACAGAAGAGGCGACTCCCCACGGAGCCACCTCTTCCCCGTCCCCCCCACACTCACCTCGTCGTCCTGCGTCGCCCTGCTGGACTACTAAGACCCGCCCACGCTGCCCTCCGACCTCCAGGGGTCGGAGGACAGCGAGGGAGGGTCTCAGAAGTCCAGCAGAGTGACACAGGATGACGAGGTGAGGGGGGGGGACGGGGAAAACAGCGTGTTCCCAGCAGTGCCATTCGCACCGCGCTGGCGGGAACACGCTGTTTTTAAAAAACCTCCCTCCAGGAGGGAGGTTTTGGGGGGCAGCCTGACGCCGCTCTTGGGGAGGTGGAGGGAAGCCAGGTCAGCTCTGCTGCGTTTCAGCAGCGCCGCCTGTGCAAACGGCGCCTTAGGGAAGGCATTTTTGCCATCCCTAAGGCGTCGTATTTGGGCCATGGGGAAACGGTCTCAGAGTCTTCAAAAGCATGAGATTTTTAATCTATTTTAAATCTCTCTAATAGCAGTACATTAAAAGACCAGTTATAAATGTTTTCTTCTACTAATAATTGATCTCTTAATTTCATTTTACAAGTCCCTTGTGAAAAGTCTAAAATGTCACAGTTATTCACCTGTTTTCAAATATTTCAAATGCTTCTTGTGGTGAAAGTCATCTCGGTGTTTTTGACAGTTTATGTTTTAACTTATTCCATATTCTCAGAATGGCATGCCTAGTGTAATGATTATTAAAACCTTTATTAACTTTAACTTTATCATATCATAAATAGGCATGCCATCCATATCTCAAATCATGTCCTTCTAGATCAAACATTCTTCTATTTCTCAACATAATCCATTCTTCCAACCAAACCAAAGCTGCAAAATATAGTTTCAAATCAGATAAACCTAGACTTCCTCTTTCTTTTGCATCTTGCAATATTTAATATTTAATTCAAGGTTGTTTCCCTTGCCAGACAAAATTTTATATATCCTTCTGCCATTGTTTAAATGGATTATCATTTGCCAACACCGATATGTTAACAAATCAAACAAACATTCATTCTGAATGCAACAGCTGTAGATCACAATTTCACAACTGCCTTGTTAATATAATTGAGCGAGCCTTTAGCTAGCATCCTGTGTTAGGGTGAAAATAGATCTTCCATTTCAAGAATAGTAGAAGTGGATCAGTCTCTGCTCTTCAAACATACATCTGAGTTTTGTGATTGCTGATTTGGGGGATCAGGGAGAAGGAGAAATGTTCCCCAGACTTACTGCATGGCTCAATCTGAGCTGCAGAAAAGTTGGTTGTAGTATACGCCTGCTTGCTAGTACCCATGACATCACTAATGCATCTCCTCCCACAAATCCCTGAACATTTCTGAGGTTGTATTGTCAAAGGCTTTCTCAGCCAGAATCAACTGATGGTTGTGGTTTTTCCAGGATGTGTGGCCATGGTCTGGTACAGGGGTAGGGAACCTTTAACACTCAAAGAGCCATTTGGACCCGTTTTCCACGGGAAAAGAAAACAGTTGGAGCCGCAAATAATTTTTGACATTTAAAATAAAGATAACACTATATATATTGGGGTTGTTTTACCTTTTACTCCGCTCATTCTGAAAAGCGCATGGATAGGGCGGGCAAGGATGGGGCCAGCAGCTCAGCGTTGCCGGCCGCCAGGAAAGCGCCCACCCCACTCAAACAGGGCGGGCGAGAGGGGAAGCCCGCGGCGCGGCCCAGCCGGCCACGAGCCATTGGTACGCCTGCCCTGCTGCCTGCAGGGCGGGGAAGGATGAAGCCGGTGGCTCAGCCTCGCCGGCCGCCGGGAAAGCACTCACCCCACTCCAACGGGCGGGTGAGAAGGGAAGCCCGCGGCGTGGCCCAGCCGACTGCGGGCAGTTGGTGCGCCCGCCCTACTGCCTGCAGGGCGGGCAAGGATGGGGCTGGCGGCTCGGCTCGTGGAGCCGCAGTGCAAGGGCAGAAGAGCCGCATGCGGCTCTCGAGCCGCAGGTTCCCTACCCCTGATCTAGAAGATGAGGTGGGAAAACAGGGCCATGCACCTTCTTGGAAGAGGAAAAAACTGAAAAATACAATTCTTGACTTGCTGAGAGAAACAGAGAGAGATGCAAAGCTGAGTTCACATCACAAGTGAAAGCCTTTTGTAACCCCAGTGTGACCGGTTTTCAAATGTTTTCAACTGCTTTCATCATTCACAAAATAAGATCCAAGAGTATGATATGAGAACATACATTATTACAAGGCCAATAAATGGGACATAATTTGCTTTTTATTATATATGAACCACACAGTGGTGTTTTCCACTTGGAGACAGGCCTGTGTGGTTTCCCCATGCTGCTGCAGTTGCCGACACAGTGCAATGACAATCAGAGGTGTATTTGGAATGGGGCAGGCAGGGCACTTGCCCTAGGCCTCCCTTGAAAGGGGGCACCATGGCCCATGCCACTGCTAGACAGGCCTGGCTAGACAGGCATGGCAGATGGAGATGGGTCAGGCAGTTGAGCCTGGGCAGCTGCAAGTGGGTTACAGACAACAGAATTACACCTTCCTCCTAGGTCTCCACCACCAGGCAAATATCTCTCACCTTGACAGAAGTAGACACCAGAGGGCCGGCTGCAGTGGGCAGAGATGGGCTGGACAGGCAGCAGGGGAAAGCTATGCAGAAAGGGCCCAGGAACTCACGAACTTTCACACTGCAGACTGCACCGCTCCTCCTCCCTTCTCCATCACTCTCTGCACCTCTTCTCCCCCCCCCCCCCCCCCCGCCATCCACTGCCTGGATCACGCTCCTTCGATTGCTCTCAGTACCTCTCCTAATATTATGGTAACATCTAACAGCTGATATTATGGTGATCTAAAAGATGTGTGTCAGGTGTTTGGAGAGGGGTGCCATTTCAGAGCTTGCCCTAGGCACTGTTTTCCATAGAGGACAATGAAGCTTCCACATGGCACGTTCCTCTGTAGTTTCCCTGCCCCAGTCCCATGGCAGTGTACTCCCAGGCCTTTTCTTAAATTGGCAGTCGAATATGATTATACGGAGGACACCTTAACGGAGGATTAGAATGCTTGATAGTGTCTTTTGTAAATTGTACTGTAAGTTTGCTTCTGTCTTTAAAGTCCTGGGCAATGGCTTGCCTCTTGGCATTTAAAAATCAGATACCAGTAATTAATGTTTATATTCCTCCCTATTCTTCTCCTTTTTATTATGATTGTTGTTGACTCAACTTGGAAGATTAACTTCTAGAAATTGAAACTAAACATCCAAAGGTGAAGATTATGCTGTTAAGAATATCATTACACTAATCCATTTATCAGATTCTCTGAATTCCCAGCTTACATTTTTAAAAAAAACCTTCTTTCATTGCAGAGATATGCTTTTCTCCTTATATCTCTGCAATGAAACAAGCGAGAGACTTTCTTTAAAAAAAAAAACCCTGAAAGCTAAAGATTCAGAGAGAAAAAAACAAATTGCTATAATGTTATAACAGCATTTGATTGCTGTTTTTTAAAATCCCTATTTGCAGAGGGTGAAATAGCAACCACAGGGACCAGAGTAGGGAAATGTGGGCAGAACTCAGAAAATTCAAACTTTCCTGCCCATGCTGCATTCATCCAGACTTTGATGCAATCTTTCCAAAAACTTTGCAGCAAAGCAGGTCGAGGAAAGATCAGAGAAAAGCTAGGAAAATCCAGGAGGTTATGAAAGCACCACGTCACATTGTGGCAGTGGCATAGCGCCAATGGGATCGGCCAAGGCAAATAACCTTAAGGAAAAGTTGTGGCCCTTTCTGCACGGGCGGTTTATGGCAGCCTGGGGACAGCAAAAACGCCGTCCCCAGGGAGCCATTCACACAGGGAACGCAGCTGCTTCGCAGCCGCGCCGCCCTCGCATCGCCCGACCAGCACGAAGCCGCCGTTTCCCAACCTCGCTTGGCAAACGGCGGCTTGTTGGGAAACGGCGGCTTCCAGGCGCCTTCCCTCCCCCCCCGACCGGGCGACTCACCTGGAGCAGTCGCGCAGGGCAGGGGGGCGTGTCCCCTGGACTCGGTGACGTGCCAGAGGGCCGCAGGACCTGTAAGTCGCTCTGATGATGGCGCAGAGCTGCGCCGTCGTCTCAGCCGATTCTGGGACCGTCCATGAGGGGTCGGGTCGGCGTGGATTGCGCCGACCCGACCCCTTCCACCTCCGTGTGGAAACGGCCTGTGAGAAAGAAAACCACATTTGTTAACTATTTCCAGTCTGGCAGCATAGGAGTGTCCTTATTTTTCAAAGTTGCTGTGTTTAAGTACAGTGACATTTAGTTACACTGGGCTCTCATTTGTACACAGAGGTCTATGCCTATAACTCCCACCATCTCACCCTGTAGACCACACTGAGGTACATGCGACTACCACCAAAACTGCTGCCAAGAATGTAAAAACAGACTCTTCCAATGTTTAGAGATTGGTATTCAAACAAACTGCAATTTAATGGTCTCTACAGAAACTTGGAGATGGTCTGCTTTTTCCTGCTCTTATCTGGCAGGAGAGAACTTTAACACGGCTCTGTGTTGATAAATGATCCACTACTCAGTAACTGTGGCTTGCCAAGATAGTTGAGATTTCATGGAGGATAATTTCTGGCAGAAGCAGCAAGTCATTAGCCTGATATTTAAGAAATGAACTGAGAAACTTGTCGCTGAAACTTGCCGCTGAAGAGAGCGTGGTATCACATCCAGCTCCCCCCACCCCCCAGGCTCTCGTCACCTCACTGCATCTCCTCAAATTATGCACCGTAAAATTATATAGCTGTCATGTCGGAACTTTAGGATTCATGCCATCTGGCTGTGTTAGTGAAATGGGGTGGGCCCAGGGTCAGAGCACCCTGAAAGGGAAAGGGGCTTGGGAAAAATCAGTAAAACTTAATTACTGTTATCTGTTCACTCTCCCAGGCTGACAAAGGATAAGCCCCATATCATCAGGAATTCACTAGTTATGAAGGCATTCAACATACAGGTTTAAGATGTAAGCAAGTGTAAGGTAAACCCAAATGTGAGTCAGCTCTCTCCAGGACTCAACCCCAGAACCTATTTGTATTCCTCTTGTCAACAAACAGTGCATAGAGGCCAACATCTTCCCCTGAGGTGTCCTCTTAGCACTAGTATTCACAGGTCCTCTGGCTCTGAACAGGGATCCTCCTGTTACCATGACTAGTTAATGGACACCATGGCCAACTCCCCACAGGGAAATTAAATCTAGATAAAACCAAGTTTCAAAACAAACTGCACCTTTTCATCGAGGTTTCAACCTCCCCACCGCAGCATGTTTCTACTGAAGACATCTAGGCCTATCTCAGATGCAATAAATGTTACAATCCCCACTACCATGCGATCGGCTTGGCAGGTCTGTTCTGATACCAGTGATGGCGAACCTTTTCAAGACCGAGTGCCCAAATTGCAACCCAAAACCCACTTATTTATTGCAAAGTGCCAACATGGCAATTTAACCTGAATACTGAGGTTTTAGTTTAGAAAAAATGGTTGGCTCCATGGCGCACGTTACTTGGGAGTAAGCTTGGTGAAGCAAACATGCAATGCTTTGAATGGGTGAATCACAACCCTATGTTACCCTGGCCATAACACCTAGGAGAGTTAATCAGAAGCAAGCCCCATTGCCAGCAACCGAGCTTACTCCCAGGTAAAGGATCGTGCCCAGGCTAGCCTAGATGTGTGTGGGGGGGTGATTTTCCGCCCCCCCCCCCACATGATGAACTCTGTGCACGTGTGCCAACAGAAAGGGCTCTGAGTGCCACCTCTGGCACCCATGCCATAGGTTCGCCATCACTGTGATAGGCTGTCATGCCGTGTTGGGGCGGGACCTATTTTTTCGTGAAAAAACATGCTCACATCAGCACGTCAGTGCATCAGCACGTCAGCACAGTATCCCCACCCAAGCTTCTTTCTTCTGATTGAGAACTGCACCGCGTAGTCTCGTTGGCACCTAATTTAAAAATTATTTTTTGTTTGGATCGGGACAGAGTGCTTATCTCTGCTTAGGCAGTGTAAAGTTTGTGCAGAGGGCTACTCTTGTACAGCTCACAGTTGGCACAGAGGGCAACGCTCTGCTTTATACAATTTACATTTGGCACAGTTGGCATAGAGGGAGAACCTCATTTGCAGGACTTAACATGCCTCTGGATCTTGATGTGACAGAGCTGCTGGTCCTGATCCTTCTGTTGTCCCGATATATCGTTAGATCAGTTCTTGTTTCCTCGTTCTCACATTCACTGAAACCAAAAACAAAAACAAAAACAAAAAAAGCTGCATGCGCATCGTGCACAGCCCGCCACACACTGATTGGCTGTAAGGCATTTGCGTCACTCTCTACGGTGGGAAATTTGAACCAAGATTAGACACCACCACCACCACTTCCCGATCCTCCCCTCTGAACTGGATTGGAGACGTGTTTTTTTTAAGTTCACTTTCAAACAGGTTCGGAAAAAACATGGGATAAGGGGAGGAGCACCAGAACTGGGATGAATCTGTGTTCAGCGGTTCGGCTGCGGGGAGATCTCGATGAAACCTGGATAAATCGGGTCAGTATCACGGCATTAATCACCAGTGGGGATATCGTCCATTAATCCGCCCACTTTTAAAGTCATCCATGCCTGTGGATACTACATCCACTGGCAGTGAAATGCCCCATTTTATTACTTATTGAGTAAAGGAGTCTTTTCTTTTGTCTCTCCTGCATCTATTACCATCAACTTCACTAGGTACTCATGGGTATAGTATTCTGGGAAAGAGAGAAAAAGTTATCTCAGTCCACTTTCCCGCCCCATGCATAATTGTATAACTCTCTATCATGTTCTCCCTCTGTTGTCTTTTTTTTCTAAACTGAAAAAACACAGACGCTATAGCCTTTACTTGTAAGAAAAGTACTCCAATTCCGTAACCATCAATCTCTTAATCCACTCCAGGCACAGGTAAGTCATAAGAACATAAGAACTAGCCTGCTGGATCAGACCAGAGTCCATCTAGTCTAGCACTCTGCTACTTGCAGTGGTCCACCAGGTGCCTTTGGGAGCTCACATGCAGGATGTGAAAGCAATGGCCTTCTGCTGCTGCTGCTGCTGAGCACCTGGTCTGCTAAGGCATTTGCAATCTGAGATCAAGGAGGAACAAAATTGGTAGCCATAGATCCAGAATAAATAACTGTCCCATACACATTTACTCACTGCATGGGGAGGAAAAACAAGCACAAGCCTGCTGCACTGTCCCCTGCCTGTAGGAAACTGCCTGGCCATCTGCCTAGTGTGACTGCACAGGAAGTGACCCCACATATACCCTCTCCCATGATGAGCAATGCTGCTTTCAGAATATTGCTGGTGACAGGAAAGGGCATTTTTAGAAAGTGGGTGAGGCCAAGTGGAACCTCTGCACAACAAGGCTACTGATTGGCCACTGGAGATTTGATTGCTTGTATGAATTTTAAAAAATATTTTGGCAGCAGCTGCCACCGCAGCACTAAGATCTTCACTGTATGGTTGAAGGTATGCTGGGGCAGTCATTTTGTCGCAGGGCCCACAATATTGTATCGGAATTCCAAAGGTGCCTGCAGTCTCAAAAAGGCTGGGGATTGCTGACCTCGACAGTGATGATGGGAAGGCAGTTTCCTACAGAGGTCTGGATGGGAGTAGACTGGCCTTGGACAAAGTCTGTGCAATTCATGAGGCAACAAGTCATACAGGCACCTGGCAGCTATTTGAAAAGCCCCACCAGATGCTCAGTAAACTTCCTGGTTGTATTTCCTTTTAGATATTTAAAAAATAGGAAAGGTATCAAGCATTGGGTTCTTCATAGTATTTAGCTGGCCCATTGCACTCAGTTGGCTCACAAATGACTGGTCTACAAGCATCACTTAAATGAATGTACACACAATCATCTGACCATATCCCTTCGAACAAGGTCCTCCACTTGTTGACCCACTACAATATATATTAATCTCATCTGCTACAGCTCATTAGGTCTGCCTTTCTAGATCAAGGAACAATCAAAGAGATATATATATTTTAAAAAACCTTCTTATATAATAGTACAGAATTCATATATGAGAATGTAGTATTGGTTAATGGCCAAAAGGCCCATCGGCTTGGATTAGGCTACAAGTGCCAGTATGATCTAGTGGTTAGAATGTTGGAATAGGATCTTGAAGACCTGGATTCAAGTCTCTATACTGCCCTAAATGTCAGTGGATGATCCTAGGCCAGACACTCTCTTCAGCCTGACTTACCTCACAACGTTGCTGTAGGGGTAACATGCAAAGGAAGCTCTCCCTTGAGCTTTTTGGAGAAAGAGCAAGATAAAAAAGGCAGCAGGAAATAAATGAACAGTAGAAAGAAACTTGGATGTAAGATTCCTCTTTGCTAGTACCAATATGTGCTTATAATGTGCCCAATAACATCAAAAGTTACAGGAACTCCATGAACATCAAAAGATTCCTACTTTCCCATATCGAACTGTGCTGGTAAGTATTATCTAACACTATAAGCTTGGGACAACTTGTGAATGAAAGGAAAGAAACAGTTGAGCTCTGGGGCAATGGAAGCTGGTGTCAGTCTGACATCTCCCTGACAGAACAGACCCCCATTGTTAGCTTTAACAGTGGACAGCTTCCTGAACATGGCAACCTGGAGTCTTCCTACTGCAGAAGTCAGCAAACTCCATCTATTAATGCTGGGTTAATCATTGTCCCATATGGCCAAGAGGAAGGAAAGAGGGACAGAGCACAAGAATCAGATGAGAAGGATGGGCAGCCAAAACAGAGGCTTCTGAAGGCTTCAAAATGTCATTCAGCCCCATGAGATGGATTGGCCTCTACACCCTATTGTTTCTATCTTACTGATCTATTGCAGGTAACAAAATGTGGGTAGAATCATCCCAGCAAGAAACCCTATTCTTCAATTTAGATTAAAGCAGAGCAGTTCCTCTCATACTAAACTGTGCCTTATGATCTAGCTCTGGTTTCTAGGAATCTGAAATCCATAGCAAGAAAACCAGTGTTTTATCATTGTGGGTCCTTACAACACAACATAAATTATATTGGTGATATGATTAACAGATCTACTAAATAAAAGAGATGGAAATAAATGGCTATTTCCCCACATTTTGCAAAGGACAGCCAATGCAAAATGTTTGCCTTCCCAGAATCAGCTTTTGAGAAGAAGGCCCAGGCAATGAGCAAGAAAATAGAACAGTAACAATGAGCTAGTGAGCTGCAGTCTGGGTGAATGGCAGCTGCTCTCTGGAAACTGAAGCTGACACTCTGGCTCATTCCGCACATGCAGAATAATGCACTTTCAAACTGCTTTCAGTGCTCTTTGAAGCTGTGCTGAATGGCAAAATCCACTTGCAAACAGTTGTGAAAGTGGTCTGAAAACGCATTATTTTGCATGTGCGGAAGGGGCCTGAGACAGGAGTAAGAATAAGTCATTTTGACAAGCCACAGGAACAAATATAACAGGGGACAAGTTGCCACCATCAGGTGCAGATTTTGGGGGCCCACGCTGCACAAGTCTAAAACAAATAAATTTGGATCCTACATTATATGAACACAACAGCACTCAACACAGTTCCATTTGGGGATGCAATGACAATGTACCCAACACAGGCAAAGCCGAGCTTGAGGGTTGTTTCAGCCCAGGAATTCATTCACACATTCATTTACAAGACACCCAGCAAATCAACAGTCAGCCATTAGAAAAATGGTCACGAGTACTGAAGCCATTTTCTTGTATAAAAACCCATCAGATATGGCATGGCTTATATAAGATTTGATGAGGGCTGTTGTCTGTGTGGTATCTGATGGGTTTTTACAGATCGAGAAAGTGGTTCCCGAAATGGATTAAGTGCTAATGAGCATCTTTTAAGCACCTGACAGTCACTTTGCCAGATTGCTTGTGAACTCACAGAGGAATTCATAGGCTGCAACAACCCCCGAGCTTCCTTTCCCTACCTGTGCAGAGAACACCGTCAAATTTTATCTCCAGTGACACTTCTGGAAGCTGCCCCCTGATGTTTGTATCCTAGAATAGAACAGAACAAGAGTTTTAGAAGCAGAATAGCATTGCTATGTAAGTGTTTCTTTTCTCCCATGACTATTCATGCACAGTGCACTTTATGAGCATGAGCAACATGAGATCAGAAAGACATTGCTTCTTTCTGCATTCACTGTCATCAGATAATGGGTGTCCTGGCTGGGGTTTGAATAGGTGTGTGTGCCAAGTGCCATCAAGTCACAGCTGACTTGTACTGACCGCCGCAAATGAGAAGCAGAGGTGGTTTGCCACTACCATCCTCTCAGATCCTTCCTTGGAGGTCTCCTTTCCCAGTACTGACCCTGTTTAGCTTTTGAGATTGGGGTACGTGGTGCCGCCTTCCCTCTGGGGTTTATATAGTCCATAGGAAAGTGTGACTGCAGACTTACTGTGCAATCCAAAGAGCAAGACTGGAGCTGCACTGAAAGTGGGTGGAAGTATTGTGCCAGCATTGATACTACCAGCATCATGAAACCTGGCATGGATACTAATACCAAGGGACTTATCTTGGCAGCCAGTTGCTGCAGCTTCTAAACCTGGAAGCTGGGCCCTGTGGTGACTGGCCACCACTACAAATGTCCACATGGCATGGAAGGAGGCATTCCAGGAAAGTTCCCGGGGCAGGGCTGACTTAGTTGGCTCCCAAAGGACCTGTGGCCCAAAGGAGTTATGGCCCTTCAGTGGCACAGACTTATGCCTCCAAAAAAGGTGGTGGAAGTCATTTTTTGCTAGGGCTTTCCCAAGGAAGAAAGGTGTTTCTCCTTCTCCTCCAGCATGCCACCAATTGCCTCTTTGGAGTCAGCATGGCGACATCATCCCCGGCCGCCACGCTACCACCACCACCCCCTTTGGATTGGGCCACCCATATCTTACACATCACTAGGGCTTGGGAACAGTGATTGGCCACTGACTACATTTTTCTCTAT
Organism: Sphaerodactylus townsendi; assembly: GCF_021028975.2. Taxonomy (NCBI): domain Eukaryota; kingdom Metazoa; phylum Chordata; class Lepidosauria; order Squamata; family Sphaerodactylidae; genus Sphaerodactylus; species Sphaerodactylus townsendi. Next base: position 108,903,525 of record NC_059429.1, read on the forward strand.
CGCATGCAGCACTCATGCAGCCTCTTCCTGTGCCAAGCTATTCCAGCTCAATGCTGATGTGGCCCACAGACTTTGCTCTGCCAGCTTATGTACCACTTAGGCTGGCTGACAGAGGCGTCACTAGGGAAAATCGAGCCCAGTGCAAAATCTAAGTTTTGTGCACACACACACACACACCCCCGTGCCCACCAGTGGGCAGCCGCCAAGACATAGCTGGGCCATACTGCACTCGGTGTGCACTCTTTTTTTCCTGCACCAATCCTCCAGGTTCCCTGCCCTCCAACACCCCAGTGGGGTCGCATAGCCCCGCCCCCACTCACTGCATAACCCCGCCCCTTGCATGTCCCTGCTGCCAGCTCCTGCTCTCCCCAGGGCCTGCACAGACCCCGGGATGGTGGAACAGAGGCATATCTAGGGAAAATGGAGCCCAGGGCATAATCTGAGGGGTTTTTTGGGGGGCGGGGCTGATCTGCTGATCTCACGGAGGAGCGCACAGGTCTATCGCTGGGCAGGCAGGAAGGAGCCCAGGTCTACCAATTGGACAGGCAGAAAGGGACCCAGGTCTACTGCTTTGGAAGGCTGGAAGGGGCTCAGGTCTACTGCTGAGCAGGCCAGAAGGGGTTGAGTCGGCTTGCTGGCACGGGCTCTGGCTCCGGAGGATCAGCACCCTCCCTCGACCTGTGGCATCCACCTTAAAGGGAGAATTTGGGGTTCCTAGTTTAAACACCATTGAAAGTGATGCTGTTTGGGGATGGATTCTCTCCCCCCCCCCCCAAAAAAAAGAAACAGCATCACCTTCAATGTTGTTTAAACTGGGGACCCCAGATTCTCCCTTTAAGGTGGATTTAAAAGAGAATCTGGGGTCCCTAGTTTAAACAACATTGAAAGTGATGCTGGAATCCACCCCCAAACAGCATCACTTTCGATGGTGTTTGAACAAGGGACACCAGATTCTCCTTTTAAATCCACCTTAAAGGAAGAATCTGGGGTCCCCAGTTTAAACAACATTGTAAGTGATGCTGTTTGGGGGTGGATTCTCCCCCATGCTGAAACAGCATCACTTTCAATGTTTAAACTGGGGACCTCAGATTCTCCCTTCAAATCCATGTCAAACGGGGTGGATTTAAAAGGAGAATCTGGAGAAATTTTTTGGGGGGTGCCTGCTGTCAGGGGTGCAATTGTTAAGTTAGCGGCACCAAAATTTTGGGGTATTTTTAGGAGACTCTCCTGATGATACCATCCCGGTTTGGTGAAGTTTGGTTCAGGGGGTCCAAAGTTATGGACCCTCAAAGGTGTAGCCCCATCTCCTATTAGCTCCCATTAGAAACAATGGGGGATGGGGACACCCATTTGGGAGTCCATAACTTTGAACCCCTGAACCAAACCTCGCCTGAGTGGTATTATCTGGAGAGTCTTCCAAAAAATCCCTGAAATTTTGGTGCTGCTAGCCTAAAAACTGTGCCCCATGCAGGCCAAAAACTGAAAAAAACACTTAAAAATACAAAAAAACCCTGAATTTTTTGTGCCCCCCCCCGGTGTGTGCCTGGTACAATGTGCACCCCCCCCCCAGCCCCCAGGTAGCTAAGCCTCTGCTGGCTGACTAGTCATTATGTTGGCACAGGGCTTAGTCACCATAGTTCTCTCAGTCTTGAGCTTAGTATCAAACCAGGTTCATAAAAAGCTTTGGTCATGGTTATAGGTTTGTGCTGCTGGTACAATCCCCCCACTTTCATGTACACATGCTTTTAATTTCTCCAACCAAATTCAGAGTTTGGCTCATGATACAAACTGTCAGTGCAAAATGGCAGGTATAAATTTAAAAATCACTGTTGTAAATTGGGCCCTGGACAACATGTTTGCAAATAAAAGCAAAGGAGTGATTTAAATGACAAGGCAATCAATAACATTACAATCAGTTGGCAAAGAAAAGTCTTTGCTTTTATAACTTATTGTAATATTAAACAATACCTACCAAATACAAGTAAATTCCAAAGTGATGAAGATGGCACGTCTTTTCTTTAGGCAATAAATCAAAGTTCTCTGCCCTTCTTGACTACTGAGCTAAGGAACGGGTAGTGGGAAAGATCAGCCAGTTTTAAAGAAAGCACAAAAGGGAATCCAATGAATTCCAGGGCTCAAGATCATTTCATGTTTTTATTATATTACTTTATACATTTCTAAACAGAATCGCACCTTTTGAAACCCATTGACTTCAATGGACTTAGAACTCTAGAGCAGTTAAATAAATGAGCATCAGTCATAGAATTTCTATGTACTAGTATAAGTGCAGGAGCACAATTATCACAATGAGACCTTTATGTTTCTAATAATTGCCATGCATTTGGGAAAATATTACATGGTCATTTATTAGTACCAGATCAATTTGATGTAATAATCACAAAATTGCTCATTTGACATCATCAATATTTTCTCACTGAAATATTACTTTCCTCCAATCCAATCAACATTCATCCTCCGACACTGGGTGTAAAATTTTCTGATTTTGGATATACGTCCACTAAAAAACCTCCAAACACTGTCTTAAGAATCACCTTCATTTTAGTGCCCTGGAAGATTTGTTTTATCATATTGGGAAGTGTTCCAGTGATGTCACAAGGAATCATTAAAAGAAGAAGTCAAAAGGAGTTCTTAGTGATTCACAAGTACTGGGCTCTGTGCATTTGATAGAGCTCTTTTAAAATGTCCGCCTAGAACCACTTTAAATTGGAGCATAAAAAATAGATATTGATTCTCCGAGATGTTATATTTCCACCTATGCCTGCTCAGTATGAAGGTGCTGGAAAACATCAGTCAGTCAAGCCTTGAACTCCACTGCAACAAAAACTCTCCAGTTGTCCTATGTGCATAAAAAGATGAGAAGTTGCATACAAAGTCCCTTGCTTCTGTAAGTATTTTGCTCCCCAGAGATAATTTGGTGGCAGTTGTAGAACAAGGATATGCCTACTGACAAATAAGCCATTACAACTTAGTGCTGGGAATGCATCATCATTTATGTGTTATCCTTTTGTTTGGCTCCTGAGCAATCCCAAAGAAACAAAAGGGGCCTTTTGTTCTGCCGTTGTTAAAGACTGTGGTTCGATCCACACGTAATGTAAAACCAGGGTTTATTTATCTATGACTGCATCTGTAGTTCGCTATAAAAACACTGTGGAGAAAGAATGAGTGGGAACAACATAAACATACATACACATGTTCATGCACCACTCCATTCTGCTGTCTGACCCCCCCACCTGCTGCATCCCATTTCTCCTCATCACACTGGCGCAAAAGCGCAGGCATGACTGCAATTGTGCCAGGACCCATTGCAGCCCTGAAGCCCTCCTTTCCTTTTATTTTTCCATTCTCTGTTGAGCTACACTGTAATGCTTGGCAGGAAAGGGAGAGGCCTTTAAAGCACTGAAGGAAAAAGGTGGCATTGGCTGCAGGCTGCCCTGCATGAGTTTGAAAGTGAATTTTAGTTCTAATCCCTATAAGGTTACCAGTCTAGCAGCTGACAATCCCTGGAGCTTTATGGGGGCAGGCCTGAGAAGGGGTGAATGTCAAATGTCCATGACACTTTAGGAATTTCCTCAGTCTCTATGGTAAAGACCATAAAATTAGGGAAATTCATAGAGTATCATGGATGCTGTGATTTCTGAGTGAGCCCTGAAAATAATGTCACAGTTTCCATGACATTGCTTCCCCCCAATTGTTTCTCCTCTCAGTTGTGGGCAATTGGGACTGGGTCTGGAGTTTGCCCACTGTGGCTGGGAAAATAATAAGCCAACTCCCTCTTCCCCTCACAGCTGAAATAAAACAGGTTTAATTTTAATTCAGTTGCAAAGGGAAAGGCCCAGCAATGCTAGAAGTCATGTCTAAAAAGAGCAGGACATCATGTAGATATTCTCCTTTAATAAAGGGCTTTGTGCTTTCCACACAGGACAAAAAAAACCTGTGTAGCCTGTGGTTAATTTGTGCAACCATTTAGTTGATAGATGATCATTCAAATCCTGCCTTGCCTCAACCAATGCAGGTTTCATTGCCTTCTCTCTCCCCACGATCCAAATAAAGCTGTTATCCTATACAGCATAGTCGCAGAATTGGCCCTGGGGAACAAGTCAGGACAAAGGCAGGATTTCCTATCCATCTATTTATATGCTTCAGTTTTATGCACTACTTGACATGAGCTCTATCCAGACTACTGCCAACACTTGAGGTTTCTTTCTCTTTTCCCCATACCCTTAAGTGTGCCTTGGGAGATATTATTATAGCTTGTGCTGGATGTAGGGATTGATTCAAGAAATGAATTTATTAAGATTTATATAACAGAGCACATTTTGATGTACAGAATACTCAGCCAAGAAAACTAATATAAGTAAAAAATTCAGTACTAATTCTAAGTACTGTCCCTGTCTAAAGAACATTGTGTACTTACCAGGCAAGTTCTGGGAAAGGGAAGACAATTTACCTCACCCTGTAAGGGGGAGAATCCATAAGTGGCTGACTTCAACTGTCATAAGTAAGTGTAACCCCTATGCCCAGAATGGGTTGACCCAGTAAGGGGGTGGAGACTCGGTGCAGCAGAGAGGCTGCAAGAGCTCTTTTGCAGAAGAAGCAAGGCTACCAGACTTGGACCTTGATTTCTATAAGCCCTTAACACCTTGTTAAGGTAATTTCAATATTGTTGGGAGCTACTGGGAAGGTAGTTGTTGTTTTGCTGTGTTGTAAATGTTGGAGTTTATTGTTTCAGGGTTTCTTTTGTGGTTGTAATGGGTGAGAGTTCTCCTGGAAACCTTCATCATGTTGCAACCTGTTCATCAAGCCCTTGGAGTCTTCAGGAGCCAGCCAACTTGCAAGAAGAAATTGGACTTGGCAATATCAGTAGACTGTAAATAGAAGGACTTGAAATGCAACCTGAACAGGACCTTGAATTGTAACGTTAAATGTTGATGTTTAATGTTAATTGTAAAGAGAAGTAAACCATATTGTTGTTTAAAAATTGTTGTTGCAACTCATTCCAAGTACTGCCCCACAGAACTCACAAGCTGAGGTTACATAAGCTCTTAGTTTTCAGAGATTTTTCTCATGCACTGTTACTTGAACTGCTTTCATTGTTCACCTAGTTATTGTACTCTGTACCATGAAGAACTTAAAAGAAATTTTCCAAGGCTTGTGGAAGTATCAGAACTGAGGAACAAGGTGCTCCTCTTTCCTCAGTGAAGACAGGAAATAGTTCAGACCTGCCTCCTTGACAAAATGGCAAGAATCACCCATGCGAAGAGGCCCTCTCCCTCAAAGTGGGAATACCCTGTTCAAAATTCTGTTAGGTGGATTCTACATAGTAGTAATATAACGGGCTGAGGAAGGAAAATATCCCGTTCTGGGAAAGTACTTGGCACAGGTCTCTTCCCCAAAATGGGACTGACCCATTATGTTTCCCTCAACCTGGGTTTTTCAAAAACTGCTAAACTGATAAGTATACTTATCAGAATAATGTAATAAGTGCTGTTGATAGTTTGGTATGTAAATGCATAAGCTCATTAAGTGAGTGTTAAAATTGAAAACGGAACAATGTTATAATGTATCATGATTTTGCAAACATGTCATGATTCATTTTCGGATGTATATGTGTATATTTATAATTATAACCATAATAAAACAAATTTAAAATGCAAAAAAAACCTGCTAAACTAGCAATCTTTTCACCCAAATCAAAATGCAGGAGGCAGGGGAAGCTAGAAACGATCAATCAAACTGCAGCCAAACAGGAACAGCCAATAAGAATGCAGAAAAAACTGGATGGCTCTTTGGATTCAAATGTTTTCATGGGTTGTAGTAGGTTCGGGTGAAAGAAAACAGATTATTTCCCCTGACCTCAACTTGATTCCTTCACACAAAAAACAGGCATCCATGCAAAGGAAAGAAACGGACTTGGATTCAAAAATAATGGCTGCAACCAGTTTTTATTTTATTTCGCAGAATCCACTTGACACCTCCTTTGGCTGCTCTGTTAACTAGGGTTGCCAGCTTTGGGTGGAGAAATCTGGAAGTTTAAAAATTCTAAGGTATGGAGGAATTTGGGGGAGGGAGCATGGGGAGGGACTTCAGTGGGGTACAATGCCATAGGCCCCTTCCGCACACGCGTTTTCAAACCACTTTCACAACTGTTTGCAAGTGAATTTTGCTATTCCGCACAGCTTCAAAGAGCACTGAAAGCAGTTTGAAAGTGCATTATTTTGCATGTGCGGAATGAGCCATAGAGTCCACCCTCCATAGCATCTATTTTCTCCAGGGGAACTGATCTCTCTCTCAGCTGGAGATTAATAATAATAGTGAGATACATCACCTGTAGGTTGGCAACTGAACACTTAACTGAGGTTTTCTCAGCCTTACTTTCTTAGCATTGTTTATGTCATACTTCCCTTTTATCCAGCTTCTCTAACTGACCCTAACAGATTCTACCAGAGTATAACTGATGCTTCCGTGCCTTAGAATTTTTAAACTTCCACCAGCCAGGCACACAGCTTCCCAACCTAACCAACCACAAGCAGCTGCAGCAGCAGCAGCATCAAATCCATTATGCTAAGTAGCATATCAGGCAACAAGTGCTCTCCAACGTTTCCGGTCTTGGGCGAGTATTTCAGCCTCTTCCCTTGTAATATTCAATGCCTTCAGTTCTTGTTCGAATGTTCTTCTGTGTTTTGGGGATGTCCTCGCTGTCTTTCGGTATCAGGAAGTATCCACCTCATTGCCGTCTTTGGGATCCAGCCATTCTCTGTGAAGGATGTGTCCAGCCAGTCGAAGACTGCTGTGTGCCATTATGGTATGGAGTTTGCACATGCCGCTCCTTTGGAGCACCTCTTCGTTAGTGATGTGGTCATAATGTAGGATCATGCAGAATGTTTTCTAGGGACTGAGAGGAGTGGGGGCAGGGGCAGGGTCCTTGAGTTTCTCTATTGCAAATGGTTTCTTTGATATGGCCTTTCTTATGTTTCAGAGCTTGAGCGTGCCTTTCTGTAGACCCTTGCATCACGCATTGCTGACCTCCACCTCTGGCTGATACAGATGGAGTTGATTTCATTGAAGGTTTTCCCATCTGGTGACCGCCAAGTGTTCTTGTGGATCCTCCAGTGTTGGGAATATGTGTTCCCAATACACAATCTATTGTGTTCACAGACAACAGCACAAGCAAGCCAACTCAATAAGCAAGTTCCAACTTATTCATTCCAAACTCTCTCTCTCTCTCTCCTCTCAACAGACTTTTGTTGTGGGCCTTCTTAACTTTACTGGTTGTTGTTCAGCTAAAGCCCTCATTTTGTCAGTTGCTGTAAAATGTCAAAATATGGAAATTTGGTTGTTCCAGGAACAGCTGGAAGATACACAGAGAAGCTTTTCAGAAATGACCAACCAGAGGTTCTGATGGCAGCAGGAAAGGGGCAAGAGCAATCACCGAATGGACAGAACAGTCAGCTTGACTGGTTGCTGGCAGACTGTATACAGGCCCACCTCATCCAGTGAATGCATAACATTTATTAGCCTGACAGATCGGGAAAAGGAAAATTAATCTTCCAATCATGTATGCATTTATGTTATCAAACCAGGATGCTTCCAAAACTTGCTCAGGCTTCATAAGCAGAGGGGGCTACATGGTAATAGAGTAGTTATCAAAAGCACCTCTATAACATCTCCATGGCCCAAACATAGTGGATCCATAATATTATTAAGCAAATGCACTTGGATGATTTTAGAGATTGGGACAAAATGCACAGGAAGAGGCCTGGTATACAGCAGCAGTAAGCAGCTGCAGAAGAAGCAGATGGTGGCACCTGGATCATCAGATGTTTTAGCACACATATTCCTTTCTTTTTTTAAATCATGCTCAGAGCACAGCGTGGGAGCTCGTGAAGGTGTGAAAATCACAGGGAACCATAGCGATGCCAGTCAATATTTGGCTTGGAACTGAGTTCAAAAGTTCACGTGGCCAGGAGAAACATCATGCTTGCATGGAGAAAGCAGAAAAGGAAAATTAGTGTTCAACGGATTTCATTAAATGCAACCCCTTAAAACTTCCTGTAAACTGCAAATGTTTGAGCCTATGTAAATGTTCACCCAGAAACCTGAAATCACCAAAGGGGAGGTTTACCTGCCACATGTGGGCAAATTGCAAGCTTACAGTGCATATAGTGCATACACATTCACAAATTCATCCTACATTGCTTTGTAGCTGTATTCACTGTTTATATGGCCAGTGTTGCAATCTCCATAGCAGAAGTTGCATTATAAGCTTATAAAAAATGTAGTTGTTTTTGAAAAGTTCCTGCTTTGCTTGGCTTTTGTCTTTCTCATTTAGTGCACCAAGTACCTAGAAATTTGTCTGTTTGCATTTACAAGTCCAACATCAAGTAACTCCATTCTGCAGTGGGGAATTTGGCTCAGTGAAGTGCATAAAATATGAGCATGTAGCTCTCTTTCTTTTTGAAAATATGAATTTTGAAAATGGAGAGATGTAGCAGAGAACTGTGTGTAATTGTTGATAAAATCTCAGAGGCATAGATCCAAGGGGGCAGGGGTGAGCGTGATACCCTGGGCATGCACCCTTGTGGGGGTGTGGCGAGGGTGTTCCAGGGGCATTCCGGGGGCGTTCCAGGGCTGGGCGGGGCATTCCGGGGTGGGGCGGGGGCAGAGGATGCACCAGTGCACCTGGTGCTTTCCCCCCTTGCTACGCCTCTGTAAATACTCCTTGGGGAGGGAGGGTGGAAATGGTTTTATCATTTTAAGAGTGGTCCAAAAGGTCTTTACCTGCTGCCGTAAGACAGTGGCAGAAATACAATACTTTTTGTACTGTACTTAATCTGTAATATTGCTTCAGGATTATTTGATTTTAAAGGGGGTTGAAATCTTTAACACACACAACTGCATTGGATTGGATGCATTCTGCTAAAGATGTGGCTTTCCTCTGGACCAATATCCCTGCCCTTTACTAGTGAACAGAGGCAAACATTTCTGACTATTCCAAAGTATCAGAAATTATAAAAATCAGATTCATTATTTTAGCTAAAAGAATTCAGAACCCATGTGATTCAAATCAAAATTAGTTATTATCTGCATATCCTTGTCCGAGGAGGAGCTGTAAGTTAAAAATAAAAGGTGGTTCTACAGGTTTGCAAAATAGTCTTTTTGAAGTTGCTAGTGCCTGAGATATCATCAGTATCCCCTCATTGCTCTAGCCCCTTAAGTAATTTTAATTTTTTTTCTTAAGTAGAAGATGGACATATGGATGCACGATATATGTGTGCTACTTTTTTAAAAAAGTGGGCTGACAGCTTGAACCAACAAGAGTGAGAACTGCTACTTCTGATGTTTTGCATTATCAAAGATAAGCATCATCAAATATAAGCATCCTTGAAAAATGGGCAGTGTAATCCAGAGGCCATGCCAGCTGAAGACAGCTCGACTATGCTGCCTCCAGAAGGCTTTCAGGTGGCATAGGGAGGCAGCAAAATTAAAAACAGCAACCTGGAAAGCCCTCCAGAGGGCTAAAGGGAGTTATGCCACCTTTTTGGGTGGTGTAAGTCTGAGACACATGCCAGGGCATTCCCAGCTCAAAACCCTGGTGAAAGTTGATTTTAGTCGGCTCCACCCCCTGGAACACCCCTAGCTCACCCCCAGCCATGGCAATGGCTAGGTTTAGGATGGCTTGGTGAGGCACAGGCATTTTCAGGTTGGGTCACTGCCAAGCTGTGTGGCATCCACCCATCTCCCAGTTTGCCCCCTCTGCTGGCGTAAGTGCTACTTATGCCAGCAGGATGGGCAAAAGTGCCGGTGCAACCCCACACCAGCTCCACAGCAGTGACATATCAGGGAGGAAATTGCACCTGGGGACCTGCTCCAGGCACCCCCATGCCCCACCGCACCCCCATGGCCCCCTACACTAAGGGGCAAGGCTCAGGAGTGGTTCACCAGGCACCACAGCAGCAGACCAGCTTCTGGGCTGGCTGTTGCCATGGCGCCTAAGTCGCCCCTACAAGCCGCCCCCTCCCCTTCCCCCTCCCTGCAGGCTGCCTTCTTCCCTCCCCAGACCCTGGGGAGAACAGAAGCCAGCCTGCAGGGAGGCGAGGGCAGCGCGCTGCAGTGGACAACCCAAGGGCTGGCCTTCTGCCACTGTGCTTGTTCGAGCTGCCCGGCCCTCAAGCCACACCCCCAAGGGCCTGGGGAGGGAAGGAGGTGGCTTGGACAGACACCATGGCAGCAGGAAGGAGGAGGGGGTGAGGAAAATTATAGTAATTCTGGTGCCCAGGGTCATCTGACCCCCCTCCAGTCCCCATGGGTTGTACGCCCCTGCTCCACAGCTGAATCTGCCCCTCCCCTCTTTGGAATGGGCTGAAAAAACATTTAGGGAGTAGTGTATAAAAGAATCCAGAAGGTGAAATCATTACAAATTATGCTGAATTAATAATCAAACCACACTGCCAAAAAAAGGGCAAAACAATGTCCATCTAATTTATAGTAATTCTGGTTCCCCACATCTCTAATGTTCACATTTGGAAAATGGATGCCATTAGATGTACAACCAGATTACATAGGGCACACATTAGAACAACACTATGCAAAACTTCCTTATTTCTCAATGCACTATTGTGAAGGTGCCACCACAGTTGACGTTTGCAGTGTAATAGCACTACATTTGTGAAAGCTAGTATGAATTAATGAGTATAGTTAATTAGCCATATAAATAGATGCTAATGTAGTATGTTTCCTTTATTACATTAATCAATTAATGGAGAAGTAGGCTTTTTATTCCAATTATTATCTCCCATATGCTTTCTACTTATTGACAGATGAATATATATATATAGGTATTTTACATTTTTAATATATATAGGTATTTTACATTTTTATTCTCTCTCTCTCCCTATATATACCTATTGCAATATAGCAGTAAAAATGGGAGGAAGTTATAGCCTTGGAAGGCTGCATCATATAACATTCTGTTAAATCTCATTATTTTTTTCAGTGCAATCCTAAAGCCTGTGATTGTTCAGGATACCAACTAAGTCACATGCTGGCATAGTCAATATATACTGGTGTATAGGAGGCAGGACCATACAGCATGGAGGCACACCAGGTGACAACCAGGACATAGTATCATAAGACCCTTCAGCCCAAATCCCACCCTCAGCACCAGTGTAATATTATATTGGTAAAATGCAGATATGAATATAAATTGTCTCACTAAACTGTCTCACTGCACTCAAAGCAAAAATAAAGTCATCCAGCCTCCTTCTCGCCATGCCTACTTACTCATAGCAGAAATTCCCTAGCATAGTAACTGTGATCCCCATCGTGGTGACTGTGGGCATCATGGTGCCCACCAACATCTTTCCAGGTTGGGATTCTTCCTCTTCTGACTGTCCATTGGAAATTTAATTGATTCTTGGTTTTTTTAAGTTGCTTCATCAGCAGCTGCCAACATAGAACAAGGATCTTCACTGTGACTGAAGGTAAGCTATGGAAGCCATTTTGTGGCTTATTCTGCCTCCTGTGGCAGCCATTGTGTGGCAGCTCTCACCAAATTGTACCCGAACCCCTAAGGTGCCAGCAGGCTTAAAAGGGTTGGGGTCTCCAACTTAAAATATCAAGAATGCAGCCAGTCAAGTATGTAGCCATGATACCCATATTTCAAATAACAGAACATAAGCATACACTTTTCTGGCCTTATGTCCATCACAGTAAGAATATGAATAAGAGAACTCAAGTGATGTGAGATCCAGAGAAAGGGTGCTTTGTACGAAAAGGGAACACATTGCACGAATAGCCAAGGAAAAGAACAAAGTCTCTGCTCTTCCAGCAGGGGAGCCAAAGACAACAGGTTTGAACTATCACAAACTTCTGCTTGTTGGAAAGCTCTTGTGCAAATCAGCCTACTTTATACTACCTCCGGAATTATTTTCGGGTATAAATATTGGACCTTTGGCCACTCATAATGTGTGTGTTTTGGATCCATGCAGGCAACCCCACTTGCATGTCAGCTCTTCCTCCTGGAAATGCTGGATGTTTTTCTTCTTCGGCACTGCTTTCCCTGGATGTCCCTTCGAGACCAATAACTGTCACCCATCCCTGTCACCCATCCACTTCCTCCCTTTTCTCTTAATCAACTCTGTATACTTTGCGTGCACTTGTGAATTGCTTCAAATATATTTCATGTTTTACAAATGTTATTCTTTAATGAAACCATATTTTAATTATTTTATATTTGGTATATATTTGATGGATATTTGATGGATATTTCATCCAGGACTATCCTGGTTTATATAGTTTGTCAATTGTAGTCATCTCCTCTTGCTCTCTGACTCCAGCTAATTCCTCCAACCAAAGTGGAAACTGCCTACTTAGGGTAACAGCTTCTAATGTCTCCCCATGAGCTCAATATGCATAACAGGGAAGTAGCAGGGGAAGAAAAGGTTTTTTAAAATCCTCCATTCGTCCTGGCCATTCTATCTCTCAAAAAAGGAAAATGTTTGAAAAAGTAAAAGGCTTTTACATTTGTAAAAGCAAAAAAAGGTCTTGTAAAATGATAAAGGAACTAAACTTATCGCATAGTTTCAGCCCAATAATTAGTCTCATAACTTCTCATCTGCAGTGTCAGCCAAGTTTCCTAATTTACTATATTTCATGATTTCCTATAAAGCTAAGGGTTTTTTAAAAAAGAATAAACAGGAATAAAACATCTGCTCTTCAGAAGGAAAAGGTGAATGGCCTTTTGGAGCAAGTAGACTTGCCCTCTTTCCCTCATGTTCATCTAGGCAAATCTGTCTGAGCAGTCTTGAAAAATATGATTCAGTAAAGTTATTGAGTGCTGGGCCTTCCCATTTGTCTTCGAATGGCCCTTAAGCCTTCCTTTTTTTTCGACTGAGTTCCATCTCATTGACTTCCTATAAAGACTAATATAGAGTCACAAGCACAGAGGCATGCCTGGAATGTGAGATGTACAACCTTCAAAAGAGGCCACCAAGATCAAAGTTGGAGTCATTTGGATGATTGGAGATAGTGAGTTGCCCTGAAGAATGGCTTGGTGAAAGTCAAATGGCCTCTTCCCAGCAGATATAGTACGCCAGCCATGGCATGTAAAGCTGGGTCTTAATCACTCACTTTATATATATATAGAAATCACAGAAACACCCATTTTTTAGAAACACAAAAAGTCCCTCATTAACAGGAATTAAGCCAGGAAGTCATTTGGTAATCGTTAAAGCAGTTCTTGCTCTGGAATGTTTATCTCAGGACTCTTCTCAGCGCAGTGGGCTTGCAGAGGGCTCTCTTCATGTTTCTCTGTTTACATGAGAGGAGGCACTCACTCCTTTCTGCATAGCTTTTCTGCCAAGAACTCATCCAGCTGGGTTATCTTAACTCCACCCATCAAGTAACAAGATGCACTTCCTATGCTTGTTATCAATTTTTGCTTTTTGTGTAAAGTGCCCTTTCCCCAAATAAGTATCGCCTAACTTGTATTTGTCATGATGCCAGACTAATATAAAAATCACACTCTGGCATATGACTTACAGGCATTTTGACAAGAGTATACTATGACTGGCTGCAAAACTGTTTATTTATTTACTTCACTGACACCACCTTGGAGGGAAGGCAGCATGGTATGGCCTGATCTTGTTGGAACTCAGAAATTTAGCAGGTCAGTACTTGGTTGGAAGGCCACCTAAATCATGGATGCTTTAGGCTGATCCTGAATTGAGCAAGGGGTTGGACTAGATGGCCTAGATGACCAGCTCCAACTCTGATTCCACCATTAAAACTCTGCAGAGGAAGGTAATGGCTTCTCACCTGCCCTGGAAGTTGCACCTTGACAATATTTACGTACATATTACTCTCATTGTCTTCCTCGCCAACAGCTTGCCTCCTCTCCTTTACTCTAGCCTCAAAATAATATTGTGAGATAAGTGTGACCAGCCCAAGATCACTCAGCAAGTTTCCATGGTAGAGTGTGGATTTGAACCTGGAACTTCCAGATCTTAGTCTGACTCTCTAGCCCAGGGGTAGGGAACCTGCGGCTCTCCAGATGTTCAGGAACTACAATTCCCATCAGCCTCTGTCAGCATGGCCAATTGGCCATGCTGGTAGGGGCTGATGGGAATTGTAGTTCCTGAACATCTGGAGAGCTGCAGGTTCCCTACCCCTGCTCTAGCCACTATGTGGTACAGTGACCATGTCCAGAGCCTGCCCAAATGCCCCAAATTTACCACACAGCTGCCAGAGATCCCTCCGCTTGCCCCAGTGCCAACAAGCAAAGGGGCCTAATACCACCTGGCAGCAAGAAACAACAATGAGGTGATCAGGTTTGAATGCACAGCAGAGGCACTTGTAGAGTCCTCTGCAGACTATACCTCAACTCATGTAGTCTTAGGCCGTTTTCCCACTCACCTTTTGTTGCGCGCTACTCGCGGTAAGTAGCACGGCATCCAGCTGCACCCCCCACTACAGCAGTGGTGACGACGCAACTGCTCCGATTCTGCTGCTCTCCTACCCCCTCAGCGCACGTCATTTCTGTTCCTGTTCGGAACAGCGCCTTTTGGAAAACCCACATGGAGCGCGGGGCAGTGGGGAAGCCCGGGGGGTGACTCCGGGTTTCAATTTCCCCGCCGCTTAGTGACGTGGACCCTCCCATCCAATCAGGCCATGGCGGGGTGTGCGTGATGCGCATGCAGTCAGTTATTAATTTTTTTATTTTTAACGCTAGAAATCCACATCTGCACATAGTTTTGAGCACACATGGGCATAGACGCATATTGTGTGTGCTCAAATAGACGTGGAGACGTTGATTTGTCTCTTTGAAAACAAAACAAAAAAATCCCACCCCAGCACAATGCAGCAGCCAATCAGGACACCCTCTGAGCGGATCGTGTGGAGTCCTGCCTGGCTGCTGCGTGGCTGCCATGTTCATTGGACCAAGGGGCAGAAGCTGCAGCGGGGAACATGACCCCGCGCTCAAAAGGTCCTGGAACAAGCAAAATCGGTGCTTGTCGACCTCCATCTTAGAAGTGGGGAAATGACCTTAGTCACTCTATCTGGCAAGGAGAACTGAGAGCTACTCAGATGACCACATCAAGGCCAGCAGGAGTACACCAGCAAGGGCAAGAACAAGAATGCCCCTATTAGGGAAGGATGGCTTCCTCTCCCATTGGATATCTCAGGGGGATGGGCTTTCTCACAAAGAGCCAGGGGAACCTCAGGGCCTGTGCAGCTCAGTAACTGTCTCCGTAACAAGGTCCAAAGTAGCCAAGGAAGAATTGAGTGGCTAAATGTACTCTGGAGGCTGAGGTAAACAGGAGGAGGAGGTTGTTCTGAGTGTCTGAAACTGGCTCCTGCATTGCTTTCCCACACTGGCACTCCATTTCCTCTGTGGAAGCAAGATCGCAGAGCCTTGGATCATTGTCCTTTCATAGATGCTGTGCTCCCTTGGATGGATTTGACAGGAGGCAGTGAGGGGCCATCCATTGCTTCTGCATTGGTTTCAGCATTTAGGAAATACCTGGAGATCTGGAGGTTGAGGCTGGAGGGGGGAACCTGTAATCCCAACTGTAATCCCAGGAGATCATCAGCCCCCACCTTGAGGTTGGCAACTTTAGATTAATTTCTCATGGCAATTTTTTTCTTGTTTGCATTGTAAATTTCTTCAGCTAGGAAAGCACAGGAGCAGAACTAAAATGTCCATTCCTCTGCTTCCTTCCATGACACACCCTTCCCCCCTCCTATTTCTGGCCAGTGATGACCTCCAAGCAATTTATGGACTTAAATTTATGCACAATAACCTCCTTATACTGTTACTTGGAGTACGATCATGTCAATTACAGTCCTAGGGTTGCCTAGCTGCTGTAACTTCAGGATCAGATTGCACCAGTTTGCATTTTGGACTTCAAGACCTGGAAATAAAATAGTCCAAACCCGAGAAAACTGGCCAACAGGATGGGTTACCTCTGCTGCACCTTTTTCCTTCCATTGCAAAGGCATACAACTGTGAGTTATATTTGCTCCTTCTGCTTACAGTTATGAAGCTTGTATAAATTTTCTCTTAACAGATATATGCAAACTCCAATAAACTGGCTAATGAAAGCAATCTATCCTCAATGCATCATCCTCCACATAATTAGTTAATAATTGCCAATTATTGTATACAATTATAGCAACGCTTCATTTTGAACACTTCTCATCCATGTCACTGTATGCCACACTGTAAACCATGAAAAAAACTAAACTGTGTGTTGGGCCAACAGGAGGGAAAGAGGGATTTCATTGACTCCAGCAAACAGCACATCAGCAGCCGGTCTCTAGTCCGCTCATAAGCCCCTTTTGCAAATGATTCTTATAGCCCTGGATCACTAATAGTACATTTATAGAATATGTAGGCTGTTCTGATCAATGTTTTTCTCTACCGAATCTGGGTCTCCTGTACTTTAAACTATGGAACAGTAGAGTGGTTTTTAATGGATGTTAGCCAAGTTATACTTCTTGTAGCCTTCCAAAAACAGTTAATAAGGGGGTCATAATAGAAAGTAGAAGTGTGGGCTCCTCTGGTCCCCATGGACATAAAAATATAAGGTCAGACCAGTGGTCCAACTAGTTGACAACCTGCATCACATAGCAGCCAAAACACTCACTTGGAGGGTCAGCCAATAAAGGCCATGTCCATCTCCTGATGCCTCCCTCAAGTACTGAAACTCAGAAGTTTGCTGTCTCTATAGATGGAAGTTCCCTTTAGTCACCATAGCTAGTAGCCATTGATGGTCTTCTTCTATAGATTTGTCTAATTCCTTTTTAAAGCCATCTGTGCTTGAGACCGCCTTTGTATATATTGGCCATGAACTTCACAATTTAATTACTCATTGAATAAAGAAGCTATTACCCATCAACTTTATTGGGTGCCCCCAAGTTCAAATATTCTGAGAGAGGCAAAAGAAGCTCTCTCTATCCACTTCCTGTAACCCATGCATAATTTTATAAACCTGAAGGAGGAGGAGGAGGAGGAGGAGGAGTTTAGATTTATCAGTGCCGTACCGTCCACGGGACATGTGGGTTCACATGTCCCTGAGTGGAGGCTATTTAGTCATGTGGGGGGTGAAAATCACCACCCACATGGCCACACCCCTCACACACCGCACACCCACCAGCCCACCCGGTGAGGAAACCTGTCCATGGCGTGTGGCACCTGCTGGCCACGGCTGTGTCTCCCGCCAGCGCCATGGAAAGGGTTGGCGCAGAGGTTGGGAGGGGGGATTTGGGGTCACCGGCTTTGAGGGAGGGGGCTCGCCTTTCCCCTCTGGGCTGAAGGGGGCAGGGGCCTGATGAAGAGCTGGGGCAAAGGCGGAAGAGAATGATGAGGGAAGGGCTTGGTGGGAGGGTGGGACGGTGGGTGGAGAAGATAGGCAGGCAGGCACTCCCCCTTTCGTCCCCATGAAAAAAAAAGTTATTTGGTCATGGTGGCGCAGCATCACAAAGTGGTGCCCGGGACAAATCCCAGACACTGTGCCCAGCCCCCAACCTGGCTGGACTCCCCCATGCCACCACCCCCAACTGAACTATCCCCACCACCCCCACCACACTGAATTCTCTCCGACTCCAACAAACCAGTAAGGAAGCAGAAACAGCAAGGTGACAGAAGTGGTAGCAAGGCGGCAGAAGCGGTGGCAAGGTGGCAGAAAAGGCAGTGAGGTGGCAAAAACAGCAGCGAGGTGGTGGGAAGTGACAGCAAATTATGCCTCTAAAAATTTCACTCCTGGGGTAACGGCCCTGTGGCCCTACCCACACTTCACCACTGCACTGTTGTGCACATGCTTGTTGCCCTTCTCAAAGAACTCTAAAAGTTTGATGAGACAGGACTTTTCCCCAGCAGACTTTGTTCTTCTAGGACGGTGCTTAATGATTTTATATTTTATATTTTATTTTATTCTTCAATTTCTACCCCACCCATCCTCGTAGGGCTCAAGGCGGAGAGTTTCTGCTAATTTTCTAGGAGCAGATATTAGGCTAACTAGCCTATCAGTCCCTGTATCCTCTCTGGACCCTCCTTTAGAATTGTTGTGACGTTTGCTATTTTCTCGTCCTATGAGACCAGCTTTAGGCAAAAGCCACATAACCTGGTTAATAAATCAATGACTGCACATTTGAGTTCCTTATGAGAACTGCTGCCAATTTAAGTAGACAATAATGACTTTGATCAGCCAAGGGTCCAGTTCAGTATAAGGCAAGTTTGTGTGTTTCATGTGTATCCATTCAGAAACTGATGTCGTTGATTTTATAGTGAAACTCAAATAACGGCCAAAAAAGACAACCAAGAGACAGGCTTCTTGCTTAGGACTGATGAGGAATTCCCTGCTCATGCTTCCGTCTCCCATCCTCAGGAAATGGAGAAGTAGGAAGAAAATGGCCTCTATAGCAGAGCTGTAGCAAGGAGAAGACAAGTGGAGCACTTGCACTGGATGCACAAAGCTGAGTGGTGCAGAAAAAGTACATGATGACTAACATAAACACTGTATTATTATTACTGTTGTTATTTTTTACTGTTGTTATTTATACCTTTCCAAAAAAAAAACACCTACTATGAAAGTATAGGAGGTACAATTGTATATATTTGCCTTGAGCACAAAATTAGGTAGTTATGGGTTTGCCTAGTAGTAACATTCTAGACATTTCCTCTAGTCTCTATGGTCTTTACCACAGAGATTATTAGGAGAAATTCTTCATGCATCACCTAAAAGTGACATCACATTGTCCCTAGTCACTGCCTCCCAAATTTCCTGGCATATTGCCTGGACATTACTGGAACAAGGTCAGACCTGGGCAATTTGTGCCCTAACAAATCAAATCATTTTGCACAGTGATTACAAGTTGGATAGGTAAATATCCTTCACCTTATTTTAAAAAGTGAACATTTTAAAAACTATTGTCAAACCGTTCCATGGATTAACAGGACGGGCATATTGGTGGTGCCTCTGACACTATTCAAATGGAGCTCCTCAATGCTGTCTTTTCCCCATTCAAATTAAAGATTGTGATATTTTGGTTTTTCAGCTCACACAGTGGTAGATTAAAATGTACCTTTCGACTGAACATAGTGCAGACGCTTCGAGACCACCGTAATCCTCTGCAAATGTTACACTGCTTTTTGCCTTTCCATTCCTTTGCTGGCCTTTAGTTTTATTTATTAACTATATCTTTCTTCATATCTATTAACTATATCTTTCTTCATTTATTAAATATATCTTTCTTCATAGCTTGGCTTTTTTATGAACTTTTGCTCAATTTCATTTTATTAAAAGGGAAGAGTCAATTAAAAATAAACAAACAAAGACCTGGAGAGAGGCCACAAGCAATCCTTCATCACAAACAATCTTAACAGGGAAAATGTATATTAGTAAGAGTTCTCTCTCAATACATAGTTCATAATGATAAGCAGATTTAAAATCTTGACTTGGGAACAGAAACAATGAGATGCTCACACGAAAGGGCTTTCTGCACAAGAATTTTTGCATAATTTTTGCTGATTACCTTTTTCCTCCAAGGAGCCCAGGGTCACAGCTGTTGTGAAAGGGAGATGAGGAGGGCATCATTCTGCGGGTCCTGGTCATCCTGGGGTAAGGTTACTAAATTCAGGGTAAGGTCTGGAGTTTTTTCATAACTATAGCTGATCTCACAACTATGAAGATGGGTGCCCTTGGAGGAAACAACCACCTTCGAGAGCAGTTTCCATGGTATGCCATGGAGTCTAGGAGAAATGGAAGCTCTAGAATGATATCACATCTCTGCTTATCTCCTTCCCCTCTTCAGACTCCAGGTACTGCACATTTCAGGAACTAAGGGCCTTTCCCCACTTACCTTAAACCCCGCGCTAATTGAGATAGTAGCGCGGGGTCCCCTGGCACTTCCCACGAGAGGGGCAGCGACAGCGCAGCCGCCCCGACGCTGCCGCTGTCGTGCCCCCTCAGCGCGCAGCATCCCTGGCACTCTTGCAAAGGGCGCCTTTTGATGACCCCGCACAGAGCACAGGGTTGTGGGGACGCCCAGGCGCGCGCCAGGGATGCTGCACACTGGGAATTGTGCGCAGCGACGGCAGCCAAGGGAAAAGTGGGGAAAGGCCCTAAGTTTGTACACTTCATGGGTTTTATTTTTATTTGGAATTTTGGGGGCACCAATGGTGGCTCTCTGCAGCCCCTCCCTTTATATCTTCACCCTGAGAGATAGGTTAAGATAATAGTCCAGTCCACAAGAAGAATTAAAATTACTTGCAGATGTTTTAAAAAGAACCATTTTGGCTTTTTTCTGCTGCACAGCACAGGAGAAATAAAGCATTGCTAGCCAAAATGATTCTTTTTCCTGCCTCTCCCCCAAACCCGGTTCCAGCTCTTTCTTTCATTTTTCTTGCACCTGCCATTTTGTGGTGGAGAGAGTCTCCGAGTCTGTCTCCATTTGCTGAAGGTTTCTCACGGAGGTTTCCTCTGGTAGCAGCTCATCTGCTTGCTATTTCTGTTTTTAAAGTACATGAAGAAAGTTAGTTTTCCCTGGCAATCCCATGCTTGTGTCTTTTTCTTTTTTCTTTTGTTTTGGGGGAGGTGTCTTCATAGCCACAACACCATATGAGATCGTAGCTGCTCAGAGGGCTGGTATACCTCCCACTAAGAAGCAATGGGTAGACCTGACCTAAGCAGAAGACAGCCTTCTGGACAGCAGGTCCATCTGCAATTGAAAGTAGTTGGTAGACCTGGCCTCTGCTTAGAATCTGCAGCAATAAAATGACAGATGTGAGCGGTGAAGATGAAAGTGAGAGCAGTTTAAAAGTTGGGGGGGGGGGAATAAAATATTCCCTGCTTTCTGCACAGCAAGCAGGGAACATTGTGACAACAACTTGGCAAAAAAAGAAACACTATTTAGTGTTTTTAGAATAAAATGCTCTGAGGGTGTGGGGAAGTCTTCTGAACATTTGGAGAAAAAAGGTGCATGGAATTCCAGCTAGAAATGTTTTATATATCAGCCTCACAATGTTTGATTTGTGTTGTGTGGAATGGACCAAAGGCCACTCACTGTGCTTTGTAGCTCACTGGGGATCTGAATTCAGGTCTCCTCCGCTCTTGTCCAGCATCACACTGGCTATTAACTTCTATTGGCATAACATTTCTGTACCCAGTACTCAGCATTTTTACAATCCATTTCAAGAGGCAACAAGAAGGGATGTCATGTTGAAGAGGGAGCAAGCTTGTTTTCTGCTATTCCAGAGACTAGGACAAGAAGTAATGGATTCAAGGTACAGGAAAGGAGATTCCACCTAAATATTAGAAGAACTTCCAGATGACAGTGGAATACGCTGCCTTGGAGAGTGGTGGAGTCTCCTTCTTTGGAGGTTTTTAAACAGAGGCTGGATGGACATCTGTCAAGGGTGCTTTGATTGTGGGTCACTATCCACTCACCATAAGCCGCGGGGTCACCTCTTTAAAAGCCACGGGGGTCCTGGACGCTCCCCACATCTCCGGCGCTCACTGCGCGGCTGCCAGGGATTTACCTCTCTCCCGCCTCCTGGCTGCGCGGCAAATTAGCTCCGCTAAAAAGAGCAACTTTTTAAAAAAACCCGCGGGTGCCGCGGGGTTGTGGGGAACCTCGGCTGTTTGCGCGCGGCTGATTCGCTGTGACGCGCAGCTCACGGCCAATCAGGGAACAGGGAGCGCCATCTTGTTAAGTGGGGGTGTCCCCGTCTAAAAGTGCGCTGTAGTGATGATCGTAGACACGATAATGTCGACATCCAGTCGAAGTCACCGCCTTCACGTCTCAACTTGTTCAAAGCCCGTGCCTGAGCAAATGGAAAATGTCGGCCGAGCGAATGAGGAAGTACAAGAGGCGTGCGTGCGAAGCTGGCTTCTGCTTTCACTTCCAAACACTGCTGATTACGTGTCTCGACAGAAAGCGCAGCCAACGATGTACTGCTGACGTCAGCATGTGCCGACGTCTTAATAGAGGGCTGTTAGCGCCTCTTTGATGACGTTCGCACTCACGCTCGTGCGAACCTATCATAAACAACCTCTTCCCAGCCAATCACACTGGAGACCCGCCCTCGGCTGGCCGCCACTTTCTCGTAACTCATGACGCACACGTTCGACGGCCAATCGGAGCGCTCCATTCCCCTCATTGCAACGGAACTCCCGCTCTTTGCTGCCCGCGTTATTTCAAGAATTGCAAACGTGTGGGGAACAAATGTCTCCGTGGTCAGAAGCCACGGAGGCTTTTCATTGCGGGGTCGCAGCGGCGTTGCAGTTTAGTGAGGTAAGTGGGTAGTGGCCCTGTGTATTCTTGTATGGCAAGGACTTGATGGCCCCTTGTGGTCTCTTCCAACTCTATGATTCTATCATTCTATTCTGTGATTCGAAGAGTAGCACCCTTCAGCCATATACTTTAATACAACTCCCTGTGGAAGCTGAGGCTGTTGTGTGGTGAGTTTCTTCACCTGTGATCTGCATTTATAGAATGTGCAAACTGAAACTGGAGAACTGTTTATACATGCTCAGATCTCTGCACATCTGCAGAGACACTGTCTCTTTTGCTATGTGAAAACAGGTGGGAGGGCTGAGCTCTTGTAGTGAGCCCTTATCCTGCTTGTATTCCTTGTCCGCAGCGCCACTGACTCATTTCCTTTGCTAAACACAGGCTCCGTGGCCCAGTTCTCCTTGGTCAAAAAAAACATTAATGATCCCCTTCATATTCTCCAGAGTCAGGAGTCAACTCTGCTTGAACAGTTGCACTCCGATTAGACCCAAAGTGCCGGTAACCTTACAGTAGTAAATGAGTGGCATATATATAGTTGGACAATTATATGTATTGTGACTAAATTTCCCCCTGAAGAGCTCATTCAAGATGTTAGAGTGAAAGGATCATAAAATGAATTAATAGCTGATTCACTGTATAATTTCCTAGTTCAATATACTTTAGTGTACCAGCTAAATGAGGCATACACAGCATTCAGCCCGGCCAGTTAACAGCTTTATCATTGAGATTTCAGGCATAGAAATAAAAGCGATTCTTCTGAAGTAATTGCGTCTAATTAAAAGAAACATTTAAAAAGTGTAACCAAAAGGAATTCATTTCAAATGGAAAATTAATGCTGAAAAATAGCCCTAAGCTCTCTTGTCTTGGCTAATAGCTAAGCATTCTTGGAATAATTAAACTGTTTTGATACCCTCCTGTGCTGGGAATGATGGTTGTTGCTGCACACATTAGCAAGTCATCGTAGAGTGCCTGGCTATTAAAAGGGGCAAACCCTGCAGGACAATCCGTGATGGAAATAGGAAGAGATGCAAAGAAAGCATGTGGCTCTGCAACTTTTCTCACTCGTGTATGTGTGCTTGCGGAATGTCTGAGCTTAAGATATATTCGGTAAGGTGTTGAGAAAAATATGGTAGTACCCAACCCAAAAATTCTGCATTTTTTCCCCCTCGGTTTCAGAAACATTTTCACTTTATTTTTCCTCCACTGTTTTCCCAAGCAGTTTTGCCACAATGTTTTTGAGCTACTTTTAAGCCAGCTTTGTTTCAGCACATGATTATGCTGGAATGGTCTTCATTTCTCTACCCCACCATACACCTGGCCCTTATCCATGCCCTTGTGAAGTCACCCAACCTCTCCTTCAGCCATTTTCTCCTCCTTCTCCATTTTCAAAAGTAATTTAGCAATGTAACATTAAGGCAAACTTTGTGTCCTCAGTTAGGAGCCAGTGAAATTGACAAGGGAAGTTACTTTTGCAGCAGGAAATTGACAAGGGGCTGTCACACCAACACTTTTTACTTTAGCTCTAATTTGGTTGAAAAATGTGTCAGGGGGAGAGCTACCTGTTTCTGTTCCTTCCAGTACAGGAGCCTATTCCAGTAATTTGGAGGGGGGGGGGGTTGGCTTCCATTTTGTGTGGGTAGTCTTCACTGGTACAAATGGAGACAGAGACATTTTTGAAATGCCACTTCAATATGTAATTGCACAGTAGAGCACCTGAACAAAGGAAAAAAGGGGGAAGGGTTGTTCTTGTGCATCCTGGATGACATCCCACCACCATTAGGTGTAATACTTTTTCAGCACTTAAAAACAGAGCTTCAATAAGCCTCTTTCAATACTTGCAACCTGTATGCTTTATAAACTAGTAGACAGAACTTTGAAACTTGGCTTGAGATTTGGAAGTTCTCATCAGTAATAAGCCTTGGTGGGTAATTTTTGAGGGGCACAGAGGAGAACTGGAAGAGAGAAGGATAAAGCCCATTATGCATTTACCTTTCCTTGCAAGCACAGTCCAATATTTCTTGAATGGAGGCAATAAAAAACCCAGTTTGCCCCCATTACTAGCATCTTCAATAGTTGTGATCCATGTTAATGTCTTCTGAACACATAACATCTTAATAACAAGTGGATCCTATCAGCTCTCTGTAACTTATGGGGGGTTGACTCATCATCAACAACACAGGATATTGCCAAAAATGATCCCCATTTTGGGTTCTTGCCCTCTTTCTGACCATCCCCCAAGCAACATCGTGATGTCATGGCATTTCCCCATATCATTACCTTCTAGTGACGACACCAGGAAATGTGATATTGTTGCATCTCTTTACAGAGGAGTGCCTTTTGTAAGTAACATTGTTTTGCTGTCTGCAATTCCCAGTCCCATCTTTACAATGGAGCAAACCCACAGCGAAGTTCTAATTGCAACAGTGAGAACTAGACTGTAATTGATCCCTTCTAAAGCCTAGAACTGCAGGCATCAGAAATTTGTCCCCTAATTGGTTACTGTTTTTCAACAGGATAAATAAATATTGGTTAAGCATAGTCTCCATGGTCAGTTCCTTTATTTGAACTACATGCTGAATAATCCTTTCACTAATGCAGCACCTAAAATAATCAGATGCTGTGCAAAACAATAAAATGCTCAGGGTTCCCAGTTTACAATCTAAATTACAACATACGCAAATAAGAAAAGTTAGATAGGAGGTGAAGATGCAAATAGACAAAATGGTACGATCACAAACAAGATGAAGTTTTGATGCCTTAAAAAAAACTAAGCAGCTGCTGAACAGATCTGATCTCAGTTGGCAGTATATTCCAAAAAAGTGAGAACGGAAGCAATCTGAAAAATAATCAAGAAATGGAAACAATGAGAAATAAGAGCTCAGTTGAACAAAAGGGAAACGGTACCACATAGGCACAAAACCACTGGGAGTACAAAAGCCGGCAAGTTGCTAAAGAGCCCAGCAGCTGTACTCCTTTGCATCTCCTGTTTATTTCAGTGAGGTTTGCTTAAGAGTAGCTCACCGTGGTTGGTGCTCCATTTCCTTCACTAGAATATGTGCACGCACGTGTCTTAAATCCCTTGGTGTCTCTAACTGAGATAACATTATTAGGCCTTTTTTCTCTTTACAAAAAAAAGGCTTCCTAAATTCTCTGTGCATCTCAGCAGCTCCTTAATATGCAAGACAGCAAAAGATGAGCTTGGTCTAATTATGAGTCCCAGGAGTAGCCAGTCAGAAAATGAATTGATGCCTTTTTCCTTATGAACAATGCATGTTCCACAAATTAGAGGCACCATCACCAGAGATTTAATTACAAAATATCATTACTTTCACACATCATTTCAGATTTGGCTGATCAAATCAAAGTTGGGGGGGGGAGGGGGGGAGGAAAAACTGCACCACTAGCAGGGTCATTCGTTCAGGGGTACTTGAAAGCAGGAGGTGTTATTGAAGGGTGTTATTGAAGATTCCCACAAGGCATCTCTGCCAAGGAATGGCTTCAAGGATGGTTGTGGAAAGAAGAGAGAATTAGATTCCTTTGAAGGAGAGAGATTCAGGCTCCCACAGCCCAGGCAGTTTAACCAGGTAGCCATCATGGCACTTCCTCCTTTTAATGGAAGGAATCTAGCAAGCACTGCAGTTCATACAAGGTTTGAGAAGAGCTGTTAAGGTCTGAAATTGCCTCTTGTACCCAAGTACAAGAGCCCACCACCATCTATATTTCACTTGTCAGGATAAACTTGCATACATTTGTTGCATAAAGTAAGAATGTTGGAAGTAATAAGGCTGTTCCAATATAGCCCTAAGCAGTGGTGGGATTCAAATAATATAACAACCGGTTTCGGTGGTGGATTCAAATAATTTAACAGCTGGTTGTTTACAAGTACCATGTTAACAACCAGTTCTGCCGAAGTGGTGCGAACCTGCTGAATCCCACCACTGGCCCTAAGGTTGCAGAATGTCCTCCTTTGCAATCTCAGGTGCTGGTCTTTCTCCTCCATCTTTCATAAAGAAACAAAAACCTGTCTGTTCAGAAAGGTGTTTGGCTGCTGATGTCTTTTCGGCTATTGGTTCCCTGATTTTGTCCAGCAGTCATTGTGGCTTTTTACTTGAGGTTTTTTAAAATAATGGTTTCATTCATTCACATAGCATTGTTCAAAATTTCCTAAACCTGCTTTGCTATTTTCATGTAACTTTGGAAAATGTAAATGGTATAAACAAATTACTGCTGAGTTGAAATAAAAAAACCCACGCCAAAATAGCAGCATTTTTGCTCAAACACTATTGCTTTGGGAAGTGTCCAGATCATAATATTTTATGGTGTCAATTATAATGTATCTATATACTTTTTTGTTTTATCAGATCTTGTTGTTCTCCATTATTGCCAAACATACTCATTGCCTCTGTACTGTATTTGTGAAAGAGTCCTGATCCAGCAGGGCTCTACTTATGATCTTGTGCTCATTGTATACCATTACACCCAGTAGCCTCTGATAGATCTATGAAGTTGTCTAATCCCCCTTTAAAGTCATCTAAATCAGCAGTCATCCCTTTATCACCAGCCATTAGAACTCAAATGAGGCATATACAGGTGTGAAACAATCCCTGGAATCACAGACTAGCTAGGTAAAGCATAGTGAACACAAGGAGAAAGAGACGTGTTATACATAAGGGTAACTAGGCTGAAGCCCTGCAGGGACTAGGGGCCCTTCATTTTTTATTTTATTTTTTTTTATTTTGGAGGCGCTGAGGCACTGTTACCAGCACCCTGGGGCTTCAATCTTTCTGACAGGTATTGACTGAGCAAGCATGTGAGGTGGTTGAGAGCAAGTTGCAAGGCACACTCGTAGTCACCTGAGGTTTGTTTTGAATCAGTGGGCAGGGGAGAGAAAGAGACAGTGAGGCAATAGCGTGCTAGCGTCAGGGTTGTGACGTCATGCCGCCTCCTTCCTTATTATGCCTCCATGAGCAATACAGTTTAGTCGTGACCTTGATTATGTGTGGGTGAGTAAAATTCTTCAGGAGACCCTCAAAATGGATATAGGACTATGTACTGTGGTCTAGTACTTATTGTACTAAGATCAGCCTGTCGACTGTGGTGGGGTGAAAGATTGAAGTGCTGGATGGGGCCCAACGTACCAGGCAGCCTAGGGGCCCAGCCACGGGTTAATACAGCCTTGCATGGAGTATCCTCATACTGAAACAGATCCTTGCTCTATCAAGATCAGTATTCTGTACTCTAAGGGACCTTCCGCACTTACTGTGTTGTACCGGTTTCTACTCAGGTTCAACTCAGTGTATCCGCACTACAACCGAGCTCGACGTTGTCTTGTCTCTGTTCCCCCCGCTCGGAACCGCGACATCCCTGTCGCAGTTATGAACTGCGACTCGCTGGTGGAACAAGGTCGATATCGCTTCGAAGCTTCGAAATGCGGACGCATCGAAACGACACCGCATCCATTCAACCAATCAGGAGCCGCTTCGTTCGCATGCGCAGAATGGGAGAGTCGTGACGGGCAGAGAGCGCGGCTTTTTTTATACAGTTTCCCTCACGTTTCGAAGCTACGATATCGAGATCGTTTCAAAGTGACGAGGAGAAATCACTGACTGGAAAAATTTTGGCGCCAAAGCTTCGTAGCTCCGACTGCGCCGGAAGTAGTTCAGCGTGTCAATGCTACGTAGCTGCGACGTACGGAAACTGTAAAAAAAAACAAAGAACGTTCCCGTTTCCCTCCGTAACACAAGCGCCAATCACGATCGAGGAGCGAAACAGGTACCCGCCCACTTAGCTCGGTTCCAGGGGGCCAAGGAAGTTGCTGTGCGGACAGCCAGGAATCGCCCCCCATTGAAGGGAACCGAGTCGACCTTCACTCCCTTTTGTAGTGCGGAAACACCTGGCAGCAGTTTTCCAGAGTCTCAGGTGGAATCTCTTTCACATCACCCACTATCTGATCCTTTGAAACTGGAAATGCCCAGAATTGAAAGTGAGACCTTCTTGTATGCAGCACACGTGCTCTACCATTGAGCCACAGCACCACCTCCATTCCACCACATTAGAAGTTGTAGACCTAAATATGCAGGTGTTCAAACCCTTTTCTCCAACATGGGGCTGGATCCAGGCTAAATTTCCCAAAAGCAGAATGGGAATTTCCTGCTGCCACACTCCCTCTGAAACCCACCGGACTCCACAAAATGCTGCTTCTGGGATGAAAAAGAACCTGAGGAACAGCACGTTCAGCATCTGTAGCAGGAAGGGGGTACATCAGCAGAAGAAGCCAATTTAGTCAGAATGAAACCAGCGATTCAAAATGTTCTAGCAGAAAGCAAGGTCAGCTCAAATAGAGATATCCCGAAACTTTTTGGAGCAGAGGAAAGGCTACTTTCCTGATGCATCTCAGCATAAAAGCTCCTTTGTCAGAGTTTAGTTCAGAAGCAATACATCACTGAATAGCAAATAACAGGAGTAGGCTGCTTGTCCTCATGGCCTGCATGTAAACCTCTCAAAAGCTTCCAACTGGTTCTTCTTGGAAACAAAACACTGGCCTAGATGGCCACGATCCAGCAGTACTCTTCTTACTCCTTCACCCTGACACTTTGCTTGCTTTGTGTGATAATGGCTTCTGACAGCAATGAAATCTGTGCTTATATCCGCTGGCACCTGCATAGTTGTTACACAGATGCCTGGTCTTTAAATAGTACTGTGCCTCCTATAAACTAGAATGACAGATGGGGGGAGGGCTGTGAGTGGCCACAAACCCTTGAGATTGATTTACAGCTGCAGCTTTCATGGTAGGCCATGGGCTGTGATTATTTCTCCAGCGGACATGCAAGCCCATCATTTCAGGAAGCCCCCAAAAAATACTCTTCAAAATTTACGAGGAAAATGACAGCTTGTTGAATACATGATGTTGCAAGAGGTAGTTTTACATTAACTTAAGAGGCACTTACAGGGCAATATTCAGTGTCCCTTTATTATGGTGAGTATAATAGCAAGAGACGCTGTGTCAAATGGGATATGATAACTGATAGATATCCATGAGAGCGGAGAGGAACAACAGCAGGTGTGCCATAGAGCCGCACTGGATGTCTTCTGCAGTGGGCAAGGGATGGATGACATGGAGATTGTAGATGATTGATTTATTCCCCATCTAATGTTCTTTGGCTAAATCTGCACAGAGCTTGATATTATGCTATTGTTGCACTACAGCAATGGCTCAAAACTGGATTGGTTTGTCCAAATAAAAAAATCCAGCTGCAAAGGAGCACTACAGTAAAACATCCTGGAATATGGGGTTGGATCCTAGATGAATGGAAAATGTGTTCATGCCCTGTTCAAAGAACTGAACATACAAGGCTTCCTGAGTCAAATCATGCATTATGAATCCCTGGTGTCATATGTAGTTTGGCAAGCAAAATTAAGTGTCTGCGCATATTATTTGATATTGTGGCAACTGGGAATGTGTGGATATGACTTATTTCCATCAGCTGGGTTTGGATTGGTCAAGGGTGTCATTTAGGTAAATTCATTTGCCCATGTTTTAAGCTATATATACAGTGGTGGGATTCAAATAATTTAACAACCAGTTCCAGTGGATTCAAATAATTTAACAACTGGTTGCATACAAGCACCAAGTTTACAACTGGTTCTGCCAAAGTGGTGCGAACCTGCTGAATCCCACCACTGCATATATATGACTTTCTCATTGTGAAGTCTGAGGATGTAGTTTATCTTTTTTCAGCCAAATACTTCATAATATCTTTACCTAGAAATGTTTAGGTAAAGTCCTTATTATTCCTCCTTTCACATACTCCAGAGATGAATTCTAATATTCAAGCAGAGTCTTGGTTGGAGGCATGGTTGGAGCATTTCCATGAACAGGATAGATGAAAGAATGTATGATAATGAGCTACCAACTTTGGATATAATATACAATTTGAACAATGGGAGAGTATGTGGTCAAACACAAAGTTCTAATTTGAAAGAGAACTTTTATAAAATGATATGTCATGGTATATGAAACCAGAAAAATTAGCAAAGATGTATAAAAAAATTTTAAATAAGTGCTGGAAATGTGATCACCAAGAAAGGACATTTTATCATAACTTCTGGAAAAGCTATGGAATTTTGGTGATTAATACATTCAATAATTCAAAAGATTTTAGAAACAAATATACAAATGAAAACCAGTGCTTATCTGCTGGGACTTATGGATAGATCTTTGGAAAGAAAACATGAAACTTTGTTTTAGAGTTGACAGAGATGGCCAACTCACTTTGTTACTTAAAGAAAATAACCTAATTAAAATTTTTGAACAATTGGAAGCTGCTGATAGAGTATTTGGATAAAATAGAAAAAATAAATTGATGATTAGTAGTTTTGAAGGTTCATGCCAGTAGAGAAAGGTATGATGTTAACAAGCAGTAACTCTAAAGGTCTAATTTTATAAACATTGGTAATATTTTTTCAGCGTTAATACTTGGTGCAGACAAAATTGGGAGTCTTTATGAAAAATGTACCTTGTTTCCCTGTGATATTTTTCTAAACGTTGTAAAGTTGTTGAAGTACTAATAAACATTTAACTTACCTCTCCCTTCCACTGCTAATCAAAATATCCCCTGAAATGCCATCCTTGGTGTTGGGAGATCTACACCTGGTATGTGTGTATCCCTTGAAAAGTAGCAGAGTGGCACAGAGGCTAAACACAGGGAAGCTTACCTCTGTACAAACACGTGGTTGAGCTTGCTAGAGAGAACTTCAGACACAAAAGAAAGTCAGAGTCATTTGTAGTTTCTTATCTAATAAAAAGAGTATTTATTAGTGAACTCCATTCTGGATAGAAAGGTGTAGAGATAGGTTCACTATCTAGTCTAATCTAGCTGGATGGAGGCGGATGCGTAGGAGACACATCCTCTCCCTAGGCATGGTGAAGGTAAGAGTAAAATGGAGAGGGTCTCCGAGAAGAAGGCGGAAGCAAGGGAGGAAGTCCCTAAGAGTATCAGTCTACATCAAAGGGATAGACTCAGCATGATAGAGTAAAGGTGACAAATTCCTAAGTCCCTATCTAGCCACTAGCTCGCTAGTAAAAACCCTCTCTGTAGGATGAGGCAGGAAACAGCGTATAGTCCCTTTCTTCCAACACTTGGGAGCAGCATTTGGAGTGGTGGAATTTTCAGCAGCAGAGTGAGGGAGGGGAGAAATTAAGGTTGCCACCTCCAGATTGGGAAATTCCTGGAGATTTGGGGGGTGAGACCTGGGAAGGATGAAATTTGAAGAGGAAATGGACCTCTGAGGGATGTGATGCCATAGAGTTTATTCTCCAAAGTAGTCATTTCCTCCAAGGGATCTGATGTCTCTAGTCTGGAGATTAGTCGTAATTTCAGGTGATCCTCAGGCCTTAACTGGAAGATGGCAATCCTATTAGAAATTGATGCTCTGTGGGTGGAAATGCTTCCTTCCACGGAAACATTCTGGTGGATTCCAGACTTAGTGATCTCCAGTTCAAATTAAGCTTAGTATCTAGGGAAGACTGGTCCTTTAACTTACTAAAAGTCTCTGGAGGGCCACTGACAGCCCAAAGCTGAACCAAGTGATATTGGCCATGCTCTGGGGACTGCTTAACTCAGAACCAAGCTGCTGACAACAGAGGCAGGCTTGACTCTGCAGTGCTATCAGCATCACTGGGCCCTACGGCTGCCAGCCTCCAGGTGATTGCTGGAGATCTCCTGATATTGTAACTGATCTCCAAGTAGGGTTGCCACTTGCCACACACTTCTGAGGTGGGAGATCCCTTACTTTGGGCCCCCTATCCACACACCTTCCAGTTGGCCAGCAGAGGACGTACCAAGGTTAAAATGAGGCCTGACCTCAACATCACTGGCATGATGATGTCACTTTCAGAAGTGATGCCATCACACAGGCAGGGAAGATGCTCTGGTATTAGACTCAAATCCCTATGGTAAAAACAGCTTCTATCATAGAGCTTTTACTTAAATAAAGGAGTGTTTCCCTCATTGTTGTCAATGTGATAATCACTTCCAGAAGTGAGGACATCATGCTGGCAACATTGAAGCCTAGGTCTTGTTTAAAACCTGGTAAGATTCTCCACCCACCCATCCAAAATTTCCAGGTATTTCCCAGCCCACAGCTGGCAACTCTATTGGCCGCACCAGACTCAACTTTCTCTGGGGTTGTTTTAAAACCCTAACCCACTTTACCATGCAGCAGTAATGAAAGGAGATAAGGGAAGGGAAGTGCAAGGCAGGGGCAAGGAGAGTAAGGCACAAGTTCCCCAGTTAGAAATGATAGTCATCATCATTTGTAGACTGTTTGGGAACTGAGCCCTCCGGGGGAGGGTGGTATATAAATAAATGAATGAATGAATGAATGAATGAATGAATGAATGAATGAATGAATGAATGAATGAATGAATGAATGAATGAATGAATGAATGAATGAACTATGACCTGCAATAGCCTGTCATTGACAATGGGGGCGAAAAGGAAGTGTTGCCATCAACATATTAGTACCACTGCTGAGAAGAGACAAGCTCTCTCTGCAGACAAACCATGAGCCCCACGACATACACCTTTTCACTTGTATCTGTTGTCTTATCTGGCAGTCCCATCTACTAATGGGCCTTCTTCTGCTTTAGTTTCTGCCCTGCAGTGGCAACCAAAGGTACAAGCAAAGGTACAAACAAATGGGCCTAGGGCAAATGCTCAAACTGTGCCACACCCCAAACCTCTTGCAATCTGGATGTTATGCCTCCCTCAAAAAGGGGCAATTTAGCCCAGGCAACACAATACTCCAGCTCCTGGAGAGAGGGGGGGGGCAACTGGCCAAATGCGCCCCCACATGACCCATGCAAGTCATGCCTGGGGCTCCTGGGCCCTCCTGGTTATGTGTCTGGTGGCAACTAGCTATATCACAGCTCACAGGGCTCCATACACTTTAGCAAGTGCATGGCAGGCAGGCAGGCAGCAAATGGAGTTTTTCTCTAACTGCATTTCCATACCTAGAAAAGGCATAGAACTGAGTTGCATTCTTTGTATTCCTATTTATTAAGCAGCTGCTAAAGTACCAGCCTCGGAAAAAAGAAGATAATCTGAAGTCTGCAAGTGTCAGAAACAAGAGGGGCAGTCCTAAATCTGTGTTTTTTCATCCGAACGCAGGCCAGCAATTCTCTTCTGCATAATCACGTCTAGTGCTCATGTAATACCATGGGGGGGGGGGGGCACCCATAGCCCCATTTTGATTGGTGCATGTGAGGAAGCTAATGAAGCCACACAACATCACATCTGAGTGTTGGACAGGTAGATAGGTTTACGCCATCAAAGTCTGCAGTGAACATCACTCACTAAGCAATCACTGATTGACTCCAGAGTTAAAAATAGCCAGTGTGATTGGGTGGTTAGAGTGTCAGACTACAATCTGAGAGAGCCAGGTTTGAGTTTCAACTCCACCATGGAAGCTTCCTGGGTGATATTGGGCTAGTCGCACACTCTCAGCCTAACCTACCTTACAGAGTTGTTCGTAAAGATAAAATGGAGGAGAGGAGAACATTGTAAGGTGCTCTGGGTCCCCACTGGGGAGCAAGCAGGGTATAAAATAAAATAATTAATTGATTAATTAGAAAGCAGAAGAGGCCTATGGGCTAGCCCTGTGTCAATCCAACAGAGGACACAATTGAGTTGTGCAAAAACATATTTTCGGAAATCACTGCTTCCAAAGAATCCTGAAACAAAAGCTCACGGCTGCAGACAAAGAAACAGAGTCATGACGTACGGCAACCATTAGACTGAGGCGAAATTAAAAGGATTGATTGATATCAATTATCGGGAACAATTTGTTGCTGCGCGATTGACACGTTAATCACCCTCCCTGCCTGCAGTTTGGCATGCTGGATTTTTGACCAATCTGAGAGGTTTATGGCAACAATATTGTGCTGATTTATCTCTCCTTAATAAAAAAGTGATCAGCTGAAACCTGCATCCATCATTCTGTTTATCACTCATGGTGATTTATTAACTAATTATACTTACAGTGGGTCTTTTTCTATAAGTATGGATAATAGAGTGATGTAGTAGTGGTCCAAGTCATAAATAATGCCACAGTACAGTATGTTTAATACTTAGTTGGAAGACCTACCCATAATACAGTGCCTTGATTAAGGTAACCAGATGGCTTTGTTTGTTGGGCATGGAGAAACAGAAATATGTATACACATATCTGATGCTCCTCACAGTTTACTGCACAGTGTGGGAAAAAGCTCGCCCACAGACTTCATATAGGGTGCTACACTGTGTTAAAACAACCTGTTTTCCTTTAACTGCTGCATCTGGCTGATGTGATCAAATATAGGAATGTATTTGCTCCTAAAACATAGCAGAAAATTTCACTTTTTAAAAAAATCAACAAGGAAAAAATCAAATAGGAAAATCAACAAGACTGATCTGGAAATTCAAGGCTTTTAGAAACAGTTACTGGCATTGAGAGCATTTGGTGCAAAATAGTTTAGAAATAAAAGCAAATACACAAAGCCCTGCCTAGCCCCTGCTGCACTGGTGTGCTCCCTTATGCCGGCATTGCTTTGGGGCAGTGGGCCCTTCCAGGTTTAAGGGCCACAGAGCTGTGTGGCACCTGCCCGCTGGTGTGTTTGTTCTGTCAACCGGCATAAATACCTCTTACACCAGGAGGGTGGGTAAGCCATGGGGCCCCTCCCACAACCTGTTTCACCCCCCACCCCCCCAATCCACCCTCCCACAACCCGTTTCACATACTCCAAATCTGGACTGTGCTGCAAGAATAAAAGCAAGTGTTGGGTTTTTTCTACTTTCTGGAACTGCTTGAGGCCCTAGGCAATTTCATTCATTGATTCATTGATTCATTCATTCATTCATTCATTCATTCATTTATAGGCCGCCTCATCCCCAAAGAGGATGTGCCACAGATGCAGGCGAAATGTGAGGAACAAAATCCACCAGACCACAGCCACACAGCCCGGAAAACCCTCCAGAACCAGTTGAATCAGCCGTGAAAGCCTTCGCCAATACATTGAACACCTCTACGGGGAGGAAATGTTCCAACAGACCCGGAAAATGGAGACACTCCGGATCAAGAAATCACACCTGCTATGCTCTTTATCCTTTGATGCCAGCCACAGATGCAGGCGAAACATTAGGAACAAAATCCACCAGACCACGGCCACACAGCCCGGAAAATCCTCCAGAATAACATCTTCACTTTATGACCCACCAGCCATAGATCATTGGGTGGCCTTCTCTTTATGCCACTAGCTCTGGCCAGAGGCATATCTAGGGAAAATGTAGCCCAGTGCAAAATCTGAGTTTTCTGCCACCGCTGTCACTCACCACCCCCCGTATGGGCGGCCGCCCTCCCCCACCATGCCCAAACAACATTTTTTTGCACCAGGTCTTGACGTCAGTGTTTGGACCCAAGGGGGAGGGGGATGGGTGTGGGGAGTGATTTTCCACCCCCCACATGACTAAATGGCTGCAGCCTGGGGACATTTGACCCTATGTGTCCCCCTGGGCAGTACACCCCTGGCCCAAAACCTCACAGTGAATTATGAGTGGAATACTAAATAAATAAATGCTGCAAGCCAATATTTATTGAAAGCATGTAGAATAAATAGATGCCGTCAAAGAAAAGCTAAAGGAGATTCCATCTATTCTCACAAAAGTGAGATTGCCACGGCAAGGAAGAATGCAGATGAGAACCAGGAGGGGGGGTATTTCACCCTTTCTAAGCACAAGATCAGACCAAGCAGGTATTAATAGACCCAGTGGCATAGGTGATAAATCACAGCTGATAACACCCTAGGTGCTCATTTGTTGGCCATTGTGGCAGGGACAACCTCAAGCAAGGTACAGTCTGTCTTTTCATTCCTTTCACAGTGATTATGTTACATTTTTAAATAATGTTGTTCACGTCCAGATTTCAAAGGTTTCTCTAATGAACTACAATTACTTTCTCATACCTTTAAGAACCTTAGTTGGGCTATCTTTCTGTTATGATTTTTTTTTTGAATTATTAATCATTGTGGTGATTACTGTTACTTCTGTTTCTTGGTGGAATATTCAAAACAGGCCAGAAAAATAGACAAATAATAAGCATTCGGTATTAAAAATGTGTGGAACCATTTTTGAGGTTGCTTGGATCACCTCTTTTTCATTCCCCACCCCCCATCTCACCCTGTTACTTTCCTTTTGTATGTAGGGGGCTGCTGTGATTTTGACACAAGTTTTCATTTGTTCTTTTTTTTAGAAAAATTCCTCAGAACTGTGTCTTACCTATGATAATTAGGAAAATGTGTGACAGACAGATATATCTGCCATTTCCTGTGGTGGGAAGGGTGAGTCTTTTGTTTCTCTGTGCCCAAAATGCTAGAGCTTGATAGATATTTGACAGATAATTTCTGGAAGGAAAATCCAAGTCCACCAACTTATTTTAATTGTACAGCCACATTTTCAGGGGTTACTGTTTGGTTTCTCAGGTTAAAATTGTATACCCTCCACAGAATCTAACTTTATGTATACCGCCCATGACTTAATAATCCAGGTGAAGGCAACCCTTTTCTTACAGGAATGTGAGGGAGCTTGCCCATCCATCCAAGTCAATACTATTAATTAGGCACCACTTTAATTTGTTGCGATTGTAAAAGAACCCCTTGTGGACAGATGCTGAGGGCCAGAAGACCCTTGTGTGAAGTGTACTAAAGTAGGGTTAAGTACTCTTGATAAAACGAGCTTCCTCAAGACAGCCAGCAGGATTGATAAATAGCCTATTTAATTATGCTTCATTCCCGTTTTCATTGGTATTTTCTTGCCTTCTACCATGGAAGAGGCATTTTCATGGGAAAGGGCATTATAAATCAATACAGAAGAGATTGGGAGGGAGGGAGACCCTGCCAGGCCAGCCCCAAGCACATACTGCTCAGCCAAGCCATGCAGATGGGTGGGAGAAGGCCATGTTAGGGTCCTGCCTCATGATACTGGGCCAGATACAGCAAGGCTAGGCTGTCCTTCACTGTGCCAGGCAAGCCTATGTCAGGCGCAGAGAAGGACAAGCCAGGTATGCCCTGAACACACCAAGCAGGGCCAAGCCTCAGTGGGCACGGTAATCCAAGCCAGGAATGCCCTTTGTTGTACCTTAGACAAGGGCCTTCAGGCCAATTGGGCCCGCTCTCCTCTTTGGGCTGGGGGTGCCCTGGCTGGTGTGGCTTTGGCAAGGTAAGTGGCTCCCTATGACCTTTCCTTCATGGCAGTCCACCCATGTTGAAAAGCCAGATGCCAGTTTCCTCGGAGCTTTAGCGTGGGCAGCAAGCCACACAGAATGGCGCAGTTTCAGCTGTAGGCCTGCTGCCCAAATGCGAATGCCTATTGAATTGCAGGGAGGGGCAGGGGGAGATGGTTTTATTGAACCTTATGAGCTGTAGTAGTCTGAGCATGTAGAATTTCAACCACAGTATCTTCAAGGATCTTTTTATCTGTTCCAATGCCAGTACCCAGGGGAAACACAATTGCAATTTGTCCCGGGCATAGCAATGAATAAGCAGCATAAATCAAGAGGTCCCTGGTTCATATCTGGGTGCCCCCTCCAATATAGAAGTATAAATTATTTTAAGAGAATTGAAATGCATGTTTGTAAAAAGTGATGTAAAAAACACACACAAGGATGATGTTATAATTATTTTATTATTATCAATGATTATATATATTCAGATCCCAGACTGTCAATAGAAGTGAACGCAAGAACACTGAAGAAGAATATTTGAAAACGGCCATGGAGCGCATTCCGTTTTGTGTTTATGAATAAGACTTTTACTCGGGCGTAAAGAATTCCCAAGCTACTAAAGACACATATGACTTGTGTTGGATTTTTGAAGAACTGTAGACAATTGACTTGAACTGTAAATAATTGACTTCAACTCATTCAAGGGACGTGCAGGTCCTTGCGTCACTCCTGTGGGAGGATATAAAAATTAAGTTTGTTAGACATGGAATTACAGCTGATCTCAAGTCTACAGAGATCAATTCCCCTGGAGAAAATGGATGTTTTGGAGGGTGGACTCTGAGGAATGGCACCCCACTGAATTGCACCCCACTGAGGAATTGCACCCCACTGGCTGGCTGGCTGGCTGGTATTGCTTTAACTAACTGAAACATTTTAATTAGCCTTTCCACCAGACTTAGGATTTCCAAGGTAGGCAGCAATCAAAACCATTAAAACAAGCTTTTCTAATACATATATACAGAACAATTAAAAACAATGAGTAAAACACATAGACAAATAAGTCACAGCAGACAAGAAAGAGCCAGCATAATGTGGTGGTTAAGAGCAGGTGGACTCCAATCTGGAGAACTGAGTTTGGTTCCCCACTCTGCCACTTGAACTATGGAGACTTATCTGGTGGATCAAATTAGCTTTTGCACTCCAACACATGCCAGCTGGGTGACCTTGGGCTAGTCACAGTTCTTGGGAGCTCTCTCAGCCCCACCCACCTCATAGGGTGTTTGTTGTGGGAGGGGGGAGGAAAACGAAATTGTAAGCCCCTTTGAGTCTCCTTACAGGAGAGAAAGGGGGATATAAATCCAGAGTCGTCATCTTCTTCAAGAACCAACCTGATTCTAACAGGATTAGAAAAGCAACCAGCTACAGAGCATAATAGGACTGATTTAAGCACCTAGGTTGCTTTTTCCTTTTAAATTTATATTTAATTAAAAACTGATATGAAAAGGAAAGATACATATTACATAGTTTGTATATATATCACATGTATACCAACATTGCTAGAGTTAACACAGATCTCAGATTTGCAGAGCTAGAAACCCTGTTTGACTAGTCATTGATAAAACGAGTTCAAAATTACTTCCTCTTTCTTTCCAATGCAACTTTTGTGTGTGTTGTCATAATAACAGCATAGTCATACAAGTTGTTCATCCATTCAATTAACAATGAGATGGGCAATATTCTCCAATACTCTGTGCCAAACACTTTTGCAGAGTGACCACTTATGAAATTAATTCATTCCAGCTAACTGGCATATCCCTTGTAATAAGTTAACCAGACAATTAATGGATCTCAGTGTAAGTCCATGATTCTCTCAACGATGGTATTACTTTTCTTCAAGAATGTTACAACAGGGCGTAGGTCCGTTTCTATAGACAGTCAGTGACGATTAAGACTGCTTTTAAAACTACAAAGCATCACTTGGGTGTTTTGAAAATCATAGCTGTAGAACATATTTCCTGATCAATCAGGATCTGAAGATATTCAAACAGCTATGTTTCACAAGCGGGTTGGAATGAAAGCACGTAGAATGCTAATAGATCAATATCATGCTAAGCCCCTACTGTATTTTATGGGAAATTCTTTTCTCCTTTTAGGACATCATCTGAAAATTCAAGAAAGGTAGTTAAATGCCCTTTAAGGTATTTCATAGTAAAATTCCCAAGGTCTCTGACTTATAAAAACCTAGCCAATAGCTGAAAATGTTAAACCTAACTAAATTAAAGCAGGAAGATACCAACTAACAGACAAATTTGTTGAGAACCTACCACATATTTAATCCATCCTTCCAAGAAGCCTGGGCCTGTGCACAAGTTCTCACTGCTTCCATATTATCCTCACAACAGATCTGTTAGGAAGGCTAGGAAAAGGTCATGGCCAAGGTCACCCACTGAACTTCTCGACAGCCCCAAAGCTTATCATGACACTCTAGCTATTATACTACAGCAGCTGTCTGCCTGGCGATTTTTTGCTACTGGGGGATTGTTTGCTACTGGAATGAAAGGTGTAATAAACTGGAGTGCTGTGAGGTTTCCGGGCTGTATGGCCGTGTTCCCTCCCCTCCCTTGCATGCTACCTCTCACTTCCTCCCCTTACTCCCCTTCCCTTGCATTCCACCCCTCCCCCACCCTTCGC
This sequence comes from Sphaerodactylus townsendi, assembly GCF_021028975.2. Taxonomy (NCBI): domain Eukaryota; kingdom Metazoa; phylum Chordata; class Lepidosauria; order Squamata; family Sphaerodactylidae; genus Sphaerodactylus; species Sphaerodactylus townsendi. The sequence continues at coordinate 108,943,785 of NC_059429.1, forward strand.
TAGGGTGGGTGGGCCATGTCCAGATGCCAGAGCCCCTCCCTTGCATGCCACCCCTTACTCAGCTCTTCCTTCCCCCACACCTATGAAGATGCCAGCCACAGGTGCAGGTGAAACGTCAGGAGAGACTGCTGCTAGAACACGGCCATACAGCCCGGAAACCACACAGCACCCCAGTGATTCCGGCCGTGAAAGCCTTCGACAATACACTGTAATAACACTGTTTATCCATTTGCTAAGTTCTCGTTACAAAAAAACAAAAAAAGTAATATACTCCATATAGACTTTCTTATTTTTAAAAGATGAGAAAAAAAGTATAACTTTTTCGGATTTCTAAATCAAGCAGCCTTCCTGGTGTCAATTACAGTAACCTGCAGAACTCAGAGGTGTCCCATTCTGGCATATTTGAAGATGAAAATTTTGAAAGGGAAGGGAAATGCTGCACCAATTGAATAAAAAAAAACTCTTTGGAATGCTGTTTGAGATCAGTCAATGTCCAGTATTTAAGATGACTAAACATCTAGCCTGGATCTAACCTAAGAGATGAATCCTGCTGCTTTCTGCTCCCTTGCTTATCTCCCATTCTGACTCCAGTACTCCCATGTTAGACATGAGTGGGCTGATTCACACATAAGGTTCTCCCAGTCATAGATTATTTTGGGTCTATTGCTACTGAATTTTTTTTAGCTTTGCCAGCTTTGCAAAGTGAGAATTTTAATGGTTGATACATAGAGAATTCCCTTAGGTGAGAGGTATAGTCCCTGAACTGCACACAGATTTGGCAAAATAAAATTCTATAGTTGGAAAGGTTTCCTTATTGAAATTATGAGCACCCGTGTTCTCTTTCCTTTCCTTGTTACACCTTGTCATTCCAGTAGCAAACAGGCATGCAATAGGCTTTCTCAGAAAGGAATTAGATTTCAACAAAGACCTCTATCCAGCATGGCAGAAAGTAAGGCATTTACGCACTACCAGCATCAGTCTGGAAAACAAACATTGGAATGGCCCAGCCAAACAGCACCCCTTCTTATGCAGAATGAGAGCTCTCCTCAAGCCAGTAGCTCTGCAAAGTGAATCAACATACCCTGGATCAGGAGGCAACCTGTGTGATTCTGATACAGCTAAATGTTCTGGCTGGCCAGCCTCCCTATCAGGTACATATCTGCTGAGTCTCTCTTATCATCATTGAGAGCCACCATGGTGTAGCAGTTAAAAGCAGGTGGATTCTAATCTGGAGAACTGGGTTTGATTCCCCACTCCTCCATATGAATTGCAGATTCTTATCTGGTGAACCGGATTTGTTTCCCTGCTCCTATGATCCTGCTGGATAACCTTGGGCTGGTCACAGTTCTCTCAGAACTCTCTCAGCCTCATCTACCTCACAAGGTGTCTGTTGTGGGGAGAGGAAGGGAAAGGAGTTTGTAAACCATCTTGAGTCTCTTTACAGGCGAGAAAGGTGGGGTATAAATCCAAACTCCTCCTTTTCTTCCTTTCTGCCACTATCCTAACCCTCAAAGGCTCAGAGCACCTGAAACACAAAGACAGAACAGGAAAGTGAAAATGCAGACTTCCACCATAGAAATCATGGTGCGGCTTCACCCCTCCCCCCCCCCCCCCCCCCATGGCTAGAGCTGTCCTAGTTACTTTGAGGCTTCAAAAGCAAAAGGAAATTTCATTCTGATTAGTCATTCTTCCAAGGTTAACAAGCAGGTTACACTCAGCCAGGAGTTTAATTATTTTCTGAATGCAAGTTCCTAATATGAAACAGTAGTAAACGAGTTCAAGGCGGACTAATCCCAAACAATGAGATTGTCAGAGATGGAAAAGAAAATGCCTAGCTTCATCTTCTTCTCATTTCATAAATATAAAGTTTTCAGAAGTTCCCCTAGTTTTACTATTTGGGAGACCTAAATCACAGAGCCTGACTAAACCTGAAGCTATTTATCATCACTACACTTAGAAGAAGCCATCTTTGAAGAGAGGAGTGAAAGCTGTTTTTGAAGAACAACAGTGCCACCTGCTGGAAGAATGTTCCAATGTTTTCCCCTTTTCCAGGCAGTAGATTATATCCCCACCCCATCAAGTTGGTAATTATCCATAAAGAATGTCCATTTATAGTTTGCACGACACGAGGGAGTGATGTGACCATCACCATATCCATCAACCTTTTGATTCTCCACATGAATGGGTCGCTGAGTCAACTGCAGACTGAAGAAAAGAAATGGTACTTATTTTCTGCCTCCGGGAAAAGGTGATTGAAGAAATGATTGTCACAACTTATTATTCACAACGTTTTTGTCTCCACACTTCTGAGTGCTTGCAGGACATGGACAGGGGCCCTTAATCCCATTTGAGAACATGTTGCAACCACGAAGTCTAGAACTTTAATTTTAAAGTGCTAGCTGGGTTATTTTAGTAGGAGATTATGGGCAGAAAGCCCACAAAGTATTGCACAAAATATTTGTGACGCATCCCTCTAGCTGCACAGACACAGAGCTCATGCCACATCTGGAGGATCTCTGTCCTTCTGCAGTATGTTCTCATGGTCACAGGGAGCTCAAAGAAGGGCCTGAAAAAACCCATGGCCCTTTGGATTCCAGCCCTTGGTTGGATTCCAGCCCTTTGGATTCCAGCCCTTGGTTTATGTTTTATTTAGATACTTAAGCCAGTGGTGGGATTCAGCAGGTTCGCACCACTTCAGCAGAACCGGTTGTTAAAATGGTGCTTGTAAACAACCAGTTGTTAAATTATTTGAATCCCACCACTGACTTAAGCCCTCCTTTTCTCCCCAGTGGGGTCTAACTTCAATTGGGTCAGGAATGCTGAAGTTACACTAGTACTGGCGGCAGTTACACAGCAAACACATTTAAAAAATCAACATGCACATTATGCAGAAAACCTCTGACTGGATTTCCCAACATATTTTTTAAAAACCTTAACAAGCAGCGATGAGGGAGGCTTCATTTGGGACAGGCTCTGGCAGAGGGAGTTCCGCTCTTCCTTCCCCCACACCATTTTCCAGATAGAAATCCTGGCTCCCATCCAGCAATGCACATGTGGAAATGTGAACAGATTTAGCATAGTTCAGCTTGCACGAGATCTTGTGCAACATCTAGGGTTTTCCTCTCTGTATCTAACAGTGTGCCAAAATTGCTTGCATAACACCTTCCTCTTCGGAGTCCTCTTCTATGCCCAGCAATTCACCCCCCAAAAGGGAGAATCTGTCCCCTAATGATACAAGAAATAGACATTCTCACAACTTCACGGCAAACATGTTTGGTGGACAAACATACCATTTTTGACAGCCGGAATAACTTGAACTAAGTCTCCAGCACATCTCTCTTTTGCTGTTTGTCACATGAACACACGGAGCTGCCTTATACTACATTGTTTGATCCACTGGGGTCAGTATTGCCTACTCAGTCTGGCAGCCGCTCTGCAGGGTCCCGGGCAGAGGTCTTTCACAATACTTGATTCTTTCAGCTGGAGATGCCAGAAATTCACCTTCTGCATGCCCCTCTCAGAGCCCCTCGCAGCCCCCAACATGAGAATCACGTCAAGCAGCTTTCAAGCTGCGCAGTTATGGTGGCGGTAGAGCTTCATTTTTTTCTTCCTTGTGCACACCTTTGTGCTAGTGCAGCATACTGCCGCCAGAGTATTGGTTGGTCAAATAATCACATGATTCTGGAGGACTGGTAGAAAACTGGTAGAAAACTACAGCTCCCATGAAGCTGTGCAAAAAGAAGCATGTGTAAACTGCTGCCAATCCAAGATGTGTTAAGTAGCTATGACCTCCCGTAGGAAAGATGTGCAGGTGTGAAGGTTTCATCACTTCTTGAGATGGAGCAATGAAAAAGAATCCTGTGACCCATCAAAGACTGACACTTTCATAGCAGCCGCTGGGATTCTAAGAAACGTACTGTTTGATTTTTAATTATATGTTATTGAGCATATTGTGTTTTATCGCAATCTGGTTTTTAGATTAGGTTTTAACCTGTTGTATTGTATTTATTATGATATATGTTGGAAGCCACCCTGAGTCCACAAGGGGAAGGGCAGCATATAAAACCAATAAACTAAATACATATAATATAATATTGATCAGACACAAATGAACACCAAATGATAAGAGGTTTTTTTAAAAAATACACAATATTTATTATTGCCTTTTTGTTCATTCTTCATTTAAACAGTAGGTGATGGAGAACAGTGAAACAAAATGATGGTGTGAAGGGGTTAATGTCCACCATGTATAAAGTAATCCAATGAGTGGGTTCAAGCTGCTTGTAAATAACCCAAACTGCCCACCAAACAATCGGCTCTCTGCTCGTGATGGTAGAGCCAGGAGCCAAATCAGGAGATGCTCAAGCTTCTCTAACCAGATATTTCAAAGTTGAATTTAGACCAAGGAGAGGTGCCTTTCAGGCTCTGCTAAAGGAAAACAACAATTCAGAGAGAGGTACAAAGGTATGCTCTTGTTAAATGCAGAAAAACTAAGACATTGATATCTTGGCTAGTAATGCATTACCGACATGCTACAAATGTGGTTTCATGCTTGTTAATAAGGTAAGCTGCCATCTCATTAGCTGATGTGTTTGTACCTGATGTTTTAATATGCAGCCCAAAGCGATGCATGTGTTAGAAGTTATTCAAGCATTAGCTATTTAAGAGAGGTAACATGGTAACTGTAATTCAAATAATTTCCCAGATGGAAGCCTGCAAACAAGTTCACAATCTAGCCTCTGAGAATGTGCACAAGAGCTCCACAAAACTGAGAACTTTGCACTGCCACTTTTAAATAACAACCTTGCACTTATCTAATGTGAGTGGGACAAATACAGAAAGACTCATTTGGGAAACATGTACAGTTCATTGTCTTGCCACAAGATGGTGCTAAAACCTCTTGTTCATAATACTTCTTCATTTCTTTATGCCCCCAACAATTCTGGAAGGAAGGAAGGAAGGAAGGAAGGAAGGAAGGAAGGAAGGAAGGAAGGAAGGAAGGAAGGAAGGAAGGAAGGAAGGAAGGAAGGAAGGAAGGAAGGAAATTACAGATGCCTAGAATATCTGTTGATTTCCTCTGTGCAAATAATGCACAGATTCCTTTGAATGACTGATTCAATACATTGAAGGGGGGAGGGAGAGGGGTTGCCAGTTTTTGTATGAACCCCAAAATTTTTGACAGTATTGTTCATTCATATCACCATCTCTTGAGGTATGCCAGGGTGACATACCTCTCTTGAGGTATGCCAGGGTGACAGAGAAAGATTGGTTTATAACAAGATTTTTTTTTCATAACAATTGCAGCAGGACAGCAGCCACAGAAAATTCCTAGCAGTACTCAGCTTCATTATTCAGTCTCAGTTTCATTATTTAATCTCATATTGAATGACTTGACAATAAAAATTGTTTTCCCTCTCCACTGAAAACTCTTTGAAAATAGTTTGAGTTTAAAAAAAATTAGAGCATGTGTATAGGTGACTGCATGTGATGAGTCAATCCTCTAATTACTATGAGACACATAACTTTACACTGGGCCTGCACTGTTAGGGTACCTTAATTATTACTTCTATTTAAGGGCTTCCTGGTGGGTGGGGTTTCTCATTCTTCTGAAAATGCCATCTGGTTCAAATTCCTTCTCTGGGACTTGTTTCCAGTGGTGATTGGCTGGGAGAGCTCTCCTGATTCCTTGCAAGGATCCAACTGGAAGGCAAAATATCATTGCCTGGGAAATCAGGAGACTCAAATAAAAACAAGACATCTGATTATTATGACAGTAAATACCTGAAAATGAAAAACAACATAGCCTTTTTGAGAAATATTTTTACTAATGCCTAAGAATCCTAGAATTGTGTTTACTATTATGGCAATGACCCAAGACAGCAATGTTCATGTTTGAAGATGGGGGGTGGGGGTGTCTTTAAAACACCTAAGAATCCCAGAATTTTGTTTACCATTCCAGAAATCGCAGTAACAACACCAAACAGGAACTTCAATGTATCTTTTCTTTTTTGAGAAGTTCAGGATGCAGAAAGTGGGGAATTGAACCTGGGTCTTCTAGATTCTAATGTGATACTCTAACCACTATAAAGGCTGTCTGTCACACAAGAAGATGCATTATACTATGTCAGACCATTGGTTCACCTATACGATTCCCACAGATGATTTTTAAATGAAAGCAAAGAACAGTAAGCACTCTGTTCACAAAGATCCCACACTGTGTGTAGATGATTCCTAAGTAACCGGCACTATCTCTATGATCCATGCCATCATATAATCCTTTCCAAAAGCTATTTGTGCTGGTTGGCATCATAACTTAGGCGGATTCCACATGGGCCAAAAAAGCGGTGTGAAAACAGTGTGAAAATGGTGTAATCCCTTTTACACTGTTTTAAACCATTTTATGCCATTTTCACACTGTTTTCACACCGCTTTTTTCGGCCCATGCGGGCCTTACAGAGGTAGACGGCATGCTCACAGACTACATGGAACCAGGACACAAGATGTCTAGTCAGCATCCTGTGTGGAATAAGAGCACCTTTCAGATCCCATCCCAGTATCCTTACTATCGTTCAGGGATTCTGAGACCAAGATACAAAGTTTCTATCTAAATTAATCAGTGCAGGAAAAAATCCCTCAAGCTAGGAAGTTTGAAAACCACTGGTCTTGCATAATTTTATGATCAGCAACAAAAAGGAGGGCATCGCTTTGAGCCAGGAAATGGAAGCCTTTTATTATTACAGATCCCCCCCAAAGCCAGATGGAAACACCATACAGATGGCTAAGAAAATAATTAATAAAGCAATGACTGCAAGCAACTTAAGAAAAGAAAAAAAATGTCACACAGTTTTCAGGAGAATGATTGCAGCTAATAACCCCATTGGCAAGATTTCTGAACCATGGAATTTTCTCATGAGTTAGCAAAAAAAAGCATTGCTGGCTGGTTGCGATTTATGGTATTGTCATCAATTACGTTTTAACACTGGGATTTTGTATCATCGGTAAAGACACATTTTATTTTTATATAGTATCTATAATACACATTTAAGGAGAATGATAGTGTTGTCAAAGAACATTGGCATGATGGAAAGGGTGAGGACAATGTTGCCCAGAAGGAGTTTAATCTGCAAGATATTTAGTAGCCAGCAGATTTAGGGGAGAGTGACGGGGAAATTCTTGTGAGCTGGCTAGATAGGTAGAGGAGCAGGTAAATAGATTCCAGTGAGTGTGATAGAAAGGCAAATGCTCTTAATATAGAACCTTCTGTAATAACATTCTATATATCCACTGAGCTGTCTCCACTTGAACCATTTTGTGGGCATAGGCCAGGAAGACCATAGTAAACGTGACAAGAAAAGGAAGCTAATAGACCACAGGAACCTGTCACCAACTTTTTACTTCTTTTACAATAGAGAGCTCTCCAGATGTCTTCTGCCATCCTTGATTGTAAGACATGAACAGTCACTGTGCCAATCTCTACCCTCATCTCAGACCTATTTGCATGCATAGCAACCATCAAATATTCCACTAAGGGGAAAGGGCAAACTCGGACATGGTTTGAAGGCCAGGAAGAAAAGGGTCAGGCAACCAGCAGAGAGCAAAAATCAGCACACATCACTACCACTGTATGATCATGTTGTGAATATTCACATACCATATGGCAATGATTCTCTTAGAGTAGTTCCATCCATGAAGTATCAGGACCACTATATTTATTTTGAAGAACCTCTTGAAAAGTGAATCTGAATCTGATTCTTTATTTAAAAGAAACCAAGGTCTTATTAAATCCACAGCTTGAGCGCTTCTATGTGAAGAAGATTCTGTGTTTTACATTCACTGCCAGCTTGAATTAAAGAGGCATGCACACTGGCAACAGAATTTCCAAAAGGCAGTTTGCTGCCCACTTTCCTCCATCAACCACCATCTCTCTTGCTTTTCCCCCCAGTGCCATGCTACCAAAGGACTTTTCAGAGGAACTGGTAATTACGATAGCAGTATAACAATTACCTTTTAATAAGAACTTGTAGGTGACACAGCAGGGGAAATAATGGCTGCAAAGAGTGGATGGCAGAAAATGATGTCAGTGTGGGCCAGACCTTTGCAGAACAAGGAGGTGCCCAAATTCCTATCCATATGGTGTGATTATTCACTTGGACTGCACTCTTCTCAAAGATGAAAGAGAATACTGAGAACAGGAGCAATTAGTGTAGCATTAGAGCATAACATTGTATGAATGACACTTTAACCACTACACCATACTGATTCTATTACAAAATATGGAAAATAATTCAAACCACAAAGTTGACCCAATAAATCATGCAGTAAGAGTAGGTCAGACCGGAAAATAGAACCGGAAAACAGTGCAAATCAACAAACTGAAACACTAAGGCATGATGTACCATAATGTAGAAAATGGGTTACAAAAGTAGAAGACACAGTAGTAAAAGCAATGATAAATGCAATGAACATTACAATAGACCTAAATCCTAACCCTTATAAAATTAACTTTCAGAAACGTTCCATTATCTATAGTTTTAATCCTATTATTTAATTTTGTTTCATATCACAGCTGCCAGTTCTTTAGCTGGTTGTTGGCCTTTCATTACAATTTGAGCCTTACCCGGAGGCCTATGATGCTGTAATGTATCAACGTAGTGTCTGTGAGGATCCTTTTGGCGAAAGTTGATATTGTCGATTTTAAGATATTTCAAGCGTTCCCCTAGTGTTTTCAAAATGGTGCCCAGAATGGTGCCAATTATCACTGGGATGACCTCAGCAGATTTGTACCATAGTCACTGAATCTCGATTTTTAAATTGTGGTATTAGTGACTTTCTCATGTCCTTTTTCATTGATCCTGCTGCCACCAGGTAATGCTATATTGATGATGCTCACTTTCTTGTCCTCCATCACTGTGATGTCCGGTGCATTATACGCCAACACTTTGTCCATTTGGATTCAAAAGTCCCACAAGATCTTGACCTTATCACTTTCTGTGACTTTCTCTGGATGATGTTCCCACCAGTTTTTAGCCGTCCTGATGTTGTAATTCTTACATAAATTCCAGTGGATCATCTTGGCCACAGAGTTGTGCCTCTGTTTGTACTCAATCTGGGCAATCTTTCTGCAGCAGCTGAGTACGTGCTCTACAGTTTCATCAGCTTCCTTGCACAACTGGCACTTTGCATCATCTGAGGATTTTTTCAGTTCTGGCCTTGATTGTATTTGTCCCACCTGCTCTTGAGCAGCTAAAATCAGTGATTCAGTTTCTTTTTTCAGAGTTCCAGTTGCTAACCACAGTAAGGTCTTTTCATTGTCAACCTTGTCCTTGATCTTCTCCAGAAATTGGCCTTGCAATGCTTTGTTGTGCCAGCTTTCAGCCCTTGTTTTAATCACATTTTTCTGTACTCCTGTTTGGTTTTCTGGGCTTTCAGTAAATTTCTGTTCTTCACTTCAATCAATGCCTGTTCTTGACTTTCATAACTGTCAGTGCATGTTTCTCTTCCTCCACTCTTTGCTTTACTTGCAGTAACCCTCTGCCACCAGATCTCCAGGGCAGGTATAGTCTATTGCAGGGGTAGGGAACCTGCGGCTCTCCAGATGTTCAGGAACTACAATTCCCATCAGCCCCTACCAGCATGGCCAATTGGCCATGCTGACAGAGGCTGATGGGAATTGTAGTTCCTGAACATCTGGAGAGCCGCAGGTTCCCTACCCCTGGTCTATTGGTATCTCTACATGGGTGTAAGGTGTAGTGCACTGTCATAAGCTTCCAAGTTTTTCTATCGACTGCAGCCATCCAAATCAGCCTGTGTCCAGTTTATTATTCCGGCGGTATACCTGGTGACTGGTATGGCCCAGGTGTTGATAGCCTTGATGATATTCCCACCATTTAATTTGGATTTTAAAATTTTAATTTCGATTTCAAAATTTCCTGACCCTCTGGGTATATTATCTGCTAACTACAGTCTTCATTTCCCTGTGTTTGATGTTATTCAGCTACAAAATGCCCAATTTATAGACTTTCTTTCAGTTGCACTTGATTAGTTGGCCATCAGGCATTTCTAGGCTGTCACTCTCAGTGATCTTGGCCCTCTTTATCGCTGCAGTTGCATACTTTCCCAGACCAAACTCCATCAAAATGTCTGTGCTGAATATTCGGACTGTGTTCACTAGTGATTAGATTTCTGTGTCTGATTTCCCATAGAGCTTCAAATCATCCATGCACAGAAAATGTGAGATTTTTTTTTCTGAGTCTTTGGCCATTTGATGTCCCAACTTTATTTTCTTTAAAATCACTGTTAGTGGGATCATGGCCATGATAAACAATACGGGCAGAGGATGAGTGCTCACGAGGACATGTGGGGTCACATGTCCCTGGGTGCACTCCAGCTGGTCATGTGGGGAGGGAGAATTGCCCCCACACCCCTCCCCTTGGCCCTGCTCTGTCAGGCTGCTCCTTCAGCCAGCAAAGCCTCCACCAGCTGAAGGAGAGCCTGGCTGCCGCCACAGGGCACCCCTCAGCCCAGCCCCGCCAGGCTGCTCAAGGGGCAGCCCACGGCAGGCTCCAGCCAGCTAAGGTAAGAGGGGCGCGGGGTGTGGGCGGCTGGAGCAGGTGTTGCCCTGGGCGCCATTCCCCCCCCCCCCACGCCTCTGAGTAAGGGCGATATGAATCACCTTAGAAAATTCCTTGCTTGATGTTGACTGTTCCATAGTTTTCATTTCCGACTATCAGTTCAGTTTGGCACTGTTTCATTGCTTTTTCAGTGAATGCTCCTGCGTTTTGGCTGACACCAATTGTTTCTAAGCATTCCATGATCCAACTATGCAGCAGTGATTCAAATGCCTTCTTGCAATCGACCCAGACCATATGCAAATTCATTTTTCAATTCTTGCAGTTCTCCGTTATCCTTTTACCTATCAGGAGTTGATCTTTTCTACCCTTGCTCCTCCTTTTGTTCCTTTTGTTGTTCACTGGCAGGATGTTATTCACTTCCAACTGCTGGTGAGCAGTTTGAACATCGTCGCCAAGCATTTTATTGGCCTGTAATTTCCAGGCATTGTCCCTTTGGTCGGATCTGTCTGAATCAAGTACATCTTCCCAGATGTTAGCCATTCATCGATTTCATCATTTTGCATGGTTTTACTGAGTTGCTTGGTTTTACTGAACTGCTTGTCAGGTGTAAACTGGTCAGGTATTTGAGCCAGAAGTCATGCAGTTGATTGTGTCCAGGTGACATCCAGTTTTTAACTTTCTTGACTCAGTTCTTTATTATATCAGTTATTTCCAGTTTTCACATTTTTTATCCCTCCAGGTCAAGCTGGCAACCCTTATTCCAGATGGCGAATCAGGAAAGAGCAGAGTGGCTTATTTTAGATCCATCGTATTTCTATGCATTCTCTGATGCAGTGGTGACCCACAACTCTTCGGAAACTGAACAGAATCAACAAGGCTTAAAGCACAGATGCACGGAGCCTCCATGGCTTAACAGCAAATGTTTGGTTTCACTGTAGTTAACAGATCTGCCCACTAGATGTCTCTTCCCTTTCAATAAATAATGGTCCGTTATTTTGTGTTAGCAACATTGAACAGGAGTCCAGCAGACTGCCAAAATTTATTCCAGCAAAATTTATTCCAGAGCTCAATTAATCACATCATGGAGCATCTCAAAGATACACAGTTGCCACCTTTTGGAGTGAAAAATTCAGACCCCTCTGACTTTGCAGTCGGAAATATGTGCAGAATGCCTTTCCTATGAACAGAAATTGCTTCTTCTTCTTTTTTTAAAGGAGCAGCTTTAAAAATGTCTCTACTAATCTGTAGAATGCATTTTGATGGGAAACAGTCCTTTAAAATCCTTGGAAGAATAATGCATTAGAGGATGTGATAAGAATGCAGCCTGTTCCTTTTTGTCTTTTCAAATATTCTTTATAGATCGGGTTGCCAATAGCCAGGTGGAAACGAGTGATATCCTGGAATTACAACTCATCTCCGGACTGTAGACATCACTGGCTCTGCTGCATGGGGCAGAGTTGTTTCCAGGAGGTAGTAGATTTAGTGGGTAGAGTATCAACTCTTGGTTCAGGCTGTTACACAGCGGGTTGCTTGTCTATTTAAATTGTATGTTTGTACTACTATAAGCTGTATTGGTCCCCCACTGGGAAGAAAAAGTAGGATAACATCCAAAATAAATAAAAAATAAGCCTGGTGTTTGAATAGCCACTCAGGCACAAAACTCACTTCATGATATTGGGCCTGCTACCTTCTCTCTGCTTGACTCACCTCACAAGAGAATAAAATGGAGGATGGAGAATATGAGCCACAGTCCAAGCTCCTTGCAGGACGAATACAAACATAATAAATGCAACTGTGAGAAAAATCCCTCACTCACAATAACTGATATCACAATAATTTCTCCTTTCTGAAATCTCATACATCATTTCAGTAATCATCACAACAGCCCTGTAAGTGGAGTTGCCAAAGATGTCACTGACACAGGCTCTTTCCACACAGGCGGAATAGGGCGCCCCAGGGACGGCAAAAACGCCATCCCTGGGGAGGGGTTCGCACAGCGCAAGCCTCACCACTCCCAAGCAGCGCAAAGACGGAAGCAGCATCTTCCAACCGCTGCCGTGCGAACAGCAGCAGCTGGAAGGCGCCATTTCCCCCCCAATGTCCCTGAATGCCATACCTCATCTCCTGGCTTCCGGTGCATCACAGAGGCCAGGGGACATGCCCCCCTAGCCTGCGACTCCAGAGCCACCACTCCAGCCTGCGGGGGGGGGGGGGATGTCCCCTGGCATCTGTGACCTGCTGGAAGCCAGGAGACAAGCTATGGCATTCAGGGGCGGCGCAGCCTGTGCAAAGGCTGTGCCGCGTCAGCTTCGTACTCCCCTACCAATGACCATCTGTGCGAACGGAATTAAAAGGGCCAGCATTGTTTATGCCGGGACCACACCCCTGCTCGCTGGCGTCCCTCGCAAGTAAGAAAGGGCCCTCCTTCATGCCAAGAAACGCTTCACCTGCCATTTCCACCACTAAGTCTCTGTTAACGGGTCAGAACATTCTTTTTCTCCAGGTTAGTTGACTAACCTGCCTGCAAGGTGGATGGTTTAGTGTTTTTAATTCCACATGTTGCAGACTGGACTGGAAAGAATAACGACTTGCTATCTAGCACTGCATGGTTGGGATCCTCAGACTGCAGTCTTAAGGATAAGCTGCACATGAGATGGGAGATCTGTTGCAGGAACCATCAGTTGTTCTTGTTCACCCTAAAAAATAGCTGCAAGAGAGGTGAGCAACTTAGACTAAAGATGCAATATGATTGGGTGGGATTCCCTGATAAAAATCACCCCCTGGAGTAGCTAAAACTGCAGCGGGAAAAAGTCATGCACAATATAAGTAACATTCCCCCACTACAGCCAATAGCAGCTCCAAAGGGTGATTTCTTTATTTATTTACTTCATTTGTACCCTGTCCTTCTTCTCAGCAGAGATCCACGGTGTCTTACATTGTTCTCCTCCTCCTGCTATGCTCACAACAACAATGTAGGTTAACTGAGAGATAGTGACTGGCCAAGGTCACCCAACATGCTTCCATAGGTGAGTAGATTCAAACTTGTAACTCCCAGATCCTAATGTGATACTTTAACCATTGGGTCTGTCAATTTCTTTCCATTTCCATCGTGGAAAAAATGCAGGGGAAGGAAACCACTCTTCTCTATGATCCAAAATGACCACCATGGCTACTTTTTAAGGTTAAAGAAAACAGAGGGAATATAAAACATGTAATCTAACTCTTAAAGCTTACACAAATCCTGCTCTAAACAGCAGGTGATTTTATTATTATTATTGCTAACATCCCTGTAACTCTACCCATTCCTTGAGAAATATTTTGTGGGGATTTCCTCTCCTACCTATCAGCTTCACAGAGTACTTTAAAAAAAGAAGAACTGAAAACATTAAGCACAATCTGTAGCCATCTGGAAATATTAATATTTTATCCATATAGCAAACAGTTTAAACCTTGAGTTGCAATCTTATTCACATCTTCTGGGGAGTAAATCCCAGTAACCCCAATAGGATCTATCCAGTGGTGGGATTCAGCAGGCTCACACCACTTCAGCAAAACTGTTAAAAATGGTGCTTGTAAACAACCAGTTGTTAAATTATTTGAATCCCACCACCGGAACCAGTTGTTAAATTATTTGAAGCCCACCACTGGATCTACCACTAAATAAATATGTGTACGATTAAACTGCCAGAACATGAGGAGGGAAATTTGACATCTCATTCTTCAAGAGACAGCAAAACACATGCAGAATGGCAGATCGGATTGGGTAAGATCCAGGGGCTTTCACATCAGTTACATTAACCAATTGCAAGAAACAGGGAATGAAGACTGATTTTCTGAGTGAAGTATGTGCCAAATGACAACCCCTGAAATTTTTAGATGAGCTAAGCAAAGCCTGCCTTTTTAGACATGAGTATTTCCTCAGCCCCAAGCACGTGGACGACTCCACAGAACTCTGGATCAGAGGAACTGGAACTGTCAGACTCCCAGGAATGTGTTGATTGCCAGCACGGGCCCTGGAAAGAAGCTGATTGGGAGGCCAATTCATTCCGACTTTCTTGCCGTGCTAATGAACGGGATTTGCTTACTTTGAGCCTTATCCTGATGTGGCTGCTTAATGCTAGGCCCCTTGTTCTTGATTTTCATTGGTCAGCCATTTGGATTTATTTAAATTCACTGACCAATCTGTGGAGTTCTCACAAGACTGGGAGGCTGGCCTTCACATAAATGCACCTATTTATCCCCGGCTTCTTCCACCAGCCAGTTTTCAGTCTCGATGAATATTAATAACATGCCACACATTCATATTCCAAGTTGACTGCATTCAAAGCCTTCTCCGGCTCCCCTCCTCTGCTAAGCACAAAGGTTAGGGTGATTTTGCTAGTGCCCACCACTCAGCCTGAAGAGTCACACTTACATAAAGAAGTGATGGTGGTGGTGATGGTGTTGTGTATAGAATTTGTTGAAAGAGGAGGGGGTGGGGATGCCGTTGACCTAATAAAAGGAACAATGGATTGGAGGAGGGCCCGGAGGAGAGGAGTCTGGGAGCTGGTCGGAGTAGCTAAAGCCACAGCCAAACAAGAGGGCAAGGGTGAATCTCAGCCTCTTGCAGCAAATAAATACACCACTGCTTTGGTGGGTCAGCACAGGAAACACACACCCCCACCCCTTTTTAATGGCTTAGGAAGCGAAGTACAAATATTTTTTAAAATAAACAAATCTCTCAAGGTTTATTTAAAGAACAAAAAGAAGAGTTAGAATTCATATCCCACCTTTATCTCCTGTAAGGAGTGTCAAAACAGCTTATAAATTTCTTCCCTTCCTCTCCCCACAACAGACACCTTGTAAGGTAGGTGGGGCTGAGAGAGTTCTAAGAAAAGGCATTTTTAAAAAAAAATGGTAATTGACAGGTTGCTATAAAGTAATATTGTTGTTTAGCTACACAGTGTCATAGAGCTGGAAGGGACCTTAAGGGCCATCTTGTCCAACTCCCTGCACAATGCAAAAAAATTAACACCTTCCAGCCCCCACTCTCACAGTGACCCCAAGGTCCCCAACTTTTTTGAGCCTGTGGACACTTCTGGAATTCTGACACAACATGGTAGTCACCACTGACACAACATGGTAGTCACCACAAAATGGCTGCTTTAGGAGGTGGAGCCAGCCACGTAATGACTGACACAGCTTACCTTCAGTTTCACAGGGAAAATCCTTGTGCTGTAGAGGCAGCTTGCTGCCACAGAAAGATTTTTTAAAAGCCGCACAGCCAACCTTCATGAAGCCTTGCTGGGCAAAAGTCATACCTAGCCCTGCCTACTTTCTATTTTATTCTTGTTTAAATGTATTCTATTTTTAAGCGTTTGTACACCACCCTGGCCCTGTAGGGAATTGGGTGGGATAAAAATGTGAAAATAAATAAATAGAATAAAATAAACACTTGGTGGGCTTCAGGAAAGGTGTCAGTGGGTGCTAATCGGCACCACATTGGAGACCCTGATCCAACAGTTCCCAGCTTTTTTGTTTTACAAAAATAAATATCTAGCTTTTATCATTGTTGAATTATTAGGCGAAACATGAAGACTGAATCTTTGCCCATATAACTTCCTCACAACCTCTGATTTGTTTGTAATTTCTGAATGCTGCCTCTGCATTCAAAGTTTTTCCAACACCTTTCATCCAGGCAGATTTCCAGTCATCACAAAAGCCTTATACAACCTGAATTGATTACTGTGAAGGAGAAAACAGTTAATGAAGCAGGTTATCTAAAGCAAGTTTAAATATATAATTACATTGTAAACGTACAGGTAATAGCAGCTGTCATACATTTACTGATCTGGATTCTTTAATAACAGGAGATATAAATCTAATCCACTAGACAACAGGTTAGATCAAGGTAGGCGAACTAGGTGGGTGAGATCTTAGGCTTTCCAGACCCAACAGTGGATTGATTAGTACATTTGTCACTGCTGTTTGGAACTATCTGTTTACAGTACAATTGACTACAGACACAAAAGGTCTGTATTTACTCTCTACCTGTCTTGAATTCTTGTGATCATATGTATTCAGTTACAGCTTTTATTTGTCCAGAATACATTTTACAATTATTCTTTTGTATATAATTGTTGGGAGATGACTCAAACTGTGGTATGTTTTGCTGCCCCTGCTGCAAAATTCTGGGGATTTGCATGCAGTCAGCTGTGATGAAAGCTGGAAAGTTAGCATATCAGTCTAAGAGCAAGGAAATCAGGATTCAAATACCTCCTCAGCCATGAAGCTCTGTGGTTGACCTTCTGCCAGTCACTCTGTGTCAGTCTAACTTACTACACAGGATTGTGTGGATGAAAGGAAATCATGCATGCTGCTTTGATAGCACTGCCAATATGACGCTGGCAAAAAGTGGGAAATTTACTTGGAGAGGGGTCACTAATGATGTAATAAAGTTGCTGACAATGTTTAATCAAAGACTGAATGCTAGAACATTGCCATCAATGTGCTGACATCACTTCCTGGTTACATGGGAAGTGACATTAGTGCACCAGACTATTGGCCATTGCCCCTTCCATTTCCCTCTCATTTTCTCCTACTGCCCAGCTGAGCAGCGACAGAAAGAGCCCACGGGGATTTGGCAATCCCACAGTCTGACCAACCAGTGAAAGGGGAGGAGTAACCATAACTTGTTTATTTATTTTGATATTTATACCCTGTTTTTTTCTCTACTCACAACAGCATTCACCTCTACCTCAACCTGTGAGGTAGGTTAAGCTTAGACAGTAATTGGTCCAAAGTTATCCAGAGAGCTTCCATGACTAAGAATTCAGACGTAGGTCTCCCAGGTCCCAATTCAACACTAGAATTCTCAGCCACAGAAAATGCCACGAGATTTTGGGGAGCAGTGCCTGGAGAGACTGGAATTTAAGGATGATGTGATGTCCTTTTCAGTTGATACTATAGGCGGCCAACATTCTATTATGACCTTTATTATGTCTTGATGTAGAGGCCATGTTTTCTCTTGCTCCTCAGTTCCTTAGGGGCAAGAAATTGGGGATAGGGATGCGTAATTCCACACTCAGGGCCTATCTATCACTGCACCAAGTTGGATGCCATGTATGTTTGGTTTTGAATGCTGTCTGATGGCAGGATGAGATAAGTATCTTGAAACAAGATACTCTGCCTCTGAGGATTCCAAGGGAGCAGTTGTGTTAGCCGGTAGCAGGAATCCCATAGCTCCTTTATTTGTTTACTAGCAGGATGCCCATGCTTCGCTACGTGGTTTATAATATGTTTGTAATCTGTTTTGATTGTATTTGGCTGTAGTGGTCTGGTTAACGTGAGGGTTGGTCGAGGAATACTTTTTCACAGCCTGTCTGTTAACGTTGGGGTGACATTCAGCATACTTTTTTGCAGCCTATTTGTGAACTTTGGGTGACATGCAGCATATTTCCTCATAGCCTGTCTGTAGACTGAGGGGTTTGTTTTCAAATAGCTTCACATGCGTTGTGGAGGGTGGTGGTAGAGTGCAGTTGGTGAAGGACATGAAGCTGGTAGTGTTGAACTGTCACCCTTAGAATGTTCGTGCAGCATGTCTGTGGACTGAGCGGTTGGTTTGCCCTTAGAATGTTCACGCAGATGGCCAGAGATGAGCAGTGAAAACAGTAAATAGGTAATAAATCGAGTAAAAGTGAATATTTTGGGAAATCCTTTCTTAGTGAGCACCTGGAGTACGTAAGGAACAGGTGTGCCAAATTTCATGTGCATGGCTTCAGTGGTTTTTGAGTTCTGTTGATGAGTCAGTGAGTCAGTCAGTGGTATTTCGCGTTTATAGATATAGATATGTCATCAAGTCACAGCTGACTTATGGTGACCCTGTAGTGTTTTCAAGGGGAGACTTTCGAAGATGGTTTGCCTTGGCCTGCCTCTGCATCACACCCCTGGTATTCCTTCAAGGTCTCCCATGCAATATGAGCCAGGGTCAGGGCTGAGAGTGTGTGACTGACCCAAGATTACCCAGCAAGTTTCCACGGCAAAACGGGAATTCAAACCTGGGTTTCCCAGACCCTAGTCCAACATCTTAACCACGACATCATGCTGTGGCTCCTTAAAGGTGGATTCTGCACAGCATAATAATGGGTTGAATCCATTATTTTTGAATCCAAGACCATTTTATACCATTTTTGTCCTTTGCATGGGTGCCTGTTTTCTGTGAAAGAATTGAGTTGAGGTCGGGGGTGGGGGTGGCACAATCTGCTTTTTTCTGCTTTTTTTCACCCGTTTTTCACAAATCCACTGTTGTTGTTTTTTACAATGCAAACGAGCAGGCACAAACATCCCATTTTTCCTGCATTCTGATTGGCTGTTCCATCACCACAGCCCCCCTTCTGCCCGTTCCCACCCTCTGCTAAGGAAATGCTTCTGATTGGTGGAGAATCTACAGCAACCTCGGAAGCCCAAGCAGGCCCTTCCCCTCCCATTTCTCATGCGTGGAAAAAAGTTTAGGGCATTGAAACTATAACTTGTGTAAACATGAAGCATGCAACACCCCCTCCCCCGTTCCTGTACACATTTGGGTAAAATGGTGCTCACAGTTGCTGCCATGGGGAGAGAACGTGCTTGGGGGACATTTTGGAAATGGCCGGCTATCACACCAGCAGGCAGCCCAGCAGAAATGAAACTGACATGATGTAAGGCAGGAGAACAGGCAGCAGGCAGGAAAAATAAAATGATTGGGCACCGTGCTGTTGGCTTGGGAGTGGGTTAAACCCGAGATTTTGCAAATAGATAATGATTTTGGTGATTTAAAAAAAATCCAGGCTGGAGAAATATAACGGGGCAATCCTGCTTCGGATAAGGGACCCATATGAAGTTCTTCCCCAAACTGGGATATTTCCATCAACCCATTACATTTCTACTGTGCAGAATCCAGCAGAGACCAACAACATTTATTCCAGCATAAACTTTTGTAAGTCAAATAACAGTTCCTCAGATGCACTGGGAATATAACTCCATCAGGCCTGATTTGTATACAAAACAGAATTGTGGCAGGCAGCAGGTGGGGATGTTACAAAGAGAGGCAAGGCTGGTTCCAAGATCCAATTCAAAGGGTAATCAGATCACTCAGCAAGGATGTGAGACACACCCAATCCTTGTTAGATATTCAAAATGCGCAGGATCAAGCAGATGCAAGTTAGGTAGGGACCGCTGAAGTAATTAATATTTGTATATGGAAAATACAAGACATTAACACCTTTGATGAGTAAGAATTAAATGAGTTAGACATGTTACAGCCTGGCTGAGAAATAGTGTTCAACTTCTTGATGATAGTTAATCCAGCAATTTCTCTTGGAATTCTCTCTTCAATTTTCTCCAGTAACACACCAGAAAATGCCCTGGATAGTTGACATGTTGGTTTCTGAATGTTGCAGTTTTACATATCAGATGTGAGTCTTCATTTTTATCATTTAGTTTTATAAATTAGTACTTATTTTTATTCATTTATATTATGGCTTACCCCATACGTCCCTACACGGCCTCTACGTTCGTCAGAGGCCAATTTGCTGGTGGTCCCTAGCCCCTCGATGATGCGGCTGGCCTCTACCCGGGCCAGGGCTTTTACAGCCCTGGCCCCTGCCTGGTGGAACACCTTACCACCAGCTATTCTGGACAGACCCTGCAAGTGGACCTTGGAGAGTTCCAAGCAGGGCCTGTGTAAGACCCCTAGATTGTTCCAGACCCGGAAGGCGTTTGGGGGGGGAGTGCCGGCCGCTGAGGTCGCGCCCCGCCCCTCCCTTCTCCCTTTCCCCTTTACTTTCTGGGTTCTCCACTTCTCTGTTTTGTTTTTCCAGGGTGGATTTATGAAGTCTGTGTTTATGTTGGACGCCACTGCAATGCATTGTTATTAATCTGTTTTAATGGGGGTATTGTAATTATTGTTTTTATCATGTTGTTCACCGCCCAGAGCCCTTCGGGGGAAGGGCGGTATACAAGACTAATTATAAATAAATAAATAAATAAAATAAACTGTAACTGAACTGAATTGCTGTAATTACTATGGATTAGGTCCCACCTAGAGTTTCCAAAAGCAGACTTCAGCCCAAGGAGTGCAAATTTTCCTGGCTTTCACCCCCTGCAAAAGTCTGAAATGCACCCCAAAATGTAGCAGGGGTGTGTGTAAAAGCAGAACCCCCTGGAACAGGACTGGGGAGCATTTGAGGCTCCCACAGGAGAGGGGAGGAAAATCATGCTCTGTGAGCGGAACTTCTTGTCCTGAGGAAGTGTTACTCAGAAGCCAATCATTGTTTTGCTCTGATGAGACAGATTACAGAACACTGCATGTTTAAAATTGCATCCCAAAAGAAACAAAAACTCAGCTGAATCAGATTTCACCTTTACTTTTTACAGACTGACATCAAAATAGATGTTATGGATTGTCGCAGGCTTTCACAGTGGTAATCAACTGGCTATTGTGGGTTTTCTGGGCTATGTGGCCATGGTCTTGTAGTTTTTACTCCTAATGTTTTGCCTGCATGTATGGCTGGCATCTTCAGTGGCATGTCTGGCAAGATGTGTTTCTGTGACAGTCTGTGTCACAGGGAGAAACACACCTCTCTGTGATATACCTCTGAAGATGCCAGCCATACATGCGGACAAATGTTAGGAGCAAAGACCAGGCCATGGTCACACAGCCCAGTCAAAATAGATTTTATTATTTTGTGGGGGGAAATGAATGGAATGATTTAAAAATCGTTTTTGAAAGTAAAATATGTTTTTAATGCTATTTCTGATCTTCAGTGATTTCCAGATTTCTACAGGCTGTCCCAAATTCTGAACAATTTGGAATGCTGCTGAACTTTCTACACTTCATACAATATGGGTTGGGAAATACCTGGTGGTTTTTTTGGGGGGGGGGCTGGGGAAAGTGGGGTTTGGGAAGGGCAAGGACCTCAGCACATTCCAACAGAGATCCAAGATGGAGAAATCCAACAGGAAAGGTTTTTAATAGCAGAAGGGAGCCACATCATACCCCTCCTGAAACTCCTAAAACAGTAGCTGGGTGAGCATTCCAAGAGATAGGGGGCTGGGCATTGGTACTGCTGTAATTCTACTACTGGCACTAAACTGACCTGACCTAAACCATGCTTTGTATTTGACTTGTTAACTGTGGTTTCTCTGTATGCGTGTATTTCTTTCTACAACATTTGTAAGCTGAAATCCCAATTTGTTCAGTAGCATTCCTCTTACCACTTGCATGCAGAGAGGAAAGCACAGATCCTGGCCCTCAAAACGTCCAACTATCCTCAACTAGGGCCAGAGCATTCTTGCTCTGGCTCCGGCCTGTTGGAATGCTCTGTCTAACGAGATCTGTCATGTTCTGCAGGTCCTGTAAGATGGAGCTGTTCCACCAGGTCTATGGTTGAGGTCAGCAACAGTAATTTCAACACAGCTGCCCCCATGTCCCTTGTTTATTTTATTGTTCTGTTTCTTTCCCCTCCTTTTTCCTCCTAGTTAGTCTGGAAGGGTGGCCTATAAATCTAAAAATAAATAAGGAAACAACAACACCTTTACCACTCTGGTTTTCAGGCTACTCGCTTTTTGTTAAGTGATAGTAGCTCGCTAATTACTTTGGCAGTGGCCAAGTATTTGAAAAATATTTTAAATATCTAAGTTTTAGAGATTTTTAATGACTTCACATGCATATATTTTGTGATAATCTCTGTTATGCCAATAAAGGTAAAATGAAATGAAACCTTTACCACTCCATCTACATCCAACTACCCATGGTGCTAAGAAAACACTCTCTCTTCTGCTATCAGACTTTTCTCCAGGTCCACCCCAGTAATGATTTACCAAACAAGAATGTCCTACAAAAAGTTCAGCTTCTTTGAAAGCATAACAATAACAAAACTACAAGGGAAGGGGGAAGGCAGTAAGATTCCATTTTTTTAGGACAGGTGTCCCAAAATTTCTTGAGCCTGCAGGCACCTCTGGAATTCTGATGCAGGTTGATGGGGGCAACCACAGAATAGCTGTCACAGGAGTCAACCACAGGAGGGCAAGAATTAAGATTATGCTTATTCGTCAACATTTGGGGCAGAAGCTGTGTCTCATAAAACACCTTATAAAATGAACATGTTATTTAAAAATATTTTCTTGCGTACACATGGCTTACCTTCAGACACACAATGAATATCATTGTGTTGCAGTGTCAGCTGCTGCCATAGCAGTTTTTAAAAATGCAAAGCAAATCAGAAGCTACACTAGGCCCACCCATTTTCTAAAAAACACCTGGGGGATCCCGGGAAAGGTGTTGGTGGGTGCCATGGCACCCACAGACAGCCCATTGGGGACCCCTGCTGTAGGGTATGTACTGACGTAGCTGGCCAGGAAAAGGAGTGGCTGACAATTAACAAGAGAAAAAGTAGGTGAGAGTAGTAAAATAATGATTTAGTCAAAGTTTTAAAAGTTCTGGAACACCCTTGTTGTGGTTACATCCTTCGGGTCTGCAACCTGCGGCTCTCCAGATGTTCATGGACAACAATTCCCATCAGCCCCTGCCACCCTGGCTAATTGGCTGGTGGGAATTGTAGTCCATGAACATCTGGAGAGCCGCAGGTTGCAGACTCCTAGATCAATCTGTGATTAGCACTACATAGTTAGTGAAGCAGCTAGACAGAAAGGCCCAGGAGGCTAGGAACTAACAGTGCAATCCAAAGGAGTTACAGCAGTCTAAGTCGATTCATTCATTACTTACCTCCACTCTGTCTCCAGAGATTCTGCTGGGAGTCAAGAATAGGTGAAAACAACAGACTAACTTTGACTTGCTTGAGAACAAATGATGATCCATAATGTATATCTGGGAGATTAACTCTGGTTTACAAACCAAACTGTTGTTTCAGTTCAGTAAGTCACGCTTCAGTGTCACATTGGAGTCCAAGGAAGTAGGAGGAGCTCACAGTGAAAGTAACAGATCTTCACTTCTCAAAGGCAGCAGATCTACTTCTCTTCCATTATACCCCACTTCTACATCTTACAGGTTTTCAAAGAGCAGGGGCAGGGAAGAAAGCAAATAAAAGAAACCCTTGTTAATTTTTCAAATAATTGTTTGAAATCATTTTTTTTGGAAGCTGGGATTTGAACCAGTTTTCAATGCCGTCTTTGAACATGTGACATCATAAAGAGGTGAGTAATGCTGAGCCTGTAAGAAGTGCTTTTTGGTTACTGGTTGATCCAACCTGCTCTTGCACATCTGGAGTTAGACTTCCAGGTAGGCTTGATCTTTCTCCATCTCTTGACTTAGAAACTGAACGCTTACCCAACTCCTGATACCGTAGTGAGGTCAACAGATGCACAAAGATGACATTCAGCAGAAAAGAGAAGTGAAAATGACAGATGCTATTTCAGAGCCTCTCAGCAGTTCAAACGATGGCTCAAATGTCACAGAAGCAGCCATGGGTCTCAAAGTGGAAGAAAGACGTCCCTCAACAATCTCCCAAAAATACCTTCCACGGATAGTATGGTCTTTACCTACTAAATCCAAAATTACTGCCTGGTTTAATTCCCCCTTGACTATAACTCTAAAGAAGACACAGGAATGGTTGCAAGGGGTGGCAGATCTGGTTGCACAGAGATGGTTGCAAGGGGTGGAAGATCTGTCCTGATTCTTCAAGCTCTATAACTTAGCATGTGACTATTGCTTTGGCCAGAAAATGGAGGCTACACACCTTTTCTTGATTGATAATATGAAAGCCCACTTAGTATTTATTTGGACCTTTTGCTTTCATGTGTTCCTCCTACAGGAACATTTGATTTGGCCGGCCCCAAAAGCCTTTGGTTTCCTCAGTCTGTGGAATCCCAAACAGAGTTACACAATTCTAAGTGGACTGGGCTTAGAAGACTTTACCTCTGCTTATAATGCCACTGCTAGTCACTTACAATCCATATGTTATAGGGAACAACCACTGTGCTCGTTATCACTAGTCTATATAGGTTGCTATCCTAAGTGCGCTTAATAGGGAAAAAGTCCCATGGAATTCAACGGGCTTATCTTCTGAGTCTAGATTGTACTAATTGTAAACTAACAGGACTGCACTGTTAGTCTAGTAAAATCAGCACAAAAAGCAAAACTACCTTTTCGCCTGAGGTCTAAACCCTGGCAACAGTGTGTACTTCTTTAATGAAGCATGTCCCAACTTTGCGTGCCAAAGTTGGACAATGAAGAAAGCTGACAGGAAAAAAGTAGATTCCTTTGAAATTTGGTGTTGGAAGAGAGTGCTATGATACTGTGGACCACCAAAACAAACAAACAAACAAACAAACAAACAAGCGGGTTCTAGATCAAATCAATCTTGAACTGTCTCTAGAAGTTAAAATGGTTAAACTGAGGCTATTGTACTTTGATCGCATTATTAGAAGACAGGAGTCACTGGAGAAAACAATAATGCTAGGAAAAGTTGAAGGCAGTAGGAAAAGAGGAAGACCCAACTTGAGATGGATTGACTCAATCAAGAAAAGCCTCAGTCCTCAGTTTGCAAGACCTGAGCAGGGCTGTTAACAATAGGACATTTGGGAGGACACTGCTTCATAGGTTCTCCATCAGTCAGAAGTACCTTGATGGCATTTAGCACACACAAAGCTGTGATGGACGGGTCCTAGGTTGTGAAGACTTAAAAAGAGGGTGATGCCAAAGGTACCTGACAGATGAAAATACACCATTCTTGGAATATGCATTATCCCAGTGTTGGATTCTAAGCTCCGGGTATTTCAAGTTGCACAGCCCTTTCTCAGGAGAATATTTGTTGCCAAACGCAGTTAAATAAAAACAAAACACCCACATTTAAATAAGACTTTGATTCTGACAGGAGCCTACAGATAATTTGTTCTCTTGTACTATACTAAGAACAGGCCCACCACTAGCCTTACTCTGTGACTGCAGCTGTCACATTTCTGTGTGCTCTCATTTGACATGACCACTACAGGGAGACATCAGATGTGAGTTTTCTATGGGAACTGAGTTCTCAAATGTGTGTGGCCCTGATTCAGTTTTGGATTGTAACATTCAGCTAAAATGGACTCTTGCCTCCTCTTGAACAATTTTCCCAACTCAAAATGGTCCCAATGGGGCACTACATGGCCCACTGCGAGCTGTGAATGTACCCCATCAATGCACATGCAGCTTCCAATGGAGTAAATATCACTGCCTTGGGGACATTTTGACTCAGGAAAACAGGAGGTGCAAGTGGCAGGAAATGCTTCTCCCCACGTGCCATGGTCCTGATCCATACTGGGCCCATATGCACTTGAGAACTGAGTTTCCTGGGGAATCTATCTGTAACACCTCGTGGTGATCATATAGTGTGCAATTAGGCCTTCTAACCACCTTCCATGTGAGATTTTCCCCAGTTACACTGCTCACAGAAACTTATTTTGTTAAGAACTATTGCTGACCATTTCTCCTTGAGGAATTTTGAAGTGTGTGATGATTCCATGATATCATTGCAGGAAGAGGGCTGAGAGGGTGAATGAAAGGAGCAAGGCAGAGGATAATGGGTGGTGAAAATATGGGATTCAAGAAGGAAACGCTCTAAAGGACAGACCTGGGGCTTACTTTACCTAATATTTTGGGGCAAGTGCTATCAATAGGAAGGAAATGGAGCGGCTGGGAGAACTAGAGGGGACTATAAATTGTGGAGGACTGAGAAGTGGTTAGGGGACGAATCTAAATTTCATATATCTGTTTGAACTAACCCACAAATATTGACTTACATATTCCTGAATGTCCATTGCTCTTGTTCTTTTTTAAAATTCCTCTGTCAGTGAAATTCCTTCTCCTGAGAAAAGTTTTCCTGAAAGACACTACTTCGAGTGAATTTCTGGTCACATCTGCTCAAGAATAAATGTGACCCATAGGTCCTAACGAATCCATTAAAAAATAAAATAGCCTCAGCTGAATTTGCACAAACAGACCATGCAATATCATCCAACTGGTTAAAGTCCCATTTAACTCAATTAGAATTATTCGGAACCTCTTGTTTTCATCCCTCCGTTATTATATGCCATTTCTTCTTTCTGACTCATCCCCATAGAAGGAATGATCCCATTCTCTGGAAGAAAACACACTTTTATAAAACCTAGCTGATATTAGCCATTAAACCTATAATTACATATGATTCTTCTGCAAACTCAATAATTAAAGATGGATTGCGGCACTGTCAAAGGGTGTGTCCACACTGCTGCCTTATGCAGGTGATGGGGAATGTGTGCTTGGTATAATTGGCACCAATTTGATATTGATGTTATCCTCAAGTAAATTACTCTGAAACAAGCTCGTGACTAAGAGGAGCTGTGATTTGGTACTAGAGAATCAGTTTGGCATCCAGAAGGTCCCATGTTCAAAACCTGGCATTCCCAGTCAAAAGGATCAACTGTAGGTGATGGAAATACTGCTGCATAAGACCCTTGAAAGCTGATGCCAGTCTGAAAAGACAACAGTGACCTCGTATTGTCAAAGGCTTTCACAGCCGGAATCACTAGGGCTCATTCCGCACAGGCAGAATAATGCACTTTCAAACTGCTTTCAGTGCTCTTTGAAGCTGTGCGGAATAGCAAAATCCACTTGCAAACAGTTGTGAAAGTGGTTTGAAAATGCATTATTTTGCTTGTGCGGAAGGGGCCCAGGATATTGTGGGTTTTCCAGGTTGTATGGCCGTGTTCCAGTAGTATTTTCTCCTGACAGATGCAGGCGAAACGTTAGGAGAAAATACTAATGGAATATGGCCATAAAACCCACAACATCCTAATACTGACTTTAATGGACAAATTTCTGGGAGAGTACAGAGCGGCTTCATGTGGATATGACTTGCCTCCCAAGTGCTTAATTTCTTTACTTTTGTTGTTTAAGGCTACCTTCACACTACAAGAATTCTGTTTCCTTTTCCTTGCCTGTGGCATTCACACTGACAAGACAGTGTCCACATGGAAGATTTGTGTGCACTTTTCTTCATCAGGTAGCATTTCCCCTGGATTGTTGTGCCATTTAAACATCAAAAGACTTTATTTTAAAAATTGGCAATTGCTATGGCAAAACAGCACAATATCATTATAGTAACCTGTTCCCACAATCTACTAGTTCCTCCAAATTCACAGCCTTATAAAAAGAAAGAAAAGAAATTAGCCTCTACAACATAAAGGACCAGAGATTTATTTTCTGTAATAGAAGGCTGCTAATTCAAAGGAACTAGTAAATCATGGCTACAGATTGGTATAACGTTACTCTGCTATAGTACAATCATCATTATTGATTTTTTAAAATAGCCCTCAAAAAAAGCCCTTCAGTAGAAGAGCACGGAACAAGGTGGCCTTAAAGTTTCCCAACATCTGTTTTTCACTTAGAATGGGGATAGAAAAATGTAATGAAATTACAAGAGAACATTCAAAATCTAAGTGAATCGCCAAAGCAAGAGAAATTATCTATATCTGAAGATTGCTATTGATTTTTTTAGTTTTTAAAGTGACTTCATTGATAATTTCATGTAAATTTGTCTTTCTTACTCTTTCTTTTCTAAGTTATAAACCTGACTTGATTAAACTATAATCATGCCATACTGTTGTCATGTTGAGTCAGCAAAGGCAGAACAATTATTAGGACTATGGTGTGTGGATTGTCTTCTTTTGTCTTAATGGGATATTAGCAGTCTTGGCATGCAAGTGATCATAAACATGTTTTAACATTATACTCTCTGCTGATCTCTGTAATTGAAGTAGCCAGTTTTGCTGGAACATCAATATCTCTGGCTGCTTCACTGTAATAAAATTAATTTTTTTGTACCCTAGAGAATCAGATATACTCCTGGATGAGAATGTTAATTGGCATGGGTTAATATTCTTCTAAATCATTGTACAAAATGATGTCATTTGGCCAAAGGATTCTGGGACTCCCAACCCATTTTAGAATAAAGCCTGTACTGGTAGCATTTGAAAAAGTATTTCAGTTTAATATTTTTAATATTATATACACACACACACACACACATACATATACATATATACATATACACACACATACATACATACATACATACATACATACACATATACATATATATACACACACACACATATATACATACATATATATATATATACACACACACACACACACACACATATACATATATATATATATACACACACATACACACACACATACACACACACACACATATATATATACATATATATATACATATATATATATATGTATATATATATGTGTGTATGTGTATGTGTATGTATATGTGTGTGTATATATAATATCTGTCCATTGCTTTTCTATCAGATCTTCACAGCACACATCCAGAAATCGGTGGCTACAGTAATGGCTTAAAAAGTCACTGGGACCACCTATTTGCAGAAAGTCATGATCAGGAAAATAGTTTATTCAAGAGCAGCCCTGCAATGAGGCAAATAATGCCTCCCAGTACTGTGCTGGATTGTGGAAAACAGTGTGAGGGGGAAGCCCCTCTCCTTTCATGCTGTGCTCCTGTTTCAAATCAGGCCCCTCAGCACTTTAGAATTGCATTCCCACAGGATTGTTTGGATCCAATTTAATCTGTTTTTCAGGCCTGGCTATGAGACTGAAACAGACTTGGGTTGATTCCACACAGGGCAAATATAACAGCTGTAGGACGCTACGGTATATAACCCGTTTTGGGGGGGTGGGGGACACTTCGCACAGACTCCACTTTAAAAGTTTCATAAACGTCTGTTGGTGCAGAATGCTGGTGCCAGAATGTTGACTGAGGCAAACTGAGGCAACAAATACTTTGAGGACTTCACTCCCTCATACCTGCGGGATCGCATCACCCCTTATGTCCCGCATAGACCGCTATGTTTGGCAGTGGCGGAACTGCTGGAAACCCCTAGCCCTGCAACGATGCAGCTGGCCTTGACCCGGGCCAGGGCCTTTACGGCTCTGGCCCCTGCCTGGTGGAACGCTCTCCCTCCAGCTGTCCGGGCCCTGCGGGACCTTGGTGAGTTCCGCAGGGCCTGTAAGATGGAGCTGTTCCACCGGCAGGGCTGGCCGCTGGTCTACCGCCCCCCACTGAGGCTGCCAGTTTTCCATCTTAGCAGGGCCTTGATTCCATCTTGGGCCCTGCCTTTCCCCTCCCAGCCTTTTTGATCAGGCACCTGTCTTTAAATGTTGCTTGCTCTTAACTTTGTTATTTAAATTTTAAGTAACTGCTGCTATTGGAATTTGTTTTAATGGGATTAAGTCTTAGTTATGTATTTTATGTGCTGTTACTGGAAACAGTTGTATTGTGAGCCGCCTCCAGCCCTTTGGGGGTGAGGCGGCCTATAAATCTAATAAATAATAATAATAATAACAACAATAACAACAACAATATTAAAAATCACTTTGACACTGTCTGACCGCTTCTCTCTTAGATCTTTCAGACTGTCTTTATTTTGTCTAACAGTTTATTTATTTATTAGTTTTGATATTCCGTTCCATCCCCTAAGGGCTCTGACTTTCTGACTAACTCTTTCACAGAGCTTTGACTTTTCACTCAGAAACCCTAACACGCTCTGACTCGCTGACTAGAGCTTTGACACTCCCAGTCCTTTCACTCTGAAATCCAGTTCCTTCCTGCTCCCTCTCTTTGACACCTTCTGACAGTCCAGCACAGCCCTCCCACATGCACAGTCTAGAATCATGCCCCGGAGGTTGGAGGGCAGCGTAGGGGTGTCCCTCCAGCCATCCAGAACTGCGCAGGGAGGAGAGGTAAGTAAACAAACCGGACCAGAGGTAACTCCATGCGGAGCTGCCTCTGTGGTTCGCTGCAGCCTCAGGGCCGCCCGCACAATACCGTGCGAGCGGTTTCCAAGCCTCCACAGGCAAAATTAATGCCAGTGGAGAGCTGTTTCTGCCACTGTGCAGAAACGGCCTATGATTCTATGAAGGGGGAAAGGGTGATACGCAAACTTGACAATAAGCCATGTGTATGCATGATACAAACATCTGCCACTTTGTAATGTCTGAACAGAGACAGCAGAAGATAAGACTCGCAATAATGGATATAAATTATGAGCAAGAATATACCAGCTGGATATTAAGGGGAAAAAATGACAATAAGAGTAATTCAAGAGGTAGAATTGGCTGCCTAGACAGGTGGTGAGCTCCCCCTCACTGGAAGTCTTCAAGCACTGGCTGGATGAATACTTGTATGATCTTCCTGAAGCATCCCTGACATGGAGCAGAGGGTTGGACTAGATGGATTGTGTGACCCCTTCCAACCCTGTACCTCTATGAGTTGTAAATATGCTGCTAGGAAGCATCCCATGGGTAAAATCACAACTTGGAGAAGCCTTCTGTATTTTTTAATGATTCCTTTATTTCATTTACAGTTCACCTTTCTTGCTGAGACTCAAGGGAGAATTACAGAATGAGAAGACAATACCACAAAACGGTATAATACATATATTCCCAGTCTTTTGATCAATTTATCTGTGGCCATTATAGACATAACATTTCAGTACAATAGTTCACTGTGATATTTTTACTTGATACATAAAAATTAGAGAGCCTCTTACACACATGCCAAGTCGGGTTAAAGGACTTGGAGGGCTCAAACACTATTTATATTTAGGCTGTGGCCCTGGAATCCCTTCTGTGGAAGAGGGCTGTGTTCAGAATGTCCTATTTTCCCACTTCCCACAATTCACAGATGAAAATACAATCTAGTTGAATGTGAAGGAAAGGCTTAAACAGGCTTATCCTCATAGGTTCAAAATGAGCTTTATCAGTATGTGAAACAGCAGGCTGTACCTCACGTCACTTTAATTGCATACATTTACACACATATGCACCAGATGAATTCACAGTCCACTCAGAGGTTATATTTCTACAGATCCCAGAAGCTGGAACACCTTGCCCAAGAATGGAATAGAAACTGAAAGTCTTGGGAGAAAACAGAAATATAGCCTGATACATCTTGCCTTTAAGAATCTTCTAAAAGTGATAAGAGTTTGCTAGTTATACAGTGATCTTTCTCAGATCATTGCCTCATTAACTGATCCCATACTAGCATCTTCCTCATGTAGTGCAGCACAGTGGTTAAAAGCATGAGCCATGAGCTCATCCAATTCTAAGCTCAGTGAGATCAATGGAAATCCTCCTCCCTCATCTATAATACAGACAGAATACTAGTCTACCTCACACAGCACTATTGTTGTGAAGATCGCTGTTGATCTTCACTTGTGCTATGTAAATACAACACAGCATTCTCAAATGAATTCTAAATAGCATTAGTAAAATATTCATTAAAAATACATTAGGGCTACAATTCAAGGGTCCTTTGCCTAAAAATAGGCCTATGAAACCTATTTCCAAGTAGGAAGAAACCATGTTGTACATAGGATCATATGTGCATCAATAGTTCATAAGATATGGGGGTACTTAGACTAAGCGCATGCACATTGTCGTTATTTTCTGCAGCAATAACGAAGAGTTTTGGGCTGCTATAAAAATTTATAAGAGCTATGGGAGAAACCTTTTCACCCTCTAAATTGTGTGCCATACCATTACTTGAACAGTGCAAGACGCTGTGCACCAGCAGAATGGGTGAGATACAGCTGGCTCAAAATTCTATGGCTACTGAAACTGGAATCAAAATGGGCCATCAGTTGGATTGGAATTTATTTGCTGAGTCACTGATACTTAATGGGGGTCAAGAACTACTGCACAAGGCATGATCTACAAGTAGGCGTAGGGCACTCAGAACTTAGGTGTAGTTGGGACTTTACACAGCCCTTTCTCCCCACTAGCACTTCTAATGGAGGAGAATTCCTTTGTACTGATCACTCCAGCTTGAATATACAATCCTAGGAACCGAAGCCCTTTCAAAAGGTGACAGAACAAGCAGGGATCAAAGTGGATATTCAGGAATTTGGGTGATGGCCATCAGAAACAAAGGGGTCACTGAAAATATGTACTGGATTTGTACATCATATATGCATACCATAAATGTACAGCTGAATCCCGAAGGATTTAACTATAGGTGTTAACTGCTGAGCATGACCCACCCTTCAAAGTTGTTAATCAGTACTGCTTATCTGTTTGTATGCTGCACCTTCCTTGATTGGATCTTAGGTTTATCTTGCTCTGTCCAGTCTTCTACAGTCAGGAATATTTCACGCCCACTCTACATAGACTGATTTATTTTTTATTGGCTATGGTTTCAAACTCTTCCTGACACCTCCACACGCCTCTCCTGTTTTGCTTTCTATGCAACAAAGCACATGCATGCATTCCAAGCATTTGATGGAGCTCTGACTTGGGCACATTTTTATGCTGGAATAAATGGACATGTTCTATCCAGTGGTGGGATTCAGCAGGTTCACATTACTTCGGCAGAACTGGTTGTTAAAATGGTGCTTGTAAACAACCAGTTGTTAAATTATTTGAATCCCACCACCAGAACCGGTTGTTAAATTATTTGAATCCCACCACTGGTTCTATCCTATTTATATAACATTGGCTTGACTGCACGGCGACCACATACAAGCACCAGCGGGATTCTGTAAATTCAGGCACATCCCATGCAAGCCAAATAAACTTTTATACCGATCCAGACGACGAACTCCGACTTGCTTTCTTCCTAGGCATTTTGAAGAGGAGGATCTTCTCATTCGGCTTGGAATAGAGTTTCATCAAGTTTTGTCTGAGATGCCTGCACTTATTAAATAGCGTGCAATGTCCCGAGCTAGCCCAGAAATTTAAAAAAAGGAGAGAAGCGCTTCGATTGCGGCCTCAAGTGCCCATAACGAGAAAGAGAAAGTAGTATAAACTAGTATTGAGTTATAATAACCATTAGACTTTCCAGCCCCGACTGTAACTCTTATCTTTAGACTGTCACTCAAAAGTGCTGAAGCAGAGGATTTCTGCGCATGCTTACAAAGAACCGTAAAATACGTAACAGACAGTCGGAGATCGTACGTTTGCGCAATAGACGCACATTACCTCTTGCACAATGCGCTGCGGAAAAGTATCTTCTTTGCGGCAGGAGATGCAAATTTGGGAAGCCCACCTCTTGCTGTTCATTGGTGGGGAAAAGGAGGGTGTGACCGGATATGCAAATAGCACCCGGCGTGCTGAGCCCAGAGGAAGACAAGCCAAAGTAAGGGACGGGAAACAACCGGCATTTTTCGGAAATGGCGGAAAAGGAAGAGGTGTGGCTGAAACAGCACAGTTGTAGAGGGGGAGGCGGGGCCAGCAAGGGAAATAAGGCGTCACGAACGCTGCTGATTGGAGAAAAAGGAGGGAGTGGGCGGGAGAATGCAAATACAGCGGTGGGTGCTCCCAACCGATGGTCCCGCCCCCGTAGTCTCGCCTAGCTCCGCCCGGCGGTTTAAAAGTCGCTGCGCTTGCGCAGTGAACGGAAATCGGGACTTAGTCTGTTACACAACTGACTGTGCTGTATTGAGGGGGCAGCGTTCTTCCTTCGGCCTTAGACCTCGCTGTTGGGCAGGCTTTCCGTTGTCCCCCCACAGGCATCGCCGTAGGCATGAGTGGGGATCAGCTGCACAACGACTCCCAGGTAAGGGGGCCCGTACTTCTATGGGCAGGGGGAGGAATGTGTAGGGACACTAAAGGCCTTTCACTTGCCTTTCAGAAAATCTGGAGGGGGGAAGGAGTCACCCTCTTAGCACTTAGATCTGCCCCCGTTTCCTTAGAAGGTGGTCCCGATCCTATCAGGCAGTATAAGGAAGAATCTGTCCCTGTTTTATTCTGAGAGCCCCATTGCTTTCCTGTCTTCCCTGGACAAAATGATGATTGCACCAATCTATTCTTTAGCACCATATTATTCTTTCCTCCTCCCTGCTGAACCCCGAAATCCCCCGGAGGAGGGGGGTCCGTTAAGACCATCACACCTTGCCTCTTTCCAGTTGTCTATTTCGCCTTTAACATCGCCTCCCCTTAAAAGTGGTGGCTGCATCCTCACAGCCCTTT
This sequence comes from Sphaerodactylus townsendi, assembly GCF_021028975.2. Classification (NCBI taxonomy): domain Eukaryota; kingdom Metazoa; phylum Chordata; class Lepidosauria; order Squamata; family Sphaerodactylidae; genus Sphaerodactylus; species Sphaerodactylus townsendi. The sequence continues at coordinate 108,978,354 of NC_059429.1, forward strand.
TAGCAAAGAGGGGGAGGGGGGGGAGGGATGTTGCCCCCTTTTTATTCATCCCGTCCCCCATCTGAGGACAAGCAAGGAACATGGGAGGGTGGGGGGTGAGAATATATAGAGGAAAGATAGCCACCCACTCAGAATACATAGCCACCCACGAGGAAGAAGGCGATTAAACCCAGAAGGCGGGGGGGGGGGGCGGCGGCAAGGAGGGGAAAAACCCTAGATCTGGGTCCTTATCCTTTGATTTCGGAGTGTCTTGGTCGGTTTCTGCCTATGCTTTGGACTGGGGTGGCGGGGTGGGTGGGGGGGCGGCGGTATTTTTTGTGAAGCCATTCCTGTATTCCTTTTTTAAATGGGTGTTTTTTTATTTTCCTCCCCCCCTCCCCCACCAGATCGATCCAGATTTCCGAGCGAATGGTGAGTGTCTAAATTAGGCTGGATAGCGAGCTTTCCTTTTCTCCCCCTGTTTCCCCTTTCCCTTGTATTCCTGGGGATGGCAAAGGACAGACATGGCGTCCCAGAGACTAAGTCCCGTCTCCTCGCTTACCGGCCCCATTGTTCCCATCGAGCTCCCCAGTGCTCCGCAATCTCGGGGCCCTCGACCCATCTGACCGCATTTCTGGGTAGAGAGGACAGTGGAGACCCCGGATCGGGGCTTCTCTGTTTTTTGGGGATCCTTTTAGGGCCCCGATTGCCCCCTGGAAAGTCGCCTTGTCGACGGTGGGGACTTAGTCTCTGCGCCATTTTCTTTTTCTCTCTCTTCCCTGTGTGTCTCTTTCTCCTTCTCCTCCTCCCCGGAGCTGCCCGCAAGGAGCCTCCTGCAGCGAAAACAGGCGAAAATAACCACCACCCCTCTTCGAAATATCCTCGCCGAAAGGGGGAAAAAGATCTCTCTCTCCCTTTTTTTGTTAAAAAGCTTGATTTCGTCACTTAGCTGCCTTTTATTCCAGCCTCGTCCCCTTTTCTCCTCCCCCAGCGCTGTTTCTTTCAATCCATCCCTCCCCCCCCCCCCCAACAAAAGGTGGTTGCAACATGTTGCTCTTTAACACATACTGAATTTGTGACACATTAAAGATCTGGGTGCAGAAACTTTAGTTTCTTGGGTGGGGTTTTTTAGCCTGGCGTTTTTTAAAAAAATCCACCATGGTCAGCTCAGCAAAGTGATGATAGGTGCTGTTCTGGAAGTTTTATAGTTGATGTTGGGGGGTGGGGGTGGGCGTGGGTCAGCTTGACCAAGCGATATGGGGTTTATATCTTGGAAGTGTATTTCACAGATCTGTTGGGGAAGGGGGGGGGGGGCTCTGCAACTATGCCTTTGTCATTCCTTCAAGGAGAGCTTTCCCTGCCCTTTGAAGGGAGGAAGTAGGGTCTGGGAGATGGGGAGAGAGAGAGAGACCTAACTGTCAAAATTGCTTCCTGCACCATTTTTTTTTTTTTTTGGAAAGGGTGATTTCACTTTAACTCTGAAGACCTGGAGGTTTTATCAGACTGTCTTGCTTTCCACCAACATTGCAGTACTCTGCATTTGCATGCTCACTTGACAGCAGATTTGATGTAGTTTGATTGCATAGTAGCATGTCAGTATCCTTCCTCCCTGCACCCTCAAATCTCCATTTATTCAATTTTACATTTTTGAGGAATTAAAAAAGTGAAAACTTCCCCAACCCAACAGTGGAGCTCATAGAATGCACATGTTGAAGACAATCTATTAAGGGGAACATCATCTACAAACTGATATATGCACATATGAAATATTTTGACCTGTAGATAATTGTTCCCATCCAGCTACAAAAAAATGCACACTGGACTGGTATTTCTCAGAAGCCTGGTTGCCTTGGCACCTGAAGTCTAGCTGTTCAGTTGTTGGACATGCACTCGGTATTTACAATTTGGGCCTTGGGAACTGCGCATATTTTAGTCCTGTTAAGGGGCATTTCAGGCAAATAGAAATATTCTAAGTAAAGTTGGAGCCTTTCCTTTAAATTATGCTTTTTTGGTATTCTGTTGCTTGCCCCCATTTTTCTGTATTTATTTTGAAATGGCAATATAATAGAACCCCAGGCTGTTTAACGTTCAGGTTGTTCAAAGAATCCATGGTACTGGTAGGCATGTCCTTTTTGACCTTGCCACCAAAGCTGAACTTGCTTTCCTGCCTTTGAAGGTTCATTGTGTTCCACTATACCAAAATGTCTTTGGCTTGTGAGTCAGAGACTATGGCAGGCTGTGGTTAGTGTCTTAAATATCTGTTTCTGTTCTAGGCAAAACAGTGGGGGAGCTGGAATTAATGCCATATAAATTATACTGCATACACAAAATCAGTGGTCACTGTATTTTTGCTATGGAGTTGTCTCCCTTCCTTGCCCCCCATGTGTCTTCCTTTCTCGAGGTGTCACCTCTTTAGTTTTTAAAAAGGTGAAACAAATGTTTAAACAAAAGTAGCAAATCACATTAGTTTAAGAGTACTGATGAAAAATACAGCTTTTGTTACTTACTAATAAGTGAGCATGTAATGACAAAATCTATAGGCATTTGATGATGGCAGCACACTTCAGGCAACATAATAACTGTGCTACTTTGTTCTGTTCTCGATCACAGAACCTATGGAAAGTACAGCTAGAAATCCTGAAGTGAATGGGGCACCCAATGAACATTCTTGATTTATTGCATGGCATGATGGCCTCTGAATGGTGTTAACCTCATACATTAATGTGGCTTGGGAAACTAAGTAATGTTAAAGATGCTGTCAAGCATAAACTTGGTCTGCCATGGGCCATTAAGTATCAATACCTCCTCCTACCAAGATTGCCTTGGCCAGCTTAACTAGACAGTTGGGTAGAATGTAATTCTGCAGTATTTCTAGTTGGAGTCTTTATTTTGTTAAAGAGAGTAAAAGATACTATTTTATTCTCTCCATAGCCTTATCAATTTTCTATAGGTATGCTTTGGTGGCTCTCTGCTTAGAAGTCATAAAATTGCTACCTTGTACTGCGTTTACAGCTTAACTTGGCTAATTTTCAGAACCACTCACATTATTCAGAATACATGGTAAGCCCTCGTATAATTGTGCCATCTCAGAATTCTGGTATCTTGTCTATATTTCCCATATTAGACATTTTCTGCAGATAGAAAGTTGGTATGGCAAGGTTAGTGAGCACATTTCTTTATGTGATCTTAGCTTGCTTTATGCAATGGGTTCATTCAAACGTGCAGTTTTCCCTGCTGGCATCCTGTAATGCTGTAGTTTTGAAGAGGAGTGTCACCCTATATTTTTTCTGAATGCTAGAATCTGGTTGAAAATACTGAGAAATAGGTCTCCCAAGATATTGGGAAAATGTGGTTGCTTAAGAAATTGTAGCCATAACCAGCCAATTTGTTCATCTGCTTTTATAACGATATATATCAGTGATGGCGAACCTATGGCACGGGTGCCAGAGGTGGCACTCAGAGCCCTCTCTGTGGGCACACACAAACAGAGTTCATCATGTGGGGGAGAAATCGCCCCCCCCCCCCCACATCTAGGCTGGCCTGGGCCACTGGGCTCGATTATTAGCATTAAACCTAAGACCTAGTTTTGGGGGAGCAGTATAGGTAACCCTGTTAAGCGCTGTTAAACCCCACTGATTTTCATGCGAAGAACTAAAGTGCGATCCTTTACCTGGGAGTAAGCTCGGTTGCTGGTAATGTGGCTTGCTTCTGAGTAAATCCTCCTAGGGTCGTGAGTCACCCGTTCGAAGAGTTGCATGGTTGCTTCAAAGCAAAGCCAACAACTACCACCAAGCTTATTCCTGAGTAATACACGCTTCAGAGCCAACCATTTTTTCTTAACTGAAACCTCAGCATTCAGGTTAAATTGCCGTGTTGGCACTTTGCGATAAATAAGTGGGTTTTGGGTTGCTGTTTGGGCACTCGGTCTCAAAAAGGTTCGCCATCACTGATATATATAGTCATTTATTTTAAAATTTATGGTCAAACGGTGTACTCTTTAAAATGCTGAGCTCTTAAGAGTTGGAAGAGACCACAAGGACCATCAAGTCCAACCCCCTGCCATGCAGGAACACACAAAGTACTCCTGACATATGATTATCCAGCCTCTGTTTAAAAACCCCAAAGAAGGAGACTCCACTACTCTCCAAGGCAGTGAGTTCCACTGTCGAACAGCCCTGACAGTCAGAAAGTTCTTCCTAATGTTTAGGTGGAATCTCTTTTCCTGCACCTTGAATCCATTATTCCATGTCTTAGTCTCTGAGGCAGCAGAAAACAAGCTTGCTCCCTCTTCAAATATTTAAACATAGCTATCATGTCTCCCCTTAACCTTTGCTTCTCTAGACTAAACATCCCCAGTTCCCTAGATCTCTCTCCATAGGGCATGGATTCCAGACCTTTTACCATTTTGGTTGCCCTCCTCTGGACTCGTTCCAGCTTGTCAATATCCTTCTAATACTCTCGGTGAGGTCTGACCAATGCAGAGTAGAGAGGTACAATTACTTCCCTCAATCTAGACACTATACTCTTATTGATGCATCCCAGAATTACATTGGCTTTCTTGGCTGCCATGTCACACTGCTGATTCATGTTTAGTTTGTGGTCTACTAAGACTCCCAGATCCCTGTCACATATACTGTTGTCAAGCCAAGTGTCACCCGTCCTCTTTCTGTAGAATCTTACATTTATCTCTGTTGAAATTAATTTTGCTAGTTTTGGCCCAGCTCTCTATAATCTGTCCAGATCATCTTGAATCCTCCCCCTGTTCTCCAGGGTATTAGCTATCCTTCCTAATTTGATATCATCTGCAAATTTGATTAGCATACCCTCTATTTAATTATCCAATGATAAAAAAATATTGAATAGCACTGGACCCAGGACAGAAACCTGTGGCACTCCACTACTCACGTCTCTCCAGGATGAAGATGAGCCATTGATGAGTACTCTTTGTGTTTGGCCAGTCAACCAAATTACAAATTAATCTAGCAGTTGTGTTGTCTAGTCCACATCTTTCCAGCTGACTTGCAAGAATCTTATAGGGCACCTTGTCAAAGGCCTTACTAAAATCAAGGTGTGCTATGTCCACAGCTTTCCCTTCATCTATCAAGTTTTTCAAAAAAAGAGATAAGATTAATCTGGCATGACTTATTTTTAAGAAACCCATGTTGATTTTTAGTGATCACATTATTCCCTTACGAGTACTTATAGACCAGCGGTTCTCAGCCTGGGGGTCTAACGACCCTTTCACAGGGGTCACCTAAGACTCTCTGCATCAGTGTTCTCCATCTGTAAAATGGATAAATGTTAGGATTGGGGGTCACCACAACATGAGGAACTGTATTAAAGGGTCACGGCATTAGGAAGGTTGAGAATCACTGTTCAAGACTGTCTCCGCTGCTTCTGGGCAAGTCAAAGAGCGAGTGGTAGCAAGTGGCAGTTGATTCAGATTGGTTGGGTGATTAAACAGAATCCCCACTCCTCAACACCCTGAGGAAAACATACAGCCAACAACAAAGGAACCTCCCACACAGTCAAAAGCTTCCCCAAGTCCTCAAAAAACAAACATACAAGCCCTCAAACACACACTCACACACCAGATAAGGATTGAGCTTTAAGGATAACCCCCACAAAAAAACTAGAGCTCACCTTTTTCTCGTCTTTTCCCCTGGTCTCAGAGAGTGCAGTCTATGCTCCTGCTTCTGAGCGAGTAAAAGAGTGAGTCTTCTTCAAACCCTATATTTTCACATTGTGTTAGGCCATCTCAGAAGTTGCTCTGGTCTCCTAGAACTGGATTGCTTAGAATGTTGGACTCTTGTTATGTTGTTCTGGTATTAAAATGATCACGTGGGTTGTATCTGAAAACAAGTGACCCTTGGATTTATGAGGAGGTGCATATTTGTTCCAACAGTTTGATGGCTATAATTTTCTCCTAACTGATTAGTAGATCAAGCTATGGAAAATTACAAAATTGTATCTAATCCAAAATTTTGAAATCAGTTTCAGCAGGGTGCATTTTCTACCCCTGACAGCATTGTCTACTAGAATCCATCTTGTTCTTCAGTTCCCACATTGTTTGAAGATCATGGCTGTTTTCTCATTTTTCAGGGAATGATGATTTTCAGCTCTGATGTCAAACTGCTAAGAGGCAGCACCCCTTGACCCCTTACAATGCCTTTTTGTGTCATTCGCAAGACACATTTGGGTTTTCTTTGGTATTGACAACATTGTATAGCTCACTGGGAGACCACCATAAAATTCCCAAGTAACACAAGTCTTTGCGAATTTTTCTTTGATCAATTATTGATTCTAAGACAGAAGGCTAAAATATTGGCTGAAATCCAGTTTCTATATAAGATTTTAACACATCCCTTTAAACCCTTTGGCTTTTTGGAAGCTCAGAATCTTGCTGAATGTTTACAACTAATTCAAAGCATATTTAGTCAAGTCCCATTGAGTTTAGTTGAATCTACTTTGAATATATAGAATTGCACCTAAATGTTCTTAATGTAGAATCACAGAGCTGGAAGAAACCTCAAGGGCCGTCAAGTCCAACCCCCTGCAATGCAGGAACACACAATCAAAGCACTCCTGACAGATGGCCATCCATGACATTTGACTTGAATAGATGACAGAGTTGACTTTTAGGCGCACGAAACGTAACTTTTTAAAATGATTAACCTGTACATCTATAAGCAGTAATTACATAGAAAGTGGAAAACCTTAAATACTGATAGATAGTATGGATTATTTTAATCAATTAAATTCCAGAGTCTATGTTGTGGTAGGAATTGTTTACTTCTTGCCTTGCTGGGAAATGTATGATTTGGGGGAAATGTCACTTGTTGCTGTCCTGTATCAACGTATGATAAAAACTTTTACCTTCTTGAAAGGCTTGTGAATGGCAGGTGTGGTAAACTGAATACCGATTCCAGGATGGTGAAATGCACTTCTGATTCCTTCCCTCCAGGTGCGGTCCTTCTCCTTTTAATTCCAATTTGCAGCTGAATTAGCATGTGACCTTTGGGAAGCTGCTTGACAGTGCAATCTATTGGAAGAGGGTGGGCTATGGAGCTGGCTTAACAACACTGCTGGTATCATCGTCAGTCCAAGGAGTGTAAATGGCACCTATGCCATTGAAAGCGGGACTAACATAGCAGGATGTTGCGCAACACCCGGGCATGAACGCAGGTGCTGTGCTGGTGCTTCTTTGCCATAGGAGTCTGGGGTGGAGCTGACTTTAATCACCCCCTTTTGCTGCTGGCGACTTATAGGCATAACCCATTTTTGGTGCGACAATGGTGAGTTTCAGGCTGTGGATGAGTTGTTTTTTCTTCCCTAGGCATGCCTCCGCATTACTCTTTGGAGGCGGTGTAGTTACACTTTCCCCCGGCTTCCCCCCCACACACACACACACAGCAGTGGATAAGGCTGCCTGTTCTTTCCCTCTGTTTTTCCTATCCTAGTTGTGGCTGAGCAACATCTGCAGCTGTAAGCATGTGAAAATATTGAAGATCACTCACTGGAATGTGTGTGATCACAGGCTTTTGGTTATTTAATTGTAATACTGTACTTTGTTCCACCAAAAGGTAAAAATGCAGTCCTGCAATGTTTGGAGGAAGTGAAAACTGTGTGCTTCTGCTATAAAAAAAAGTCCTGATATTAAAATAACCACCATGGATAAAACCACATGTATCTCTGAAATCCCTTGTGTTATCACAGCAGTTTTTACTGCATTTCTACTTGGGGACACCTAGGGATTCTTCTCCATGCATCAGTTTTTAAAAAACTAAAACCTTCCAATTTTGTCTTTTTTCCCTGGTCCCCTAAGGTGGCTACCACCTCCTTTCAGTACAAAGAAAATCTAGGAAGTGGCTGCCAAATAATTCAACACTGAGATTTTACCTTTCTGTGAGACAAGGTATAGCTAGAGTGGTAGACTTGAGTCCACATTTTCCATGGGGCCATGGGAGTCTACATTGTCATTTTGTTACAGCTTCCTTCATATGGATGCACTTGTCTGTTTACCATCCAGCATTGCAGCGGTATGCGTTGTATCCAAGGATTCTTTCTTTTTCTGGAGTAAATGTCAGTGTTCTGTAGCAAAAGAAAATCTAACCTTAGTTCCTCCAATTTCAGCAGCTGCTAAATACCACGAATTACATATTGCTGCATTTTCAGAATACTGACACTTAAAACAAAAGACTACGCAGATGTCAAGCAGCAGCGTATGCAAATACAAGTGTCACTTTTGAACTTGTATGTCAGAATAGATGTCATATTCCCACTGTACTCCACACTGGTCAGATAGCACTTGGAGTCTTGTCCGTGGTTCTGGAGGCTTTATTTCAAAATGAATGTGGACAGAATGGAAAGGGTGCAGAAGAGATCAACGAGGATTATCAAGGATCTGGAGACCAAGCCTACGAAGAAAAGCTGAGGAACTTGGGAACATTCTGTCTGGGGAAGAGGAGGCTAAGAGGGGACCAGATTGGTCTCTTTAAGTGTTTGGAAGGCTGTCACTTAGAGGAGGGCCAAGAGTTGCTCCTGTTAGCAACAGAGGATAGAACTCTCAACAATAGGTGGAACGGTACTGGCTGGATTTGAGGGAAAACATTTTTGCAGGATGAGTAGTTCAGAAGTGGAGTTGGCTGCCTAGGGAGGTGTTGAACTCCCTCTCACAGGCATTCTTCAGTCAGTGGCTGGACAAAAATTTGTCAGGGATGCTCCAGGCTGATGCAGGGGGGGTTGGATTAGATGACCTTTATGATTGTGTTATTCTATTTTTTTCTTTCCTTAAAAAGAGGCTAAAGAAAATGACACTATTATCAGATGCACTGGTTTATAGTAGCATGACTGCAGTCATTTGAATTACTACTGTGCAATAGAATAGAGTAGCTTTATAAAGAAATTCATACTCTTGTGTTGCAAGCAAGGGCATTTCTTTTATAACAACAACAACCTTTATTAGGCACATAGCCTTTCTTTTATGAATGGGGAACTCTCCAGTGTGGTTTGGGAATATATTTTGGGATCTGCTGTGTAAAGCTAATACCTTTGAGGATTGCCACCAAACTTTGGGACAATTTTAAAAGTAAGCTTGGGTGCCTCTTAGGAAGGTAAGTAAAAATTTCTCCTCAGTCAGTACAGTGGCTGATTTATACAACTTATACAACTGAAACAGCTCAACATCTAAAGTTCGGTGATGTCAAATATGACCTGCCTTCTTGGCACAGGTCCTATTGAGTGGCAGTAGCAAGCCTGAGGTCAACCAAAATACAAATAGCTCCACATAACAGCAGTAATTTTCTACCCTCTCATAACACAAACACAGAACTTGAATTTCTGTTATCATCATTTTACACATACTGTATTTGGCACAATAGCAGCTGTACAAAACCCTTCATATACCTATCTATCATAACTATTAAACTAGGACCTCTCTTAAATACTTCCACATGGCAAATTCAGAAGTAAGTAATGCTTGTATAATATTTGTATGGGAATACAAATATATGGAACAAGTATAACCCCACTTCAGTAAAATTACTTGAGGATTTCTGCACGTTCTTTAAAATCAGAATAGTGAAGGGACTCTGTTTAAGGATTTGTTTCTCTTCACCTCCCAAATTTGAGAAGTGCAATGATGAGTGTGTGAAGAGCTACACAAGCAGTGGTCCTTAGCCCTGCTTATTCCACAAGTGAGATTTCTTTCTGTAAATGTGAAATCAGCATTTTAGAGCTCTCAGTTTACAAGGGCTGTCTTTAATTCAAACAAAACTGCATACAAACACAAGTTTTTGCATGGGAGCAAAGAATACATTTGTATCTATGCCATTTGTTAGCTTACTGGATTTCTTTTTGTTTTGTTTTCGCTGCATTATCAGCACAAAATGTGGAAATTACAATTACGCACCATGCATTGCAGCTTTCCTGCTATTGACATATGTTGTGGGATGATTTCACAAGACCTGCTGAATTACCATACATTTATTGGCATCTTAGTCATTCTTCTGCTTGTTTTAATGACAGAATAAGCTTGACCTAGGAGAAATGATTTTCTATCTCTAGAAGTCTTGTTCTACCTCATCAAAGAAAGACAGAATAATTTATAATTACTATTATGTAAACTAGGCTTTAGAAATACTTGTAGGCTTAAACCCTAAAGCTGCTAAGGTACGTTTTTCAGGATAAACCCGCAGTCTGTCATGAGAACTAAATCAGTGGACTGAATAGCTCTAGTCCAGGGGTAGGGAACCTGCGGCTCTCCAGATGTTCAGGAACTACAATTCCCATCAGCCCCTGCCAGCATGGCCAATTGGCCATGCTGACAGGGGACTGATGAATGTTCCTGAACATCTCAGAGAAATTCTACTCTTATTTCACTCCCATTTTTATAGCACTGCTATACATAATAATTCAATATTCACCCAATGACACTTTAACTATACTCAATTTGACAAGAAGAGCAACATAATGCTGATAAAAAGATAATTTCTTTACTGCCATGATCAATCCTGATACCTAGCTTTATACTCAGAGCTATGATGCCTGTCCCTTTAAGATACCTGCAGTGTTCTAGGAAAGGCCTGTCTTTAGATTTAGTTGGTTTGGATCCCTAACCAGCTTTCTGTTGGTGAAAGCAGAATGGTGCCTTCCTCCGGCAGCCCCTCTGCTCCAATAAATCTTCACCAAAAGACTCATGGGAGCAAAAACCCATGTAGGAACTTGTGTTGTGATTTGAAAAGGAGTGAGGCAAGATTACCCATCTTGTCTTGTGCTTGTGACAAACTTGTAGCATCCAGACTGATATGTGTTCTGCCTTACATTTGCACATCATTGTTGGTGAGTGGTAAGATGTGGGCATGTGTCTTTTGGATGGAATGTTTTTCCCTGTCAGGGTGGTTCAAACATCTGAGGACCTGTTGTAAGCACCCAAACTCCTCCTCCGGCTAAGGGGTGCAATGGCGGTACAGGGGCCAAAGACTGGCATGCGAGCAAGATACTCTCTAAACAATCTTGATGCGCATCAAATAATGTTGTGGTCTTGACTCTTTGCCCAAAGCCAGATCTTTTGCAGACTATAGTCTCTTCCCACCTCACCCCCTTTTAGTACACCAAAGGAATAAATGGACATTTCAGTTAAAGGCTGGTTTGTCCCTATTTGAAATTAAAGAACAAATGTAAGGGTAGGAAAGGCTGGTCAGAGGGGCAGCCAGCAGCTGATTTGGAAAGCTTTATTGCAGATGTGCATTGATAATGCTGAAAAGCTTTTATCGCAAATGCGCATTGATAATATCCCTCAAATTGTATGTCAGAATTGTATGTCAGATGGTGGCCAAGTTATTTTGGCTGTTAGTTTTCAGGCTGTTATTTACCCACCCACCCCTTTTTAAGCTAGTTGGGGAAAGCTGTGTTTCAGGACATGTGCGTGTGAGTGTCCATTTTGACTGAGAGCCTGTGTAGCATGCTGCTTAGAGTGATAGACTCAAGAGACCTGGATTCAAATTCCTAATCTTCTGTGAAACTCACTGATCTCAGCTCAATTTGAATTACAGTGTTACTCTGTTCTTATTTTGTCCACATCGTTTTCTTAAGGACAAGATTTAAGCTCCTTCCGCACATTCAGAATAGGGCACTTTCAATCCATTTTCAGTGCAGCTGTGCGGAATAGCAAAATCCACTTGCACACAGTTGTGAAAGTGGATTGCAAGTGCATTATTCTGCATGTGCGGAAGGGGCTTGAGTTTTGTTTCAAGGGAATGGATAACTCAGAAAATAAAGCTAGTCATTTTTCTTCAAATAGCAGCCCTCTAAGAAAGAAGTCTTTTGTGGTGCTTTACTGAGCTGGGTGCCCTTTTTTAATCATCATGATGATGAATGCTTGCTAAGGATACAAAGCTGTTAAAATTGTTTGCCAGCGATATGCTATGTTGCGCAGATTTGAGTGACTAGATAACTAAATATAGACCTGTTCCTGCCTCAAGGAAAAAGAGAGAGTGCTTGCAGCCTCACTCTGAGCTTCTCACTTAGGTATATCGCATGTCTTGCTAGATCACACCTGATCTCCCCTTCCAAAGAAGTGCTTGTGTGCTTGAATTGCCTTTGCCAAAGGAATGTGGTTTTCACTTATCTGTTGCAACTTTGGCTCTTAAAGATTCAGCAAGCTTTCATCAAAAGCTCAATTGTCGAATTATATTGTTCTCAGGCTGCCCACATCTCCTGCAGTTCATTTCTTTTAGTATAATGGACGGTCATCAAACACATTTAAGATCAGAGGGATTTTGATGGGATTTCAGTGGGCACTGATTTTGCATCTTCACAACTTCTTGCTTTCCTTCACCTTCTAAAGCTTTGATAACCCTGTTGGTTGGCTTCATAAGGCAACAAGAGCCATTGGCAGCAGCTATACTCACAGTGTCAGGCCCCTTCCGCACATGCAGAATAATGCGTTTTCAAACCACTTTCACAACTGTTTGCAAGTGGATTTTGCTATTCCGCACAGCTTCAAAGAGCACTGAAAGCAGTTTGAAAGTGCATTATTCTGCATGTACGGAAGGAGCCTTAGTATAGGAATTTGTTTTTTGTTTTGTTTTTTTGCCATCAACTCACAGCTGACTTATGGGAACCCCATAGAGTTATCAAGACTTTTAGAGGTGGTTTGCCATAGCCTACCTCTGTGTTATGACCCTGATATTCCTTGGAGGTCCCTCTTCCAAATGCTAACCAGGGTCAGGGCTGAGAGTATGTGACTGGCCCAGGTCACCCAGGAACCTTCCGTGGTTCATGTGGACATTTGAACCTGGGTTTCCCAGGTCCTAGTGCAATGATGGTGAACCTTTTCGAGACTGAGTGCCCAAATTGTAACCCAAAACCCACTTATTTATTGCAAAGTGCCAACACGGCAATTTCACCTGAATACTGAGGTTTTAGTTTAGAAAAAACAGTTGGCTCCAAGGCGCATGTTACTTGGGAGTAAGCTTGGTGAAGCAATCATGCAATGCTTCGAATGGGTGAATCACGACCCTAGGAGGGTTTACTTAGAAGCAAGCCCCATTGCCAGCAACCGTGCTTACTCCCAGGTAAAGGCTCATGCCCAGGCCAGCCTAGGTGTGTGTGTGGGGGGGGACACACGGTGATTTCCCGCTCCATCACATGATGAACTCTGTGCACACGTGCACACAGAAAGGGCTCTGAGTGCCACCTCTGGCACCTGTGCCATAGGTTTGCCACCACTGTCCTAGTGTGACATTTTAACCACTGCACCATTCTGATGCTCTCCATCCACATTCAGACATGTATACTTTATTAACAAAGCATTAAATATATTATTTGATGTTAATTTTTACTTATTTTTATTATGGTAATTAATATTTACAGATACCTGACAAAACACAATTGGATAGAAAGCTAAGCATACATCATGGCCATTAAAATTTTAAAATAGTCCTCTAGTAATCCTTACATCCTTTGATTGTTCTCAGCATGCTTCAACATAAGAGTGTGAAAGAAAAAATTATAATACATTTTCTTTCATCAGAATATTTTGCTGCTAATTTGTTTGGTGAAAAACCTGTGCCCAGCCCCACAACTGACTGGACGTGGGAATGCTTGCATGACCACGGCTTTTTGCAGTGACTTGTGTCTTCATGATGACACTTGCTTACAAATCAGAGTCGACAAAGCTATAGCATTGGCTTCCACTACAGTAGCAAAGCTATCAGTGTCATTTAAAGGAAAGACAGCAGAGGTATACAAACTGAATTCAGACAAGATGTGGGCAGTGCTGCTTGGGGACGCTGTTGTTCTACCAATGTCGCAAATGTATTGCTGATGGACCAGCTAAAAAGTGTGCAAGTACTATGGACTATTCTCTGGTGATGGCGAAACAGACTGGTGCTGCCATCTTTCACTTGACCCTGGTTCACAAACTGTCTATCTAGACCCAGATTTCTGTCTAAACCAGGGGTAGGGAACCTGCGGCTCTCCAGATGTTCAGGAACTACAATTCCCATCAGCCCCTACCAGCATGGCCAATTGGCCATGCTGACAGAGGCTGATGGGAATTAGAAGTTCCTGAGTTTATCTGAAAACACAGAGTTCCTACCCCGGTTCTAACCTAGCTTCAAGAGGTGCCCCTAGGGCACTTTCAAGACTTTATGCAGAATAATGCAAACTTTCAATCCACTTTTACAATTGTTTTGCAAAGTGGATTTTGCTGTGAAATTTTAGCACAATAAAATCAGTTGCAAAGTGCATTGAAGAGTGCATTATTCTGCGTAATGTCTTGAGAAAGTGCCCTAGTCCTCTGATGATCCACTTCTCTGTGATTTACACGGGGTGGATTGCTTCGAGTGTGCTCCCATATGGGGCTGCCCCCCTTAAGATCAGCCAGACCTTTTGTTGTGGTAGGACGAGTGCCAGCAGCGCAAAAAAAAAAAAACCCCTGAGAGCCAGAACTGCCAACATATTTAAGCAGTGTTGGAGTGGTTGCTTCAGCTGTTTCTGGGCTCAGTTTAGGGTGCCAATTCTAACCTTTGAAACCTTGCATGGCCTGAGAGCCACGTACATAAAGAAGTGCCTTTCCCTTTATGCCAACTCCTTCTTTCCATCTCTGTCTACAGAAGAGCAAGGAGTGTATTGTCCCATTCCAGGACGTCAGTGATTGGCCTGGTTCTGCCATTGGAGGTCCAGGCTTCCCTCCCCTTTCTTCTTTTTGTGGACTATATAAAGCAGCTCTGTTGAAAAAGAGTGTTCCATTTTATCAGCTGCTGCATTGTGTTTGTTTTTTTCCTTTAGGCAGCTGACTCTTACACCATAGAGGTCTTAAAACGGGCTGGATTCATCATGAGCCACCTTCAGTTTTAATACACATTTTCCTTGAATTTGCAAGCTCGTGTTAGCCATTTTCTATCGCCCTCTGGGGAGCACTTTCCCCACACATGTGACATTGCAGGGATGGGGTACCTCTGTGCCAGAATCTCATTTTATGGTAGAAAGACATGGAGATAACTTTCCAGACCGCAGTTAAAGGTCTGCA
This sequence comes from Sphaerodactylus townsendi, assembly GCF_021028975.2. Taxonomy (NCBI): domain Eukaryota; kingdom Metazoa; phylum Chordata; class Lepidosauria; order Squamata; family Sphaerodactylidae; genus Sphaerodactylus; species Sphaerodactylus townsendi. The sequence goes on from NC_059429.1 coordinate 108,993,367, forward strand.
TGTGCCTCCTTATTAAAAGTTCAGGGAAGGCTTCCTACTCATTACAACTTAATACACTTCAAAAACATTTTTAAACCAATCTGGAAGAAAAGGGAACATTGGCTTCATTTGAACTTTGTTTTTACCACCTATTTGTGCTCTCTGCTTATAAAAGTGATTAAAAACACAATGCCTGTTCAGTACGATATACAAGAAAAACAACGGTAAAAAAAAGTGTGAAACATTAATTTGAAGTTTCGTGAGTGAAACCTACATCCCGCATTATTTGGAGAACCTCTCCCATTTGTTTGTCAGAAGTGGTGCTGTCATCTCCTGCTAGTTTGAATAAATTGTCCCATCAAAAATTTCCCATGGCAGGGCTTCTTTTTTGCACTTTTCCCAAGAAAGGCAAAGTAATCCAAACCTTTCATCATGTTTTTGTTGTCCAGGCGAGCAGGGTGGTTTAACCTTGTCCCAAAGTGACTTGTGGGAGAATTCCCATTATCTCAAAGTTTAATGTGAGAAGTTATACTTTATTCTATACCTCAGCAGTGGCGTAGTGGTTAAGAGCAGATGTATTCTAATCTGGAGGAACTGGGTTTGATTCCCTGCTCAGCCACTTGAGCCGTGGAGGCTTATCTGGAGAATTCCAATTACCTGTGCACTCCCAATGCACGCCAGCTGGGTGACCTTGGGCTAGTCACAGTTCTTTGGAGCTCTCTCAGCCCCACCTATCTCACAGGGTGTGTGTTGTGAGGAGGGAAGGGAAAGGAGTTTGTAAGCCCTTGGTGAGTCTCCTACAGGAGAAAAAGGGAGGATATAGATCCAAACTCTTCTTCTTCTCTGTGCTAGTGAGCAGTATTACTTTTATTTCACTATACGTTTTCCCTTAAGCTTAGTTCTTCCCCTGACTCCTGAAAGTAAATGGCATGGCTTCAAGTGGACTCTTTGCTAAGGGATCTATGTTCCTGTTAAGGGCTTATGTTAAGGTATTTGATCCAGTGCCAGAGCTTGTTGAAACAGCTGTTTGGTTTCCTTGGAGGTTGCAGTTACCGGTTCTGTTGAGATGCTGCTCAGAAAGGGTATGAAAATATAGGTTGGTGTGAGGATACATTTGTTGCTGATATAGTTCCAGTTTTTTTTTTCTTTTAAGAGAACTAAAGAAATAGGTGACTACTTTTTGCATATTAGGGTCACTGTATTTTATTGATTCATAAGCAGCATTTGTTTGCAGATCAGATTTGCTGAGTAAATTATAAGAAGACAGTATGGTAAACATGTTGCAAGGTTGGCATTTCTATTGGAGTTTTTTCTCTTTCCTTGATAGATAATCCGTTATATTTCATGTCTAGGGTAGTTTATCAGTAGTTTTCTAAATGCAAACATTTCTTTTTACAGAGGGCTGCCAATCAAAATAATTTGTAGTATAAAAGAAGCTAATTGACATTTGATAAAAGTAAAATTTGCCTTTTTTAGAAAAAGAAAAACCATCCATCAAAAAACCGTTCAACATGGAGTGTCAGATGTCAGGCAGCCTATTAGGACTCAAGTGTTAATCCATCCATCACGCTCAGTCAAATCAGTAGGTGTTGTGGTAATGGCTGGATCTACATTCCTGGGTTGTGGAACGCCCCTCCTTACTGAGTTATCACCAGCTATCTATTAAATTTATCAAAGAAGATGTATTGTTGAAGGCTTTCATGGCTGGAATCAACTGGCTGTTGCAGGTTTTCCAGGCTGTGTGGCTATAGTCTGGTAGTTTTTGTTCCTAATGCATCTATGGCTGGCATCTTCAGAGGTATGTCATGGCAAGATGTATGTTAGGTGCAAAAGCTACCAGACCATGGCCACACAGCTCAGAAAACCCACAACAGCCGCTATTAAAGAAGGAGCTGCAGACCAGTTTGGACTGGATGGTGACAAGAGCTCAGTTTCAGATGTGATGGCACTAAACAGGAGTGAAGCATTAATTGGTAGTGTGATGGTAAAATTCCATTCTTCCTTCCTGCGCTGCACTAGAATTGCAACTTCCAGTACTACCTCCTTGTTTGTGGAAACAAGACCCAATTACTTTTGCACAAATCCTTCTAGAACATTGACAAAACCAGCATCCTTTTGTAGTCTTAAGTGCTCTGATTTTAAGGGCTTCTGCTCTGCACACACTTACAGCCCAATCTAAAAAGGAAAGGATACAACAGCAGCCAGGCAAGACTCCACAGCAGCACACCTGCACCACCTCCAAAGAGGTTTCAGGTGGTGCGGGAATAAGAAAAAACAGAGAGACCCCCAACCACCTAAACAATTCCATAGAGAAGACCAATTTATGTCACTTTTTGGTGTTGTAAGTTGACTGCCAGCGAGGGGGCATTCCTGGGCTGAAAGTCCGTTGAAAGCCGATTAATGTTGGCTCTGCCTCCAGGAATGCACTCCCACAACATCCACACAGGAAATTGTGCCGGAGGTCTGCCACAGTAGGGGCCAGTTTCTGGGCTCAACTGTTGTGCACCCACACAGTGGCCCAACGCCAAGGTAAGTGGCTCGAAGCCAGCGCCTGTTCCCCTTTGCATGGCACAGTGGGCATGGACATTAGCAAAGGGCTCCCACCACTTCCAATGTGGCTTCAGACCACCCCCACCCCGCATGGTACTCTCAGGCTGCCTACATACCTCTGAAGCCCATGGAGAGTTAAACAGTCTGTGAGCAGGATTATAATACAGGGCAGTATTTTCTATTCTTGTCTGTCAGATGTGGCCTTGTAGTTCAGAAATAAGGTGTGTTAGATCTGGGTCATTTCTCCTCCCAAGTATTTCACATCCCATGGGATTATTTTTTGGGAACACCTAGATTGTAGGTCATTATGAGATTCGTAAAAGAAATCACTACAGCACATCCTCTTAGAATAAATGGCCTAATGCCAATTTAATTTTGACTGCATGAAAGAGTGGGCCTTTACTGTAAATCTGGCTCCATTCTGCAAACAAAAGGCAAAACCTATTCCTGCAGCGTAATGACTGAGGCACTGTTCCAACATAACAGCAACTCATGGTTCACTGATATGTGAATGAGCATGGAGATCCTCAGGCTTGCATGCTCCTCCCTTCCTTGGCCCTCAGCCAACCAATCATCTGTTTCCACTAATGCAGAAAACCAGAGTTTGCTATTGCATCTGAATTCAACAAATTATGGCCTTTGAGCTTTTCTGGTTTGCAAGGCCAATTGTAGTTTACAATTGTAGTAATGGTATCATGGAAATAATTAATTGGCCAGTTGTGTGCAAGAGGAGGCAGGAGCGCATCAACTTTAGAATTTCCCAGGTTTATTCACATAGCAAAAGAATGCCTTTGGCAAGAGTAAGAAGCTTGACTGTGATAATGTTTACAGTCCTCAGGGCTTCAAGAATCTGCCTTGAGTCCCAGTGAGAAAGGTAGACCTTGAATGACGTAAACAAATAATGAAGTATTGTCTGTACATCCTTGTACCTCATTCGAATGACTTTATAATGCTTAACGTGATTAGTGTCGGTGCAGCATAGATAGATCTCATTAAATGAGTACAGTGAAAAAAACTGGGAAGGGCGTGGATTAGTTGTAACATGCCTAAAATTTTCTTTGCAAGCTTGATGAATATCTTCTGTTTTAGTAATTCTGGGAGGCTTTAAAGATTCGCTCTTTGGACATTTTCTTGTGTTAGCTGTGTGAGTCATTCTAATATAAAGCATTGACCCAAGGTGGGATCATTGAAGCTTCAGCCAGGCACAGTTATGGCACTTGAGCACTAGGATTAATGGCCACCAGTTTTTGGGAACTGTCATCTTACCTTAACAGGGTTTTTAAAAATATATATATGCTGGTAGGAATGTTCAAAATATATAGTAAAAATAGTTTACAAGCGTTCAAAGCTATTTGCATGTTTTAACTCAAGCATTATGATATACCTCTAAGATAGACCAGTATTGGTATCCCCAGTTTGTGATGCTGGGGAGAGAAAAGCTGAGGGCATTGTGACTTGCCTGGCTGAGGTCATGGTTGAGGGTTGGTTTGAGCTAAACACTCCCTAACGTGTTGACACATTGTTACTTTCAAAGCATGCAGAGTGATGAGAGGGAGACACTTGGAGTACATTGAAAAGTCTGTGACGCCACCAGGTATGAGACCCAGATTAGGCAAGGGTTGATGTTATCACAGAACATTCTTAAGGACCTCCTCTGAGATGTCTGGCAATACCGGCCAAGGAGGGAAGCTACTTGATGTTATGGGGCTGCGTAACTGAAAAGGGAAAAGTGGACTGGATAGAAGAGAGCCAAATGTGAGTTAAGTAAACCTGAGAGGCAGCCATGCCACCCCACCCCCCACAACAGAAGATCAAGGGAGAAGCTTATAAGAAGAGAAGAGCGTGTGTGAGGTTTATAGTGGGAACAGAAGAAAGGTAAGGGCTTTGTTGTTCTAGACTCCCAAACTTGGAAAGGCATCAATCTTTGCGTACCGATCTGGTTACTACTATCGCCTAATGGCTCACATTCCATTCCTGGGCAAGGTGCTCAAGGGAATAGTTGCTACACAACTTCATACAGCCTGACATGGAGCTTGATTATCTAGAAGTGTTTTAATCTAGATTCAGACCTGGTTTGGGACAGAAATTGCCTTGGTCACTGTGACCAACAATCTTCACTAGGGGAGTGCACCCAAATTGATTCTCCTGGACACCTGCTTTTGATACTGGGACCATGGTGTCCTTCTGTATTCCCTTTGAAGTAGAAGGTTTGTAGGTCTGGCATGCAGCATGATTCTAGCCTACAGTTGGAAACTCAGATCTCTGTGGCATGTAGTGCTTTTTATCAGCTTTGGTATCCTGCTTTTCATCAAAAATTGATCTGGCCATGAACATCTGTGCTCTGATCACTTCTATTTAAACAAGCTTTGTTGTCGGGTCTGCCTTTGAAAATTGCTAGGAAACTTCAGCTGGCCCATAATGTGGTGGCCAGTCTATTATTGGGGGCTAGATGTTGGAATCATCTCACTCCTGTGCTGAAAGCTGTGCTCTGGCTGTCTTCCACCTTTTACAGGTCCCATTAAAAGAGCTGATTCTTACCTTTTAAGGTGCTACAGAAGTTAGGGCTGGGGTCCTTGAAGCATACTGTGCAATTAAGATCGACTTCCCAAGTGGTGTTCTCTGTGCCCTCAGATAACATTTGCAGACAGGTGGGACCAGAGTCTGGACCTTTTCATTGATGGTGCCTTTTCTTTGGAATGGCATTGTCTACCAGACAATGATAACATTTGATAACTAGCCAGACTCGGCTTTTAATTGAAACACATTTCAGCTGTTTTATGGTTGGTTCTTCTAGCCTGAAGGCTGCTTCATGGATATTTTTCTTTAGGCTGCTAAATGCTCTTTTTATGCTCCTGGCTGGCTCTTGGCCTTTTATGGTGGATATTTCTTATTACTTTATTGTATTATTTTCCCTCTGGATCTCTGGAGAGACAGTGTATAATTTTTCAAATAAATCAATGGGTGAAGTTTAAATGACTAGTAGTGTGGAAGTAACCTCTGGCAGTCTGTGTATGGCAGGGAGGAAGAGTTTGAGTCTGCAAATGTCGCAAGAGACATTATGAATATTCACCCTCATACATGATCCCTCTTAATGCCTGTGGGCAGATTCCCTATTTCAGCAAGTAAATCAGTTTGAAGCATATTTTGTGGGTTGTGTTTTAAGAATTGGATTTGGAAAGAGTTGCCAGGTGCTTTCTGTGAGAACCTGGCTGTCCCTCAAAATGACAGGAGTGAAGGTAGCCCCTTCATCTCCCTCCCCACTCTGTCTACTGTATAGCAGGCAAAGAAAGGCATCGATAAAGGATCGAGGAATGAATGGAATACTTTCTCAGCATTTTGAAACTTTTGAAGCATAGGACAAATCTGCAGGCAAAGATGAAGCAGCCTTACGACTGAATGCCTTCCAAGAATTTGTCCAGCTTTTCTACAACATCTTTCTCAGTCTTGGTTGGAAAAGTTAATCTGTCTTCTGATTCATCCTGCCGCTGTCCTCTCAGTACCACTGAGCTCAATCCAGAGCTGTTGTGCGGATGGGGACAGTGCTGCTTGAGTGCCCCTCCGCCTGCTCCAAAGTTTAAAAAAAGGTTTTTAAAAAGTAACACCCTGGGGGAGAATAGAGATATGCCTTGAAAATCATGGCGTATCTCTGCTGGCAGTGGGGGTCGTTCGGTGTTAAGAGGTCTCTGGAGGCTAAGGTTGGGCCCACCGCTGAAATGCACCGGGACGCTGGTGTAGCTCTGGGCAGCGTAGGCGTGCTGGTGAGGAGCTGGCTACCATGGTGGGTTGTCCCTGGGCCTCGCTGTGGCTGGGCACCAACAGATTTGCCTCTCCACTGGTGTAAGTGCCTGGAAAGGGCAAATCTGCTGGCATAAGTCTGCACCGCCTTCAGAAGGGGATTCCCCTTCCCCAATCATGTTGCCCATCTTTTAAATTGGAAACAAGCATATACATTTTTATGATGGTTATATATTTTAAAATAACTAGTTATTGTTTCAAATCTAGTGTTATGTCCTTTTCTGTCATAAATCACAATGGCCTATATACCATGCATCCCCCCAAAAACTTAAAGTCCAAAGCATTACATGGTTGGCTACAGAGGCAGTTTACTTACGATCAGGGGTTTCTAACCTATGGCCTTCCAGATAGATGTTCATGGACTGTGATTCCCATCAGGTCTACCAATTGACAATCCTGGCAAGGGCTGATGGGAATAGTAATCCATGAACATCTGGAGGGCCATAAATTGGAGAACCCTGCTTTACAACAAACTGTCCTAATGGCATTGGCGCTTCTGCACGGCCCCCTCGCGCCCCCACGCCGGCAGGAGTTCCGTTGGCGTGGGGACCAGTGAGAGCTCTGTCGACGCAAGCTGGCGTGCGAGCGAGGCAACGGGAACACGTTTGCAGAAGGCAGAAGCGACTCGCATGGAGTCGCCTTCGCCCGCCTTTACTGTGGGCTGCCGTTGGCGTGTAGCCCATGCGCTTCATCGCCCTCCGGGTCGGACGGGACAGTTATGTGGCCGGCTACACGCCCGCGAGGCCTCGGCACGCTTAATTTGCGATTGCATGATACAGTAAGCTGGGCTGGAGAAAGCGTCTTTCCAGCGGGTTGGCATCGCGACCGGGCCGTTAGGAAGACGATCCTCCCCAACAACAACCCTTTTAAAGTGGTTTGTTATTTAGAAACGACTTGACGCCGCCTCTGGGGAGGGAAGAGGCGTCAGGTCGCCGCTGCTGCGTTGCAGCAGCACCGCGCCGCAGGGAAGACGATCCCTCCCCAACAACAACCCTTTAAAGGGTTGTTGTTTAGGGCGGCTTGACGCCGCCTCTGGGAGTGGAAGAGGTGCGTTAGTGCGCTTCGCTGCTGCGTTGCAGCAGCGGCGCCTGTGCGAACAGCGGCCTGGGGGCGCTTTTTTTGGCGCCCCCAGGCCGTCGTAAACGGGCCGTGCAGATATGGCCATTGTTTTTTGTCCCTTGGTCTTCCCCACAAAATCAGTGATGCTTGCACAGACCCAGAGAGAGGAATCAAATCTGCTGTAGGGTTCACCTGTCGTGGTGTCTCCTCCTGTCAATTTATGCATTGCCCACTCGGTGGCTTCAGATTCTGCTTCGTTCCACTTCTTCTGGATTTGTGTCGATCACAATAAATGCATTGTAATGACTAGGAGAGCAATCCTCCCAAAGTCTGTTCAGTGGTTCTTACTCCCAGGAAAATGTTCTTATGATCAGTGTGAGAGACTGCTCTGTGAACCAAGAGATCCTAGGTTCAGCAGTAAACTTGCTAAGAGCAGAACATGCAAGTAACAAAATCATGGGAGTCCTTTCTTGAACTCATGGAGCTGTCTTATCCTGTTTCAGACCCCTGGTCTATCCGGGTCCATTGTCTGCTCTGACCAGCAGTGTCTCTTCTGTATTTTAGGTAAAGGGCCTTCATGTCACTCGCTATCTGATTCTTTTTACTGGAAATGCAGGGAGTGGTACCTGGGCCGCTGTGTATGCACAACAGGTGTTCTCCTGGAGGCGGAGGACATCTTGTATAGGTGTGTTGAACAGCAAGGCAGACTGGCTCATTCGACAGCACATCTTGCAGTGGGAATGGAAGCTCAATCCATCAGTCTTCCAGACTATCTGTCAGAGATTTGGGACTCTGGAAATGAACTTATTCGTCTCCCCACAGAACACACGGCTTCCTCCATTCATGACCAGGCATTACCATCCAAGTGCGCCTTGACAGCTCCATGGCCACCCACTATGATGTATGCCTTTCCACCTTTTCTGGTGATTCCTCATCTACTACGGAATATATGACCAGAGGGAGCAACAGTCATTCTGGTCGCTCCAAGGTGGCCAAGACGACCCTGGTACACAACGTTGCAGGAGATGGCGGTGTTACCCCCATGCAACTCCTAGATCTTTTGTCACAGGGCCCAATCTGGCATCCAAACCCTGGTTGGCTCAACCTCAACGTGTGGTTCTTGAAAGGAAGCAGTTGATACAGTTGAAAGGCTATTGAGAAAAGGTTACCTCAACCATGTTGGCCTCCAGAACACAATCAACAATTAACATCTGCAATTCCTCATGGAAAATATTTGTAAAATGGAGCAACAAAAATAAGGTTGATCCAGAATGACCTGGGATAGGGATTTGAAAGAGGTCTCTGTAGTTCTACCTTACGTTGTCAGGTAGTGGCACTATCCACGGTATGGTCATCAGTCAGAGGTGCTCCAGTTTCCAGACACCCAAATATCATGAGATTTCTGTGGGGAGTATGATTGTCCCAACCATCGGTCATTGAGCTTCCATTCCCACTCCAAGATGTGTTGTCAACTGAGCCAGCCTGCCTTGCTGATCAGATGTCCTCCTAGGCTGCTAGGAGAAGGGCCCTTCAAGGTGAGTAACCAATGGACTGTTCTTCCCAGAGATGTGATCAAAGAAAATGCAGCTTCAGGAAGAGATGGTTTGACCAGCTGGAGGATGCTTAACTCTTTGCCTATTCATTACTTTTCTGGTGTTAACACAGAGTTTTTTAAAAAATGTAACCTCACAAATATGTATTGGGAATGAGGCAGCTTGAGGTGGGGAGATGTGGTGGGAAAATGGTGGGGGAGAGAAAGGTTTGAGCTCTTCCCCCCCCTCCCCCCAGACTCTTGGTCATCATGCTACTTTTCCTTAAAACTGGGCTGGAAACCTATGATTCTAGAGTAGAGAATCAAATATGGCTACTTAAAACAGAAAATCAAATCTTTATGTATGTCACAGAGGTAGGTAGGATGCTAGAATGCCAGGAGAATGGTGACTAACTTTTTTTTATGAATTATCCAGGTGAACAACTGCCAATTATCTGAGTGTAAGACACATATAGATTTATGCCAGTGTACTAAATCATTCACTCAGAGTACTCCTGTGAATATTCATTGCTTGTTCGTGCCGCTTTCTAAGGGTCTCGCAACAACCTGTGTTTGCACTGTGGAAACTTTACGAATCTAATAATGCTTTGTTGTATAGTTTCAGTTATGCAAATAGACTTACTTATATTTGCTCTTGGTGGATTTTCTGTCATTTAGGTCCTGAATTGTAATAGGTTCCTGACCCCTACCTTTTAAAATGACCATCTGGGGTTTATTAGATATGTTTATAGCTGTGCTTAGGGTAGCTTTATTCAAGATACTATTTCTCAGCCTCCAAAGCTGCTGGAGGATACTGACATATCTAGCTTTTATGGTGGTGTTATAAGGATTTTTGAGAACTTATACGCTGTGTTTGAACACTTTAAACTGCTATATAAATGCTCAGTAAAAGGAAGAGGTTTGTTTTTAACAAGCTGTTGGTGTCTATCAAATGTTGATGACCCACAGGAGGAGAAAGATGTCAAAAATCTTCTTAGCTTACCTACCCAATGTTGTTCCCTTATTATTATTATTATTACTATTATTATTATTACTTTTTAATTGGCGATATTTGTAAGACCACGCAGCTTGCAATCTGTAGATTACAGATACCCACTGTTCTGTGACTCGGTAAGTGATAGCCGCAGCGCAAATGTTGTAACTTTGCTTTTTAAACTCCTCTAGATCCTTATCAAAGATGTCTGTAGGCTTCTAGCTCAGCAGTGGATTTATTTGTGTACTCTGTCAAATAGAAGAGAGTTTTTCTTCAACCTACAATCATGGTGGTAGCAATAATATAGTTTGCAAACTATGTGCGTGCCATGGGAGAGCTGCTAGTGAGGCCTGAGGATAACTGGGTTACTCGCAGCTCCTCTGAGTTCAAAGGACCCCCATGGAGGAGGCTCCCTGATACACCTGTTTATGATTAGTTGATCTGCCCTTGCCTCTTTCCCAGTAGTCTCTGCAGGAGGGTGGCAGTCCTGTTACATCCCTGCACTGGAATAAAAGGATCCTTTTAGACACTCCAGCACAGAGAGACTGCAAAGAACCGTTGTTTCCACAGAAGAGTGGGAGAAGCAAGGTGGCCCTCTCTGATGATGGGCATTTCTTCTATATTTTGAGTGTTATCAAAGGAAGTGTTCAGCTTTCAGTTAGGGAATGAAGTATTTCTCATCCATTGTTTAAGGAACTAGTGTAAAATAGGCCAAGGCTTGTCTTCGGTGGGTTTGAAAGCAGCAGAGGGCAATCTGCTTAGATAGGTTTGTGATCATTGAATGGAAATACTCAGTGGAAATACTCTTTTCTGTGTTCATGAGATAAAAATGGGAAAGATAAATTGTATCTGAGGGCTAGTGGCTTTGATGGGGCACCTTCTTGTCATCGTACCATCATCTTTTAAGGCTGCATGAAAGAACTCAACTGTTTTATTCATATTTCCGGTGCTTTCTCTAGGAGTTGCTCTTTTTAAAAAATGTGCACTAGGGTGGATTTTTTCTTGCTCAGTCCCAGAATGAGATTTGCCCAGATCAATGCAATCTGTGTCCCTTTTATTCTGCCCACTTGCTACTGTCTCCCTCCTTCCAGAGCATTTCAAAGATCTAATCTTGTGTGCAGAACGTTCCTGCAGAAGGGCTTCTCTTCTCTCCCAGCCCCACTACCCTATTATTTATTCTGAAGGTGCTTCAGGTGGCATTTTGTGGTGTGACTAACACCTTGGCAGTATTGAAAAGGCTCAGGTGTCTACTGCTGTGTTTAGTGTCAGAGCATTTTTCTTCCTGCTCTCGTCTTGCTCCTTAACCATCACCCTGGAAATGACTACTGAGAAGTCCGTTAAGGTTTCATTTTCTAATGCTGCAGAAACAGTTGGGCTCCTTCTTGCAGTTGCTCCTAGTCAGTGCAACATGCCTTATGATCCACCTGGCCACAGACTGTGGCTGATCAGTAAAATGTCACTGATTGCCTTAATTACAGCAGTGTTTTAAGAGCGTTGGACAAACTGTCACGAGAGCATTGGGTTGCGTGTGCAGAGTTGTATGCTTTGTGGTGCATGTGTTTGCTGGATCTGTAGTGAGTAGTTCATTAGATGTTGTAGTTGCAAACCTTAATGCCGCTAAAATAAAGGAAAATGCAACAATATACGATTACAAGATTGTAAAGAAATTAAGATACAAAACATAAAAAAACCTTACAGCAAAAACTGCTACCATATCTGTTTTGAAAGTTTGGGACGCATATACCTCTTTCTCGGTTTGATCAATAGAAACACGAAAAAGGCAACACTGTATGTAATGGAGGGATATATATCTGCCAATGAGAATCCAGTGTGTTCCTCATCTGCTCCAAGGGAGTGAGGAGCAGCCTAGTTCAGCCTAAATCTAATAGTATTGCATGTTGAACAAAGAAAAAAAATAGTGGGCTAAATCCTCAATTTTTTTTAAATAAATGTTTATTTTCTCAAACATAAAAAAGAAAAAAATTCATATACCACTAAACACTCCCACATCCCCAATTACATTAGTACAGAAGAGAAATAAAAACGACCAAAAAAGCCCAGGAAAAATTAAAACACAAATGACTAAACATCATGCACCCATTACTTCCTTCTGTCTCATTATGGAATTCTAATCCATTGTAGGTTTGCGCATACATTTAAAATGAATCAATTTATCAAATACACACTATATCAAAATACACAAAAACAAACTAATATTTTAATTCATTCTGCTGTTTTCTCGTTCACCTGATAAGAGTCTGCTGCTCCTGTGGAGGAGTGGGGAATCAAACCCAGTTCTTCAGATTAGACTCCACCTGCTCTTAACCACTACATCACACTAAAGGTGGTCCTTCAGATTCTGCAGTCGCTAAGCTATTTAGGCCTTTCAGATTAAGAACCAGTTCTTTGAAGCAAATCAGCAAACAGTGGAGTTCATTTAGGATAGGTATGATATAATTTCTTAGTCAGACAATAATCTGACAACATAAATTTAACTTTTTCTGTTAACATACTATACAACCAAAATAAAAATAATGATCTGTGCTAATTTCTTATTAATTTTGTCAAGAGACTATAATTCTGTTGATTTTTTAACATGATTTCTGATCTTTCTTGTGGAGACTCAAGATAGATTACATAGTGCAAGTCAAATGCAATCAATAGGTTGGGACAGCCAATAAACAGTGCAATGAGAATGGGACAGGACACTATTTTGGGGAAGGGGTATGGTGGGTAGAAACAATTTCATGTAGATCTCTGTTGGGTGTACTTTGGACCCAATCCTTCAAGTTTTGACAGAACAAATCCTTGGCAGTATGTTACTCTGTTGACCAAAGGCTGTTAACCAGAAGTAAATGTGCCATTTCTCATACTGCATTTTAAAATTCATGCTAAAAATATAAAGAGAGACAGTGATGAACAAATATTGCAAAACTGCTGTGCCATGTGGGCACATTTGTCAGGGAGCCATGGTTGCTCTACCTCCTTGTGGAGTGTAAAGGTACATAACATGAAATGGCCACATTAGGCAGTAAGGTGGGTTTTCTGTGTGATGAGTGTCATGTCTTGGCATCTGATAGCAGAAATACTTTCTATTGCCACCCTCAGCTTCCCCCCTGCCCTTGGATGGGGAGCCTGAATAGAAACTCTCTATGAGTAAACAGCTTGGTATTCCATGTGTCTGATACGTGATAGCTCAGCTGAACATTTAGATGCCGGAATGTGATTTGGTACATATATGCAGCATTACATTTTACTTTTTAAAGTTTTACTATCTACTCAATTCCATGCCTGGTTTCCGAGAGGATAGGGGAAAAGTAAAATCCGGCACAGTGTGATACCACGAAGATTGAGTCGCTGGAATGAAAGCTGCTGTGAGTGTTCGGAACACTTCTCTGTGATTCCAGTTTGAGCACCCGCTTGATCCCCTATTCGTTTTCAGAGAAGAGCGAGGGAAAATGTGGAACAAAAGATGTAGTGCGGCGTCTTTCATGAGCGTTGAGAATGGAATGTAACGTAGTGTGTATGTAGGACACAAATCTTGGTTTTGAAGTCTGAACTCCTGTTTGACTCCTGCTCTCCCTCAAAATGAAGGGTATGAGGAAAGATGCAGAATGGATTGTAAGGCGGAATCTGAAGCAAGACCTCTAGAACACTAAGCTTCACTTGAAGAAATATCTGTTTAAAAAAAGAAGCTGTGAGTGACAAGGTGATATTTTGTTTCTTGCTTTTTTTGTCTGTACAGGTGATTCAGGCGAGGCAATCAACTTGATCCAGTTGCATTTCTTGGTTGGCCATTTAAATTTTGTGCTGTAATTCTGGAAATCTTTTGATGCTGATAATCTCAGAAATCAAGCTTTTCCCCCTAGTTCCTCGTGCCCAGTCTGGAGTTCAGTCAGAGGGAGTGAATGTTTAATTCTACGCATCTCTCCATCCTTAGGGCAGGAAATGGGGCTGTTTTACCCTTATAATCAAGATTAAGTCTCCCATTGTTGTCAGTAGATATGTGAAATTTCCAGCAACTCTGAAACCATGGCAGGAAAAGGGTTTTTTTTCCTTATGGGGAAGTTGGGGAGGAAAACCCCAGACATATTGTGGGAAGATTGAAATCTATGCAGTATTTAACTTCCCCATCAAACCAAAACCCATCATGCTGCTTTAATACCATAGAATGCATCATGTGTAACATAGTTAAAATATGAAATTGTATTAATTGGCAGATTTATGGAATTTTAAAGTATAAATGCCTGCAAGCAAATATTGAATTTACCAGTGCTAGAATGAGAGAGCTGTGAAGTGCTGTTACTGCATGTATCTCAGCACATTACAATCATTTCAAAAGGGAAAAAATATTCATGTGAGTTTTCTTTTCCCCAGTGCTTGCCAAAATTTCCAGTGGGAAACTTGGACAGGGGGGGAAGCCTTCTGATTTCCATGCTGTACATTTTGAATAAGTAAAATTATGTTTAAAAGCATTCTTCCCATTACAAAGAAAAGCATAGCTTTGGGGGGTGTTTCCCCAAATTCCTTAACTTGTCTACTGAAAATCCGGGGGGGGGGGCTCTGTCATTTTTTCCCCCGGGCCTTTTTTTTAGCAGTGCTTCGGGGATCGGGCGGTATACAAATTAAATAAATAAATAAATAAATAAATAAATAAATAAATAATAATAATAATAATAATAATAATAATAATAATGTCACAAACTTGTGTCCAACCAACATATGCTGGTTACTTGGTACATGAAACTATTAATTACCTCGTTAGCCCCTAATCAATCTGATTGACAACTTATTCCTGGTAAGAAGTAGAAGAAATCTGCTATTCAAAATGGCCTCTGATATATATCTACCACAATGCAAATGATCCTGAGAAATTCTCAGGACTCCATAGTCTCAGTTCTCCCTCACTCACTTCTTGTGCATTGAGAGAATTATTTCCCATTCTGACTAAACTAGCAGACTGTAGTTTACATTTGCTGTTAAAACAAGGATCCTAAACAGTGGTTTGCCCCCAGTTTAAAATCCTGGTTCATAGGACAAGTACAGACTATAGTCCCCAGTTCAGGTGTGATGCTATGAACTCAGGAGTAACAAACTATTTCATCACTACTGTTGGCAATTCAACATGTTTATCCTTGTCATTAGATGTGCTGGTGTGAAGTGTATTATGATGCAGAGATTGTCCCAAGGTGGGAGGGATGCCTAGTTACTATTCCATTCGACTTATTGCATTTATTCTAATTTTATAAAACAGTGTATGTTCAGAAGTAGAAAAGTTTCCACCCTTATCACTGGCTGTTAGATAGATTATTCTATCATCAGATGAATACTACGGGCGGCCCAATCCAAAGCTTGAGGAGGTTGGGGACAGTACCGCTATCATGCTCCCTCTGGAGGGTTTCCAGAAGGTGCAGGGAGGCAGCTAAAAGGAAAAAAAATCAGACTCCTCAAAGCCCTCCACAGGGTTAAAGAGTTATGTTCCCCAAAAGGATGGCGTAAGTCTAATGTTTTGGCTGACTAAAGTCAGCTCCGCTGCTGGGAATGCCCCGGCTGGCCCCTCCCCTACACTGTTATCCAATCAGAAGTCAGTATTTCTCCATGCTGGCACTGACTTCCAGGTTTCACCATAATGGAGCTGAGGGGCACCTGGTTGCCAGTACCTTTGCCTCCTGCACTGGCAAGAATGCCCCTTATACTGGCAGAGGGGGGAAATGTGCTGGCACGGCCCCACACTGCCACCATCAGCCCATTTACCCTTCCCCATAGGATTGGGCTGCTAGTATTTATATAACACTTTTGAACACACTGGAAGTTCTGTGAGGCTGTGTTGTTCAGCAAATCGAGCTCTAATATAGTTCTAATTCTAGTACAGCCCTCCCTCTTGAGAACAATGTTGGCAAATATTAATTACATCTGAGAGTTACATCCCATTAAAATTGGTAGTTGCTCTTGATCCACTGTATGTTGCAATCTCCCATGTAATCATTGCTATTCGTGTTTGGGAAAGTGAAGCCTAGAACAAGATCTCTGTTGGGAAATTTAGTATACTAGTCAGCTTTCTTAATGTTCCATGGGTGTATAAAGATATTGGCACAATTCTGCAGAAATGGCAAGTCCTAATGAAAGCTCTTTCTGTTGTATCCAGAAACATTTGTGATTTAAGAAATCTGTGATTCAAAATGTTACATAAACACTAGCACAGTTATGTTGTGTCAATTCCCAGGTACCTCATCTTACAGCAGAATTGCACTAGGAAGGTGTCCTGAGGATGGCAATTTATTTATTTATTACATGTATATTTCAGATTTTTATCCCACCTGGCCACCACGACAACGGGTCTTGGAGCAAGTAACAAGTTGATATACGATTAAAAATAGTTAAAATAGATTAAAACCTAAAAAATGATATAACTGTTCCTTTATAAAAGATACGTTAAATATCATAAGCACAATACATAAAAAGTTAAAATATCAATAGGACAGATAAATTGTCAGTACTTCTATTTACATTTATTACCTGTTCTTTACCAGGTAATCTCAATATTTAATTGAACCATGCCCAACTATTCATTCTTGATGGACTTATTTAGAAAAACCATAGTATAATTACTCAATTTACTATTTGTGTAAGCCTGATAAAGACTAGTTTTCAAACTCCAGTTGGGCTAATTGTAATGTAAAAAAAGGTATCTGTAGATATACCTCATGTGTGCTTCTCAAGACTCTTAGCCCCTCAAAAGCCTGCAGTATGTTAAGAAACAGCTTAAACAATCCTAACTCAAATAGGATTTGGTCCCTAAAAAATCTCAGTGACATTTTACGCCCTCAAGCACTTTATTCAATACTGGAACATTTGCCACTGTGTAGTATTTATTTTAGGTTATTTGGTCTTAAAGTTGCATTCTTCAAGAGGGATTCCGCAGCTGGAACAAGGAAGAGAACTTTTCCTTCAGAGGGGCTTCATCATCCAAGCTGGTTAGGTCGTGCCTCCAGCTGTTCAGGCAGGCCTATGCAATTTTTTGCAGCTCTTCTGGACTGTAAGGAGCTTCCCTCTCCAGTTTCAAAAGCCCTGCGTTCAGTCAGGAAACTGTTGCCATAGCTCCACTGATCAAATTGGTGAGAAACACCATTTAGAGAGGTGGTTTTTTATTACTTACCTCAAGGAAAGGCAAGTCAAACCATCTTCTATTGGCCTGAAAAAGCAGAAAGAGGCTTTTAGGGATGAGTCCTGAAGCAAGCCAGAAAGTAGCCCCTTCCTTGTGCCTCACCAAGGCTATGTAGGCAGGAAAATCCAAACCAAGGGGTTTACCCTTAAGACCTGCAAACTTGCAGTCTGGACCTCTGGATGTGTCCAGTGACCTCCAAGGGCTGGGAGAGCCTCCAGAATGACTGTATTTGAAAAAGAACAAACCGGTGAGAGTGTCTATTCCCCCACCCTTTCCCATTGAACATTGCATCGGAGATGGTGGAAGGAACAGGATTGGGCCTTTTCAGAGCCCCTGCTCAGCGGCTTCCAATTTGGGCAGGAAACCTCTTCCCCTGGGTACAGCGGCAACATCGGAACTACACAAAATGGCAGCAGCGCCATCTTGTACACCACCTTTTCCTGTTCAGTCCAGTGAGTGGATGATGCATCCCTGGGCTCTGCCTCAGATCTTATGGGGTCCACAAGCTCTGCAAGCGGGGTAGATGGCAGATTTACTACCCGGTCTGTCTCAAGCAGCGAATGCAGCTGGATGCTGGGAAACTGCTCCCACCAGCCCCCGCCAGATATTTATTTATTTATTTTAGCATATTTTTATCCCACCCTATCCCAGAGAATAATGTCACGGCAGCAGCCAGTGAAGCTGATGCAGAGGTTTTGCTGCTTAAACAACCCTACCGACCAGCTTCCCCTGATCCAAGCAAATAGGAAAACTCAGAGTGAGCACATGTAGCCTCTTCCCCCAGAAAGTACAAGAAGGTGCTGAAAAAGACCAAGTACTTTGAACTAGCAGAAGTTGAGCATGCCTTCTCCATTTGATCTGAGTCAGTTTCTTCTGAAAAGGAGGACAGAGGTTGGTCAGAAGATGAGGAGGAATCCCAGCATCAGTCATCCAGATTGTTTCCTGCAGAATGTTTTTCACAACTGCTGAGAAAAGCCATTGCATCTTAAATATCAACTTAAAGAGTCTGATGCTTCCAAGAATACACCATCTGCCTAGCTGGATGACAAAACGTTCCAACAGCCAATAAAGCCCATATCACAGGTAGCCATTTCCTGAACGTTTTGACAAGGCTGTAAAAGGGGAATGGGATTCACCTGGCAACAGTACTGATTTGGGCCAAAAATTCCTATTCCCTGTCTGAAAAGGCGATGGAAGGTTTAAAATGTGCCCATGATGGATGCTCCTGTGGTTACCCTTCACTTTGGGATGATCTTACCGAAGGAAAGTGAAAATGTCTTTTTCCAGACCCCAAAACTAGGGCTGCCAATTTGTACCTACCAAGCAGAACAGAAACCCCAATCAAAAAGGAGGTTCAGCCTGACTACGCAATAAGAGGTAGACTTTCCATGCTTACAAACAAGTGGGAAGGGACAGTAAGGGATGAGTGGGTGTGAAATGTAATTCAGGAGAGATACAAAATAGAGTTTATTTCCCCCTCTCCAAACATGTTTCTGAAGTGACAAAGCCCCACGGAAGGAGGAAGACAAGTTGGACTTACTGTGAAGGGGTCTTCTCTTCAGTGGGGTGAAGTCCTCCAAAATTCCCACCCTAAATTGATGAAGAATGCTAGAATGTGGAGTTAGGATTGTGGAGCCAATGTCTGGAGAGGGAAGCCCCCTGCAGTCCAGAAGAGCTGCAAAAAAAAAAAAATTGGTAGCCCTGTCTGAACAGTTGGAGGCATGACCTAACCAGCTTGACAGACCTAATCAGTACTAGTTTTTTTTAATTAAGGTAGTAAGGGATAACTACATAGTCAAACTAAACAGTAATATCTTGGAAAGCAAACAGAAAAGATCTTATTTAAACCTACTGTTATGCCCAAATCTCTCAACATCAGTGTGCTTTGAAAGCAATTTGGATTCTTTGTTATATTTTATTCTTAGCCATGGAAACAAACTGGAAATGTTGGGGATTCTTGTGTAAGAACGAAATAGGGGTTGGTTGTTTCGGTCAGATCCGTAGAGGACCTTTTTTTTCTTTCAGTCTTCATGCCTTCAGCAGAATGAAGGTATGACCACAATTTATTCTATCATTCAACAGTTTATTATATATGTAGATTATATACTCCTATATAAAAGTGCTGTGTTCAGACTGTGTGTCAAGGACTTGATGGAAAGCGTTGAACACGTGACTTCTTCCCTTTACGAAAGATGCTGCTTGCCAACTGCGGGTCATTTATAACGGTCAGCTTGCAGGAATCTGTAGAGAGTTGATATGAATCAATGCAGCTCCATAAACTATTCTTACCTGTTTGATGTTGTTGAGGAAAACTAATTTCTTGCCAATTGTAATTGTGTGAGAGAGCTTCTGTCCAAATAATCATTTATTTTGTTTACTACAGATTTTTTCAAACTTCAACTTACATTTTTTTCCCTACATTTCATATGGCAGGAACAAAAGATACCTGTTCTGTAATAGCATAGGGCACAGAAATTTGCAATGCTTTTGCGATTGTTCTTCTAGGAAATGAAGGTACTTATATTTTTAAATTCCCTAAATGTGCTAGTCAGTAATGTTTTATCTGTTAAGTGAATGATAAATGATGCGTTTTTGCTGTTAAATTGGTAAACATTTTAAAAGTGTTTTTATACTGTAAGTGTGTGTGTGTGTGTGTGTGTGTGTGTGTGTGTGTGTGTGTGTGTGTGTGTGTGTGACTGATGGGTGAACCACCCTATTGGGACTGGAGAGAGTCCTCTGACCATCAGCAGGAGACGTCCTCCTCTTCCTCCTCCTTCAGTAGCTGCTGCTTGCAAGGATCGGGTGAAAAAGTCCTCAGCTAGCATTTACCTCACCTTTCCTGGATCACAGCACTGCTATGTCACCTTTTACCTTGGCTTTGTAGTTCAGGGTGCTCCTGGCACAGTTTCACTTCAAAGCTTTCTGCTTTTACTCACAGGCCTCCTTCTCTCCCTTAGAAGTCTGTGACTCAGACCCTGCACTGGAGTAACCACCAAAACTATAGTCATGTGACCAGGAGTTTTCCTCTTTCTCAGTCCTCTTCCTGCCCACACAAATGCCCTCCTCCCTTTCCTGATTAATATTGACTATGGCTTAGTGATGCATCTAAGTTGATGTAATCATAGTTAGCCTTTAAATAAGTTAGAACCTGTCTTGAATCTCTCTGTGAAAGCTAATTATGGGGAGTGTTAACTAAAGTTATCCTGGTACAAAAATAAATACCAAACCATAATTAAAATTAAGTGGGCATGGTGAGGATTTGTTGGGGGGAGGAAGGGAAGAGGTAGAGCCATGTTTTAATTATTAGTGTTTACATGTGATTAATTAATTAATTAGTTAAATGTCCAGCCCACCATCCCCTGTTAAGGCAGGCAGGCAAAGTCAAATTTACAGTAATAAAACCATAAAATGATTTACTCAAGTTACTTCAGTCATTTCAGTGTCGGCCCAAAGCCAATAAGTCATCAAACCAATCAGAGGAAGGGAGCAATCAAAATGAATAAAGGAAGATCATAAAGCAATAAAACAAAAGGAGAAAAAGGAAAGGGGGGGAGTGGAAGGCTGATGGCTAAGATGGACACTGTTTCTATCTTCACCCATAGGCCTGGGGGAACATCTCCGCCTTATAGGACTGCAGAATTGACGCAAGTCCCATATGGCCAAAAAGGCTCTGTGGACAGTCAGACATTTTTTCACTCTCTACGTTGTCACGGTAGGACCCGTGAAGCTGCATTCTGAACCAGCTGCAGTTTCCAGAGCAGTCTCAAGGATAGCTCTGTGTAGAGCAGGGGTAGGGAACCTGCGGCTCTCCAGATGTTCAGGAACTACAATTCCCATCAGCCCCTACCAGCATGATCAATTGGCCATGCTGACAGAGGCTGATGGGAATTGTAGTTCCTGAACATCTGGAGAGCCGCAGGTTCCCTACCCCTGGTGTAGAGCATGCTACAGTTGTCTAGTGTGGAGGTGACTGTTGCATTGATCACCGCAGCTAATTCAGTGTACGAATAAGCATGTTTTTGGGGTAGCTTCCAGATACTGGGAAACAGCTTTTTTGTGGTTTCAGATATTGGTTGCAGTTGTTGGCCTTATCAGCAGCAAAGTCACCAATTTTCTGTCCAGAAGGAATGGAGCGTTTTCTGTCTTCTAAAAGAATAGTGTTGTGTTAATGCAGACAACAGATTGTTTTTTACTTGAAAACCAGCTCAGAAATTTAGGACCCAGACTTGTTTTTCACCCTTCAGGGCTTTGTAATGTAAAGATCAAATTTTCTGATGATTGCTACTTCAAGATCTAATCCTGACTTTTTCACAGTTCAAATAACTTTCTTAAAGCTATTGCCAATGTGTTGTATTAGTTTAAAAAGCATTTGGGGTAACGCTGTTTGTATTCACCACAACAAAAAAATTAGCCCAGCGTCTCTCCAATTTCTTATACTTCCTTTATTGCTTTAAAAGGGTCCATTGAAATTTGGGGCCTGTATAGAAAATAAACTCTTCAGAAATGAATTCATCCCCCGGTTTAAGTTTACATATAAACATAAAGTGACAAGAATTTTCCATGCATGCTTGTTGTTGTCATACAACAAAACATTCTGATGTCAACTTCAAAATAAGTTTTGGTTTGGTTCCTGACACCATTTTCTTGGCCAACCCCCCTCGTCCCAGGTAGCATTTGTTCACAGCAGTCCCATTATCCCCAACATTTCCTGCCTCTGCTTTATGCCCCAGATAATCCTTGGAGGTCTCCCATCTAAGTACTTGCCAGTCTCAACCCTGCTGGGCTATCCTGGTCAGGGCATTTTAATCATGAAGCTTCATAAATGTGATGACTGACATATACAGCATCAATCCTTATCTTTTAATTGTAAAACCATTGCAGATGTGTGTCTGATGTTTAAAGGAAGTAAGGTATGTCTCCAGATACTGCTATTGGCTATCAGCTTGGTCCCTTGGAACAATGAAGTGAAATTGCAAAAGGTCAAGCACTTTCAGAATGCACTTGCAAAAGTGAGTCTAGTGTTCTGAGGAAGTAGCTGTACAGTCACAAAATGCTACAGGACAGTATCGTGCGCAATTCAAAGAGGACAGTATGCTGTTTGCCCTGACAATGATGGCCTAGGCTAGCCTGACCTTGTCAGATCTCAGAAGCTAAGCAAGTTCAGACCTGGTTAGTACTTGGATGGGAGACCAAGGAACACCAGGATTGTTACGCAGAGTCAGGCAATCGCAAACCACCTTCTCTTCCCTGTTAATCTCCCCGGTTACCGTAAGTCAGCTACCACTTGAGGGCACTTCATGTACACTGTACCCTGCTTATATTATTTTGTTCTGTTAAATCATCCAAGAGATCTTTGATCTGAGTACAAAGCTAGTCCCTGAAAATACAAGCATGTTTTCTTGTCCAACTAGTTCAACTTTGTTTTCCGCAGAGAGCTGGAAGGAGAAAAGAGTGGGCTCTTGATTCTGTGGACTAGACTGAGGAGGAAGGAGAGGGTGATTCCCCACTTCAGCCTCCTGTTGCACATAACAGTTAGAACCTGCTCATCCCTCAGCTCCAAGAATGAACTTTCCTGGGATCTGAAAACTGGGAAACAGGGTTGGGTGTAGTGATTCGCAAATACAAGATCATGGAGCTTTTCCACATGCCTTTTGTTATGTTAGACGTTGTGGAAGAAGTATGGCCAACAGGTAGCCAACAAACAGACCCCTATGCCCAAGCAATACTTTTTTGACCCATGGCAGTGAAATTCAATTCAGGTGTAGCAAAATGCTCACCATTTCCCTCAGAAGAAAAAGAGGGGAAATGTGTTCAAGTTCTGAAAGAAAGAGAAATGGTACTGTGGAGTGTGGAATCTGTCAGGCCTTGTATGTAACTTAAGTGCATACATACCAGTTTGTGTGCTATTATGCTTGAGCAAATGTGTTCCATAACTGTGAGGTGTTGACTTCTACATCCTACCAACTTTGCTTTTTTTTATCAACTCCTGATTGGGTGAGTTTTGTGTGTCAAAATATAATTGCAGTCCTTGGATGCTATCTAGGTAATAGAATTACCCTCTAAAATGCAGAATATCTCCATCTGTATTATTTATTTCTTTGTGTGGAAATTTGAACACTGCATGCTTTATTACATTCCTCCCATTCTTTTCCTATACACTTCAACCTTGCTGCTGCAGCCTGACTTTTTTCATTATGCTTGTATAGACAACTGTCTAAATAACTTCCCCTGATAATGATTTGTTTATAAACCCACTACTAAACAATATTTTTATAGCTGAGATCATAGATAATCTCTTTCCCTGAAGCAAGTGGCTTTAAAGATCTTGAGTGGCTTCTAACTGGTCACGGTCTAGGTTTCATTCCTGATACAATCTGTGCTTTTATATAACTTTATGTGACAGCAAGCCCATTTAATATGAAGCCTATTACGGCAAAAGTAGTTTGTGTATTGTTGCCAGGCTGGTTTGAAAGGATACTTGACTATAATTGCTGCAGCAGCAACATGCATGTTCATGAAGCTCCTGCTGTGGGTAAATCAAAGTGATGTGCCTTACCACCACATTGGTCATGAAGTTGCACAGTCATGTCATTTTCTGGGCATTTGAAAATCACAGTTGATCTGGCCTGATTTTTGCTAACTGCTGATTCACATGGTGGGTTGTGTCCAGTGCAAGGGTTGCCAATCTTCCCAGATTTCCCTCCCCCAGGACCCATTTCCATACCTAAGGAAATTTATTCCAGAGGTCACAAGACTTGGCTCAGTGCAATAACTATGAGGGTTAGGAGGAGAGGGAAGGGGGCAAATGATCTCGCTTCTTCCTCTTCTTCTTGTGGAGCTCCACTGCAGCCTCCCTGCTATAATTCCATGTGGTCCTGTAATCTTGGGCATACTTTTTCCTGGGACTGAGTGGTGGGTTGTGGTGTTCTGCTGGATTACTTGCTGTCTGTTGTGAATTTTCTGGGCTGTGTGGACGTGGTCTGGTAGTTCTTGCTCCTAACATTTCATTCACATCTATGGCTGGCATCGTCAGAGGCACATCACGTTAAGATGCATTTCTCTCCATAGGAGACTGACCAGCAAAGGCGATTTGGAGCTGGTGAACAGAAGACAGTGATTTAAAGATTTCGTGATGGTTTCTGTGATAATATTAGAATGTCACACTGGGATCCATTATGTTATGATTATATTAATGCAGTTTTGGATAGATGTACTATGTTTCTTTTTTGGTCTGCTTCTATCTGTTTTGAATTCCTTTTGGGTTGTATCTCTTTTCTATGTCTGTCAAATTAATTTAAAAAATAATTTTAAAAAATGTGTTCCTCTTCATGGCAGATTTAACAACCTTATGATACTTTGTACCTGAGTTGCCTGTCAGATGTTAAGAGACAAGTTACCGATACTTGCGTGAAATGGGCTGGTTGAAGCTAAGCCTGTATTTTACCACCAGTGCTGAATTTGGGGATTATGGGTATTGTTGACATGCCAGTGACACACTCTCCACTGCATTGCTAAATGAACCTGATAAAACTTATGTTATAGTAAGCTGATCATATAGTACCTCTGATCTCAGCATCAGCGGCTCCACTTCAGGGCTGTATGTTGATTCTTACTCGCTTTTGTAATATTAATTGATCCGAGAGACTGAATGCAAATGCGATATATGAACTTCATGTCTATACCACTACTTCCTAGTAAATTGCTCTTCTCGCACTTCTGGCAGCGGTAACAGTGGATGGGAGTTTGAGTTATGATCTTAACATCATTTTTTATTTTTTCTGAAATGTTGGCACTTTAGAGTTCAGTAAGCAGAGATGCAGAGAGGGCTGCTTGACCCGTAAGCACTTGTTGGGTCATGTGTGAGATTTCCTCTGCTGTAATGTTGCAAAGTGCTGGCTTCCTTTTTCGTAACTGCTGCCCTTGATTACTATCAGCATTGAGTGGTAGTTTAGTTTTGCGTTACAGCCAGGTGTCATGTGCCACATTAAATATTTAGATTTGGTGGGAGGAGCTAGGAAGAAGAAAATTCAGATTAAAATTCTGGTAGTAAATAAGGCTGCAGTAGCTTGAAGAATCCTTCTAAGATCAATGAGAAGCATAGTACAGTAGAAAGCATCTCTTTCATGTGGGTTGATCTGATCTTGCTTTAGTCTTCTAGAGATTGTATACCCAGATATTGTTGGTGAAATCACTTCTGGCCGATCTGGCAGTTTGCTACTGAGTGTTCATTGTGTAAAAGGTTGTGCCCTATTTGACTCTGGGTTGACAGGTTGGTCCATTGACTCATCTGATCTGGTTAGTTAGGCACCTTGCAGCCAAATATTGTCATGCATTTCATGAAGCTAAGGACGCCACTATGTAGAGAGCAGCTTATGGGAGAAGTAAGGCCTGTGTCCGGGAATGTTTTCCTGTCCATCACGAGACTAATCTCTTAGATTAGATTCCAGGGCAGGGGCAATACTGGTATCTTTCACTTAAGAGATGGAGGATTATTTCATCATTGGCTATCGATGTCAGTATTTCTCTTGTTTACACTAGAAAAAACATTACTTCTACTTGCTCAGGTAAAAATGCACTGTTCTTCAGTACTCTGTTAATGTTGGGTTGGATCCAGCCTACTTTCTCACTCAATCATCCCCAATTCCCCTCCATATTACAGCCTCTATCCTACATGGCTTTTATTCAGGCCAATCCTATTATCTGTAGTCCAGCCTTTTTGGTCAAAGGGGAGCTCCACCTCCGCTGGTCACCACAGAAAAAAGCTGGTTGGATCCAACCAAATATGTGGAGGAAAGCAGGACACAAGAATCCTTTTGAATTTTTCAGCTATGATCCAGAATGCTGGCATGTATCAACCTTAGAGCTGGAAGAAGTCTGTAAAGAAGAGCCATTTAAATTGAAGGACACCTCTTTAGGGACAGCTTCGCAATTTGCTCAGTGGAGTAGCAGGATGCCTTTTACTTTTGCAGATGCTTTGTTGCTGGCTTTGCTGTGGACAGACAGATTAACCATTTTTGTGACAATCTCTGTACAACGGAATAGCTAACTTGTCCACTCCCAGGGAAAGCAGATATGGCAAACACATTACACTATGACTCAAAAGCAGGGGTCCCCAAACTACGGCCCGGGGGCCAAATGTGGCCCCCTGAAGGCATTTATCCGGCCCGCCAGGCATGGTGGCGATGGCTCCATTCATGTGCAGTGGGGGCTCGAGGGAGAGGAGGAACCGGCCCCAATGGCTGTTGATTGCAGTTACATGATGGCACCCCCAATTCTCCATGAATTTTCTGACCCAGAGTTGGAAACCTTTCATGTGGCAATGCCTGCTTCGCCCTTCCCTCTCAGCTACTCCATGTGTTGCTTTCAGGCTTTCTGTTCCGCCTCACTCCCATTGGCATCAGCCAGGCTGGCGAATCGCTCGCTGGCTGCTAGGGAGGAAAGAACCCAGGAAGATACCTGATTAGATGGAATGCTTCATTGGGAAAGTTCTGCTTTTTTTTTTTTTTTACAGGGGAAGGTATTCCACAGCCTCCCCAACAATATTTGGAGCCCACCCTGTACTTGACATACTTTGGTCACTGTTCTAAAAATAGACCATGACAGAAAGGCTGAAAGGTGAAATCAAACATTTTACAATAATTTGTGCATAGGAATTTGTTCATAGTTTTTTTTAGTCCGGCCCTCCAACAGTCTGAGGGACAGTGAACTGGCCCCCTGTTTAAAAAGTTTGGGGACCCCTGCTCAAAAGTCTTGAGCTCCAATCCAGATCGAACCATCACAGGACTGCTACATATTGTATTAGTTCCTTGCTACTCAGTGGTTTTAGAATTGCTGAAGCTAGTCACCAGTTCATAAATAGGCAGGGGGGAACTGAATCTAGTCACTTCCTAATAAGGTTCTGGGTCCAGTAATAGGCAACATTCATGGGTCTGCCTGGTGGAAGGTGCCACATGTGTAAATACTGCTGCATTGAAATGACATTCAGTATTGGCCCTGGGGTAGATGTTGCAGCCAATTTGAAGCAGCTGGTGGGAAACTGCTGTCATTTCTCAATTTCATTTCTTCTCCCGGCTCCTTCTGCTTTCAGATTCTCACAAACATAAAGATAAACACAAAGACCGAGAACATCGACACAAAGAGCACAAGAAGGACAAAGAGAAAGATCGAGAAAAATCCAAGCACAGTAACAGGTAACAACTTTAATGTTATTTTAATCCATGTATGATGAGAGGTATTTGCATGCCATGATTATATTAAATTTTATGGTGTTCATAGGTGATGGGGGAGAGCTTGTGAATGTCTCAGCTCAGCAGCTACACATTTTACTGGTTGCTTTCTCTCCTGTAAGGAGACTCAAAGGGGCTTACAGTCTCCTTTCCCTTCCCCCTCCCCCCAGCAAACATCCTGTGAGATGGGTGGGGCTGAGAGAGCTCCAAAGAACTGTGAGTAGCCCAAGGTCACCCAGCTGGCATGTGTTGGAGTGCACAGGCTAATCTCCACAGCTCAAGTGGCAGAGCAGGGAATCAATTTGCATATTTAGTAAAGGCTCACGGATATGTTGTTGAAATGATCACCATAACTGGAAAAGATAGTACAAGGCAGGAACTGGGTCTGCTAAAAGAAGGGGGAGCGGTGCCACCACCCCTGACCTCCATGCAGACCAGGGGGTGAGGCTCAAGGGTGGGACCCCGCCTCCGTGCAGGCAAGTTGGAGCTTTTGAAAGCCAGCTGATGCAGGGATGGGGGAGAAGTTGTCATATCTGGGTGCCATTTCCTACCCATATGCCTCTGAGCCGGTATTGTGTACTGTGTACTTATTATGATTATGTGTTAACAGAAGCTGAGAGCTCAGGACCTGTCTAAAATATAGACAATTTGCATAATTTTTCTTCTTTGGCATAATTGAATCTGCTTTGACTAGTTGTAGATCTATGTAGGAAACTGAAAACCCATCAACTCTGTGACTGCCAGAAGGCTTAGTCTATCTCCCCTCTGCTGTTACCCACATGCTTTTATGGGTATCTTTTAGAATCACAAAGGCTGTAAACCTACGTCTAAAAAAATGAAAGCTCAAATTGTTGTGAAGCTGGACTTTGCTTAACACCACATGCTGCAGCTCCGTGCTCAAGTAGATGCGCTCTGTCTCTCACTCTGTCTCTGTCTCTCTCTATGTTCCAGGACAACATATGAAACACCTTGTATTGCACACTCAGGGACTATGCATAAATAATCAAAGGACAATTCAGACACCCCCCTCCCCCTTAAGGGAATAAGGAGAGATGCTTGCAGCAGGAAGAACAGTGCCTGGTGTTTTAATTTAGTTCTGTAACTATAGCAATAGTGTTTGGTATTTTGCAGTGTCACAGTGAATCTAGAAACATGGTACTGTGATTCCTGACCATTTCTTTAAGTGCGCTTTTTGTACTTCAGGATGTGATTGAGTGTATTTCCTGTGCTGATACCTCTCAATGAAAACTGTAGAGTAGGTGAATTTTTACATATTTCACTGGATCAGTTAAATCACCCTAAGTATATTTAATGCTTTCCGTCCCTGAAGACTGACATTAGGAAGCTTGTCCTTTTATTTATTTAAGGAATATGCACCCTGCCTTTCCATCATCAAGGACCCACAGGTTTGACTTCCATCTGAGGAAAGCATAAAACATGTAGAAGAAGAAGAGAAGAAGAGTTTGGATTTATATCCCCCCTTTCTCTCCTGTAGGAGACTCAAAGGGGCTTACAATCTCCTTGCCCTTCCCCCCTCACAACAAACACCCTGTGAGATGGATGGGGCTGAGAGAGCTCAGAAGAACTGTGACTAGCCTAAGGTCACCCAGCTGGCTTGTGCGGGAGAGCACAGGCTAATCTGAATTCCCCAGAGAAGCCTCCACAGCTCAAGTGGCAGAGTGGGGAATCAAACCTGGTTCCTCTAGATCAGGGGTAGGGAACCTGCGGCTCTCCAGATGTTCAGGAACTACAATTCCCATCAGCCCCTACCAGCATGGCCAATTGACCATGCTGACAGAGGCTGATGGGAATTGTAGTTCCTGAACATCTGGAGAGCCGCAGGTTCCCTAACCCTGCTCTAGATTAGAATGCACTGGCTCTTAATCACTACACCACGGCTGCTCCATGTAATCAAAATTGTGGGAGAGGGAAGAACAGCATGAGTTCTAGGGGTAAAAGATGCAGTTCCGGATAAAACAAAAGCTTTGGGGTGTGGTTTTGTCTTGGCTTTTGTTTCCGGATACCACTGCTTGGAAAAGCACATGGGTTTGCAGTAATTCCAGAAAGGTAGCTGGGTCATCCCACCAGCCCTATATGCTCTTGTGTGTGTAAAACGTTGGCTGCAAATTTGGCCTAGCTGTGTGTGGTTTGGCAGCTTTTCTTTGAAGCTTTGTGCGCAGAGTCTTTGTTTTACAAGGAGAGGAAGTCTAAATATGGTTGGAAGCAGCCAAGCCGGATACAGAAAAAGGGACCCGAATGGCGTGAAACATTTGCTTGGTTATGTCACCCTCGACTTGCTTTCCTGTTTAATTAATCTCTTAACAAGAAGTTACAACTTAAGCTCTGAATAGAGATCCCATCAGTGGAGAGTCACACTTGCCGTAGCCATTTAGAGAGAACTTGCAGGAATAACATTACTTCAGTTGTCAGTTATTGCCATCCTTATCTTTAAACTTATATTTATATATATTTAAAAAACTTAGCAAAGAAAATCTAACAATAGTGATTTGTGAATTATTCTCAATTCATGTCCCTATTAAAATACAACTTGTAGGGATGAGCCGCTGACCCAGCAGAACCGTAGGCAGAGCGCTTGGCATGCCGGCCCAACTACAGCCTTCTGGTCGCACCCACTCCCCCATCCCCCACCCCCCCAGTGAGTCACAGGTCATTAACTACCTGGCTCACAGCCACCAGGTGTCCCAGACAAAGGGATAATGGGCCCTTGCCCCCAGGTGTGGATTAGGCCCAGACACGGACGCTTCCTCCTGCACGTACCAGCCCGATGAGATCATGCATCACCTGACGATCTCCCGGTCTCCCGCTCTCCCGGCCTCCCGCCGATCCACCCCTTTGCCCGCCCCCAGAGAAACCCTAATAAAAGGTGTCAGGAACTAGCACGCGGCAGAGTTGCCAGGATCACGGACCCCCGCGCTCCCGCTGCTGGCTCTCTCCACCAGATGATATCTCCGCGTCTCGTCTCGTTCTTACGGTGACTCCGCGTGCACGACTACAACAACCATTTGCTAAGTTTTGCAAGTTTGCAAGAGATATATAAATATTGTTCATAGCATTCCTTTCCTAACCAAATTTTTTCCCAACTATAACATACAAGAGATTACAGAAAGGTATGTTAGCTTAATATGACATTTGGAATGATAGATCTTAGATCTACTGTTGAAGGAGAAGTCAATCAACAAGTTTTGTTTTTGGTTTTCTTTCTTCTGTCCTCATCTTCTCAAACCCTTTTTTCCTCTTTTCTTCTCTTTTTTTAATGTCAAAGGAGGAACTTGATTCTCCGTGATAAGAGATGATTAATTAAGAGAATTGATAAGTTAATTGGCCTGTACTTTATTAAGTGAGATATTGCGTCAATCGAATATGGAAAAATACTTGTTACCTTCCTCTTTTTTAAATTTTGTAACTTCTTTTAAAATTTTCAATACATTGAACTAGAAATTTTTTTTAATTTTTTTTTAAAAAAAACATTGCTTCAGGATGCACATGGAACGAAAGGCTTTTTGCTTTCCCACCTCCCAAGGACAAATATCTAAGAATAGATCTTCAAACTACTTGGCTTCCTGTGAATCAAATCAAAAAAGCTTTTATGAAAACAATGTATCTCTCTGACAAAAAGAGAGGGAAGGCTCACTTTAAAACTCTTCATGGTACCAAGAATATCCTCTGCCAGCTGTTATTTGCTCCTGTGCACAAAATGGAAGGAGCCTTTCAGACTGCTGGGCTGAGTTGAGCAATGCAGCACTTCTGTGGCTTGAATGTTCACTTTGGCTATATCGCATTTTACGTACTTTCTTCACAGGAATTCTGGAGTTGTAGCCAAATAACATCTACCCATTAGTCAGGCTTCCTAGTTTTCTGCTTTTTTTAGTTTATGGTTCCCTTTCAGGTATTTGTACACTTTTTTGACAATTTACAGCTTCCTCAAATGTCCTCCCTCACAGATCACAGGCTGAAAATATATTTCTTAGAGGTGCTCCTTGCCAGGAGATAGCATACGCAAATATAACCATAGGTATTGTCGAAGGCTTTCACGGCCGGAATCACTTGGGTGCTGTGTGGTTTCCGGGCTGTATGGCCGTGTTCTAGCAGCATTCTCTCCTGACGTTTCACCTGCATCTGTGGCTGGCATCTTCAGAGGATCCTCTGAAGATGCCAGCCACAGATGCAGGCGAAACGTCAGGAGAGAGTGCTGCTAGAACACGGCCATACAGCCCGGAAACCACACAGCACCTAAACATAACCATAGATCATGCTTAAATAAGCCATCAGAATATATTAGATATGTGCAGTACAGTTACGTCAGCAGTAGCATATAGTGAAATATCTGAAAGTCTTACTTGAACACAGGTAGATGACAAAGTGAAATTTGTCAAAAATTTGAGATTCCCAGAAACGTGATAAGACAGCCCAGTAATTTCAGTACCAGTAAAGCCTATCTAGGACTATAGTTCTGCAAATGAAGTGTAAATATATTCCTACTCCAGTAGGAGACCACTCCTCTTGTCTATTTTAATCTGGATTCCTCCTCCTGAAGAGTAGGAGTCTGAACATTCAAAGACGGGGTTCCATGTTTTATTTTTTACAATCTGGGCCAGCTTTGTTCTCAATGGAAGTTGTAAGATTAGAGAATCTGCCTGGATTATTCTGAAAAAGTTCATGCCAAACAAAGTAATGCAAAATAGTTTTCTCTGAAATGAACAGAGGGACATAGCTTTAACCTAGCTCTTTAAAAAAATATGATTTCAACTGGCAACTATTCCAAGGAATTCCTTGGCCTTCCAGTAAATCCTATAGTTCAGGGGTCAGGAACCTGTGGCTCTCAAGCCGCTTGCGGCTCTTTTGTTCTTGTTCTATGGCCCCTTGGGACTCTAACCGCTATCCGCTCAATGCGAGGGGGGCAGGGAGAGAGGCGGCCACGCATCCCCAGCGTGGCCAACGCTGAGCCCCACAACTGGCTCCTGGGTGGCGTGGAGAGCAGCGCCCGGCTGTGCAGAAGGAAGGGAGGGGGAAAAGGGCACTGCTCCTTCAGCACGGCCACGCCGAGGGGGCGGGCAGAAAAAGAGAGGCTCCTGGCGGGTCTGCTCCGGAGCTCCGGCTGAGGGGAAGCAAGGCAGTGAAGGTAGGAGTGGGCAGGCTGGCCAGTGGAGACGCCTCAACCTAGCCTGGTCCTTCACGTGGCAAAGTGCTGCTGCCGCCGCTGCCACTTCTGGGGCGCCTCCCCTCCTCCACCACCAGCCCACCCCTCAGCTACCCAGCAGCGCTCCAGATCGAGAAGGGGAGCGGGCCAGAGCAGGGAGGAGAAGCCAGCCGAACAGACAACCCCCAGCACCTGTGCGCACGCGCCTGGAGGGAAGGGAAAGAGGCCGGCTGGCACCCGCCATCCCCTCCGCAGGTCCCCCTTCCTCCCCCGTGGAAGCCCCACTGGCCGCAGCAGGAGGCGCAGGTGGCCCCTGTCCCTGCTCAGCCCTTCCCACCGACCTCCCAGCAAGGACGGAAAAGTGCGCCTTGGGATCACTTGCAGGGCTCCAAGCAGACGGGGGTTGGGGAGAGAGAAAGGAGGTGCCGCATCTGAGAGACAGCCCGAGGCAATGCTTGCAGCCCTACTGATGCCTCGGGAAGAAGTGCAGAGCTAGCTGGGGGGGGGGGGCTTTCGGCCAAGCTCCGCGGCATCGGCACTTGGTGGGCTCCACGGGGCTCTTGGGCGCGCTCCAAAGCCCTACGCGCAGCAAGCTACACTGCCATTCCCCCACCTGCAGCGGCACCACTCATCATCCAAAGAGACAGCCTGACAGCCCAAGCCATGCCTCTCCCCTCACAAGGGGCCTTGCCATTGATGCATCCTTGGAGCCCAGTCGCTTGTCCCCACCCACTCTCTTGCGGCTCCAAGTGTTTTATTTTCCGTGGAAAACAGGTCCAAATGGCTCTTTGGGTCTTAAAGGTTGCTGACCCCTGCTATAGTTGTTTCAGTAATAACTCATAGTACCTAAACCAGTGATGGCGAACCTTTTTGAGACGGAGTGCCCAAATTGCAACCTAAAACCCATTTGTTTATTGCCAAGTGCCAGCAATGTAACCTGAATACTGAGGTTTTAGTTTAGGAAAAAACAGTTGGCTCCAAGGCATGCGTTACTCGGGAGTAAGCTTGGTGGTAGTTGGTGGCTTTGCTTTGAAGCAACCGTGCCACTCTTCCAACGGGTGAATCACAACCCTAGGAGGGTTTACTCAGAAGCAAGCCCCATTGCCAGCAACTGAACTTACTCCCAGGTAAACGATCGTCCTTTAGTTCTTTGCATGAAAATCAGTGGGGTTTAACAGCGCTTAACAGGGTTATCTGCACTGCCTCCCCAAAATTAGGTCTTAGGTTTAATGCTAATAATCAAGCCCAGCAGTCCAGGCCAGCCTAGATTTGTGGGGGGGGGGGGGGCTCTGTTTGTGCGTGCCAACAGAGAGGGCTCTGAGTGCCACCTCTGGCACCCGTGCCATAGGTTCGCCACCACTGATCTAAACCTACTGAGAACCACCAAGATCTAACTGCCTCTCATGCCCTCCAGACTCTCTCAGTCAACTCTGCTTAAATGTGATGTCCAATCAAAATACATGCAAGCAGTTTTATTCTGTAAAGTGCTCAAATTTCAAGATGTACAACATTTTAATTAATCATCTGTCCATATAAATGTTTCAAGGAGTTGTAATAGTGTTCTCCCTAGAAAAAAAATACCCCCCCCCCCCCCCCGGTCACCTAGGCTCTGGTGAATCTACAATAGAACCAATGCAATAGTACAATAGATCCAATGTGTGGCCTATGGAGTGTGCTTGCCAACTTATTGAAAAGTCCCATAGCTACCATTGTGGCCGTGCTTACCTCAGCTGCAGCTGCATGGGATTTGCTAGCCATTGAGACTGTTTTTAACTGTGTTTTTTAATCTTGTTTTACTTTGAAATGTTGTCCTGTTTTGTATGCCAATAAAGGCTTGTTGTTGTTGACTGATAGAAAGACCTTGATCTGTTTGGTCATTGAATCTGCTGGACAAATGTTAATGCTTGAAAAAAAAATTGGCTTAATCGCTGCTGCAAAAAATTGAACAAGCGATCATTTTAAATTAAAAAAAACCCTTGTTGCTTATGGCGTTGGACTATGAAGGGTAATGAGGAGGAAAGAAGACGAATTTACTATGCTAAAATATTCCAGAGCCACAGTGGTGTGAGGGGAAAATCTGTTTAGTGCATCTGCTGTCCTTCTGGAAGTACTTTTTGTTTCTGCTTTCCCCATGTGGTCGTAAAATAAGTGTGTGGTGACAGGTGTGTGCCTTCTAACACTTGCTGGCTTTTTTGGTGGCAAAGTGACACGTGTTCGTTTGATCTCTGGGCAATTGAGCCAAGAAGACATCTTAAAATTGGCTTCCCTAAAACTGGAAGCCATTGCAGGCAAATGAATTCAGGGGTGTCTCTGAAATCAAATTCTAATCTCTGTTAAACCCTGAATCGGGGTTGATTCGTATGGATTGTCTATGAATTCAGCCCCATGCCCTTCACCAGCACAAATGGAGAGGGGAAGAGAAGCCAACAGGAGGAGGCTAATGTTCCTAATGGTTTTGCCTCCAGCGAAAGAAAAGGAGAAGCTGTTGCTTCCGCCCCTACCTCCAGGCTGGTGGTGATAAGGGCCAGTGGCTGGCTTGCTCCAGGAGTAGCTGCTGTTCCCTAGCAGACAAGTGGCCACTCCCAGAGTAGAGCAAGCCTTTGTTGCTTATCAGAAAGATAATTGCTAGAGTGGTTGGCCTAGCCGAGCAGCAATGACCTCAGATTAGGGCAAAGCAGTTCCTTAGTTAGTGTCTAGAAGCCTCTCTGCTTGTGCATCAGTAGTGAGATTCTTGGTGTAATAGACTGTGGGCCTTTCCCGAAAATTCCAGAACAAGTAGCGGAGGACTCAGATGCTTCTGAATTTGCTTTAAGAGTGAGGGGGTCTGTTCAGTTGTAGGGAATTCAGGAAACCACTCAAATGACCTTTCTATCATGGCCTTCATTGCTGTTCAGTGTCAACCCTCATAACCTTGGATGAGTTCTGACATGGCACAAACCATGGTTTAATTAGAGTAGCCATGGCAAGAGTGATCGTCTGAACACAGCTTTAGTGACTCCATCAAACCTGGGGGTTTACCAGGGATCTGGTTTCATGCAGTATCTGGCTTAATCCTAATTTGTTCTCTGCCAGTGCCCTCCTAGGCTACAGAGAGAAGGCAATGAAACCAGCATTTAGCCAGGCAAAACCAGATTTTGAGTGCATTAAATATGATAGGTTCATTTTCTTTGCATTTGAAGAGTCTGATACACGTGTTTATTATCTTGTTCACAACAAGTTGGCATCTCTGCAGACAGGAGTTTCCTTGGTTAATACTACATTAAATGTTGCTTGTCTGACTATTGTAACCCAACAATGGCTTGTTTCTTTCACTTGCAGTTATCAAAGGTTCTGCTAGTCTGTGTAATGTTCCTTTTTAACAGGAGACATGTCCCATTAATCAGGGCAATTTTTCTGTTCCTTTCTGCTGTCTTGCAAAGTTAAAACTCTCAAAACCATTTTCCCCCATCCTCTGTAGGAATTTATTTACGGTGACATTTCATGTGTGTGTTCTCTAAATAGATGTTTGTCACCAAGAGAGTTCTTGATGTCTCCACCTTTTTTAGATGTCAATCTTTATAATTGTGGGGTGCATGTATTTGTGTGTGAATTAGTGGGAAAGATACCTGGGGTGCTGCAGGTGACAAGAATTCATGTTAGTTAACAGCCCTGGAGTTATAAAAAAGCAAGTAACAAGTAAAATCAGAAGAGGTTTTTCTAGTGGGAAAATGTGGCAAATACATATATGCTGAGATTAAAGGGTGGTTGTATACCTCCAGGTCGAAATTATTTTTTAGGAAATATGCCATTGCTAGATAGTCTTTCAGACTATCTTACAGGCTCCTCCCAGGAACCATTTTTTCTTTGTAACGTGTGACAGGATACTGGTTGTTGTGGGTTTGCCTGGCTGTGTGGCTGTGGTCTGGTAGATGCTGTTCCTAACGTTTTGCCTGCATCTGTGTGCCAGTCACAGATGCAGGCAAAACGTTAGAAACAAGATATACCAGATCACGGTCACACAGTCCGGAAAACCCACAAGAACCAATTGAATCCAGCCGTGAAAGCCTTCGAAAATACATTGTTATAGGATAGTGAACCGCTTAATTTTTTTGTGCCATATCTTTGGTGTCTACCTTTCTTCTTTTCGTAGCAACGGTAGTAGTCAAGATCCAATAGAATGTGCACGTGTCTTGACAGATAGGCTGGGAATAAGGAAGAAGAAGTACATTTTCCTTCAGCAGAGATAGTAGCAGATGGTACGTAGCCATTCTTAAGTCAGCATCTGTTTGCTTCATGACAGGCAACACAGGCAAACATGGCAACTAGATGGAAGATTTTGTAAATTAACATTTTCAGCACCACCAGCACTGAGAAGAAATTGCCATCATTTCAGCAGTTTTTCTTTTCCCCAAAAAAATGAATTCCATGCATTCAAGCAAGCACTATAGGTTGATCAGAACTGATAGCTGAAAAATAACTAAATATCAAACTAAATAATGTATAATACTGAGAGTAACTCAGCATGGTGCCAGCATGGTGTAGTGGTTAAGGGCAGGTGGATTCTAATCTGGAGAACCGGGTTTGATTCCCCACTCCTCCACCTGAGTGGCAGAGGCATATCTGGTGAATCAGATGTGTTTCCGCACTCCTACATTCCTGCTGGGTGACCTTGGGCTAGTTATAGTTCTTTGGCGCACTTTCACCCCCACCTACCTCAGAAGGTGTCTGTTGTGGGGAGAGGAAGGGAAAGGAGCTTGTAAGCCACCTTGAGTCTCCTTACAGGAGAGAAAGGTGGGGTAGAAATCCAAACTCTTCTCTTCTTCTTCTACATGCTTGCTGTCTCGAGGACAGTATTTCTCTGACTGGGCCTAGGGTCCCCTGAAAGTCTGTAGCAGTACTCCACAGAGTTTTCAATGACTGCGGGTGTACATCATATCAGTTCAACACAAAAATCTAACCCTTATCAATGTTCTAGGCATGGAAGCAAGGACTTTCCTCCTTGAGGGAAGGGGATAAAACTGACTTCCCCTACTTTGAAGGATTAGGTTGAGGGAACTCTACCTAGCCCCAAAATGTGCTAATTAAATTTGCTAAATTTGCATTGGATTCAGAATGCCAGAGATGAAGGTCTATGAGATATCTGCAGTTCTCCTGGAGGCGATCTCGGGCATCTTGGCTGGGTGATTTCCAACCCATACTCAGGGAGGCAGGACTAAACGATGTCACTTCCTGTGAAGGTCTGGACTCCATCTTAGGTCCCCAGTATTGTTTCTGCCTAAGCAGGGAGAGCAGTGCTTGTGTAGGGCTCCAAGCACCTTGTTTGTTTTTGGTCTTTCTTCAGTCTTTATCTTCAAGATTTTTTGTTTGTCTGACTTGTTTTGTTTGGTGTGCGTGTTCCTTTCTCTCTCTCCGTGTGGTAAGCCTCCCTTCCTGATTCCCGCCTAAACGAGGTCGCCATAAAATGGCCGCCAACGCTTTTATGCATGTTCCTTTTCACCCCCGCCCGAAACCTTTGGCAGGTCAGCAGCAGAGCGCACCCAGGCAGCGACCCGCAGGGGTCTCAAACAGCCCGTTAACACTGGGACCTCTAGTGAGATTTCTCTCCCTCCTTCTTCGGTCGCCTTGAAGGCGGCGGCAGTGGGTTGAAGGGAAGCTCTGAAAAAGGTTGAATTGAGATGGAGTTCCTGGGTTGGTACAGCGTGAGAATGGCTGCTCTGCATATCTTTTAATCCAATGCAACAGAATGGCCTCCTGCTGCTTGCCGAATACAATTATTGCTTTTTCTTGACTTTTATATGCCATAATAGTAGCAGTTAACTTATGCCAGATCACAATGTTCCATTATTTAAAGTGCACATTGCTTGTGTGTTTCTTAGATTTCTGTTTTGTTTTTGCCACAGACGTTTTTATTGTTAGTGGACTCTCAACCTTGTTTTATTTTCTTAAATAATTTAACATTACATGTGGCATTCTTACAAGTGCGCCTCCTGTTTCAAAGGGAGGAACAACATAAAAAGAAATACTTGTAGCTGATGGTGGTTGAATTTTGTTTCATGTTAGGATAATATGTTTGCTTTCTATCTTATAATAAGTGAATTTGTTTTCCTTTTTTGAGATGGATTTTGATCAATGCATCTCATTTAAAAAGTCGTGGTAATTAAGATACAAGAGACTTGGAGGCCTGCGACTGAGCCAAAGCTAATTGCAGTCATAAGCGTGTGCCACAGTGGGAGGTTTGGGGAGACTCAGTAAGCAGTTCAGAAATTGGTCTGAGTTTCAAGCATTAGAATCTTGTAAAATTTTCATCAAGCTATAAAATCTTCATCCGACCTTTTTAACGTTAGCAAAATATGGATAGTGCTGGAAGCCTCTTTCATTTGAGACAATGAATATCTGGAAAGTCCCAGTAAGCCTCATAAGCCAACTGCAACATGTGATGTCTGTTACTGTCACCCAGTAAACAATTTTGGAAAGAATGAAAAGTCAATCTTCTAAATAGATAAATAGAACATAATAATTAATATAATTGTAAAAGCTGTATCTGCTTCAAGCACAAATGTTTTCAATAAATAATAATGTTAAATAAATAAATACAAAATTCAATTTAAAAAAGCTCTGCTGCTAAAAACCTTAGCTGACAAAGTGGTTTTGCAGATTTGCTCAACTTGTACATCTGAGGGACTCTTGATGCCTGCTTTTTCTATCCTGGCCTTCTGTAATGGATATTTGGGAAACCTGAGAGAAGAATAAGAGAATTTTCAGCCTTTCATCTGAAAATTCTCACCTACCCATCGTGTACACCTGTCTCAAACCCTGCTTACCGTATGAACTTCAGTCATCCTTTCAAAATGTTTCACAGCTCACCTGTATGGTCCCTTTCCTACCTTCCGTGAGATATAAAGGCTCATATCGCTGTTCCTAATCCTTTCTGATGAAGAGTGTTGACTCTCAAAAGCTTATATCCCCAAAACCTTGTTGGTCTCTAAGGTGCTACTGGACTCGAATCTAGCTGTACAGCTATATCTTGTAGGGCAACCAATAGAATTGAAAGAAGCTCTCCTCTTCCTCTGCCCCCACCCTGA
Source organism: Sphaerodactylus townsendi (assembly GCF_021028975.2). Lineage (NCBI taxonomy): Eukaryota > Metazoa > Chordata > Lepidosauria > Squamata > Sphaerodactylidae > Sphaerodactylus > Sphaerodactylus townsendi. The sequence continues at coordinate 109,032,885 of NC_059429.1, forward strand.
AAAGGATGTTGTCGATCTGGTTGGAATCCAGCTCACCATTGGTGAAGATGGATGTACTGGTGTGAACTTTGTTGTATGACTTAAGTGACTGATAGGACAATCTTAAACTGTGTTGCAACCTTGTAAGTCTATTGACTTCAGTGGATTTAGAGGGATGTATGTCTCTTTAGGGTTGCCCCAAGAGTTTTATTTCTTGTTCATATTAGCCGTCCTGTTTGGGATGCCCCTAATAAAGAAATCCTAAACAGAGTTGCAACCTAAGTCCACTGAAATCAGTGTGCTTAGCAGGGTATAACTCTGTTTATCAACAAGTGTACAAGAACATTGGCTGGTTGTCCATTTGCAGCAATTTTTTTCCTTTCAATCTGTTACTCCTGCTTCAGAACAGTGAAGGTTAACGGAGAATACAAACAGATGAAGTTCATGGTTTGGATCTCTCCATTTCCAACTGAAGCTGCCTAGCCCCACCCTCAAGCTTCTTCCAACTTGCTGGAGGGGTGTCTCTGCTCGCAATGGTCTTCTGTTCAGAATTCATAGGATCCAACAAAGTGTGTCTTCAGGGCAAGTTTTGAGTAGCTAAAGTAGAGCACAGCTTTTATTTTATTGTAGTACGATGTGTGTCCTTCTTTTGTACTTGTGTCATATTTGTACTTGTGTACCACCCCAGGAGTGTGCTGGCCACAGGTTCACATATATACCCCATAATTTTTTTTGGGGGGGGGGAGGGGGGTTCTAAATATCTAAGGGCTTATATCCAAATTATGTTATGAATTCTTATCAGGCTCCCAGAGTTGCTGTGGGCACAGCTTTATATCTATTTACATATAGTTTCTCATTCGACTTCACCGTTTTGCCTCTTTCAGCAGAGGAGATAAAGAATCAGCGTGATGTTGGCATTTAAGCACTGGGGTGTGTGTGGGTGTGTGTGTGTGTGTGTGTGTGTGTGTGTGTGTGTGTGTGTGTGTGTGTGTGTGTTTGGTTTTTTGTTTTTGTTTTTTTGGTTTTTTTTTTAGCGGAATGAAAATGGAGATCAGAGTACAGTGACCTGCCGAGTCAGTGAGGAGAAAAGGCGTCAGGATGAAGTTAGGAAACCTAAGGCATCCAGTGTCTGAGTTCTGCTCTCTTTATCATGTGCCTCAATATAATATAATCTCCTGATATGAACAAGATGCTGACATTGAATCTTTCATCTCCGGAAGGTCAATGAATACTCTCCTAAGCACGTGCACGTACACACACACCCTGGATTAGTGAGCTGTCATGATACAATGGTAATTTTCACCAACTTTAAGAAATGTTTCTTCTCCTTTCCCTCACAAATGACATGGGCCATTCATGAGAGAGAGAGAAGCAAGGCTTGTCCAAAGTCATCTGCGCTGTGAAGATTATTAAGTACTAGAAACACTGAAGGCGGGAAAATGTAAAAAGAATTAAATTAGATGTGGAGGGGCTTGCAAATCGTTGGCTTTGCTAATGACTGACTTGAGTAAAGTCACATCCCTTTTGTGTGCCTCCCTTTTTAATAAGGTATTTAATATGTGCCCAAGTCATAATGGTGGTACAGTTTTTCATACTGGGGAAAAAAATAAAAGAAACTCCATGTATTTATAAGACAGTTTGCTAACAGTTCCAACTAAGGGCTGATTATCCGAAGCAAACATAGTAACAAAAAGCCCTCAGGAACCCTGTGATCTAGGAATTCAGGTCTTGCCTGTGTCATGGAGCACCTTTTAGCCAGCTCCAGGTAATTTGTCTGCTGTAGTATTTTGAGAACCCTGATTTTGCTACAGTTACCCATGGTGTAGGAGCCCCATGAGGCAGAGTACTCCAGTCTCCAGTAAGCTGCAGTACTCCAGTCAAAATTCTACTCATTATCTAAGTTTGATCCCAACGGATGTTGGTTTGAGTTAGCCGGCTCAAGGTTGACTTAGCCTTCAAATTCTTCTGAGGTTAGTAAAATGAGTACCCAGCTTACTGGGGGCAAATTTACTGGCATATGTAAGGAATGGCAGGCATGACTGGTGCCCTGGGTGCCACGTGAAGGAAGCGCCATCTGTGCTGCAGTCCCATTGCATTCATTCATTGCATTCATTCAAATATTCTGCAGCCCACCTGGAGCACTCTAGAGCCTCTAAGTGCATGAGCAAAGATGAGTTTGGATTTATCCCTCCCTTTCTCTTCTGTAAGGAGTCTCAAAGTGGCTTACAAGATCCTTTCCCTTCCACTCCCCACAACAGACAGCTTGTGAGGTAGGTGGGGCTGAGATAATTCTGAAAGAATTGTGACTAACTCAAGGTCACCCAGCTGGCTTCGTTTGTAGGAGTGGGGAAACAAATTCAGTTCACCAGATTAGAGTCCACCCCTCATGTGAGGGGGGGATTCAAACTTGATTCTCCAGATAAGATTCCACCACTCTTAACTACTACACCACACTGGCTCTCAAAAGAACCAGAGCACTTTGAGAGCCATTCAGGAGCCACATGGCCCCTCCCTGAAGGAGCCCTGCTAGTCAGAGGCATCCCTACTTGTCAATCTTCAGTTCTTTTTTTCACCCTCTGAACCAGTCAAAGTTTGCAGATGATGTGGAACCATTGGTACCTCTCTTGTAGCAGTCCACTAGAGGAGAGGAGAGGCAAGTAGTGGGAGAGCTTTTTTGGCACTTCACCCCTGCAGGCATGTACCTAGGGTGAGCCAAAATGGCAGCACTTGGTGGGAAGGGCAGAGGTAGAGCCCAGAAGATATGATGGTAAAGTGACCCATGGACCCAGGAAAAGAGCTCCCCACTGGACTCTTGCACCGTTTGCAAGATGAGGAGAGGTCTCCACTGGCCAGAGCAGGGGTGGGCAGCTTTTCCCTATCTGCCAACTGGAGCTGTACCAGCTGCCCTAGGCTTGGTTTTGCCCTAGCAATGTACAGCAGCGGCAGTGGGACTCACCAAACTTCTCCCCACAGAAGCTGCTTAGGATTGCTACAGGCACTGGGAGTGTGAGAGGAAAGCGGGGTGGGGAGCGGGTGTCTCTCATGCCACCGAGCCTGCCTTGCTTTACACTGCTTTAGACTCTTGGGGAGAGGGATGAACTGACACTTACGTGCAGGGACGCAATTTCAGTGCTTTCCATAGGTGCTATTTTCCATAGATATGTCCCGGGGTAAAGGGTAGATGACTGAGGAAGACAATGGCCAACCTCCTTGTTGACATAGTCTGCTTAGTAGACATCATGATGTGATATCACTCCGTGGGTCAGTAATTACCCAGTGCTTGCGTAGGTGACTGGCTACCTTTACCTTACCCACATGCAGCCTTTAAAGAACCTTCTGAAGCTTCAGTTTTTACAAAACACAGCAGCAAGATTACTTGTTCTTGTATGTTATGGAGACCCCATCTTACCAGCTTTAAAAGATATACACTGTCTGCCAGTTCACTACTTGGCCAAGTGCAGATTACTTGGAAGAACTCTCTTCACCCACATGAGCCTGTTGATCTGTTAAGATGCACCTTAAAATGGCCTGCCCAGTGTGCCTTTACGCCCAGTTAAAAATGATTAGAATGTGATGCCTTGTTTATAGCAAGCTGTGTGCCTGGTGGAAAGATTATATGATCTTTAGGCACACCATGGAAAAGAATTCTTGTTTTCCAGGGTTCTTGTTTTTGTTGTGAGCTTCTCTTTGGTTTGATTCTGTGATCCTCTGAGACAGGTTCTTATAGGTGCCCCAACTACAGATTTGTGCTCCTGTCTCTGGTTTCTTTTGCTCAACCAAGTGACTGTTTCTCCTGTGGATTTGTACATGCATTACCTTTTTACCTGTTATTTATCTGTTAATTAGAAGCTTTCTGTGGACTATGCTGATGAGCTTGAGGTTAAAATGTTGGAAATACATCAAATAACATTATTTCTACAGTGTGTGCCAAGTAATGCACATTTATCATTGAAATACATCCAGGAGAAATCTTAGTAGCTTGTATATTTTTATTGGCGAGACTGATTGGTCACTGGGTCCGCTCCCCCCCCCCCAAAAAAAAAATCAGCAATGATTTGCTTTTATTTTATTTCCATATTAATACAATCACTGCCATGGATTTTCTAGGCCTCGGAGCTTCGTTCCAGTTGGCCACTGATACCAACCGTATATCAGCCATCGCTTCTCTCAATTGCCTGTTGTCTCTTGCAGTGAGCACAAAGATTCCTCGGAGAAAAAACACAAAGAGAAGGAGAAAACCAAACACAAAGATGGGAGTTCAGAAAAACACGACAAACACAAAGACAAACATAAAGAAAGAGACAAGGAGAAACGAAAGGAAGAAAAGGTACAGGAGGGCGATTGGGGTATGACTGCTTTGGACTGTACTTTGCTGTACCCAAAGACCCAAGAGCAGCTTTAGGTGATGAAGTTTTAAGCTGCTGCCTGCTATTCGGCTCTATAATGTCTGAGTCCAATAGAAATGTCTTGGTTCAAGCCTGAAGATAAGAACTCGCAGTATCAGGCAATTGTTGATGATGCAGTGCTACATCCGTCTGGATGAATGTCATAAATGTGTGTTGTGTAATGTCACAGTCCACTTCATAGAAGCAAAAGATGGAAGACTCAATAAGTAGGCTAGTATCCCATGCTAGGTGTAGCCTTCTAGGCTCCTCGGTGCTGTGCCCCTTGCACCAACCTTTGTACAGACATGCACCTTCTTTGCCAGCCTGACAGAACATGAGCAGACGATAATTTAAGGTTTTGCATGGCCTTTGTTGGTTCTTGTCTGGGCGAAATGCATAATTGATAATGATAATGAAATGTATAATCACACAGGTTTGTTGTTAATGACATGATGCCTTGAATACAAGGGATTGGCCTGGTACAGTTGATAAGGTAGCCAGAGGGGCACTTGCTTCTGGTTCAGCGTTGTTTATCACGTGACTTTAGATGCACAAGGAAGATCTGCCAGTTCTTTTTATGGCATGCTGACCAACTATCATTTCTGTCTTTCAGAGCAAGTCATCTTCTGGTGAAATAAAAATAAAAAAGGAAAAGGAAAATGGATTTTCCAGGTATGTAGATGCGAGATATGTGTGAAAATTGATCAGTTTGGTTATAAGGCATGACTTGTGCTGCAAGAAGTTGAATGTTCCCTTGTTTGGAATTCTGAACCTTGCAGAGACCTCTCCCCCGTCAAAGAAGGCTGGCATGTGCACTAGCTAGAAAAGATAAAGAAAGCCATTATATTACAGTAGATTGTGGGGCTTAGACCATGGAGACCCATGTTCAAATCATGACTCAGTTGTGAAGCCTACTGGGTAACTTTAGGGCAGTTGTTCTGCGGATTGGGAGGAGACCAACTGTTTCCTCATCTCGTGACATAGGGCTCTGTCACTCTTTGAGTCTGTCACTCTTTGAGTTATGATAATAAATGACTGGAGAATGGAAGATCTAAAATCAGTTCTCCTGCAAGTGTCAAGCACTAAGTATAAAGGTGAGGTGGCTTGAATGATTGTTGTGTGATCATTGTTCCACTATGAAGAAAGATGTGTGAAGGATACTTTTTGATTAATACAATTGGCTTGGAGAAGAGTGAAGGGAAGAGTCTGAGTAACTGTGTTTCTGGGTCTGATGTATTAATAGACTGCCTGTACTGTTCGCTTTTTCACACTGTATTCAAACATCCAGATTTCTCCATGGTTCCTTAACTTGGTCAAGGAAAGCTGGACCCCCTCTCTAGGCATTTGTTGGAATTGCAGCCTATTGAGTGCAAAACTCTTTCCTCAACCAAGACCTGCAGTGGTTGTTCATATCATCATTTGTGGTGAAATTGTTATTAGATTTATCTTGTCAGCCCTCATGTGAACTGTCTCTGGTGGCTTCTCAGTTTGAGACTTGATGCTGAAACACAGCTGGTTATAAAATCACAGGCTCAAAGCTTCTTAAAATATCGAGTGTTTTGAGGTATTGGCATTCTCCCATCACGCAAAGGATTCCTGCCTGGTTTTCCATTCTGGGCTCGAAGCTGGAAAGTGGCAAGAAGTAGCTTGTTCTACTACCACATTTCCACTGCCTTCTGATTTGATCATAGTGAAGTGTTTGCAAGATAGGGGCTACTGTAGTATAAAGTGGTCTCATTGCTTACAGCATTTTGGCACTTGTGGGGCTGCCATACTAGGATGGGTGTATTCATGTTTACTGCAGTTTCATGTGCGTTCTGTGGAACACCATAATGCAAATTAACTGCAGAGACTGATGGGAAACCCAAGATCAGCAAATTAGCTTTCAGTGGCTGAAAAGTAGCCCCAGTGAGTAGCTTTATAAAGCAGCTTCCATCAAAATGGCTTCTTGTAACAGCATGTATCTGTTCCCTGTAACTTCAGAGATGTGCATGCCATTTCTGCTGAGGCATTCCTGCTGTGAGAAAGCTAATGACATCCTATTCCATCTCATCAACACAATTGCTACCAATTTCAAGTTATGAAGACTAGCATAGTTGAGGAATCTGAGCTTGTTTGTAATAGATAGTGCCAGTGGAGCTTACTTGGGAAGCTTGAGGTAAAATATTGGGCTTCCAAAGTAAAATGAGTACATCTGACAAACGGGGTATGCATCTTCACTGCAGGAACTGTTAATCAAGGTGCTATCAAGCACTTCAGTTGTATTTTGTTTTGATGTTACAGACTGTTCTAGGTGCTTCTCTGAAATTTAACTGAGATAAATTGTGTTGAATGCTTTTGTGTGGGTTCAGCAGATCAATTGGAGGGGAAGGGGTCATTCTGGATGTGTGGAAAAGGCCTTAGCCTGGGACCTTCTCATTCCCTTCATCTCCCACCTCTGGGTTGACATGTATCCAGTTCCATTTATGTCATTTCAGCCCACTGGGAAATATAACGCCACATCGCCTTCCTGCAGCTATTGTCTTCAAACTCTCCCTTGACATTCCTTACCAACTAGGCTTCTTTCTACATTTTCTCCAGCACTCTATATTGCAAACGTTTAACTTAAAATAGTTGCGTAGTAGAAAAAGGATTGGAAATAAAAACCAACTCATGATTACAAATCATGAACAAACCTGCAGATGTTTCTACACATGAGCCTTTGAAGAGATATGTGTTTCCAAATTGTGATGGCATTTTGGTGATCGTAACAATTCAAGTGTTTGTTTTGCTAAATCACTGTTGAAATATTTGTATACTGAGTACTGAGACAGAGCATAATGTGTTGTTTTATTTTTATAAAACATTGTCCAGTAAGCTGGATCCAGGCTAACATTTCAGCAGGTGCAAAATTCCCACCCATGGAAAGCAATTTTCTGTCTCCACCCCCCTCCTGCGACAGCCCGAAATGACCTCTTGAAATCCTGCTACTGGATGGGGGCGGGGACCCAGGAATGTGATTTCAGATCACTTTGGGCTGGTGTGAGAGTGGGAAGGTAGGAAAATCATCCTTGGTGTGTAAAAACTTCTAGCCTAAGTCCAAGCCTGTATTTTGGATACCTGGACTATACAAAATTTAGAAACCTAATCCTTACATGTGTCTACTACACACACTCCCCTTTGCAACTCCATGGCTGGCCAGAGGGAAAAGTAAAGTAGATTAATGAAAACTGATTTTTTCAAAAAAGAAACCCATTGTGTAAATACTGACTCTTTACATGTGCAACAGTGCACAAAATACATGCACAATACCAACAGGTATATGGTGACTTTGATATGCCCAGTTTGATTTTTTTGGATGGAATGAATTTTTTTAAAGTTGTTTGTATGTGTAGCTACCTCAAAAGAAACAGTCCAGAGTAGCAAGCCATTTAAGGAAAAGTGGTACTTCCATTTCCCCTGGGTGGTTGAAGTTCTGTTAGAATAATGCACTTTCAGTCCATTTTCACAATTGTTCGCAAGTGGATTTTGCTATTCTGTACAGTTGCAAAGTGCATTGAAAGTGCATTATTCTGCATGTGCGGAAGGGGCCCCAGTCAAAATTGGGCATAGGGATAGGGCCTGCGGCTGAAGCTTAAATATTCCTAGATTTAACTAAAGTGCCTCTTCACTGCATCTCTCTTTAGTCCGCCGCGTATTAAGGACGAAATAGATGATGATGGCTACTTTGCCCCTCCCAAAGAAGATTACAAGCCTCTAAAGAGACACCGAGAGGACGACGAGTGAGTGGCGTTGGGGGGGGGGGGGGCTTGCAAGGAGCTTGAAACTCAGCCCGTAGAGAGCAGCTATTAGAATAATTGTCTTTGTGATGAATCCACATTCTTCATTCAGTCCCTTAAAACGTTTGCCTGACGACCTGACTTTGCTGATGCTGTTCAAGTAACGCAGTTTTGAAGAGAGCTCAGCTTAGCAGCCTTTTAAATTTCATTTTCGTTACCTTGAGAAGGAGCAAATCACCCCTTCCTACAGACAGATCCCTTAGCATGGGCCAAGGAAAGGCACCGTGAGCTTGATGCTGTCATCTGTGACACAGGGAGAGAATCTATGTTTGTCAACAGAAACAACTAGGCTCCAAAAGCCATAATTAATTCTTCAAGGCAAGCATCCGGGTTTATAGGAAGGCTGCAATTAGGGAAAAGGAGCATTAGGTTAGTGCTTTTGGAGTGCTGACCTGGGGGGTTGTGGCATCTGCTATCTGAGCAATGGCTGCATTTCAAAGGTTAATATCAATGCAGAGCTGAAAAGAGAGATACTTTCAATTCTTTGATTTGTTTTAGTGTTGATTATAAACCCAAGAAGATTAAAACCGAAGAGCTCAAAAAACCGAAGAAGAGGAAACAAGAAGAGGAGGTATTGAATATGTTTTCTTGTACTGTTAATTTGTAATAGCAAATTTAAATTTACAAATAAGAAATCCAATCTTGGGATCATTTTAACACTTAAAAATGGCGCACGTCAGATGATGACCCTCATCTAGAGAAGCACGCTCAGCAAGACAAAAATACACAGCAGGGATTTTTATGGGTTCTCAGCAGTAGCTCCTTGACACAGCTTCAGAAGGGAAGAGTTGTCTGGTACAGCGAACGGGCCCTGCTGTCAAGAAAAAGAATGTAAAAGCCGTGCTGTGAGCAGAATCTCATGAGGATGCACAGATAAGTGGTTGGGTCAGGGCTCATGCTTTTAAGAAGAAAACCTTTTCTCTCCCTTTCAAGCATCCACCATATACACATTCTACTTCTGGTGGACTTCAGTGTCTTGAAAGTGCATTAGTCAACTTCACAGCAGTTTATGGAACTGCTATTTGCCTACAGGGCAGATGATGAATGTGTTCATCTGATAACTGTGAAGCTTTACTCTGTGGAGCAAGTATCCATTTGGGAGAAAGGAACATGGGAAAGAGTAAATACCACTCCACACTACAGTGCAGCCCTGATCAGAATTCCCATCACCTCTAGTATGAGAAAGATTCAGAACAGCATAGGAAACATGATCACAGATCTCCTGCTGTCTCCATTAGATGCACACTGGCTGCAATTTGTTTCTGGGCCCAACTGCTAGTTCTTGCCTTCAAATCCTCGGATCCCAGAATGTCTGCTTACTCTCATGTGAATGTGTCCATTAAGGATAGAGTCAGCAGTCTGTGTTTCCCCACCTGAGAAATCTTGGGTAACAACAAAAGCGGAGCCTCTTCTGCAGTGGCACCTTCATCTTGGGATTCTTTCCCCATGGTGATCCACCCGGCACCAAGCTTCTTAGGTTATAAGCACCAAGTGAAACCCCCTCCCCCCCCTTTTTTTTTTTCATTTTTCCTGGCATTTTATTAAATTTCCCCACAATTGTTTTGCTCCATTCTTTGCTTTTTCCGTTTGTCCCTATCTTTGGGCTGCTGTTTTTAATAGTTTTGTTTCATTTTTCTGCTGTTATTTTGGATGTTTATTTTTTTTTAATGTTTGCAGTACTTGACGTGTGTTTAATGAGCCGTTCTTTCTGAGGGAGAGAGCAGCCAACACAGATTTCTAATCTGCAGACACTTCTCCCTGTCACCTTTGCTCTATACTTGGCTTGGTCCAGTTGCCTGAATTGATCCTTTCCCATCGACACGTGTAAGGAATGTTCCTGTTTTAATGCACTGTTTGCCATCTGATTAGCTTATGGACGTGTCACATTTCAGAGGCAAGAATCAGATTTTAGTTGGAGCCGTGTTGATAAAATTGGGCTTTTATCTGCTGCAGAGTTGGTCAAGGCACTCAAACCTATCTTGTCTCTTTTGAAAAGATTCTTATTTTGCACCCTGGTAAGCTGTACACACTAGTTGACTAGCGCGCCATCCAGCTGTGGGGAGAAACTGATTAAATGCTTGAGAACATCTCTGTGCAATACCATGCCACGGCACTCTCATCATTTGTTTTGAATGTCTTTTTTATGACTGCTGGGTATTCCCTCCCTCTTATCTCTCTTGCAGGACAGCAAGCCCAAGAAAATAAAGAGCAAAGATAAGAAGCCTCCTGAAAGAGATATGAAGAAGAAGAAAATGAAAAAAGAAGAGGAGCAGAAATGGAAATGGTACTATCCACATATGTGATATTTCAGCTAATGGCCAGCTGTTTTCTGTTATGCCTGAATCATCTAACCTGCTGATATGGAATGGTTTCCGATTGCACACTTAAATGACGCTCTGAATATCCTCTCTTCTTCCACCGATAAAAATCTGGGGATAGCTTCCAGTTGTGAATTTCTCCACTTTTTCGGGATAATTCATTGTTGACGAAGAATCCACTGCTTTTATGTCTCAAACTCCTTTCTCATTCCTTTGCCCTGATATAACCCATGATTACTCTTTGATTCACTCTGAAATGCATTAGAGTCTAGGCAGCACTGACACTTTAAAAAATACATGTGCACTTCTTCAGTGGGTTCTGTTACTCTTTTTCTAGTCCTCATGGTCTTTGTGCCGCTTCTGCTGTGTTGCAGTTCTTCCTTTGAGCCATGGAGTAAAATGCTCTACCCCAGAGGTGTTGAACTCATTTTTCAATGAGGGCCAGATATGACATAAATGTGACTTGGCCAGGCCTTGCGGGGGCGGGGGGTGTGGGTGTGTCTTGGCTGGCCCCAGAATGGCACTGGGAGGGAGTGCCTGGTCTGGCGAGCCCACAGCTGGATGGGCTGGCTGCCTTGAGAGGGCTTATCAGACCCACAAGCTTGCTGGGGCAATCCCCCTTCCATTTCTCTTACTGATCTGAAATAAGGGAAGAAGATGCCTCAGCTGGCTCATGGGGCTGAATCCAGCCCCAATACACATGTGTGATATCCCTGTTCTGCCTCATTGCCTTGAACCTTTGCTGAGTTTCCATCAGCTGCTGAACACTGTCACTCTACAAAAGGTAAGGTCTTCTTTCCATGTACTGCACCCTTATCTCCAGCTGCAGTGGCCAAAGGGGTACCGAGAAGAACATGTTTCAGTAACCTGTCCAGTCTATAAATCTTCCCTGTCACTGCTTCTAAGATCAAAGCAGCACAGTCCCCATTAATGGGACAGGGTCCAGGTGCATCGGAAAACTGCTTAACTTCTCCCTCCCTTTCTGTGCCACAACAGTGTCTGCTGGAAGCTGGATTTGTGGGCAGCCCAGACTTGTAATGTTTACATCATACACTTTAAAATGTATGATGCACTTTAAGATGTAAGCAAATTTTTTTTGGCAAACAGTTATGATTCTACAGATGCACATCTCAGGATCTGTGACAGTCTGTCGTTTTTAATGGGCTTCGGGGATGTAAAAACTATTGAGTTAGGAGGAGGCCTGAGCCAAAATCGTTCGCCCTCTTCCTTGCATCTGAATCATTTTCTTGAATTCCATTATTCCAATGCCTTTGTCATAACCATTCTTGAGCCTTAGCCAACCTCTGTCTTATTTCTCTCTCCCACTTTCTGGGTTTGGCAGCCGAGCTCCCATTAGCTGTGCCAGATCCCCGAAAGCCATGCTGACTGGCTAATAAAGCTGTATGTTCTGAGGTGTGTTTTTGCTAAGCTCTGCAGTTGTTTAGATTGCTTCCCTGCTGATGTTTCCTAGACTCATCCGTAACTGCTATTAATGAGAAATACATGTTCCTGGCTCTCCTCTCAAGGCTGGGCTTTTCCCTAGTGATAGCATTCCAGTTTTCATCTTCCAGTGCTGGTACCACACTTGCTTTTTAAAGAGACATGTAAAAAACTGAATGGGCATAGTTCAGAAATGTGTGTTCTGTTAATTTTAGAGATGGAGCATTGAGCATATGGCAGACTTGCCTACTGAGACCAACAGGGCTAGGTGGCTTAAATTGAGCTGGATCACATTTTATTCGTGCAGGCAATGTCCATTTACTGTTGCATTTATGTTATTGGTGCATAAGTCAGGAAGCCGGGCTTGAACGCTGCTTCCATTCACATTGTGGAATTTGTGAAGGACTGTTTCTGCGTAGAATCTTGAGTTGAGAGATGCCTGACCCTGTTTATTAATGAAGGGTTCTTCTATGGCATCATCTACACAAGGGGCGTCAAACATGTGCCCGGGAAATTGAATCTGGCCCTTGTGGGGACTTAACAGGCCCACGAGCCAGCTGAGACAAATCCTGCCCCTTGTTCTGATCTGGCCTGGCAACCCTCACCAGGCCAGATTGCAGGATTGCGGGGGGTTGCCTCAGCTGGCTCATGGATCTGATAAGCCCCCTCAAGTAAGCTTCCCACCCTGCGGTAGGCATTCAAGTCCAGACACTGCAATACTGTTCTGGGGCCAGCGGAGGCAGCCACCTCCCCCTTTCCCAGGGTCACATTCTCACATTTATTCCCAGAGTGTGGATGTAGCTGTCCAGGTGTTACATCTCGTTCTCGTAACAAATGAGTTTGACGCTCCTGATCTACACAGCATCTATCTCAGCCTGAAACTGCATCTTCCCGCAGTTGTCTTCTCAAAGAGGATCTCTGTGATTTACGCTACTTAAGTTGGCAATTTGAATTTTAGGGTGATCCACGTACAACTTTGATGATCTCATGCTGAGGGTGCTTTCTCAACATTTCTTTTTCGCCACGGCAGCTTCTATACCTAAAATTCAAATATAGAAACCGCTGCCATGGACTGATCCTGCTTTCAAACTAAAGCTGTGGGAATTCAACTACATTTCCACATTTATTCCCAGAGTGTGGATGTAGTTGTCCAGGTGGAAATGCAACCACCATGCAAAAACGACTACACGGGAGGCCGAGATCCATGGCATTCAGGACGGAGGGACGATGGCTGTGTTAAAGCGGTTTGGCTGGGGGTAATTAAAGGATTGAGCATTAGAAGAATGCAGTCAGCCGCCTGCTGTGCCAGTCAAATGAGAAAGCAAGCCACTTTCTTAGCAACAGCTCTGATGTCTGGTTTCCTGCTGTTGAGACAGGAATGGCATAGCTAAGGAAGGAGAATGCTTAGGAATCTAGCAAAAGGCCTGCAGTTTGGCCCTTAACCACGGAGTCACTGATCCTCTGACTTAGTTTTGCCACATCTAAAATAGGGCTTTGTCTGGAATTCTGGGCTGCTTCCAATAGTCCTTTTTATCCTCCCTGATCTGTGGATACAATTTTCAGATGGGCATTCCCGTTGTAGCCACTTCATAGATCATGCAGTAGATTCAGGTATATTATCATGCAGTAGATTCAGGTATATTGACTAAGATGGTATGTAGTTATAAAAATTAAAACAAAATATCAAGGGTTCTTTTTTTTTTAAGTGACATTGGTGACGTCTGCTGTGTTTCACCTGGCCTAATTAGCATTTGCGAGTGCACCAGAAGTATTGGTATGTTACAGTGGCAGGCATGGATGTAATTGTGTTATGCAACCACTTGGCTGCCCAGATTAAAGTTTTAGTTGGAATGAATGCCCCAAAACAGTAACTGTTACATCATTTTTCAAGTTTTTGAGACTGCCAACTTCTGATTAAAAACAAACATAGGAAGGCATTAGAGTTTGCTGAATTTCACTCATTTTGGAGATCAGATGAGACTGCCGCGTGATTCTTTGTGAGGTTACATCCACATGATGACAGTTAAATAGGCATATGCACTTTCATGTCTCTCTGTCTTTTTAAAGGTGGGAGGAAGAACGCTATCCTGAAGGTATTAAGTGGAAGTTCTTGGAGCACAAAGGCCCTGTGTTTGCACCGCCATATGAACCTGTGCCCGAAAATGTCAAATTTTACTATGATGGTAAGTTATTAAAAGAGTAGTGATTAGTGGGGAAATAGGCAATTTTGGGGTGATCGTAAGCAGAGGTACACCTTCATGTCTTCAGTGTAGTTAGAGGAGAGTAATGCTGCTTCATAATTAACAAAAGGAGAAAAATATTCTGGTGATGCCTTTAAAATGGGAAAAATGTGTTGTGGTATGAGCTTTCAAAGGCAAAAACCTCCTTCATTAATTGCATCTGTAATGTCCCATGAAACTTGTTTGCTGTAGCAGTCGTAACTTTGATAGCTGGTGCGTGCAGATGTGCGTTTGCTTTATAGCAACATGCAAGAAGGATAGTAATGGGCATTCATAGCCTTGTGTCTCTGGAGGCAGGAGGCAAACCTTCATAAAGAAGCTTTACAAATCAGTATGTTAAACAGTGGTATATTTGTACAAATGAGCTCAGAATACTTAAACTCATCCAAAGCTCTTTTAAGTTAGGCAAGCGTGTCTATCTAACAATGGCTACTTTTCCAGGAATTCATATTTCAAAATAAAAAGGGACAGTAAAGTCCCTGGCCATTGTACGAGGACTCTGGATGTGCAAAAATGAGCTTTGGAAAAAGTATAGGTGTGGAGCTGCCTGGAGTAGTCTGCCCATGCTAAAACTCATCCATACTCATTCATTTAAGGACACATCTTCACAAATTCAGGATGTCTAACAAAGCAAAAACAAGTCGTCCAGTTGTCCAGAGTTAGTAACACCATGGCACATAGCAGCAGAAGCAGAAGTGAATGTCACAGGTCCTCAGAAAAAGCTGTGGGAAGAGTGGTTGAAATTCCACTCTGTTTGTAATGCAAACGGTGTTCCATTAGTGGTACCCTTTTCAGAAGCACCGTTTTCATTCCTTTCATTTTTACCGGTGTGTATGGATAGAGAGAAACAGCGGGGATGCTATATCTGAAAGCACTCTTCATTCCAAAGTCTAAATACTGTCGCCTTGGTCTGATGGGGTGGGAGAGCTGTGTGTGGAACTAGATGTCCGCAAGTGCAGCTGATGCCCATGCAGGTACTCCTTACAGAGCTTGTTCAGCTACCTTAGAATGGACTCTATGTGTCTTTTAATGGCTATCTTAGAATGGACTCCATCATCTTCATTTGGGTCTGTGAGTATTTGTCTAGACCTAGGCAGAATGTGGTATATTGACATCCAGTAGTCCAAAGGCCAGTTCATAGATGGCTTTGAAATACCTTGCCTCTGAGAATGCTATTTCTGTGCTTGGCTAATTCCTGGCTTCCAGTAAAGGAGAGCCAGTGTGGTGTTGTGGTTCAGAGCAGTGAGCTCTAATCAGGAGAACTGGGTTTGATTCCCCAGTCCTCCACATGAGCAGCAGACTATACATGAAGTCTACTGGGCGACCTTGAACTGATTACAGTTCTCTCAGAACTCTCTCAGCCCCACCTATCTCACAAGGTGTCTGTTGTGGGGAGAGGAAGGGAAGGAGTTTGCAAGCTGCTTTGAGGTTCCTTACAGGAGAGGAAGGTGGGGTAAAAATCCGAACTCTTCTTCTTCTGACTGACAAGACTCTTCATGTCCAATTTGGCTCCCCTTCCCCACTTCCCACGACTTGCCTGGCTCTGCCTCATCAGACCAATGTAATAACTACCTAAGATAGCAGAAAGAAAGAAGAAGAAAATTCTCTTGATGTGCAGCTGACTCTTGAATTAAGAATGGTACAGCCATTTAGTCAGCTGAATTTCATTAAAATAGTCCATAAAGAACAAAGTCTTCTAGACTTATGACTGTTCTGGCCCAGATGCCGGAGAGTCCCAGCCTCATTTGCTTTAGTCCTGCTACTAGAAACTACTTTCTGTTCCTAACTAGGAGCAAAAAAACCTAACAAGTAAGCATTTAGGCTTGAACTAAAGATTCTTCCAGACAAGCCAGTCAAGTGACTTGAATCACCTCTATCTTCAGACCTTTGTAGCCAGTCAGGATTTGGTTCATGTGACTTTCATTGCCTCTGTACCCCATGACCGAACCCCAAACTTCCTAGCATCTACCTTAGAATTGCCTCTGTACTTGTAATGTGGCTCTAATTTCTGTTTCTGTTCTTCTGTGCATGTTCAAGGGGTAATTTCAGGGGGCTGGGGAAATGCAAGATGGCGGTAGGCCATTTGGATGAGAACTGTTCCAGCACAAACAATGGCAGAAATTTGTCACAAAGAGTTCGCCATTCCAAAATATTTAAAAGGCCACCGGCAAATGTGATCAGTGTCCCTCATTGTGGAAATGCTAGCAGAAGCCTTCTCTGGTTGCACTGAAGAGTGAAGCTGCTGCCTGAGCCTGCCTTAGACCCCTTTGAGCTGCAGAAGGAGGCCCTGGGCCTGCAGAGCATTGATGCAGCAGCTGTTTCCCCCTCTAGCTGCCTTTCCACACAGTAAGATATTTCATGCTGAGCCTTCATTATGCTGCTTCAGTCAAGGGGAAAGAGGACATGACTCTGAAAGATTGCTCAGGCAGCCTTCAACTACTTGAGCAGGTTGAGTTAGCCATACCTTTACGCAGCCACATGTCACAAACTGGCCCAATGTGAGTGCTTTTGGTGCTTGTAGTATGATGGCCAAGGCCAGAGCAGCGGTGGGTTAAAAGGAAGTATAGTACGTTGGTGGGAATGTTCACATCTAATTTTTCAGGAGCGAGAGCTGTTGGCCAGTCTGTGCTGCTCTCCTGTTCTTACTGCTTTTACACGCAGTGGGGCCACATCCCGAAGGCATCATGTCTAGCCAGTTTTGTGATTTGTGAACTCATTCCTAATGTCTCCAGTCTCTGGAGCAGTTTTGTTATTGACTGTCTCCAGAAGGACACAGAAGGCCTTGGAGATGTATCTTACATAAGGCCTCACAGATGCATTGTCGTGTCTATCTACAGAGGAAAAGATACTAGATCAGGGGTAGGGAACCTGCGGCTCTCCAGATGTTCAGGAACTACAATTCCCATCAGCCTCTGTCAACATGGCCAATTGGCCATGCTGGTAGGGGCTGATGAAGATATAATTCTAACAGGCCACCCTATCGACGAATGCGCACAGTGAAAGTTCCAAAGCTGAAATGGATGGAGTACAGGGAGGAAGCCTTTTTGCTGCCAAATAGCAACGGTCCTTGCCCATTTCATGTGGATTATCTCTGACCTGACCATTCACAATTTGCCAAGACATCTAATTTTAGTACACTGTTGTATTCCAGCATCCTCTTAAGGAAAAAAAATGTATTCCCTTTTAAAAACAACAACAAAACCCAGAATACTTCGTTTCACTTCCTCCTCAGTATGTTTAGAACTGGAGTGTTTTTATACTGCCTATTTAGCTAATGTCATGTGTTACATTAGATCAGACATTTTGATTTGCCCTGTCTGTAGTAGAATGTTTGGGACAATGTGAGCTGCTCTTTTGAGTCATGCCTTGCCTTGAAATGCAGGATATGCAATGATTTGTTTGTAGGGTCATTATTCTAGCTGTGCATTGTATATTCCCAGAGGGCCAACGCTGGGTAGGGATGTTCCTGGATCCTCTCACTCCCAGGTAAGAGTAGCAGGGGTTGATTGTCTGTAGGATGCTGTCGCTTTATCCTCCCCTGTTCATCCGTTGCACTTCTTGTTGTAGGTAAAGTCATGAAGCTGAGTCCCAAAGCAGAAGAAGTTGCCACGTTCTTTGCAAAAATGCTCGATCATGAATACACTACAAAGGACATCTTCAGGAAAAATTTCTTTAAAGACTGGCGAAAGGTATGGCATTGTGGAAGCAGAAGGTTTACTTTAGGATTAAAGCTGGTACCCAGTGTTCCAGCTTCTTGGTCACCTGTGGTGAGTAACCGTTTTGTCTAGGAGAGTAGCAGATGCCTGGTTCCTTGCTTGCTAACTCATTGAATCCTTGAGGTGATGCATTTTCATAGTGCTGTTAGCCTTATTGGAGCAGGGTCTTGCTTCTGCTTGCCTGTCAGGTTTCCCCGCAGCCATGCCTTCTTTTGAGCCATCAAACACAAATGGCACAAGCTTGAAATTGTCAAGGAAGAAGAGAAAGTGACCTAAGGATGGAAGGGGCGTAAATGCTATAAACCAGGGGTGTCCAACTCTGGGACTTCAGATGTTCATGGACTACAATTCCCATCAGCCCCTGCTGGCATGACCAATTGGCCATTGCCTTCAGGGGCTGATGGGAATTGTATTCCATGAACATCTGAAGCACCAGAGTTGGACACCCCTGCTATAAATGATGTGATTTGAAGAGGATAGAGGTGAAAGCGTCAAGTCTGGGTGCTGGCGTTGTATTCAGTCTCCCCACTTGATGTGGTAAGTAGAAAATGTGTCCATGTTTGAAGCTATTTTTAGTGGGGAGGTGCATTTGTAGAAGCAGGCTGGTTAATCCCATTCCTGTTCTGAATAAGACGTTTGCCCCTCCCAGGGATGTGTCTATTAAGCAGACGTTTGAGAATCTTAACAAGCTTCCTGAAATTCTGGAAATTAACCCAGGCCTTTAGAGGACAAGTGAAGTTAAATCTGAATTTAAATTAGCACAGTGGAGACTTCACAGTTCTTCTTTATAATAGCAACATCCAAACTGAATTTTGAGAACGAGGGTCAAATGCAGCTCCCTCCTCTCAGGAACGTTTTCAACCTGTTTTTCCCCTCTTTTCAGGAAATGACCTCAGAAGAAAAGAGTACCATTACTAGCCTCAGCAAGTGTGACTTCACCCACATGAGTCAGTATTTCAAAGCTCAGACAGAAGCCAGGAAACAGATGACCAAGGAAGAGAAACAGGTATCTTCACTTAGGAACTTTTCTCCCCATAAAGTTATTTGGGGGGCTGAAAACACAGGTTTTACTTGTTGCGCCCCCTGTTAAGAACATAAGAACAAGCCACCTGGATCAGACCAAAGTCCATCTAGTCCAGCTCTCTGCTACTCGCAGTGGCCCACTAGGTGCCATTGGGAGCTCACATGTAGGATGTGAACGCAATGGCCTTCTGCGGCTGTTGCTCCTGATCACCTGGTCTGTTAAGGCATTTGCAATCTCAGATCAAGGAGGATCAAGATTGGTAGTCATAAATCAACTTCATAAATCTGTCCAAGCCCCTTTGAAAGCTATCCAGGTTAGTGGCCTTCACCACCTCCTGTGGCAGCATATTCCAAACACCAATCACACGTTGTGTGAAGAAGTGTTTCCTTTTATTAATCCTAATTCTTCCCCCCAGCATTTTCAATGTATGCCCCCTGGTTCTAGTATTGTGAGAAAGAGAGAAAAATTTCTCTCTGTCAACATTTTCTACCCCATGCATAATTTTGTAGACTTCAATCATATCCCCCCTCAGCCGCCTCCTCTCCAAACTAAAGAGTCCCAAATGCTGCAGCCTCTCCTCATAGGGAAGGTGCTCCAGTCCCTCAATCATCCTTGTTGCCCTTCTCCGCACTTTTTCTATCTCTTCAATATCCTTTTTGACATGCGGCGACCAGAACTGGACACAGTACTCCAAGTGCGGTCGCACCACTGCTTTATATAAGGGCATGACAATCTTTGCAGTTTTATTATCAATTCCTTTTCTAATGATCCCCAGCATAGAGTTTGCCTTTTTTACAGCTGCCATGCATTGAGTTGACATTCCCATGGAACTATCAACTAAGACGCCTAAATCCCTTTCCTGGTCTGTGGCTGATAGCACTGACCCCTGTAGCGTGTATGTGAAGTTTGGATTTTTTGCCCCTATGTGCATCACTTTACATTTTGCTACATTGAACTGCATTTGCCATTTCTTAGCCCACTCACCTATCAATGTTCTTAGTCTTGACCTTCACACCCCTATATTGTTTGGGACCAGCATACCTGAAGGATTGCCTGACCATGATGGTCACCTTCAGAGGCCCTGTTGCAGGTGCACCTGCCTTCTGAGATTAGGTGGTTGGCAACCTGGAAGATGGCTGTTCTTGAACTCTCTCCCCATGAATATTCATCTGTCCCCTTCTATTGCCATCTCCTACCATCAGATAAGACTGTTTGTGTTTTATTTGGGGGGGGGGGCATTCCTTCAGTGATCATGCCTTACTAACCTATTTTTGTATGTTTTATTTGTATTTTAACTCTGTCTGAAAAACTTTTTCAAAGTTATTTGAATGATTCATGGTTTTATATGTTTGGTTTTATAAATGTAATTTTATCATGTACGTGTAGAGTGTTAGCCACTTTGGTAGCCATTATAAGGGCAGAAAGGCGGGATATAAGTTTTGTAAATAAATGAATGAAAATACCTGAGTCTCCCTTCTTTTGAATTCTTACTAATAAAAAAATCTAGAGTTCATTGGGCAGAGGGAATGAAGTTCGTGCACGTAGTGTCGATTTCCAGTCTTTCATCCTCCGAATGTGTATGTATTTTAATGTATGAATCTGAGTACACACATTACATCCACTGCAGGAACAACTGATCGAGCTGTGGATGCTTGCGATCCTTTCCTGCAAATCGTAGTTAGTAAGATCTCCCTCTTTGGAGAACAGCCTCATGCCTCGCCCTGAATTTGTACATGACTTATGAAGAGTGCTCCTCACCGTTGAGGTCTCGGAGCACAACTTGATTGCAGCTTAATGAAATCATGGCGCTGTTGGTGCTGAATAATTTATGCAGTGGTTTTGGGGTGTTGTAATTATGTCTCCCTTTGTCTCCCTCCCTAGAAAATTAAAGAGGAGAATGACCAGTTATTAAAAGAATATGGTTATTGTGTCATGGATTATCACAAGGAACGAGTTGCCAATTTTAAGATTGAGCCTCCAGGTCTCTTCAGAGGTCGTGGCAATCATCCCAAAATGGGCATGCTGAAAAGACGGATAATGCCCGAAGACATCATCATCAATTGTAGCAAGTGAGCACAGCAGTGTTTACAGTGCCAGCTAACAAATATTTCTGGTTCAAGCCCCTGCCCCAGATAATCTGTTTGTTATTGACAGTCTGATGTTTTCTGCTCAGGACCTCTGTCCTCGGTGTATCTTCAATGGGAAATGCAGGGCTTGTGCCAATTCCACCAAATGTGCCCATAGTGTCAGTGTTCACAAAAGTCATTATATGATAACATTGCTTTGCAATGAGCATACTGTACCCTTTGCAGAAGTCTAATGTTGGAGATCAACCAGTGCTTGCATCAGTTTAGTGTGTTTACTGAATAACTATTGTTGTATACAGTGCTAGATAAGGAATAAAGTAATCAGTATATTGTACAAGCAAGTTGAAACCCCACCCCTCCCCCGGCAAATAAAAAAAAACTTTGGAAGACTGGGAACTTAATATCATTGGCTGTGGCGGTTTCATAAATCATGATGCCTAACATCTGCATTGAGGGCTTGGTGAGAAAATTATCCCCAAATTAAAAAAAAATCTACTGCATTATTTGTTGATAAGGACAATGTGGACTCAACTTTTATGGTGGTTTTTAATGTTTATGTTTTTAGGCTTGTCTATTTTAACAGGGCTTTTAACCCCATTGTGGAAGCTGCCCTGGTGTAGGGAGGGGGGGGTATAAATGGAACAAACAAATAATAAATAAAATAAACCTGTTTTCAAATTTCTGTTGACGAATCAAAGCAAAACTTTTCAGTTTTTCCAACCATGTGACGATTTTTGTTATATGCCCTGTGCAGGGATTCCAAAGTTCCGCCTCCTCCCCCTGGACATAAATGGAAGGAAGTCCGGCATGATAACAAAGTGACCTGGCTGGTGTCATGGACAGAAAACATCCAAGGATCTATTAAGTACATCATGTTGAACCCCAGCTCTAGAATCAAGGTGATGATTTGTCTGAAACTGTGCAGAGCACTCCCTTATGTCAGATACACTTGTGGGGAGGAATTGGTTCTTAATGGAGGATCCATTAAGTACTCTCTTTCCTTTGTGATTCTGTCCCTTGCTTGGTACAGTCCTGAATCCTTTTCTTTTTCTCATGTGCACTGCTGAAATAAGCAGCAGCCACTGGAAGAATGTAGTAAATATCTGTAAAATGGCCACCGGGATGTCTTAATGCACTCCAGGTGGTGCATCATCACCAGACGACAGTTTTCAAACACCAGAGCAAGCCATCATGATTTTGTGTGTGTGATTGTCTCTGCAGGGTGAGAAAGACTGGCAGAAATATGAGACGGCTCGGAGACTGAAGAAATGTGTAGATAGGATTCGAAATCAATATCGGGAAGACTGGAAGTCCAAAGAGATGAGAGTGCGGCAGAGGGCTGTCGCCCTGTATTTCATTGACAAGGTGAGGATGAGTCACATGCTCAGCTTCTGCCTTTTTAAAATAGAGGTGTGGCTTCTGGCCCTTAGGTTGGACTCCTGAAATCCTGGCTAGAAACAAAATAAGATTCTAAAAGTCAAATGTACCAAGAGCATCCAGAAGAGTTGGCAGTATCACTGGAACTGAATTCTCAATATGGATGCTTCCCCATAAAGTGGGGCTGGGTAGCTTGCTCTGAAAAACAGTCCTTAGCTGTAGGTCATCCCAGATGGGCCACTTGTCTGCCCCCTCCCTCCCCTTGCATGCTACCCCTCACTCCATCCCCTCCCTTGCATGCCACCCCTCCCTCCCCCCCTCTGCTAGGGTGGGTGGGCCATGTCCAGATGCTAGGCCCCCTCCCCTCCCTTGCATGCCACCCCTCACTCCATCCCCTCCCTTGCATGCCACCCCTTCCTCCCCCTCCCTCTGCTAAGGTGGGTGGGCCATGTCCAAATGTCGGGCCCCATCCCTCCTCTCCCTTGCATGCCACCTCTCCCTCCCCTTCCCCTCCCTCCGCTAGGGTGGGTGGGCCATGTCCATTTACAGATGGGCCACTTGTCAGCCCTTCCTACTCTAGAGAGATTGCTTTCACCTTGCTGAATGTGGCTGGTTGCTGAGTTTGGTGTATGAATTTTGCAGTTTAATTATTAAGGGATTTATAACCCACTTTTCCGTGATTAAATGACAATATATTGTTGAACTGAGGCACCAGTAGCAGTAAATAGGAGATCCAACATGCAATAAAACAAATAAGAACATAAGCAGTAAAAAAACAGCCAACATGAACCAAAGCTGTACTCAGTTTCAAGCCTAAAAGTTTGAAGTTCAGATTCACAGTTTAGTCTTTTAGAGCCCTGTACGAACAGGCGAGAATCCTTGAGGCCTTCCTGCAACTACTCTGATCGAAACTCAAAGCTGTTTCCTCACTTGGGGGTGTGTGTGTGACCGTGGAGAATGGTTGTTTGGCCATAGCCACAAATTGAATATGAAATGGTGTCATCAACACATGGTCTGATAGAGATCTTAGTGAATAAAAGGAAATATACAGTGGGAGCCTTCATTAATCCAGACCAAGACAATAAAGATTTTGAATTCAGTTAAATTTGTGGATGTCTTGAATCTTATTTTTGAGATTCAAATATGTTGACTTAACCTCTGAAGCCCTCCAGTGGATAACTTGTTCAGTTAAAAAAATGCTTCCTTTTGTTTTGATTGCTATTCAGGCCATCTCCCCAGTCAAACAACCTCTCTCTCTCTCTCTGTTTTATATCTGTAGCTCGCTCTGAGAGCTGGTAATGAGAAAGAGGAAGGGGAGACGGCCGACACAGTGGGCTGCTGCTCCCTCCGTGTGGAGCATATTAATTTGCATACGGAAATGGATGGCCAGGAATATGTGGTAGAGTTTGACTTCCTTGGAAAAGACTCTATCCGATACTACAACAAGGTCCCTGTTGAAAAAAGGGTAAGGTTTTTTTTCCTGTGCTGTATTGTTTAAGAAAGGGCTGATATCTAGATGTACAAAACCTTAGGGATTCATGTTCCTTAGGCTGTGAGCTTCCTTTCCCTTCTGTTAGTTCTGTGGGCCTTTATCTGGGGTGTGTAAAGTTCTCATTTCCACATGAAAAGACCCCTGCTGGTTCATAGCAGAATTTCATTGCTCGGCCTCAAATTTCCAGCAGGGCCAGCCAGATGCTTTCATTCCCTGTTTGTGGACATCCCAGAGGCAACAGCTCTCCTGCATTATCTTTCAAGATATACTGATACAGAACATGAAGGTTCCCTTTAGCTACGCTGGATAATATGCCCAGCAGTTGATGCCTTCTAGAAATGTGTTGTCCCTTTAAAAAAAAGCAAAAAAGCTATCAGTTTCAGCATCCATTGTTGCATCTTATGGCAGAAAATTAATCTAGCATTGTGTGAGGAGGTTTTTGGGAGGGTCCTGAATTAGTTGACCCCAAATTCTAAAGTGATAAGTCTGAAAAAAATTCTCTCTCCATGCATTCATAATTTTATAAACCTGTCAGCTCTCTCCACTCCATCACCCACTTTTTGGGTTTTTTCTTAAGCAAAATGTTACCAAATGCTTTGAATTTCCATTGTATGGCAGATGTTCTAAATGCATAGTTTGCCAGTATGTTATGAAACTGAAGGATATATATATTTTTATGTTTGTTTGTTTGTTTGTTTGTTTTCCTTGGAGATGAATCGTGGCTAGTTCCTATTCCTAATTAGCAGAATCCGCAAACATACACCCTGTAGGCTAATAGAGTTCAGTGACTCTTCAGCTAGGTGTTCAGATGGGTACATGGGAATTAGCAAGGAGCACTTCTGAACAATTGCCAGACCACCATGCCACCCAGATTCATGTTGTAATGGAGTTTGTCTTTTCCTGGCTCTTATTTTATAGGTTTTTAAGAACCTTCAGTTGTTCATGGAGAACAAGCAGCCTGAAGATGACCTCTTTGACAGGCTCAACGTAAGTTCTCATTGCATTTGGAAGCTCCAGTTTTTCTTCTACTTATACTGCAGTCCAGATCAGAGTTATGCCTTTGTAGGACCATTGACTGCAGTGGGATTTAGAAGGGGGTGACTCTTCCTAGGATTGCACTATTAGTTGGGTAGTAAGCTGGTATCTATTTAATAACCCCTGTTTGTCTCTAATTGGTGTGTTATCTTTTAGAATTCTTAGGGTGGGTAGACGTAGATTCACACTCATATTCTAAAAAATCAAATTTGATAAATGTGGGTACGTTTTCACCTCAAATTGTTCAAATGTGTAGATCAAACAGTTCTGATAACTAGTGCTGGACTGAGTGAATAACCCCCTATCTGCTTCGTTACCCACCTTTTAGACTAGTATCTTAAATAAGCATCTACAAGACCTTATGGAAGGGCTAACAGCCAAGGTATTCCGAACATATAACGCCTCCATTACGCTACAGCAGCAGCTAAAGGAGCTCACTGCCCGTAAGTACCTTGAATCCAGAGCATCTTATCCTTTGTGTTCACTGCTTTTGATGGTGAGCTTAAGAACATAAGACGAGCCCTGCTGAATCAAACCAGTGGTTCATCTAGTCTCGCATCCAGTCTCAGACCAAAGCCATCCAGTTCTTCTGGAGGGTCAACCACAGGGCATAGAGATTGAAGTCTTTCCCAGTATTGCCTCCCCGTACTGGGATCCAGAGGTTGACTGCCTCTGAAAGTGACGGTTCCCTTCAGTCACCATGGCTAGTAGCCACTGGTAGACCTATTCTCCATGAGTCTGCTTTTAAAGCTGTCCTGTGCCTGTGGCAGCAGATTCCATATTTTAATCACTGTCTGTGTGAAGAAGTATATCCTTTTGTTGGTATTTTCAAATGGCATTTGTCAGGGTCCCTCACCCAAGCAGTTATGGATTAAAAATTGGTTAAATGATAGGGACGAAGGACAGAAATATATGGACAAAGCTCACAGTGGAGGGAAGCAAGCAGTGGGGTCCCACAAAGATCAGGGTTGAGGCTGTTACTATTTAATTTCTTCATAGATGATCTGGAACTAGGGGTGAGTAATGTAGTGTGCAGCTACATCAGCTTGAGGAAAACAGGAACAAAACCACAGCTTATTTTCAAAAGAACTGCAGTTAGTCTTATCCCTCTTATACCATGTTGAAACAAAATGTATCAGCATGGCATACCCTGTTTCCCCAAAAATAAGACCCGCCCCGAAAATAAGCCCTGGCATGATTTTTCGAGATTTTTGGAGTATGCTTGAAATATAAGCCCTACTCCAAAAATAAGCCCTAGTTACAGATTTCCCAGCGCAGCTGATCTGGTCACGTGAGGGGTGCAAAATCATGGGGAAAAAATAAGACATCCCCTGAAAATAAGTCCTAACGCATCTTTTGGAACAAAAATTAATATAAGACCCTGTCTTATTTTTGGGGAAACATGGGTAGTAGTGAGAATGATAGCATAGACCATAGGTGTCAAACTCGCGGCCCTCTAGATGTTATGGACTGCAGTTCCCATCATCCCCTGTCAGGCTGGCAGGGGATGATGAGAACTGTAGTCCATAACATCTGGAGGGCTGTGAGTTTGACACCTATAGCCTGGGTCCAAATCCCCACTTGATCACGGACCGTGCTAGGCCATTCATTGTCTCTCAACCTAATTTGCCCCTCAAAGTTGTGATGGGAAGAGATCTATGTTCGCTGTCTTGAGCTCCCTGGAAGAAGAGTAACATAAATGGCAATTGAGTTTTAATAAGTGTGTTAAGAACTACACCAAAGGTCACAAATCACCAGAAATGTGACCAAAACTCCAGATATCCCTGGAGAGGCTTTCTCGCTGTTAAGTTTTTACAAGGTTGTAGAATATACAAATACAGTTAGGTGGACTTCTGTAAGTGTCCAGAACCAATTTAGGAGGCTAGGAATCCTCTTTAAAGCACTAAACAGCTGGATCCATACCTCCCATAGAAACTTATTCTGTTACTAAAAAAGCCAGGATCCAAACTCCCATTAACTTTGAGAGCCAATGTGATCTAGTGGCTAAGATCTGGGAAACTCATATTCAGATGTTCACTTAAGTCACCATGGCTAACAGCCATCAATGAGAATATCATGAATCAATCTAATCTCCCGTTTAAAGCTATGCTTGTGGCCATCTCTACATCAACAGGCAATTTGATTACTTGTTGAGTAAAATATTTCCTTCTATGCATCCTGAATCCCATTTCCTATATGTTGAGTGCCTCTTGAGTGCAAGAGGATGATAAAGTTCTCTCTATCTGCTTTTTCTACCCTATTCATAATTTTATAAGTCTCTATTATGCCACCATCATCTTTTTTTCCCAAAAAGGAAGCTGTAAAATGTGTATGTGTGCATGAATGTGTGAATGAGTGTTTAAGGTTGGTAGTGGTGTTATCCTGATCCTGCAGATGTAAAGACGGGAGGCTGGGGAAATAATGTTTTGTCAAAAACAGCCTACCAAGTTTATGGAGGAAACAAGATTTCATATTGGGAGTCCAGATCTGTAACGTTTTGTATTGACCACTATGTCAAACCAGCTTAGTTCTCGTTCGTTCGTTCGTTCGTTCGTTCGTTCTCTCTCTCCCTCTCTCCCTCCCTCTCTCTCTCCCTCCCTCTCCCTCTCCCTCTCCCTCTCTCTCTCTCTCTCTCTCAAAACACTATGTGTAGGGGGGCAGGGAGAAGAATCCATGAGAGTTTGACCTTGTCATATAGAAATTCCATTTTCACATGTTTGCTTTCAATTCTTCCAGCGGATGAGAACATCCCAGCAAAAATCCTGTCTTATAACCGTGCCAATAGAGCTGTTGCTATTCTCTGCAACCACCAGAGGGCACCTCCAAAGACTTTTGAAAAATCCATGATGAATTTACAGACTAAGGTAACTGGCTCTTTCACCTTCACTTGTAAGCCAAAGACTAGCCCACTTTGGTTATCTCTGTTCCTTCGTCAGCCTCTATCAGGTTCTTTTCTCAAGGATGTTTGATCCACTAGCGAAACTTGTTTCTGGGAATTCCGGAATGAGAATCCTGTCTGGTTTTGGTTATTTCTGAAGGAAGTTTCAAATTCTCGTTATTGTCCAAAATCTGTCAGCACTTGTAAGAGAGTTGTTCCACAAATGAGAAGACTCAACCCAAATAACCGCTGGTGCGAACCGTCTGTCAGAGAAACTCACAATGCTGTTTCCTTGCTAGTGCTGACGGATTTTGGACAATAATGAGACATACCCCTTGGTCTTGACATCTTGCACGAGATCGAATCTTATGCGGACACCGGATAGGTTTAGTGGGTTCTCTTACCTGTAAAGCAAATACAATTCTTAATGAGGAATTTTCATTGATCTGTTCTCAGAGATTTTCAGTGTACTGAGTTTTTTGGAACTGACTGCTTGAAAAAAATATGATTATCACACAGTGCTGTTGGTGCACTTTTGAGCTTTTGTACATGTTTGTAAATAGATTATGACACCAAAGAATTTTTGGATCTTGCTCTGAATATTTTTTTAAAGGTTTTTCACTTTATAAATATTTTTCAACTTACACAGCTATTGCTACTAGCCGTGTTGAGTGCACTTTCTCTATTTTTATTGCATCATACATATGGCAGAGCTAAACCTGAAGAAGTCTCAAAGAAGTTTGGGAGAAGAATGTCCTCTGATGCTATGTTATAGCTTTCTATCCCAGCTTTCTCTCAAGACGTTGTGTCGATTCCCTTGGCAGAGGAGTTGAATGGTTTAAAGACTACAACTGGCTGAACTGATAACAGCAAAGATGGGTGGGCTCTTCTGTAGTTTTTATGAAGCATTATAAGATTGCAGGCAGGAAGGGATGAGGCAATGCTCAGCTCACGTGGCCCTTCCACATCCAGGGTAATGCCTACCACCCATTAGGGTCAAGAAGAATTTATCCTCTAGACCACGTTGGCCAAGAGTTCTGGAAGCTTTCTGCCTTCCTTTGGGCATAGTACAGGACTCACTGGGGGAGGGCAAGAGCTTGGACATGTTGACCCTTGAGGTCACTTCCATCTCTGTTTTTCTCTGTTTCTAATTGCTCTGGAAAGGTTTGCGGTTATGTGAATGCCACTTGACCAAATAACTTCAGCCCGGGCTTGCAGATTGCAGTTTTGGGACTTCACCACTTGAAACTGTTGATGGGAGAAATCAGATGATTGAATGTTTTCTCTTGGGTTTTGTGTCAGTGTGGCTGGCTTTTAAGATCCTGCTCAGAAGCTGTACTCCGTTTGCCCCTACGTTTGGAGGCAAGGGAACATCTACCGGAAACACCATTCCTGTAGACCATCTTAATCTGAAAAACTCCCTTCCACTTCTCTATGCCCAGCATGCGCTCTGCTAAACATCATGCACTAGGTGCTTGGCCTGTAGATTCCTGTAACTCCATTCCAGTGAGGGTTGAATCCATTTCTGCTCCTGGCGACTTTGTCCAACAGTCTTCCACTAACATTTTAAAACTTTCCGAGCAGACCTCCAGAAGAAAAGTCAATGGGCTTCCTGGTAATAGATGCTGTAGTAAACCATCTTGCTAAATCCTTTGGTACGTTTTTCCAGAGATTTGTGTCCTGCGAATGTTCAGTTAGGGACCTTAAAAAGAACTACCATTCTGGAACCAGGGAATCTTTCCAACACATTGATGCCCTTTTATGTGGAATTATAGAACAAAACAATTTCCCATAGTCCTCAAGAAAAAGGGAGTTAGAGGAAAGGTGAGAATCCCTATCAGATGTTACATAGGATCACGTTCAGTCCAGAAAACTATCTGACTGGCCGGGGGAGAAACGGGACTCACATTCAATCACAAAATCAAGACCAGCAGGATTTCAAAGTCATCCCTATCGGTGTGCCAGATCATATACAGCTGCTTTTCATCTGATCCTCTTGCCACTTTTGTTAATTTGCATGAGTTGTGTTTATGTCACTTATTGTTAATCGCTGCCTTTTTTTCCCGTTCTGTATTATGAGCTGCCTTAAACAACTCAAGGCTAGTAGTCAGGATAAAAGTCCTGAAAACTAAATATCCAACTCAGTCCAGGTTTAAACAAACTCTAAATGTCATGGAGAGTGGCTCTTCTCTCCCTGGCATACTAGCTTGTTGTACTCAGGATTTTTTGAAATGAAATATTTCACCTCAGGAGTGGGTGAAATCCAAGAACAGTTTTACCATGATCTAAGTTTTAAAAAATGTTTCCTGCCATTTTTATTATTCTCTGGCTTTCTCTGTAACTTGTGGCCTCAAAAAGGTTCCAAGGAAGCCTTTCTTACCACATAACTGGAGGATGATGCCGAGACCTTGTCTGAGAGAGAATGAGGCTGTTAGTCCTGTACCCCTACCTGTTTCAAATTGTCAGTCTCAGTGCAATTCAGCATTTGTTTATATTTCATTCCTCTAACTCACCCGTTTCCTTTTCAGGTTATTTCTGACATAATCCATGAGGTCAATGTGGTTAGGTTGGTTTCTAGCCTGAAGTCTGAAATAACCTTCTTGATTAGGTGGTCGTTTTTATTAATCACTGGGGTGGTGTTTTGGCTTTCATAATACCTAACCTGGCTGTTACAGTTGTTAGGACCTACAGCTCTGACACTGTGATATTGGCTTGGCTGCCTTCTCTTGCCCTTCCCCACCACTCATTTGTAGAATTATTTTCAGAGAGGCTGGAGACTCTGTCAGTGACAACTGAGGTAAATGGAGCTCTACTCCCCTGTCCTCCACTTCAAAGCACTGCTTAACAAGCCATAAACTGCAACCCTCACACTTCGTTCCATTAGCATAAACACAATGCTGAATGAGCATAGGAAATTTTCTGAGGTGACCTAATACACCCCATCAGAATCTTGACACTGTTCCAGTTATTTGGCTATATTGCCAAATCATGCTATATCATATGTCCATAAATCTTTATTTGTATGGTTACTGACTTTGCTTTGTTTAATTGTACATTTGAATCTTACTGAGTTCAAAGTTGTTTTTTTTAATTTTTCATTAATGTGTTTAAAGTATGGCCTATGTCTTTCCCAGGTTTCTGCCCATTGTTTTGAAATTCCTTGTTCCAGTCTGGTGGCTCTATACAAAAGATAATCTCTGTGTCTTTATTCCTAAATAGTTATTGAAGCAACTAGTGGATAGGGGAAAAGAAACCCCATTAGCTCTAATTTACTTCAGATGATATCTTCTGTTGAACCATCTGCATAGGCTATATCGGGGGCTTTTGAGTTGTGCAGAACTGATTCATTGCATCATAAATCGTTGGTATCTTTCCAATACATCTGGTACAACAAAAGATACCATTGTTAAAACTTTTGGCTCCTAAATAAATTTCCAGGTTCTTAAGTCAGTAATAGCACACTCACAGACTTACTATACGCTGGCTGTGTACTGGATAAACCCTTTCTAAAGTAAGTGTCTAGAATCCTGCAATTCACTTCTACCAATTTGACTTTTGCATGCTTGTCTAGAAATATGAATCCTGGCTGGTTCGTGTATGAAACTTATTAATAAGGTTAGAACAAAGGACTTTTGGAAATGCATTGCAAGGTTTCCTTTTGGACGCTCACTAAGACGCTCGTATCAGTCAGGTGTTCTTGATCAACTGTTTGCACCTTTGCCAACTTTACTCCTTCCCAGGTCTACTTTATTCGATTTTTTTCCTTTTGTTTTCTGCTTGCCTAGATTGATGCCAAGAAGGACCAGTTGGCTGACGCCAAGAGAGAACTGAAAAGCGCAAAAGCTGATGCCAAGATCCGGAGGGACGAGAAGTCTAAGAAGTAAGTCTGGCTGCTGCAACCTGGAAGCCGTTTAGCAGGCTGCAGCCTTTTTAAAAAGGAGCCGTCCCTTGAATGTTGGTCCCCTCGGAACACTCTTCTGTAGGTCTGTGATTAATTCATTTTCCTTGTGCTGCTTCAAATCAAACCCAGGACTGGGCTGTCGTGATTACAAGTATCCTTTAATGAGCATAGTGTGGGGAAAGGGTTCACAAGGTTTACCTGGGAATGATATATTAGAGTTGTCATTAATGTGCATGTTTCAGATGCCTCATTTAACCATGTGGCTTTCCTAATACAGGGGCTGACTGGGCATTCTGTGTTTATTTTGGCATCACGGGCCTCAAATACACAAAACAGTATTCAGCCTTTGAAAACTGTAGTGACTTGCACACTTTCTGAATTATTCTTCTCTCTTTGACCCTGGGTCCCTGTATGTTTTCAGCCTTATTAGAACATTTCCCTTAAATGAAAACTTGGATGTATGCGAGTCCATTGGCCACATGAATGTGCCCCTGGAACCAGTACCCAGAGCCCCAGCCTAACTGGTGCAGAATCTTGAGAAGCATTTGAGTTGATGCTGAGAAAGTTGGAGAATTTCTTGAATGACCAATGAGAGGGATACGGTAGTGCCAACTCAGGAGTGGTGTCTTTTTCATTGCTTTAGCCTGGGCCGTGCTGCCTCCCATTTGGTCTTTGGAAAGTGTGTCTGATAGCAGCACCTGAGACACTGTTTCTAAGCTTGCACATGCTGGAGGCCAGGCACAGTTAACTGACAGAGCACAGTCATAGCAGACAGGCCTGAGCTAAATAGCTCGCTTATCAGACAGCATAAAGCAGCTTTAAGTATGTGCATTTGGGGCAGTCCTGTGGAACTTCACAATGCACATTTGGTGAACAAACCATCAATTCCCACGTCTCCTGCCTGGTTTTGTGAGATTTATTTATTTATTTATTTATTTTATACTTTAAGCTTCTATACCGCCCTGTCCCTGAAGGGCTCTGTAAGTACCTGTGAAAGCCTCATGACCCATTTGATATTGCTCCAGTTTCCTACTCACCCACGGTCTTTCTAGGCCACCATGGTCAAATCTGTATGAACCCACTCTTGTCTACTGATAACATATCGACAGTGTTGTCACAAGAACAAAGATAAACACTCAATTGCTTTCAGCATAAGCAAATTATGTCTTAGCTCCAGCAGAGTGCAAGTGGAAATATAAATGAACTTAACAAAATTGATCGCACAAGATGTTGCAGAAGCAGAAACACGAATGGGATACAATAAGTTTGACTTGATGAAGGCCATTAGCACAATCTTATGTTGTACATTTCCACTTGATCAAGAGTTCTAGCACAAGCGGAAGTTTCTGCATAATGTTCAACCCCATATCCCCTTATCCCTTCAGCACTGAAGTTAATGGGTGGCACTTCCTATGCGGTTCGTGTTCTGTATTAAATCTGAATGGCCTTTGAGTTCTCATAGCAAAATAAGGTTCTGAGAAGTTGCTTACAGTCCTTGTATGTTGTTCTCCTTCCCTTTTGCAGGTCCGTTGAAAGTAAAAAGAAAGCTGTACAGAGAATTGAGGAGCAGTTGATGAAGTTGGAGGTTCAGGCTACAGATCGAGAGGAAAACAAGCAAATTGCCTTGGGAACCTCCAAGCTAAATTATCTGGATCCTAGAATTTCTGTTGCCTGGTAAGCTCCTGTCAGATGCACCACAATCTGCATAATGCACAGTGAGAGAATAGGGTTGGCACTATCTATCTGCCCTTGGCTAGTTGAAGCTTCATAGATTAGGTTTGTTTTTTTGTGGCCGAATCAAGTGACCAGTATAAGGGCTCTCCTGTTCACCCATTTTACACCAGCTGTGTTCAGGTTTGAAACCATTGAAGGGTTTTTCAGACACTGTGAAGGTTTTTTGGCAAGTGAAGAAAAAAAGCCTTCAGAGTAAGACCAGGTGTAAGTAGATGGGTGAAGTCTTGCGGAGAGCTTTGATTTCTAGTGCAAACCTGAATTTAATTCTTCTGAATTTAATACAAAGAACGATTACGGAGGAGCTTATCTCCTCTACCCTGCTGCAGCATCAGGTGTGCGCCTGAAGTGCTCTCACTTTCCACAGGGAAGGCCAGGAACAAGAACAGTAGGCAGTCTGCAAACCTTCTTATACAAACATACAAGGAAGTTACTGCGCTCCTACTTTGGCTTTCCACTTCTGCTCCCCATGCATGGAAACTTCCTTTTGCATCAGTACAAGGAAGTTTGCCGCAACAGGGTTCAGTTGCCAGTGGCCTCCTGCGTAATTGGCCAAGGACTGTTTTTTTCCCTTCTGCTCTATGTCTTACATTGGGTCTGTATATCTTGAATAATGTTAGGGCTGGACTTCATATTTGGAAGGGAAGTGTAGCCATTCGTTCTCTGCTTCTCTGTGTCGGTAGCCTTCTGGGCATCCTGGAGCCTATTTGCACCCAAGACCATGTGATCCAGCTGAATCTGCCACATATCCTGTGTTCCATTTTAGAAGCTGCAAATCTAAAATGGTCCAGCAGAGGAACCTTGCATCCTGTTCAGAGTTGGAGCCTTTGGATCTAACTCCAGGACTTTGTCATGCCCTTAACACCTACCCCTCAACGGACACATGCGCTTCCCCCCCCCCTTTTATTTTTGTACTGGACATCTATCCTGAACAAGAGTTTTGGAGAACACAAAAGCTTGAGCCCCATTTTGTGATATTTTGGTTGGCTCTAAAAGTTACCACATTTGGCATTTTTCTGCTTCTCCATACAGCTACTGCTCCTCCCTTTAAAACAACAACAATAAAAAAATTGCCAATACAGTTCAGATTTGCAGCTGCTCTGAATGTGGCTGCCAGTATGTGCAGGTTGTGTTTCTAAATGATTGGTTAAGGCCTCACATCTTGATAAGCTGATAGAACTGTGCAGAAGAGCAGTATAGGATGGGATTCCGTTCCACTGTGGCTATCATGGCTTGTGACAGTTCAGAATTTGATGATAGGTTGCCTGCTGCGATTAGGCTTTTGAAATCAAAATGCTTGTTACATGCTTAGACAACCAACAGACACCTGGCTCAGTTACTTGATTGAATTTGGGCGTATGCATGCATACACTGCCCAGTGTTATGGATCCACTTTCAAAACTTTAATTATTACAACAGCATGCCGGAGGAGACAAGTGTGAGAAGACAAGCTGTAGCAGTAGACATGACTTACTCCTGAGTCCAGCGGGAATATCACTTTTTCCCTGTTATAGGTCATCTTTCCCATTGAGCGATAGTCCATCTAATCTTTCCCCACCATTCAATGGAACTTCCCAACCACTTAGCGTAACTAAGCCATCTGGGAGAGTTTCCCCCGTACCCATCCGAGATTGAGCAGCAACATTTTTACCTGCGCAGCACCAATACGGTGACTGCACGGTCACGCACCCACACGGCTTACAGGAATCATTGCTACTGAGACTCAAGGCAGATTATATGATACCAGTCAATGCAGTCGTTAGGATGAGATATCTAATAAGCAGTGTAATAGAACTAGGACTGCAGAAATCAAAAGCTTCAATTATTAGGCATATGTTACACAATGCAGAAGATAACCACATAAGTATAAAAGAATGCAGTAAGTGTTTAAAGTAATTGACTTATATATTGCAAAATGGGATTTCTGGGCACACATGCATTATTACTGATGTTTTTCTTCTCTCTCTCTCTCTCTCTCTCTCTCTCTCATCAGGTGCAAAAAATGGGGAGTACCTATAGAGAAGATATATAACAAAACCCAACGGGAGAAATTTGCCTGGGCAATTGACATGGCAGATGACGACTATGAGTTTTAACCTGATTTTAACGGCTGGATTTTAATGGAAAGGGGGGGGGGGAGTAGCCTGGTTTTAGGGAGAGTGATAAACTGTGAGCCTTACTTGTCCTTTATATTTGGGGGGGAGGGGCATTGGGAGGGAAAAGTGAGTGTCTGACCAAGTACCTAACATCTTTGAGAAAAGATACGCCTGGAAATATTATAGAGGAGCTGAGCCAGTTGTCCTATGGACAACTTATTTAAAAACTGTTTCAGAGACCCAAATTCTAGCTGTATGGTTTGTGTTTTATCTCTGGAGGGAGGACAAGAAGACGGGGATTTGTTAATCTTCCAGCAGGCAAGTTCCCCATTACACTGAAGAGCTTGGAAATCATTTAGCTACTGTATACAGAATCCAATGAGATATTGGTGCGTTTTTACAGTTAGGGTTTTGCAATAACTTCTATATTTTAATAGAAAATGGACTCCTTAATTTCCCACACCCCTCCCCCTTCATTAATTTAACACAACCGAAGCCCTCGCGCACCGGCTCTGGCGGCCATGGAAACACCCTCATTGGGTTTTCACTTTTACTTGCCACCATCATGGTATTGATACAACGTATGATTAAAATGCAACATCTCTTCAAAGCAAAGCATGATGGGAAGGCCCTTCCTGACTTGAGTGTTGTTTTTCTTTTTCTTCTTTTTGTTAATGTGAATTTTTACTACTTTTAATTATTTTAAAATATTTAAACTTTTTTTCATCTTCTTGATCTTAAAGATCATGTAGATTTTACAGAGGGTAGGAAGGAAAGGGCTGGGGAGGGTTTTTAATGGATTATGAGAACTGATGAATTGGTGACAAAATGTTTTCCCATCATACTTTGTTCTGAGTACATAATATATATAGCGGAAATGTCCACACTTGTGGTTTACCTCCCTTTTTTTTTACAAGATGCTTTTCTTCCCCCCCTTTTTAAAAAAAAACTCTGCCCCACCTTCTTTTACTTGAAAGATTTTATTGTGTACAAAAGAACTTTCACAGGTCAATAAAATTTTTGAGGGAAGTGAGCTTTGGTCCAAAAAAACAAACAAACAAACAAAAAACCCTGGAAAAAGAATCAAGATTTTAGGGCTTTTATTTTTTTTCTTTTGTAATTGTGTACAAAATTTAAAAAAAAATTAAAGCAGAATTTTAATGTGAACCCTTTTTTGCTATAATCCATTAGTTTTAGAGACCTTGTTAGCTTAGTGTGGTGCACAGACAAGTCTCCCGCAGTCTTTCCTCAACAAGTATCTTCTATTTTTATCATGAATTCCCTTTTAATCAATTGTAGGTTATTTAAAATAAATTCCTACAACTAAACACAGCGCCAGCATCTGTGTGTTCTTGTATCCAGAGAGCCAGTCTGCTCACTCAAGCCCAAATGCATCAGCTGAGACATCTGAAGAGTGTTTAGGTGGTTGGTTCCCAAGTTAAGCCATCTGAGGAGTTATGGGGGAATCCAGAAAGCCCTGTGACTTACTTGCCTGAAGGAATCTGCACCCAAACTTCAGGTCCTTTGAGCCAAGGGAAGCATCTCAAATTGACTAGGACATCACATCTGATCCAAAACTCAAGTTGCCTGGGGCTGGGGGAAATGGTCTGTGCCTAACGTGGAGGAGGGGAAACCTACAAGGGATCTTCAGGCTCTGAGCTACAATTGGAGCTATTTGTAATTGGCTTCTATAGTCTGCTCGTGGAAGAACAAAGAACAATTGCATGGACAAGAAACCCTGTATTGAGCCAGATAACTTTGCTATACTTTTGAGGAACTCAGGTGAGCTTTTTTGACTTAAAGCATTACAAGATCAGAATACCTGAACCTGTTTAACTAGTGAAAGAAAAATGCTTTTAAAAATCTATTGGGATGATTCCAATAACTTGTGAAGGCTTTCTTTAGGAGTGAAGGCTTTCTCTAGGCAAGTTGTACCAGGTTGCCCAAATTTTCATCCATGAACCTCTTCTAAGTGAAATTAACTTTGGTTTCTTACCTTATTGATGGGAGAGAAACCAAGTTGTTATAGTGAGTTGAATCCTATTGATGTTGTGTCTTCAACTCTATGAATGGCAACACCTGTTCATACTTCTTAAATGGGCATACCTAATTTTGGTTAGTGATCCAGGCCAGTGAAACCTTCATTTATTAGAAAGGTTCAAGAGTCCTCAAAATGTTCAATTAATTACAGCTTTGAGTAAATGCAAAATGTTTGCAACCTCACCTAGTTGTCCGCTCTTGGTTAGCTTTCAAATTGAAATCTAAACACGTCTCACCTCTGCATACTTGTCAGTTCCAAAAGCTACTATGTCAGACAACACGGAGGTTGTTGAAATCCTCAAACAACAAGATAGTTTCAACAAAAGGGAAGAGTGTGAAAATCAACAACCTGGCTACCAGTACTAAAAACACCAAAACAAAAAAAGGGAGTTTTCAAATACCTACAATCCACCAGATGCTACAAAATCCTCCTCTCCACCCCCACACCTCAATCAGATTTCTGAGAGACAAACTCATTCAAACCACCAGGACACACACATACAAATTCAACTGCAAATGAACACATTCAATGCACCTCATACTCCTCCCATCTCACAGGTGGACAAACAAATACCCACCTACACAAAACGCAATTGTGCCACAGAGAGAAACATGTATCTTACAGTGACATAGAATCATAGAGTGGGAAGAGACCAAGTCCAATCCCTTGTCATTCAGGAACACACAATCAAAGCACTCCTGACATTTATTCATCCAGCCTCTGTTTAAAAACCTCAAAAGGAGACTTCACCACCCTCTGAGGCAGTGTATAACAGCCCTTATCATCAGGAAGTTCTTCCTAATGTTTTAAAGGAATCTCTTTTCTCATAATGCAAATAAATTACTTCATGTCCTTGTCTTTGGAGCAGCAGAAAACAAACTCCCCCTCTTCAACACCATCATACTGCTTTTATACAAGTCTATTGTGAGATCACATGTGGAATATTGTGTGCAATTCTGGTCACTTCACCTTAAAAAACAGATTTTAGAGCTTGAAAAAGTGCATAAAGGAACTGCCCAATGAGAATCGGTTAAAATGCTTAGGCCACTTTATCCCAGAAAAAAATAAATAAGGGAAGACATGCCAGAGATTTATAAAATTATACATGGCCTGGAGACAGTGGGCAAGGAGGTATTTTTCTTCCTCTCCCATAATGCGAGAACCCAGGGTCATCCACTGAAGTTGAAGGGAGGGAACTTTGTCACAGGATGTGATCATGGCTGCCAACTTAGATGGCTTTTACAGGGGAGTACACAAATTCACACAAAGGAGAGTACACAGATTCACAGAAGACTGGGCTACTGATCATGATGGATATCTACTCTCTTCAGTACCAGAGGTAGTATGCTTCTTTAAATCAGCTGCTGGGGACCACGGGGAGGATGATGCTGTTGCTTTCTTACTATTTGTGGGCTTCCTGGAGATAGCTGGTTGTCACTTTGTGAACAGAATGCTGGACTTGATAGGCTTTAGGTCTAATCTAGCAGAGCTTTTCTTATGTTTGAACCTGTAGTCTCCACGGAATTAATGACCCTAACTCTTTACTGCTTCCAATCCTAAAAGTACTTAAGCTTCTCATCTCAGAGCCAAAAAGTGGAAAACTCTGCACCAAGAAAATCTGGACTCTTCAAACTTTTAACTTTGCCAAAGCTACATAATTATGCTTTGCTTTTAGACTCTTGTCTCCTATCATTTATTAGTGTTTTTAGTTTTGGGGAGAGTTTCAGATGCAGAGGGCTGAAACCGTGTCCCAACCTTTGGAAATTATATTCCGCCACCCCTTCTGACACTGTATCATGTGGTGGCAATTGGGGTTGGGGGCAAACACATGAAAGGCTGAGCATTTCAGGATGCTGAGTTCTGTGCTATTTCGTGCTATTTTGCAGATTTATGACATGACAACATTGATATGTTAACATAACTTCATAAAAGCCCACTGTTAAATGCATTTCATTAAGCTAATTGACATTAATGGGATGCATTAGATTGGGCTCCAAATAAGACTTTCTTCGAAGAAGGTGAGGGATTGCTCTTTATACCCCACTTTTCTCCCAAAAGGAATTTCAAGGCAGCTTACAAACATTTCCTCACTCCCAACAACAGGCACCTTGTGAGCAGTGACAAAGGGAGGGAAAACTGCACCCAGGGCATTAGCTGCCCACGCGCCCCCTCATGCCCCTGACACACCCTTGGCCCTGCCCCCAACACATGATGGCAATGGCAGCTTCCGGGACAAGCTGCCCTGGATGTCCCCATTGCTGCTACGCATCTGCTTGTGAGGTAGGTGGGGCTAAGAGTATTTTAAAAGAACTGTGACTAGTAGCCCAAGGTCACCCAGCA
The DNA here is from genome assembly GCF_021028975.2 of Sphaerodactylus townsendi. NCBI lineage: Eukaryota > Metazoa > Chordata > Lepidosauria > Squamata > Sphaerodactylidae > Sphaerodactylus > Sphaerodactylus townsendi. The sequence continues at coordinate 109,072,783 of NC_059429.1, forward strand.
GACAGCAAGTAAGTCCGCCACTCATGTGGAGGAGTTGGGAATCAAACCCAATTCTCCAGATTAGTCACCCACTCTCAACTGCTACACAATGCTGGATTGTGATACCTTGTCCTTTACGTTGATGACTTACAACTGCATCAAAAGTTTGGGATAACAATCTTCTCTTCAAAATCAAGATCAGTATGTTTTCTATCTATACCTGCCTCTCCTACCCAAACTTCTAATCATTTTCATGTGTTTGATGTTTTTGTGCCTGAAATTTATTGACAGGAACTTTAGGAACAAGCCTGGATTCCCCGGAGAGGGTATTTCCCATCAGGGGTTCCCCACTCCTTTAGTGGTTTTTTTAGACCAAATAGGAAATCCAGAGTTCAAGGCTTGCCTTATGGGATGATGCATGACCATTGCTACAAACAATGCTACTGACAAACAGCAACAGAATGAGAACGTCCAGAAATAGTTGTAAATTCCAGCCCTTGTTCTTATAACTACATTTGATCAACTGCAAGGATGGCTCCATGTCATTTCATCACCTATATTCTGGCCAGCACACACAGAAAAACATCGCTTCCAATACTTTACACACAAGTTTATTTTGATAGTATTTGAGTTCTGTTCTGGTTATTTCTCACCCTGGCTTTAAAACAAAAAATAATTTCAGGAACTAAAAGCTTCCTAAAGCTGAACCTTTAATTGGATATTTACTTTTGATATTTTGCAGCGCATTGACAATTGTGTGTGTTCAGCTAGAGTTTGAATGTTGTCATGCAACATTCAACAATATGACTATATACAACTGTCCCTTAATTGTTGTAAGCTGGACCACAAACTGAAAACCATTTAATTCAGATTCTGAATGTTTATATGAAAATATTGAACTTGAGAAATTTAATTTTATTGTGATGAAATAAGCAACAATAGTTAACAATAACTTGAAAACATATGTTGTAAACAGAGTACTTAACTGAAAGCCACTATGCTGCTCTCACCACTAGCCTTTGGTTAGAATGATCTGGATTCATAGTGTTATTTAGCCATAAAGTTCACTTGAGCAAACCTGGGCCTTTCAGATCACCCTGCACCAAACTGCTCAGACAGAGGAACCAATCCCAGGTGAATTACGTAGACTGGATGAACATTTATCAACTTTTTTACATCATCTGATACTGCTGAGCTGAAAATTGGGATGTGTTCTTCAGTCATCTGAGATGATACCGTGCTCCAGCAAAAAGGAGACTAACAGTTCTTTTTTTGTAAGCTGCTGGAGATTCTACACATTTAGTTTTAAGGACATAAACATTGCAGAAGTTCAATGGATAACCAATGTAAGGTTGACAGGGAGCAGTGGATTGAAGACACTGCAGGTGGGCTGGGGCAGCTGGAGATTAAGAGAAACATCAAGTGTCCAATGTTACTATTAGCATGTCAAAAAGTTACACATGAGCAATCTGTGGCAGACATGATTAGATAGCAAGTTGCACTTGCGGATGGGCGCGGGGATGGTCTTCACACCTAGACTACTTGTGCATCCCATTAGTGGTACATATGCCACCAATTGAGAATTGCTGACCTATAGAACCTGCTCTTCTGGTAAGTCTGAGAATTATTTCGAACAGATACTCCTGAATTAAAGATGTCAAGTACCTAGTTGTGTATGATGGACACCTCATATTAGCAAAATGTATGGACTGTGGTCTAGGAAAGATTCCCTAAGTGCACTGTGTCAAGGAAATGCACTCCCCTACTATATATAAGCTCCAGGTACACATAGGTTTCTGATTACTCTTGTACCATGATGTACCAATTAATGTTCTGTTTGGTAAGCTGTACTGTCTTCCTTGAATTTCCAAATGATTACACACAGTAGTTCTCAATCCACTGCTTATTGTGCATGTGTGTACATCATGTGTGTGCTGTCAAGACACAGCTGATGACCCTGATGGGTTTTCAAGGCATGAGATGTTCAGAGGTGGTTTGCCACTGCCTGCCTCCATGTGGGTTACGAGAGTTCTGAGAGAACTGTGACTGGTGCAAGATTACCCAACAGGTTTCATGTAAAACATGAGGTAATATTTGGCATTCTCTGTGGAAATGTCAAAAGTACAGTATATTTAATCATTGGATAACTTCAGAGTTCCATGAAAGGGCAAAATGATAATAAGAAATTAAAAAAAACACTTGTGGATTGGATTTATTTGGCAGGATGTGGTTCAGTCCTCCTGAAAGAGTCGTGCATGAACAATTATGTGCATGAGCAACTTTGATTCTCTCCAGCAGAGGGCCTCTTGTAAAAATCATAATTTTTCAAAAGAAGATGAGGCCCGCTCCCACGCCCTCAGTTATACAAAAAAAATTGTATTACTGTAAATTATGAGAGAATTTAAGATGAACCCCCTTTTTGATATCATAACTAGGGGGAAAACCTAGCCTTGCATTTAAGAAATATAGTAGTGCCAATCTCACGCCAAGCAAACCCCATTCAACAGATAGTTGCTCTAAAGCAGTGGTCCTCTCAGCTGCTGCAAGTTGGAGGGATGGCTATTTCACACATGCAGGCCATCATCCATCAACACCTAGCATGGCGTAGTGGCTGGGAAACCTAGGCTGGAATCCCCACTCTGCCATGGAAGCTTATTGGGTGACTTTGAGCCAGCCGCACAGCCTCACCCTACTTCATAATGTTGTTGAGAGGTTGAAATGGAGAAGAGGAATTTGATGTAAACCATGTTAGGTCTTTGTTAGGGAAGAAATATGCGGTAGAGGCATATAAAATAAAATCTGAAGGATAGAGCTGTCCTACCACTTTGCATGACCACAGATGCCACATCGCACAACAATTACAATTCTGCAAGAACAGAACAGAGGTCACAACAAGCATTGCGTAATAGGCAAACCTATAGGGTGTTCAAGGCAAGCAATGAGTAGAGGTGGTTTGCTATTGTCTGCCTCTGTGTAGCAACCCTGGGCTTCCTTGGTGGTCACCAATTCCTATACTAACTGGGGCCATCTCTACTTAGCTTCCAAGGTGAAGCTAGTCTGGCATTCAGACAAGGACATCTCTGCGCTTACCAGCTTTCTGCGCTTTTTTTGTCTGATTAATTTTGTAGCCCATCCCAAGCATGATTTACTCATGGAAAGGCAGCATTTCAATCATCTAAATAATTGAATTAAGGCTGGCCTGAATGGAGTGGTCTGATGTGGTAGTTCCCGTAAACCCCAGGATGTCCCAAAAGATCAGGGTGTCCAATTCTGGCTCTCTAGATGTTCATGGATTACAATTCCCATCAGCCCCATGTTCATAGACTATGATTCCCACTAGCCCCTTGCACACCAGGGCCAACACATTAACCATTGAGGGAGGTGATTTGTCAAGACCTATGGGTCTCAAACTTTTCTCTGCTCCATTTAATCACTGAAATTATCTGGTGCAAATGGTACAGCTGTGGTAACCATTTCCTTTCATATGCATCCTTGATATTCATCTCAGAGTCACCACAGGATGTACAGCCCATACATTCCAAATTCCACATAAGATCACACTCCTAAACTCAGCATGTAGCTGGCATAACCCAGTCTGGATCTGCTCAAAATTGCTGATTGCTTAGGAGATCCTTTTCAATGTCAAATCGATTGGAAGAGAAATCCACTTTATGTTTAGTTGGGAATGAAATGAAGTAATTGCAGGACATTAAGCAACAACTGTCAGTTTTTATCTTTCCCCACCCTGACGAATATAAAGTGATTCTGATTGGCAAGGCAAAGATTGCTGCAGATCTCTTTTGGTCATAAAATTGAGTTTATTGATACATAACATGATAAGATGCCTTCAATCCTTCCAATAATATTATGGTTTGTTTTGAGAAATATGCCTTCAAGAAGTAAGTGTTGCTAGGCTGCGATCTCAGCTGCTATCAGAAACCCTGAAACCACTTTAGGTAAATATAATCACTCACATGTTCTGGCTCATACAGGAAATACCATACCAACTAAAGGCAGACCTGCTTTATAGGCAGAGAAATTCAGCTTTTGCATACATTGTCTATAACGTTTTGGAGATGGCACAGAGAATATCCATGAAATAATAGATTTCCTTAGGGCTGACTAATGTTCAAAATGCAGTAAGCGAAGCTTTGAATTGTGTAGGCAGCTGCCTGCAGAAAAATTGTCTTGTCCCTTAAATAGTGGCTCGATGGGGTATTATTTGCAGGAGATATTATTTAAACTTGAACTTTCTGGGTGACCTTGGGCCAGTTATACAAACAGTTTAGCCTACCCTGAAAGGTTGATGTGATGATAAAACAGAAGTGGAGAGAATGACATGAGCTGCTCTGGGTCTGTATTGGGGAGAAAGGCAGGGTATAAAAAAGCAAGAGAATAAATATCAAGCCGTTAGTATTATATCATGGATCCATCTGTACATTTTGAATAATAAATGGATGTCTTAAAGCACTGATAACTGCATTTGCTGGAAGCTGTTACACTGAGCATTACAAACATGCTGGTTGTAAAAGGTGTTAAAACATCATTTCCTTTGTACGGACTTACACTAGATCTGAAGGAAAACTTGTGGCAGAGACAAGACATGAATCAGAATTCCCTAATATGTCGCCCTTACATCTGAGCCAGACATTCAGCCTTTTTTTTAATCCGGAAAGAAGCCTTCCAGACCCCATCTTACTATATAATTAAGCTGCGTGTTCCCAATGATGAACCAAAAAAAGAGAGGGCTGCTAGGAAGTGTAGTCCTCAACTATCCAGGAGGGCCCAGATTCTAGCTCTCCCTGGAGATGCAAGGACTACACTTCCCAACAGCCTTTGCTCCTCCCTCCATGGTGTGCTTCTTCCCAACAGCGGCATGCCTTGAAAAGGGGGAAAAAATACAGGAGGAAGCCATAGTCCCCCTCCTCCCCCACAATGTGCTTCTCTCTACCAGGACTAAGTCCTGTGATGAACTTTGAAGACCTTCCTGCCTGAACAGAGCACAAACTCTGTCAAACCACAGCCGAGCCAGAAGAGCCCATTGGCAAAGTTAGGGGAGCCTGTCTGGTGTGTGTGGGCGGAGGGAATCCATAAGTAGGCTTTTTTCCCCCATTGAATAATTAGGTTAAATTTTCATTATCTGTGGTAAATTAAGGGGCCAAGCCAGGAGAAAAGGCAAGAGAGGTTGGCCCCCTCGGTGGGCCCCTTTAACGCACCAATAGTTTTCTGGAGCCCATTGTATTTGTTTGTACAATGGGCTTTACTGCTAATTTAAAAATAAACCAGAAAGTGTTTCCTCCCCATCTCCCATAAAATCAGCTTGCATCTCACACAGTGAGTGGATTTATTTTCCTAACATCAGGTTTCTTGTAATGTTTGACAGTGCCAGGCTGGTTGCAAAATTGGGCTGGAAACAGAACAAAGAAGAGCTTATGGGGATAAAAGGCTGATATGGAAAGTATTTCAGGGACAGTTTAGCTATTCTCATTCTTTCAAAATCCCCTATTTCCCGTTGTCTCCCCAGTTTTAGGGGGGGAAACCCCCACAGCGATGGACAATCGCGGGGTTAGGTCAGTTTGATTTCCCACAAGATTAGAGTTTGAAACATTTATCACACACGTTTGCAAAGGCTAAGGAGATCCCATAGTTTAAAAAAAGACAAAACGGAATTTCATCTAAGCTTTACCATGATTCAAACTTCTAAGCTTACCCTGCCTTCCCCAAGCTACTTAATGTCCTCTCCAATATAAAACTCAGAGCAATTGATATTGATCAAGTTTGCATTGCATTGTTCACTTCTAGCCTTTGTAAAGCTGTAGCATTACTGAGCAACAAGCTGCATTTCATGCATTTTTGCAAACCCAAATCCTGTTCTCTTGCTCATTCTGTTCCGCCTCCTCCCTCCCAGCCCACTGCTGAAAATGTCATAACCCATTTTCTCTCCCAAATCACAGACATAGAACCACAGCTTCAGAAATGTTCCTCATGTAGAACACAGCCTAGGAGGTGCACCTATACGGATTGGTGGCTGGTGCTTATTTTCTATATGTGGTTTTTATCACCCAAGATACTTGGACCCTTCAAATCACTCTCTTAAAAACAAACCCCAGCTCAATGCCCCAGAGTGGCACAGTAGTTTGAGAATGATGGTAAACTAAGACCACGGAGAACTGGGTCCTAATCTTCATTTGGTCATAAAGATCACTAACGCTGAGGTGACTTCTCAGACTATTACTTGCGTGGTTGTTGTGAGGATAAAATGGAAAGGGGAACCATGTATGCTGTTGAGCTCCATGGGGGAAACATGAGATAAAACATAGGTGTCAAGCTCGCGGCCCTCCAGATGTTATGGACTACAGTCCATGCTGATGCTGGCAAGGGATAATGTAAACTGTAGTCCATAACATCTGGAGGGCCACAAGTTTGACACCTATGAGATAAAAGTATGTCAATAAGTGCAACCTAACATCTTACAAATCACTGAGGTCATAATTAAATTATTGGTATTGTTCACTTATGATTCCTGCTGAACCCATTTGAAATTGGAATTAGGAGCCCTAAGTTGAATTACGAACTCCAGAATTGTAAGTATCTGGAGATTTGGTAGTGGAACCTGGGGACAGATGAGGCGGCAGCCATTTTCTCCAGAGGATGTGATTTCTGTCATCTGGTGTTCAGTTGTGATTCTGGGAGCACTCCAGGTCCCATCTGCGGCTGGCAACTCCAGGCTGATATGGTTACATTTCAGTTTCCCCAACAAAGCAAATAATAGTTCTCCAAGGCTATTTCAGGTCAGGAAGATGTTGCAGGGCAGGAAGGTCTAAGTCCCTTCTCCCCACTCATCATAGTCCCAATCCAAATCAGGACCCTAACCATCCTTGAGAAGTAGGGGTCTTCCAAAACATATTTGTGACCCAACCTAGGTATTTACTCAGTGAAAACATAACGTGTAGTTAGGTCCTTGAGAAGCACTTGTTTCAAGGATGTAACAGGATGTTTCTCACCTTGTCAGGCCACATCAGTGGAGGTGGGATGGGGGGTTACCTCAGCTAGCTCACTGGGCCTGATAAGCCCTCTCAAGGAGCCGAATTCGGCCCCTGGGCTGCATGTTTAACACCCATGGCCTAGAGTAGTGATGGTGAACCTTTGGCACTCCAGATGTTATGGACTGCAATTCCCATCAGCCCCTGCCAGCATGGCCAATTGGCCATGCTAGCAGGGGCTGATGGGAATTGTAGTCCATAACATCTGGAGTGCCAAAGGTTCGCCACCACGGGCCTAGAGCATCTCTGACAAGTGTTTGTCCAACTGCTGCTTAAAGACAGGCAGTGAGGGGGAGCTTTCCCCTTCCTAGGCAGCCAAGTCCACTGTTGAACAACTCATACTGTAAAGGTAAAAAAATCCTAATGTCCAGCTGATACATTTCTGCCCATAATTTAAACCTATCCTCTGCTGCCACCAGGAACAGCTGCCTGCCTTTTTCTAAGTGACAGCCCTTCAAATACTTAGAAAGAGCAATCATGCGGCCCCTCAATCTCCTCTTCTCTAGACTAAACATTCCCAAGTCCCTCAGCCTATCTTCATAAGGTTTGCTCTCCAGATGCCTGATCGCCCTTGTTGCTCTCCTCTGCACCTGCTCTGTTTAAGGCAGGGTTCAAAGTGGCTCAGTCACAATATAATTCTGAAAGCTAGGTTTCAGCATTGAAACTCGGGCTACGATTGCAGAACTTCCAGTGAACAGAGGCAGAGTATCTTTTCTTCATCACTGAATGCATTCCAGGATTGGAACAAAATTGCTATAACCAAAATCATCATTCCCAAGCCAACGTGGAGGCTATCATCCCTGTTTTTAGAGATTTATAATGCCCATTTCAATCATCTCTAAAATGAGCTCTTGAAGGACGAGGCTGCGAAGTACTCAAATGAAGGCCTTAACTAATTGACCATCAAGGTAAAGGGGAAAAAAGAACCAATTTCGAACTCAGCCAATCAATCTTTATTATAGCTCACAAGCTACACAGAAGCAGGACAGAAACAGGGCAATCAAACCACAGGCACATCCTTGCTACAAAGAGGCAATGCGCAAGGATTCACTGAAATGTGAGGTCTTGAATCCATTGGGAATTTGTCATGCAGAGGCCAGCCTTGATATTGTGATTTCTGTGTTGGCTGACATGGAACCTCTGAGCGACAACTGATGCCAGGGGTAGATGTGGAGAAATTCTATTCTATGAGCAGATGCCCCAAATGCTAGGCTTGCCAACTCCAGCTTCAGCAATTCCTGAAGGGGGGGGGGGTATCTGGGGAAGACACTCAAGAGGAATGTCTGGCCACAGAATCCAGCATCCAAAGCTGCCGTTTTCTCCAGGTTGGAGATGAATTACAATTCCAGATTCTTAAAAACAATACAGAGAGGAGGTCGCAGGTGTTTCCTCGTCCTCTCACACCACAATCTGCAGCAGTATGTGGCCCTTGCGGGACTTTGATAAGTAAAAATTCTTGTGTGACTTCTGCATGGTGGATTGGGGATCACCGATTGTCTAGTTAGGCCCTGATTTCCCCATCGAAGTTGGGGATTTTTAGATTGTCAAGAAACATGATTTGGACAAAGTACCGTTAGGCATGAATCACTGCTAAACAAAACAGAAGTCCTAGGTCACCTTAAAAAAAACATTTATCCCAACATGAGCTTTCGTTAGTCTGTACTTCTTCAGGTGCGATGGACAAAAAGAAATTATTTTCCTCATATTTATGCAAAAATTACAGAAAGGGGGAAGAAATAGAAGTTGTTCTTTAGCTGCTGCATCTTTTGGTATAACCCACAGTCTCCATGAATATCTTCTTGTGTACAATGATTTATTTACTCAGTTCATACCCTATCGTTCTCCCCAATGGGGACCCCAAGTAGTTCACATCATTCTCTTCTTCTCCGTTTTATCCTCAATGTAACTAAGAGACAATCAAGGTTAAAAAAAAAATCAGTCTATCTTTATTACGGCCCACAAGCCATATAGAAGCAAAACAGAAAGAAGGCAACCAAACCACAAACATCCTTGCCACAAAGAGGTGATGCTTAACTGAGACGGTTTGCTGTGATGTGAGTTCCTGAAGCTGCTGGAAAGTTGTCGTGCAGCGACTAGTGCAGATATTGTGATTGTTGTGGTGGCTGAACTAGAGCCTCTGAGCGGCAGTTGCTCTATGCTGTAGGTGTCAGGGGTAGGTGTGCCTTGCCACCTACAGCACCTCACTTAGTCCCTGTGAGGAAGGTTAGGCTGAGAGTGTTTGCGACTGGTAGGGTTGCCAAGCTCCAGTCTGCAGGGGCATAGCTGAGGAAAATGGTGCCGAGGGCCAGAGGTGGGATCCAACCAGTTCTCACCACTTCTCTAGAAGTGGTTACTAGTTTTTTCTGAGTGCCGAGAAGGGGTTACTAAAGCAACCTCCCTGCCCAATAGGGACTGGAGGTGCGTGTGTGCGGCGGCGCCACTGTTTGAATCCCACCACCATCGGAACCTGTTATTAACATTTTTGGATCCCACCACTGCCTAGGGCACACCCTGCACTCTACTGCCTTGCAACTGCACACTGGCCCCGAACTCCTGCCCCCCTGTGACCAGAGGGAGTGGCACTCAGGGGTCTAGCCCCCCTGCACTCCTCCTAGCTACATCACTGCCAGTTGAGGGATGGAGATCTCTCGGAATTACAAGTGATCTCTATGCAACAGAGATAATTTCACCTGGAAGAAATGGCTGCTTTGGAGGGTGGGCTGCGTGATATTACATTGTGTTGTGGTCCCTCCCTTCCCCAAACCCTTCCCTCCCCTGGCTGCAACCACAAATATCTAGGAATTTTCCAACACAGAGGTGGCAACCCTAGTGACTGGCCCAAGGTTACCTGACAAGCTTCCATGGCATAGTGGGAATTTGAGCCTGGATCTCCCAGATCCCAGAACAATACCTTACAAATGTACTTCAGTGGCACTGGGATGAAATAGGAGAAGCTCATAGCCAATAGCTAATGTGGGCTAATGGCTAGAGTGTCTGTCTTGCACTGAGAAGACCCAATGGACTATGAACTTCACAAAGTGACCTTTAGCGCTGATGGTATGCACATTTGAAAAACTGAAAGGCAATTTGAAAGGTGGTTGTGTGCAATGAGATATGAAAAACAGGCACTTTAAAATCCTCCTGTATTGGGTTTGTGCATCAATTGATGGCTATTCGAGGTTGATTTAGTCGCATTTCAACTTTCCTGAAGCTTACAATGCTTGTGTGAGTTATTTTTGTTACTTATCTATGTACTGTACTTTGATTGCAGCCTTTTTTCAAGAAGAGGAGTTTAAGGTGGTGGTATATTTTGGTGTATTTTTCCCTCTTCCGCTTGAGCCTCACAACAACCCAGTAAGTTAGTTTAGGCTGAGGAAGAGTGACTGGTGCATGGCCAGAATGGAGATTAAAATGTGAGTCTCTCAAATCCTAGTCTGGCCCTCTAACGACGACTCCAGAATGTCTTCATGTCTGGCTCTTGAGAACATCTGGTGACACACAGAAGAAACCAGGGTTCTGATAAAACTTTCTGGGCCTGATTTACAGCAAGGACTTTCCTTACGTTCTGTTTATATGGCTTTTTCTAACAAATAAAAGTGCCTAGGACAGCAGTTGTCCATTGTGATTCCAAGCATGCTTTCCAAGTTGAAAGTCAGACCTGAGTTTAATCATGCTCACACTAAAGAAGAATTTGGATTTATACCACACTTTTCTCTTACCTTTAAGGAATTTCAAAGCAGTTTACAACCACTTTCACAACTGTTTGCAAGTGGGTTTTGCGATTCTGCACAGCTTCAAAGAGCACTGAAAGCAGTTTGAAAGTGCATTATTCTGCATGTGCGGAATGAGCCTTGGTGTTAAGAGATAGAAACTTGTCTTGTTTGTTGGTGATGTTGAGCTGGAATGGATGGAGAAAGAACTAAAGGTCCCTTACATTCAGTCTTGTCCATGGTACAGAAGCATTAGCTAGGAAGAATGTGGCTTTTGGGAGCTGGTTTAACCTGTCCGGAAGCTTCTTATTTTCTGGGGGACGAAATTGGGCAAGTTTCCTGGACCAGACAGTTGAGGCAATGGAGATGATGGCTGACACTGAGGCGGCTCAGATAGATGGGGCAGAGGCTTCATGAGCTTTCTTGGCAGTGAGCTCTGCCTTCCTGTCTAATGCGTCCTTAACATTACCTTTTCCATTGACAGACAGGAGATCTGAGGATTGAAGGGTGGCTTCTGAGCATTGATTTAGGGAAATTCTAACATTTCCATGGCCTGGCTGTCTGAGGTATAAAGCTTTTTGGCAATTGCAGGGGGCTACTTGATTGCCATGGGTCTCTCTCATTCCGTCCTGACTGTGATATCAAAAAATTCAGAGGAGAGACCTTTCCAGAGCTGGTGATCCTAGGTAAGAATTCCTTTGGGCCCTTTGGTTTGGATTTGGGTTCCCTTTCTTCCTTGGTTGAGTTTGATTGCTCAGAATGCTCAAGAGCCATGATTGCCATTGAAATAAGGGACTGAAAGTCATTAGCACTGAAGATGCACGGGAGGCACCAGGATTGTTCTCCTCTTCCTCCTCAGAACATAACTCTCCCTCTTCCTTTTTCCAGTCAGGTTGAGAACCTAGATTCTGGGTGGCCTTGGCTGCTCCTGCACTGAGGTTAGTGCTTGTGGCCTTCAATGCTGCATTGGGGATCCCATGGATGGGGAGCAAGTTTGAAAGATGGGGAGGCCTCTCCCTGTTCAGATAACACTGAGGGGGTTGGAGACATGCTATGGGGGAAAGCAGGGAACCAATTTACAGGAGGGAAGGACTGCTGGAAAACATAGAACGGAACACTGGATCATGGCCAAAAAATCCCAGACAAAATGGCCTCCCATCTGCTGCGTAAGATAGCTGCTCTCCCACAGGGTCGAAAGTAAACAGGGTAGGTCTGACATTGTTTCTGGAGTCTTCATGCAGGAACTGCAGACCTGACCCTGAGAATCAAAAGTGGTGGGTACGGTGGCTGGTGGGCAATTCTGGCCGCCTTTACCCAGCTGTGTTGAACTTGTCATCTTCTGGGTGTTCTTTAGCTTAGCTTTTTTCACACCTTTTTTTAGAGGGTGTAGAGCCACTTGCACTTTTGCAGCTTGAGCTGTTATGCCCCTTAGCATTTACTATGCCCGCTCCACTTGTAAGTGGGTCCAGAGAGCTGGAGGTTGCTGCTGGCTGTCCAGGCGGCAGAAGGTCGGAGTCCTTACATAAGAACATAAGAACTAGCCTGCTGGATCAGACCAGAGTCCATCTAGTCCAGCATTCTGCTACTCGCAGTGGCCCACCAGGTGCCTTTGGGAGCTCACATGCAGGATGTGAAAGCAATGGCCTGCTGCTGCTGCTGCTGCTCCTGAGCACCTGGTCTGCTAAGGCATTTGCAATCTCAGATCAAAGAGGATCAAGATTGGTAGCCATAGACTGACTTCTCCTCCATAAATCTGTCCAAGCCCTTTTTAAAGCTATCCAGGTTAGTGGCCATCACCACCTCTTGTGGCAGCATATTCCAAACACCAATCACACGTTGCGTGAAGACGTGTTTCCTTTTATTAGTCCTAATTCTTCCCCCCAGCATTTTCAATGAATGCCCCCTGGTTCTAGTATTGTGAGAAAGAGAGAAAAATTTCTCTCTGTCAACATTTTCTACCCCATGCATCATTTTATAGACTTCAATCATATCCCCCCTCAGACGTCTCCTCTCCAAACTAAAGAGTCCCAAACGCTGCAGCCTCTCCTCATAAGTCCCAAACGCTGCAGCCTCTCCACAGGAAGCTTAGAATCGGTCCTGCCTCCCAGAGTAATGGGTGAGAATAACCCATCTGTGAAGATGCCCTCCACCTCAAAGAGAGAACTGTGACTAGCCCACACACCCAGCAGGCATCATGTGGAGGAGCCAGGAATCGAACCTTGCCCTCCCAGATCAGAGTTTGGTGGATGGCCACCTCGCTCTCAGTCCCTCCTTGCTTCCTTTCCCATGCACCGTCACGTGTGTACAAAACCCTGGATGGCGTGGAAATGCAAGGGAAGACGCCCGCATTTAGGCCCCGATGGGAATCAGGGCCGCGACACTGCTGCGAAGCCTGCCGTATCTCTTTAAGAGCCCAGTCACTCTTCCCTCCACCTCCCCGGTTCTTGCTTTGCACTTTGTTTTAACGCAAGGCCGGGGTGCTGTGGCGAATCTTTGCACCTTTTCTTTGCCCCAGAGCGGTCCGCTACCCCCCCCCCCCCCCGACGAGGCTCCAAGCAAGGGGGAGGCCCGAAGGGAACAGGCAAGCCAAGGGTTTTTGCTTTCTGTTTCCCACTCCTTGCTCCCAAGCGGATTCCCCTCCTCCTTTTCCTTGCACATGTTGCAGTGTGGAAACGCAATCCCCACCCCCGGTGACACAAAAGCGAGCCTTGAAATCGACTCGGATTGCTGGATCTTTTCTCCTCTGTTTTTTTTTTTTTGCTCCCCCCTCCCCCTTTCTTCCAGCCATTACTTGCTGAACTCTCGGGAGATCTTTATCAGCCCGTCTGATCGATCTGGAGAGAAATCTGCCTGCACAGAAGAGGCGGCGCGTGTGGGCAGGGGAGGAGAGCAAGAGGCTGGGCAAGGCGCCTCTTCCTCTGGATCGCCCCCGAACCCTTGCGCATCCACCAAAACCGGGGAAAGTCCTTGCAGGAATTATTTGTTGTTATTATTCCGCAGTGTCTTTCCCCATCCCTTCTCGTTCCTTCCCTGGTTGGTTTCGCTGAAGGCTTCGCTCAGGAAGGCGAAGGAAAAAAGGAGCAATCGTTTCAAAAAAATGGTGCATGACCGAGGCGATTTTCTGCTGCTTTTTTGGACTGCAAAGTTGACGGCTGGAGAGGAGCGAGCGATCAACCGGGCTGACTTTTACCTCCTGAGCTCTTGAACAGAAGCCTCGGCTTATTTTGGCATCCCCCTCCTTTTCCTCTGGAGGAGATTGTATGGGGAGGATTGTTTGTTGCCTCTGAGTGCAGAACTGAGGGAGAGGGGGAGATGATGAGTTAAAAAAAATCCCTCCCGTTTCCAAAAAAAAAAAGAAAAAAGGAATTGCTCCCTGCTTTCCAGCTTTGGTGGAAAAGAAGTCCTCCTTTTGTTTGCAAAGTTTTCTTGGCTGGGAAAAGGGGGAGGGGGGTGACGGCGGAGGCGAGAGCCATGGCGTCGGTTTTCACCAATGGCCCCTGCCTGCAAAATGAAGCCGAAGGGGTTCATCTCTGCAGGAGCCTCGAAGTGGGCACCGTGATGACTTTGTTTTACTCCAAGAAATCCCAGAGGCCGGAGAGGAAGACCTTCCAGGTGAAGCTGGAAACCAGACAGATCATCTGGAGCAGAGGCTCGGACAAAATCGAAGGAGCCAGTAAGTATGTGCGGGTTTGCACAATGCAGGAAAAAGGCAGATCGTGTGAATCCCCGGCAATGGAAATAAAGGTTTTTTGTTTTTTTTTTACAATTACGATTTGTTTGAGATTCAAGTAAATTACTGTTTGCGTTGTGGGCGCCTGCTAGAGGCCTTCCAAACCAAGCAATGCATGCATTCATTTTGAATTAGTGCTCTCAGACTTGCGAGCATGACCACAAAGGCTTTCTAATCTGCCTGTTCACAGACACCTTTGTTAAACATTTGTGCCCCCTCGGTTTCAGTCTACAAGAGTTTTCCAATCTGGTTACCCGAGGAAAGCCTTTATTGCCTTTGGGAGGCTAAATTAGTGGCTGCTTGCAGATCTGCTTTCAGTGAAGTCATTGGTATGTCGATCATTCCTTGGGTAAGATGATCATTTTTGTTGGGCCAAGGGTGAAAGAAGAATGAGAGGGTCTTAAACTGCACAGAACTCTGCCCCATGAAGAGTTCCTCCCTCTCCAGATACCTTCTCTACTTTACACATTAGCCATCTATGCTCAATGCCTGTGCATCTGTAAACGTCACATTTTACTAGGCTGAAATCCTATACACACTTAAATTGGGAGTAAGGTCTGTTGAACACAATGGCACTCACTTCTGAACAAACTTATCTGTTTGTTTGTTTGTTTTTTCCCCCCAGCTGTCATAAAAAAACCAGGTTTGGCCTCTTGCCAATCCAGGAACAACTATTTTATTATTATCAACATCTTCTGGGCCAATGAAGGATGTCAGTTTTGATCACCTGACACTACACCTATTCCAGTTCTCCCCTTAGCCCTGTTAAGATGTCAGAGCTACAAGAGGAAAGCAGATTTCCTGTTTTTCTCAAGTTTGAAAAAAAAATAATAAAATCGAGTTTTTGTTTTGGATCTCTTCTTCTCTGTCAAGAGAGGTTATATTTAGACTCTGACTTTCCTAATCTCGATAGCAAGTTTCACTTTGTGTGATTTTTATTTAAATTGCAGTCATACTTTGTAAAAGGGAGTAAAAATGCAGTTTAAAAAAATCTCCCCCTAAGGAATTCGACTCCACATTTCTATATCTATACTCTAGAAAAATAATTGTTCCCTGGTCAGGTGTGGCAAAGAAAAATTGCCTCTAGGTAACCAGGTAAAAAGGATAAGTAAAATGGAAGGATTGTCAAAGGCTTTCACGGCTGGATTCAACTGGTTCTGGTGGGTTTTCCGGGCTATGTGGCCGTGGTCTGGTGGATCTTGTTCGTAATGTTTCACCTGCATCTGTGGCTGGCATCTTCAGAGGTGTATCTCAGAGGGAAGTACGTTACACACTGTGTCCAGAGAGAAGGAAATGTTTGGGGTATATATATTATCCAGGAAAAACGTTAGGAACAAGATCCACCAGACCACGGCCACACAGCCTGGAAAACCCACCAGAACCAAAATTGAAGGACTTTGGTTGTTCTCCCACACTTACCCCACCCCTCACTTGTCTGCCAGCTTTTGTGTAAAGGATGATGAAGCGGATGTTGGATTTTAATTAATATATCTTAATGCTTTGTTTTTATAATTTTATTATGTAAATCGCCATAGGCGGATTCCTGGCAGAAGTGGCATAACATTTTTTTTACTTGAATAAAGTGAATCTGTTTCTGAAATAAATGTGTCATGGAAGAGTATTGCAGGTATGAGAATGTCAAGCAAAAACCTACTGTGGCCAGTAACTTTTCTTGGCAAAGCTGAAATCCTCAGCATCTCTTATCTTGCTGGGTGTTGTTCAGGCATATTTTACTATGTGTGTAAACTGTACTGTTTCATACAACACAAATCTACACTATGATACAAATCTAAACTGCTGAGTGTGTTGTGCTAGCATAGTGTCTTGGTTAGGCTGCTGAGAGATTAAGGTTTGAATATCAATGCTGAGGTGAAAATTTGCTAGGTGACCTTGGGCTAGTCATAAGAACATAAGAAGAGCCCTCCTAGATCAGACCACTGGTTCATCTAGTTTAGCATTCTGTCTCACATAGTGGTCCTCCAGTTCCTCTGTAGGTCCCACAACAGAGTTTAGAGGCCAATGCCTTCCCCTGATGTTGCTTCCCCACACTGGAATTCAGAGGTTTACTGCCTTCAGAAAATGGGGATTCCCTCCAGTCACCAGGGGCAGAGTTATAAATGAAGCAAATGAATAAAATCTCCTAAAAGTGTTGCTTTGAAGATATACTGTATGCTGCAAATGAACTAGGATACTGGAATTTATTGCCAAACAGAACAGCTAAGACAGTAATGACTCTTCAACTTTGCTTCCCGTGAGGTAGATACAAATCTGCAAGTCACAAGCAGCATAGAATCTTGTGACACCTGAAAGTTAAGCATTTTATTGTGGTATCAGCTTTTGCGGCCTACGGCCCACTTCATTAGAGGCATGAACCATTATTAGAGTCTTCAAGTATGTATGTAAAGACGCACATTAAAAATATGCAAAAAGAGAAAAATTTTAAGCAGTGATCCCAAAATGCCACAGCATGTTTACATTTTCTATGCAAACTCCAAATGTGTTCATTTTTTGTATTTCGCGATGTTACTGTGTATAATTTATTTTTTTCTACCTTTGTGTGGGGGTGGAGTGGGGGGGGGGTTGTCTAATCTTATTTGTCGAAATAAATCTTAGTCCTTCAGGTGGTACAAGACTCTTGGCTGTATTCTTGTGCAGCAGACGGATATGGCCAGTGCTGTGGAATCTGCAAGTTTTTTTGAAAAAAACAACAAATCTTTCAAATAAATCTTTATTAACCAATTTATCAGCTTTAGAGACAGATGTTTGCACAGCTGGATGGCGACTTGATTAGCTGTAATCCTCTTGTAAAACTCTGCTAGAGGATCCTTTAAACATCCTAATTTAATATTTCTATCTAAGCTTTGCACACATTAATTATGGTGGCTATACAGTGGCTTAAACTGGGCTTTTCTAACCGGCCGGGGGCGGGAGGGGGGAAATCTTTTTGCATCCTTTCTTTGCAATAGATTTCTTTGTGGGTGCCAACAGTGATTTAGTGAGGGGGGGACAGAGAATTGTTTTCCATTTTTGCAGTCTTAGGTGCCGTGATTGGTCAGACCTTATTTGTGCTTCTCTAAGCTGAAAGCTAACTGTGGGCCATTTGAACAGCTTCCATGGCCCGAGTAAAGTGTTTAAAAAACCCATGTAGCCAGATAGCCAGTGATAGCTGTTCTAAAGGCATTTTGGGTGAGCAAGTAATAAATTAGTTTCTTAGATGTCCACGAGGATTTGAATGTTTCTATTGATTTTTTTTCTTTTAATGCAAAAAGCACTTAGAATCCAAGATGGTGGCTTTGCAATGAACTATGGGTACATAATTAAATAGGATTGTTAGCTGAAACTTCCCCAAAGAAGACTGCTCCTGAGCTGTATCGCCTGTTTTCTTTGCTGCAGGCCTTTAGAATAAGGACTGAAAGTCTGAAGAAGCCGTGCTGCTGCTAGTTGTGTAGTCAGCATGGCGTAATAAAGTGCTAGGCTAGGATCTGGGAGGTTAAGATTCAAATCCCTACCCTGTCATGGGAGCTTACGTCATGAGAGCGGCACACTCTCAACCTCGTTTATGTCACAGGCTTGTTGTGAAAATGAAAGTGAGGAGAATGGTATAAGCTGCTTTGGGTCCCCACTGGAGAGAAAGGCAGAGTATAATAATTACATTCCTGTGGGAAATATTATGCTTGAGATGAGATATGAAGTTTTTCTATGTTGGGGGCATTTGATTTGTGGTAGCGGTTCATTCACCCACAGCAGTTGTATCTCAGTGATGCAGTTGTCAAACAAGGAATGTTCTTGTGCGAGATTGCTGAAGATCTAAGGATGTCACAAAACTGAACTTTGAGTGTATTGTTGAAGGCTTTCATGGCCGGGATCAACTGGCTATTGTGGGCTTTCCGGACTTTGTGGCCACTGTCTAGACTTTGAGTGTTTGTAGCACGAAGGGAAGGCAACATGAGATAGTTTCATCAGATCTCAGAAACTAAGAAAGGTCAGTATTTGGTTGAGAAACTATAAAGGAAGACTGTGCAGAAGGTGTCAATGGCAAACCTTCTCTGTTTCTGATGTGCCTCAACAGCCCCTTACTGTGGTTTCCATAAGTTGGTTGTGACTTGATGACACTTCCATAAGTAAAAATCTTTAGCATTGGGTGAGTGAGTGCCGAGTTCAAGCTGAGATTCCTGAGTGGAATTTAGGGCTTCAATTAGCAGACCTACAGAACATGTTGCCTAAGGGCTGATCCATGTCTCTGTTTTTTGGCCATCGAACAGCTGACTTCTGATGACCCTGTCGGGTTTTCAAGGCAAGAGATATTCAGAAGAGCCTTTGCCTGCCTCTGCGTCATGCCCCTGGTATTTCTTAGAGTTCACTCACCTAAATACTTCCCGGGGTTGTGTGTGACTGGCCCAAGGTCACTCAGCAAGTTTCCATGTCAGTGGGAATTCAAACCTAGGTTTACCAGGTCCTAGTCCAGCATCTTAACCACTACACCATGCTGGCTCTCGCCCTGCCCCCAATGCCTTCTCTCATGTATTAGTAAGCAGATAGCTGAATGATGTGGTTATCTGAATACTTGTGTTTGCTGTATTATCTTAAAGTTTAAAAATTGAGTAACTTTGATTGCAGCCTGCATTTTGCCTGAAGAATAATTCATGTTCACTAGACAAAAGAGGGTACTTCTTCATACAAACCATAATTCTCTGGTAGAACTTGCCACCACAGGATGTAGTGATAGCTGCTAGTTTAGTGTGCTTTTAGAAGAAATTAGATGCATTCACTGAGGAAGGTTCCACAGGGTCTGGAGTGGCCTTCCATATTTCCAAGGTAGTCTCTCTGTGAATGTCAGTTGCTGTGGGGAACAATAGGAGAAGGAGTGTGATGTAATAGGGTGTTGAACTAGGATGACGTGGATTGAAGTTCCCACTGCAGTTTGAATCTTGCTAGGTAACCTTGAACTGGCACAATCTCTTTGTGTAAGCAGAGGTAGGATTCGGCAGGCTCGCACCACTTCAGCAGAACCGCTTGTTACAATGGTGCTTGTAAGCAACAAGTTAAATTATTTGAATCCCACCACCGGAACCGGTTGTTAAAACTGGTTGTTAAAGGGGAAAAAAGAAGAAGGGATGACCACCAATAAGAGTCTTCAGTAAATAAATCATCACTTTGTCACGCATCTCCAAAATCCACCAGTCTAGTAATGCTGCATCTTGCTCAAATCATTTATTTCTTTCTATAATGGGCCCTTGATCACTATAGCAACAGTCTGGAAGGAGCATCGCTTCAACTGTGATAAGAATGTTTTTTTCAGTGCTGTGAAACCTCAGACCTAGTGCTCAGAACTTGACAATATGGAGTCCCATTTGTCACTGTGTTCATGGTTAGCTGTTGTTAGCTGAGTTAATCATGCAGTAGAGCCATGGACATGTTTTGAGGTGGTCAAGGACTATAAAGTTGTGAGAGCACGTATTGGCCCAACAACATATCCCTGATTTCCGTCAGATCCTCCTTGGTGAACACAAAACCCACATTGCCACGGATATGAGGCAGCAGCTTTTCCAGGGCAGGATTGTTTTCCAGTCTTGGCATCATAGTGTTTTTCAGAACAGTGTCCTTCCTGCGCAAAGACATACAGTGGCCTTCCTGCTCAAAGACATACAGATTTGCTGCATTTGTTGAAGGCAATATTGTCTGCTCCCACAGTGAAATTGAAATGTACGTTCCTGAACTTTAAGATAAATTGTGCACCTGATCATGCAGGAGACATTAAGTATTTTGCCGAGAATACAATCTGCCCTGCTCTTCAAGCATCTAATACTATATTCACCACAAATGTGAGATGACACTCCCTAAAAAAAAGAGAAGGTTACAAGCAAAATCAGATGACATTGAGTTTAAGGTGACCCTTTCCCCTCTGGAAAAACCCTCCCACAAGCAGCTCCATGACCCAGCTGAGTTTTTAAAAGCTGGCTTCTTTCTGACTACATTTTCCAGTACAAACCAGGAGGCACCCAGGCAGAGAACTGCACTTACCAGCTGAACTGTGCAGGCTGCTTCCTGACCCATGGCTCAGCTGATGGGTGTGGGGGGGATTACACTCCATGTCTCTTGGCAGACACTGTGGCAGAGAACAGCGGAACCCCCCGACAGCTAGATCTTGGGGCAGGAAGTGACTTCACTGGTAGGAGAAACCAAAAGGCCTAGCTGGGGGTGAGTCGGGTGATTGGGTTGGGGGTTGCAGCCCCCCACTCCGACACTCATACCCAAGCCATTTCCTTCTAGCGAAAATGTGTGCCTTTTCTAGTATTTTTATTAATATTTAGATAGAGTAACTACAAGTGTATACATATTCCAGACGGAGCAGCATGCTTGATTTATGATACCGGGTGTCTTACAGTTCATCCTTTCCCAAATCATGTCTGACACTGAGTTCGCCTTTTTTAATTACTCCAGCTCATTAGTTCTGTAAAATATGTTACAGTAAATGTGCAGACATTCTGCATTTGTACACACACATCTCTTTGTAGGAAAGAAGCAATGTGTTTTCACTCTAAAAACAAAACTGGGGACCATTGTCTTAATTAAAGGGGGATTTAAATTGTGCGTTCAGTTGTTAACCACCAAAGGTAGTGTCAGACGTTTCATGTGTGTACAAGGAAAAATCATGCATACGCTGAACACGTTGTACACATGTCCACTGTGATGTGGTTACAGGATTAGTGAGCTAGAAACTTTCAGTGTATGAGCACTTTTTAGATGTTTGAGTATATCAGGGGGGTGCCAGTTGTGCATATCAGGAGTGCATCCTGTCTCTTGTCTTCCCGATAGGCTCATATGCCATTTTCACTGAAAGGAGCAACATGTGGATTTTGGATGCTCATACAGCCTTTAGTTCATATATATGGAAGCTGAAAATACATATTGCCCATTTGATACCACGCTATAGCCCAGTGGTTCTCAACCTTCCTAATTCCGCGACCCTTTAATACAGTTCCTCATGTTGTGGTGACCCCCAACCGTAACATTTATCCATTTTACAGATGGAGAACACTGATACAGAGAGTCTTAGGTGACCCCTGTGAAAGGGTCCTTTGACCCCCAAAGGGGTCCTGACCCCCAGGTTGAGAACCACTGCTATAGCCCCATAGATCAGGAGGAACTACCAGTGATTTCTGGCTTCCTGGTACCTGTGGGCTGAACAGCGATATTGTCAATTACAATTCCATGTCCGGGTAGTTAGAACATTTCTGCCACATGAGTTTATCACATCACTTGCTTTGGAGAGCCCCTTCTTCACAGTAGTTGCGGTTCCCCAGTACTTACACTCTCTCTCTCTCTCTCTCTCTCTCACACACACACACACACACAACACACACAACACACACACACACACACAGAGTCTAGTTTCCTCGGTCAAAGTTATATTCCAGAAGTCAGGCACAAAAGTTCCAACACTCGCAGCAACAAGTCCAAGGGTAAACCAAAAACACAAGTCCAGGGATTCAAATCAAGGTCCTGACACAGCAGATCGTTCAAAGCAGGAGCCACAAGGACAACAGCAATTTGATGTGTTGCTTCCAATCATCTATGCCCTTTCCAGCTGCTTATAAAGGCTACTTAGAGGACTTATAACACCATGCACCCGCTGGCTACCTCAGACCTGCTCCTGCAGATACTCCTCACTGTCCCTGGAGGACCTTGCTGGGTTGCCAGACACACATGTTATCTTCTGTCCTGTAGGACCTTGCTTGTTCTCCTCTGTTCCTGAGGCTCTGGAGATGAGGGAGATGAGCAGCATGGCATCTGACTTTCCACAGCTCTCTCTAGAGCAGGAGGGCTACGGGGTCCTGCACTGGTGTCAGGCTGTGGGTTCATGTCTGACCCCATAGGGCTTGCTTCTCTCCATTCCACTTCTGCTGTTGGCTGTGGACAGGAGCCAGGATTCCTGCTGACTCGTTATCAGAGGAGTTCTCAATACTTTCTGGACCCGTCTATTTTAGTTTTTTACCAGCCTGGATAATTTAGGGTTATCTACAAAGTTTTTCTGCCTTACATACAGGGTTTCAGCTTCATGGCATCTGACATGGCACCTTGACTCAATTTTAGGATCTATGTTCATAATTGCAGGTGATCACAATCTTCCTGCCTCCAGCCTGATCCATTAAATGAGATCTATGTCAGACTCTTGGACGTTGTAACTAGTAATGAGATGCTTCTATAATTGCCACTTTCTAGACTATCTTGCTTTTAAAAATAGATGAGATTAAAGGCTAGTTCCAATCATTTGGCGCTGGCTCTTCCTTCCAGACTTTATGCATTAACTCCATTTGTAGAGGGCCTTTTCTTTCCATGTATTAGTGCTTTGTCTGTTGCTTATAATATTAAATGGGCTAGTGCCAGGAAATAAGCTCCATAGGGCCCAGAAGTTTCACATGGCCCAGGTGGGATCTGCAAACAATCCACAGTCAGTAGGATATTCTTTCATTATCCACATGTGGATTAGTGCGGGGGGGGGGGGGGGGGAGAAGATGACACTGTTCTAGCAAATAGAACCCTGAAGAGGCAAGCAGTCCAAAATATAAGAAGTTGCAAATTGTAGAGGTTTCTCTTTAAGTTCTTCATTTTAGGGTAACAGTTCCAGAATATAAATATTGCAGAGGAAGGTTGGATTCTGAATCTGAGCAAGCTGAGTTTGTATGTGAGGAGTCTGAGCTTGCTTTATTCTTGACTTGTGCTCTCTCCTTTCTTGAGCAAAGCCAAGACCGAAGACTTTCAAGTTTAGGACATCTTTGATTCAGTGTCCAGTGTGGACTTTGTAACAAATTGGGGTTGATTTCTTTTCCAGTAATTGGGAATTAGCATGGGTTAGAATCTCATTTATTCAGAGGTGGGAAAGATGTCCGAATGCTGCCTGTGCGTTGTGTGACCGTCGTATATTTTTCATTCGTCATGGGTATTCAAAAATAAGACTGTGGTTGATGCCAGCTGGACCACCCTAGATGGTGGGGCAGCCAACAAATGGCGGTGTGATGACTGTTATTGGTGCACACGGGTATATGGAAGGACATACCCCAACAAGTACGTTGCTTCCTCAGTGATGTTTGGTCATTTCATGAAAGATTGGTTCTATAACCACAGGTTCAGTTATACAACTGTCATGACACAGTTTTCTATCAGTATTTTTAATGAGAGAAAAAAACAACAGTATAGCCTACAAAATTCCATCCTCATTCAGGCTTAGACAGATTTGGTCCAGATTTAGGAGCCTCTGAAATGTAGGAGCCAGTTTCAAGTCTTTATTGGCATACTGATACAGATATAAAATGTCCTAGTAACACAGATTTCTTGTCTCACTGACCTGCTTTTTTTCTTGGTGGCATACTGTAATTTCGCATACAAGGTATGCATGGTAGTTAAAAAAACTTTATTGTGTGACTTGTCTTACAATTATGGTCGTTTTCATTTTGAATACTTGATGCTGGCTGTTAATTCTCCCAAGATACTTGTTTTTTCATTCTCATATGAGACAGACCCACATTTGAACTATGGCCCCTTCCGCACACACAGAATAATGCGTTTTCAATTCAGTTTCACAACAGTTTGCAAGTGGATTTTGCTATTCCGCACTACTACAAAGAGCATTGAAAGCGGTTTGAAAGAGCATTATTCTGCATGTGCGGAAAGGGCCCATGTGGAATTTCTGCTGAAGGTGAAAATTCAGGCCGTTGAGGAAGTGGGTTCATCCCCTTTGTCCTTTGCCACAGAAGGATTGTCTGTTGCGCTTTGAGAGCGCCTAGTGTGAAAGGGTTGAGAAGGTGACCAGAGCTGTGGTCCTGTGCATGTTTATTTGGGATGCATGTTCAGTAGAACTTTTAAGTGTGCATGGGATCAGATATGGCCTTTAAGGTTATGGACTCCAATCCCCTTCTCCACAGAGGAAATCCAAACCAGAACATTCCTCACTGGTAGTTGTCTAGCCTTTGCTTGAAAGGAAGACTTGTTACGTAGGAGGTCTCTGTAAAAAGCTGGAGAAATAGCAATAATATAGAAGAGTGAATCTGTAGTGCTGAATGCCTTTACATATGGTTCCATCTAAGTAACAGGAGTTCTGGATTTCAATTGTGTGTGGTTTGGAAGTGGGATAGGGGAGGAAAGCCAAAGTCAGTGCCATACTAGTACAGTTTCTCTGAGGATGTTCTATCAAGCTTTGCTAGCAATTTTAATGATATTAATATTTCTATTATACTTAAATGGTAGCATTTCGGTAGGGGCAGGTCTCATGCTATGAAATCACAAGGGGTACAAATTTAAAATGTCAAATTGGGAGAGGACACTTGGGGAAGTGGCATGCTATCTAGCTCTCCAGGGAAAAGTGTCTTGCTTATAATAGTTCTATAAGTCCTTTGGTTTTTTTAAATAATATTTTTATTAATTTTTACTCATATATAAACACACACAAAATTTGAAAATTATTTTAAAAAATCAAACCATATAACAATAAAATGGATCTTAGTGTTCAGTGAGATAGACATGATACAAACTTGAGAGAGAACTAACATTCTTCTATTTAATTATTTAACACCTGCTGATATAAATCAAATAAACTTATTGTCCTAACTAATAACATCTCAATAACATGTTAACTTTATCATCTAATTCTTCTGATTCTAATTTTAATTTCTGTTGGTATTAATCTTATTATTATTAAGTAAACGATTCGGCCACGTATAAAAAAGATCATTCCTACTTCTCAACAAACTCTACAAGAATCATTGGTTTAACCATTGTAACATACTCTCCGAGGTTATACTCTCAGATTTCTGTATTTGGACTTTTTTGTTTTGTTTTTCCAGCTGGTAGTCACTATTACTCTGACTGCCGTTAGCAAAAACAAACATAGTTCTTTAAGGTTCTTTGGAAAATTCTCAAGGAGGATACCCAATAATTATAATAGCAAATGAGAATTTAATCTTAATTTTTTTTCCTTTTTCTCATGACCTTCCACCCAGTACTTTTTTGATTTTTTTACAAGACCACCACATTTGGAAAAATGATCCAACATCTTGACATTTCTGGCAAATACCATTAATTTTTTAAACTCATTTTTATGATATCTTTTGGTCTTCCGTGTTGATTTGTTGATTTTATGTGGTTTCCTGTATAGTTCTTGTGAAGTTACAAGGATTAGGCTGTGGTAAAGGTTTCAGAACTGCTTTAGGAAATCTAGGTATGTGGGGAATGAGTATTAATTACTGTTTTAATTACTAAAATGGGAGATGCTAGCGTTATACTGCCTGCAGATCACTAGAAACACATCCCATAAGAGCAGGTAGGCAGACGTCTGTGATTATATTTTGCAGAGGGAGGTGCTCTTTACATACTTCTACTACTGTCTTCACTGTTTGCAGATTTAGTGTTTAGATTTTTTCTTTAGATCCCTCCAGAGAGTGATTTTTTTAGCATGGTGGGTTGGACATGAAGCTGCCTCATGTTTTCCCCCTCAGCCCTTTGGCCTTAGCAGTTAAATGCTTTCTTTCTGTAGTGAGAAGTTATGGAGTTTAAACCTTCCTGGACTTTATGCCTCTTCAGTCTTTTATTTATTTAGTCCATTTATACCCTGCCTGTCTCCCCATTGGGGATCCAGGATGGTTTACATCATTATCCTTTCTTCCATTTTATCCTACAACAACTCTGTAAGGTAGGTGGATCTGAGTGTCTATAACTGGCCCAAGGTCACTGAGCAAGCTTCCATGTCAGAACAGGGATTTCAACGGTCTGTCAATGCTCAGGTGTTAAGTTGGCCCCATGGAGTATGGTTAGAGCTATTTGCTTTTTGGACTAAACTCTCTTGCATTCTAGAATGCCACTCCCTACTTGGAAGTATCAAATAGGTGGTGGAAGAAGGTTTTGAGTGCTTCAACAGTAGGAAACCAAGTGACTTACTGCATGTCTCCAGTTAAGTCTGCACAAAAGAAAGCTATCTCAAAAAAATCAAAACAAGGTGGTTATTGGACCTGGTGACCAGTTATCCATGAAAACGCTGCTGTAGGGATCTGCAGATCCCGATTGCCAGATGAATAGTCTCAAGTTGCTGCGCCACAAATGGTGCGGTAACCACTTAAGAAAGCAGAGAAATGGAGCAGATGTGCAATAATCAGATACAGGTCGAATGAAATATGCTTTAGGAAGCTTGCTTTGAAGCATGATGTTTTAAAAAGCGAGTGCCGTTGCACTGAAGCTTAAAACAAAGGAGAACTCTAACTTTTGTCTTAGGTCATCTCCCTGCCTCCTTTTGAAGGATATTAATATAGTTTTCCCATCTCACATGGCTTGGCTGGGTGCCTTCTGGTGCTCTGCTGGATCTAAGCGTGGCCATCTGCAGGCTGCAACCAGCTCTGCTGGGCTGGGTCCATCCACACATGGCTTTCCCAGGCCAGGTACCACCTTCTGTGATCTGTGTGCAATTTGTCTTGTCTGGGAGCCCCTTTTGGCCAGATGTGGCTTTTCTATCCTGGGCTGGGCTGGCAGAAGCTGTGGGGAGACCATCAACCCACTGGGAAATTCCTCAGTGGTTATAATGATGCGTCTGCCCCTGGATGGGAGAGTAGAAAGACTAGAGGCAAGGAGGCAATTCCAGGATCAAACATGACATGGAATAAGGGGAGAGGACTGAACAGTGTTTCTTGTTCACAGTTGTGCATAGCATCACTTCTCAGATGACAGGACACACCCAAGGACTGCAAACATGTTAGTTTAATGATCCCTGACTATTTAATTTGTTTTAAGTATTGGAGGTTATATAAAGGTTGCTTTATTTTGGGGACAGTAAAGCTCTAACAGCTCCATAACAAAGGTGAAGTTGGTTATGCTGGAGTGATGCCAGCTTAAGCTCTGGGATTTATTTTTGCTCCCCTTTGCCAGAGCATGGCAAATTCTTTAATTCTTTCTTTTAAAGCCTTTCATCTTTCTTTAAAAAGCCTTTCATTGGGTAGATGGTCAAGCAGAAATTTATCAACCCGTATTTGGGTGTGCATCTCTTATTTCAAAGGACCAACATGGAATCTAAGGCCCCTTCCGCACACGCAAAATAATGCGTTTTCAAACCACTTTCACAACTGTTTGCAAGTGGATTTTGCTATTCCGCACAGCTTCAAAGAGCACTGAAAGCCGTTTGAAAGTGCATTATTCTGCATGTGCGGAATGACCCAAAGTTTAGGAATAGCCCTGTTAGTTTGTACAGCCTTTTCCTGAAATGTCAAGATCTAAACAGAACGAAGGGAAAAATTGAAACAGTAAAAACCATCTATTTGACATTGATCAAGTTGCTGAGGGTTTTGTCTTTGCGAGTCTTCATGCCTCTGTGTGTAGATATCCAGAAATATTTCCTTTAAGCTTCCATTTGCAACTGTGCGCCATCATTTGTTTGTCTGCAAAATTAGGCACCCCCCCCCCTCCTTTTCTGTCCTTTCAGGCTTTTCTCTACATTAATTTCAGATCGTACCTTTGTTTTTAACCCTTAAGTGAAAATCATTGCCCTTGAAGTGTGTTAGTTTAGTTTACTAGCAGATACAGAATTTGCTCAGTTCACTCGCCTCTAATGGTTGAGCAAGATGTTTTCTTAGCCTTCCGTCCACAGAGGAACAGCATGAATGCTTACAATAGTGACTTGCCCACCACAAGTTGACCTTAGCTTTGAGTTTTGGTTTTTGTCATTGAAGCCCAGCCTATTGAGTTCTGTGGCACACCAGTTAAGCACCATGCAATGTAATCAATACATAACCATGTGCGATAGGTATACGATTCTGACTAAATGGAAACTTTTAATTCCCATTGTTTTAAAAGGAAGTGGTGGCTGTGGTGGTACAAGAACATCCAATTAATTCTCTCCCTCAGTGCCCACTGGGACTCAAAAGTGCTTAATTCTGGATTTTTTTTCTATATTTTTGTATGAATAGCAATAACACAAACTATTAAGTCATTTTGTTCTGCCTAATAGCCTAGGAATACTCCTGTATCTTCTGTAGCGATGTGTTTGCAGCATCTTGTATCTGTTTGCATCACCAGTGGAAAGTTAATACTGGGATAGTTATTTTTTCCTTGGATATGAGTTCTGGGAAGCTTGCAGGGGTATATATTGGTCCACTGGAAAAAAAATCCATAAGCTGTTTTGCATACCATATGTTGCTGTTTTGACCATATGTTTGCCCTGTGTATACAGCTGAGGGAGGGGGCATGGCTCAGTGGAAGAGCATCTGCTTGGCATGCAGAAGGTCCGAGGAAAGAAACTGGGGAGCAACCGTCAATCAAAGTAGACAATACTGTCCTTGATAGGCCAATAGTCTGATTCAGGGTCAGGCAGCTTCACGTGTGTCCATGTGTGTGCTAGAATTTAGAACATACTTCCTGTCCCCCCCCCCCCCCCAGTCCCGTCCCCCCGTTTATTAGTTTTAAAATTTTGGAGGTTAGGAATTGTACTGAAGTTGTACCAGGTATGACTGATTTAATCTGGATATATTTTAAAAGTTAAGTTTCTGCATCAGATAACAAAACTTAAGAAATCCAAACTTCGGTATCATTTTGTTGGGGTTTGAGCCTGGCATCTTCCTACCTTTTTGAAAACAGGGGGGGTTTTTGGGTGGGGGGAGAGTGCATTGCTATCACTATGCTGACAGCCTCTTATTGCTACCGGTCCGCATCTCTTAATAGTCTTTTGTTTCAGGGTAATGTGCCACATTTGAATTCTTTGCCTGTTTGGAGAGTGTGCTGTTCATTCCTGTGGTTTTTCCCCAACCTTTTATTCATGGCCAAGAACACTGTAGTGCAAGCAGGAGCCCCTTTTGATCCTGAATTTCTTTGTCCCTCCCCCATAGCTGCTTCTCAGCTGCTTCAATGCTTTCTGAAGAGCCATATCGGGTTTTCATTATCGATCTGGCTTTTGTCCTCTATGGAACCTTTCAGATCCCTGGCTGCTCTCTTAAGGGGGTTGTGATTGTATCGGGGCTCATAGGACCCATGCATCTTTGCTAGCAATTTTTCTTTTCCACCCCTCCCCACTACAGTTTTTTTTTTCTTTTAAGGCAGTTGAGGAGGCCACAAGAGTGTTCTCGTCACAGTAAAGATGAGGTCGCATTAGGTGCCAGAAAATTAAATTTTGGTTCTGCTTTGACTGATTATGATCATTAATTTTGCTGTTGACTCTGGCTTCAGTAGGACAATTTGATTTATTTAGATATTTTTATCCTCCTCCTTTCCTCTCCCATGCCTGTTTGATGTAACATGTGTATGAGAGCCTGTGTATATGCAAGGGTATATACACATGTACATATACACATGTATAT
The DNA here is from genome assembly GCF_021028975.2 of Sphaerodactylus townsendi. Taxonomy (NCBI): domain Eukaryota; kingdom Metazoa; phylum Chordata; class Lepidosauria; order Squamata; family Sphaerodactylidae; genus Sphaerodactylus; species Sphaerodactylus townsendi. The sequence goes on from NC_059429.1 coordinate 109,102,571, forward strand.
ATCATTAGAGAGATCCTGTGGGTACTGTGATGCATCCAAAACCTGTGTCTGTAACTGTTGGTGGGTTAACGGCACCCACTGAGGGGACCAGCCCCTCCTGTCTTTCCTCTCCCCTTGGCCAGGGGTCACCAGTAAGGGATAATGGCAGCCACCGATGAGGCAACCCCTCTTGCCTTTCCTCCCACCTTGTTCCTGAGAAAATTTGCGGTGGTCGTGGTGGTTGACCTTCCCTTATCTAGAACGGCTTCTTCAGTGGAATCTGAACCTCTGTACATCTGTCTTCACACAAAAATGAGGAATTGTGGCTGGGAATCACAATCTCCTTCGTAACTGTAGTTTAGCTCTGTGGTAAAACAGGAGTCCATTGGCACCTTAAAAGTCTAACAGACTTTACTTCAGCATAAGCTTTGATGGGTCAGGTCACTTCATGCCTGTTAAATGAGGTGTGTCCCCCAGAAGTTTATGGTTGAATAAAGCGGACTCCTGCTTTATTTTGTTGCTATAGACTCTCATGGCTACCCCTGTGGAATTAGGTTTGACAGTAGCTACCAGTTAGGTGTGCTTCCCAACAGCTCTTGGTCCTGAATGACTGGGTCCAGAGTCGTCTTTAACACAAGAAGCTGCCTTATATTGAGCCAAACCATTGGTTTTTCAAGGTCAGTATTGTCTGTGACTGGCAGCAAGTCTCAGAATGAGGTATTTCCCATGACCTGATTGTTTTAAGTGGAGATAGTGGGGATTAAAGTTGGAATCTTCTTTATGCCAAGCAGATGCCTTGCCACTGAGCCACAGTTCCCTAGTCGTCTTCAAAGAGCAACTGTTCATTGCAGCGAAGGTGTCTCTGGAATGAACAGAGAAACACAGTACAGAATTGGTTGGTTATCTGGCTTTGATGCTTTGTTGGAGGGTGGATGGGTTGCAGAGGGCAGTCGGTGAAAGACAGGGATACTTTTTGAGAGATGATAGACAAGATTATTGTAAGATGTTCTTCATACATTCATTTGACTCATTTGAAGGAAAACTCATAATTTGTTCTTTTCCAGAGTGTTCAATTTGGAAGTGAGCACTTGAATACATGGTATCATTCAGTCTTCCATTTGAGTTTCCTCTTTCTGTCATGGTCTTTCGAACGAAGCTAAGATATACCAAGTAAAAATTATCTTGATGGTTGGAATACTACACTGAATGCCGAAAAGAAGTTTTATTGTGTTGTTGGTTTTTTAAAGGTAGCTTTGGAAAAAAATTTCTCAACTGGTATAAATGGTTCCGGTTTGAAACTGACAGTTATAAAAACAGACGACAGTGTAATTAGCAGGCAACAATTCAAGTTTATTGACATGGCTAAAATTGATGGCAAAAGCAGATAGCATTAGGAGACCATATATCTTGCTCAGTCGTTCTGTGAATAAAATAATGTTGCTTCCGAAGGAGCATTAACGATAGGATGACATAGTAGGGGGATGGGATGAGATTTCCTTTCAGCATATGATTCACCCGGCTTTCAGCGGAAATGTTTTTCAGTAACAAGTAACCTGTCTCGTCAGCTTGTTAACCAGATTTTTTTTGGGGAATTCACAAAAATATATTTTGTGCAATGTTAGGGGGAGGGGTTACATTAACATTTGCAAAAAATAAAGTGTTTTTTAAGGAGACCTTGAAATGACTGTATACCATAATTCCAAGTTGTGCAATTAAAAAACCCAAAAGTCTGCATGTTGCAAGTATAAAAAAGTATATTGATCTCTCTGAGAGAATAGTTCTCAAGTCAGCACAATGTTAAGTTACTTTGGCTATCTTATAGTGCTTCCATAGAAATAAGCATCACTGAACTCAATAGGAGAAATGAGTAAACAGTTTTTGAATGGGCTCTCTGTCTCATTTACAAAATGGGGGGATAATACGGTATAGAGTAAGCATGTAAAGGAGCCCCGTGATACAGAGTGGTAATTTGCAGTACTGCAGTCAAAACTCTACTCATGACCTGAATACAGTCCCAATAGAAGTTGGTTTCATACAGTTGGCTCAGTGTTGACTCAGCCTTCCATCCTTCCAAGGTCAATAAAATGAGTACCCAGCTTGCAGGGGTAAAGTGTAGGTGACTGGGGAAGGCAGTGGCAAACCTCCCCATAAACACTGTCTGCCTAGTAAACATTGTGATGTGATATCCGCAGTGGTTCATTAATGATCTGGTGTTTGCACAGGGGAGTACCTTTACCTTTAAGCTTTAAGGGGACTTGAGGTTTGTTGGTTTGGTTTTTTCTGGCTGACAAGCAAAAATAAGGATCTTGCAGGAGATCCATGAGGAAGCATGTGGGTGCAAAGTGCCATGAAGTCACCACCAGCTTATGGTGATCTCAGCAAGAGACTTTCAAGGCAACTGAGAAGCAGAGATGGTTTGCTATTCCCTTCCTCTGCAGAGCCTTTCTTGGTGGTCTTCCTTCCAAGTATTGACCGTGCTTAACTTCCGATATCTGATGCGATCAGGCTATACCAGTGGTTCTCAACCTTAAGAACATAAGAAATAGCCTGCTGGATCAGACCAGAGTCCATCTAGTCCAGCACTCTGCTACTCGCAGTGGCCCACCAGGTGCCTTTGGGAGCTCGCATACAGGATGTGAAAGCAATAGCCTGCTGCTGCTGCTCCCGAGCACCTGGTCTGCTAAGGCATTTGCAATCTCAGATCAAAGAGGATCAAGATCCTAATGCTGCGACCCTTTAATACAGTTCCTCATGTTGTGGTGACCCCCAACCCTAACATTTTTCCATTTTACAGATGGAGAACACTGATGCAGAGAGTCTTAGCCAACCCCTGTGAAAGGGTTGTTTGACCCCCAAAGGGGTCGTGACCCACAGGTTGAGAACTACTGGGCTATACCTTGCTGCCTTCCCTACCATGAGGATGAATACAGGAGCATTTTGGGGTGGTGGTGGTGGTGGTAATTCTATCCAAATGTAGGATTTAATCACATTAACAGCAGAAAATTCACACTGGGACACTCTCTAATTTCCAAGCCATTATTAGTCATACCCTTACAAAGGAGGTTTTTTTCTTTACCACCCACAGGTCTGGAAATTTTCTTTTAAAAACATGGTCAGTGATTTCTTGGAGTTTTGGTAGAGCCGCTGGGAACCAAGTTTTGCAAATTGCAGTACAACTACTTACAAAATGTCCAAAGAGCTGGGATAGGTCTTGGGGTTTCTCAACTCAAAAGAACTGATATGGGGATTTTCCCTTTCTAGCAGCAAGTGCAGGTGGAGCTCTTCAGCTCTGCCCTGGTTTATCTACTGCTAGGTAGGCTGTTGTGGTTATTATAAGACAGGCCTCCACTTGCTGCAACAGCTGCAGGCGGTTAACTGACAGTATTTTGGTTTTATGCTGAATGTGATCTTCTGTAATGGAGAAAACTTTGTAGCTAAACTCCTAGTTTTATCCTTGAATGTGATTTGTTTTTTGCCTGGATCTTAACAGTTGTGAAGTTCAGAGTTGTGACATGGAGGCAGGCAATGGCAAACCACCTTTGAATGTCTCTTGTGTTGAAAACTCTACAGAGTTGTCGTAAGGTGGCTGCAACTTGACCATGCTTTTCACCACCACCACCACCACCACCACTTGTGAAGAACTGTTGCTTTTTTATATATGGATATGTTACCCAATATCAAAATAATGCTTAGCTGTTTTTGTGTGTGTTGATAAAACTGGAATGACCATATGATATTAAGGTATCGTTAAGGCCAGTGTGATGGGTCAGATCTGGAAGACTCAGGTTCAAATGTTACTCTTCTGTTGAAGTTTACTGAGTACCTACCCAGTAAGCTTCAACAGAATTGTTGTGGGAATAAGGGAGGATTGTTGTAGGAATAGGATTGTTGTGAGAATAAGAGAGGAGGATTATGTGAGCTGCGTTGAGTTTCCACTGGGGGAAAAAAGGCAAGGCATAACGGAAAGAAAGAAAGAAAGAAAGAAAGAAAGAAAGAAAGAAAGAAAGAAAGAAAGAAAGAAAGAAAGAAAGAAAGAAAGAAAGAAAGAAAGAAAGAAAGAAAGAAAGAAAGAAAGAAAGGTGGTTTTGTGAATTGCCATCAAGTCACTTTCAGCTCATGGCAACCTTATAAATCAATGTCCTCCAAAACGTCCTATTGTCTTGCTCAGGTCTTGCAAACTGAGGACTGTGGCTTCCTTGATTAAATCTATCCATCTCATGTTTGGTCTTCCTCATTTTCTGCTACCTTCAACCTTTCCCAGCATTATTGTCTTTCCCAGTGACTCTTGGCTTCTCATTATGTAACCAAAGTACTACAGCCTCTGTATAGTTATTTTAGCTCCTAGGTACAGTTTAGCAGTGGCATAGCACCAACGGGGCAGGGGGGCGTGATGCCCCGGGTGGCACTGTATCGGGGGCAGGCACCACCGTGGCAGGAATGCAGGCAGCGTGCACACCCCAGGCACAGTTCCCCCTCACTCCGCCCCTGCAGTTTAGGCTCAGTTTGAACTTGAACCCACTTTTGGGGGAGGGGGAAGGTTCCATGGTATTCGTAACACTCTTCCAACACCTCATTTCAGAGGAGTCTACATTTGTTCTGTCAGCTTTCTTTATTGTCCATCTTTCACACCCATACATAGTAATAGGGAATACTATGGCATGAGTTAACTTGCTTGTGGTTGCCAGTGACAAATGCTTACACAAGGATCTTTTCTAGCTCCTTCATTGCTGCTCTTCCTAATCTCAGTCTCCTGATTTCTTGGTTGCAATCTCCCTTTTCATTGATGGTTGAGCCAAGGAATAGAAATCAACAATCTCAATTTCCTTTTTGTCCACCCTAAAGCTGAATAATTTTCCAGTGGTTATTGCTTCTGTCTTCTTGATGTTCAGCTGTAGTCCTTATTCGATAAGGTAGTTTTAACTATATCTACATCAGTTTGAAAACTAGCAAAATCTCTTCTGGGATATTGAAAGGAAGTTGAACTTGGGAACTGAAAGCTGAATAGATGAAAAACAACCACATCATGTAGTGGGGAAAGTCCATCAACGTTTTATTTTTTAAAATCAAATTTAAAATCTAGAATATTATATGTTATAGTAGTACACCAGAGCCAAAACGTCAACTCAAATCCTATCAGACTTGTGAAGACTGGGTATTTTAAGTGTATGTTGGTACTGATTTCAACTCAACATTGCTTTTTTTTTTTAGCCATCTGTGGCTCTTATCACTATAGGGAGACCTTCTGAGGTTTTACTCAGCAATTAGGAATGTTGAATATGAACTGGAAGAAACAAGGAGGGAGGAGCTAACTCACATATGTGAGGAACCTGCTTGGCAGCCTGTCCTTGAATTTCAGAGCCATGATTAGTAGGTGGAAATTTTTGATCAGCAAACAAAACTCTTGAGTATTGCAACGGTTCTTTGAAATATTCCACCAAACTTTATACAATGGCTTGTATCGAACCACCTGTACATGGGAGAACATATAGTTTTCCTGCATGCTTATCTGTTTGCAGCCCTTTCTGACCCTTAGAGTGATCTTTCTTACATAGAAGAACTGGGGCAGGGTGGTATTGGGGTGAAAAGGAACAAGGGGATGAAATAGTCCCTCTTCTTAGAGGAGATGCACTTGCAGAAAAAAAGAGTGACTTTAATACTCAGTCGTTCCTCGTTCCAGCCCCCTGATTTATGCGACTGTTCCTAAATGTGGGTTCTGCAACCCTGCAAATGATCCTTCCAAAGATCAGAATGGAGACTGCCGGAGTAAATGGAGAAAACTCCACATTCGGTATCCAGTTGTTTCTGTACAAGCCAGGGTGTCTGGTTTTGGTTGTTGCCCTACTATGAAAACATAACATGAGAAAGAAGTACATCTCTGTTCCTGTTTTGAAGCTGGAGGATATAATAAAACAGTTTTGGGAAGGTCTCAGAACAGTGTAGGTCTCAGAACTTGGCTAGAAGATACTTCATGAACACAGGGATCTGAAAGCAGACTTTGTCAAGACTGGAGTAGTATTAAAAGGAATTGGTTGCTGTGTGTGCGTGTTCTGTCTAAATTAAAAGCTGATAGGAATGTTGAGGCATGGGCTAAGGCAGGGGTAGGGAACCTGCGGCTCTCCAGATGTTCAGGAACTACAATTCCCATCAGCCCCTACCAGCATGGCCAATTGGCCATGCTGACAGAGGCTGATGGGAATTGTAGTTCCTGAACATCTGGAGAGCCGCAGGTTCCCTACCCCTGGGCTAAGGGAACAAAATTCCAGATATTATTGGATTATTGTGTTACATTTCATATTGTCAGGTGTCTGACAGGCAATGGAAGAGAATGCATATTTTAAATAGCTAATTTTATTTGGAAGAGTGCCATAGTTTCCACAGTTTCCAGGAAGAACTGACAGTCAAAGCATAACATAACATAAGCATAACATAACAAAGCTTGTCATACCCCAGAACTTCCACAACTCTATTGCTATCAGTTCATTCACATAACACTGTTGAAAAAAAGATTGATTTAGCAAAAAGCAAAGATTGGGGAAAATCAAGAGGAACACCCATGTTCCGTGCAAAGATGCGGTAATGAAACTGATAATTGGAAGTGACATGACTCAGTGGTAGAGCATCTGCTTTGATTACTGAAGATCCCATAATGTTCAATACACAGTTAAAAGGCTCAGATAGTAGGTAATACGAAGAACTTTATTTCGACATCCCAGAGAGCTGCTGCCCGTTAGAGTAGATCGTACTGATCTGAATAGACCAATGGACTGATTCAGTATTAAGCTAATTGATGGGTGTAAATGTATGTGAGGGTATGCAGAGTCCAAGTGCTATATGCCTTCTTCTGAACTTGAAGAAGCCTGGCAATTAGAATGCAATTTTTGACTCCGTGAAGTTGTACCTTGTTTGCTTGCTGCAGAAGTCCTGCAGGTGGTGTACCTGATAAAACCAAGTTTAAAGGCTACCACTTTCTATAATATTTAATTGTCTGTTCTGAAGGGTTCTATCTTGATGGATCACTTTCAAGCTGTCTCATAGAAACGGACTATAGTCTTTACTTTCTTCCCTTCACTAGGAGGTCATTCTCTCAAGATTTCATTCATGAAGTGTAGAAATAGGTTGACCATCATGGAGAGTCCAGGTGTCGTGGACTCTGGAAAAGTTACTGCTTTCTGACTAGTACTAGTGTTCTGAGGCGTGGTGTTCTGTCAGAGGTGGTTGTGTTGTGTTGAATCTTCAGGGTGGCAAACTGTGCTTTTCATACACGCCTTGCACCATACTCAAATTGAAGTAGAGAGGGGCCAAGTTTCAGGAAATAGGGGAGAGGCTGTGGCTTGGCGGTAGAGCATTTGCTTGGCATGCCGGGTTCACTCTCTGGCACTTCTGGTTAAAGGATCAGGGAGTGGGTGATGTGAAAGACCTCAGCCTGAGACCTTGGACCCATCTGAGTAGGCGATACTGACTTTGATGAACTGAGGGTCTGATTCAGGGTAAAGTAGCTTCATGTGTTCAAGTGGCAAAGAATAAACTAATTTTTTTCTGGGGCAAGTCACAAATGGTGGCAACCTTGTGTAAGTGTGTCTGGCTAATATTAACATGGTGGCTTGGTCAGAAAGATGACCTATCTATATACTGCCTTCTTCCTGATTAAGAGCAACTAGTACTTCATTCAATTACATTAAAATGCCATTTGTACCTCCATGGCAATAAGTGCTATTCAGTGAATCCTCCTCCCCCCTCCACTGCCAAAGAAACGCACTAAAATAATTTCTAAAGCTGTTGAATTATTTATTGTATGATGATGATTGGAGGGGTAGCCACTTGGTCTCCCCCGCACTTGCCTGGCTTGTGTGGTCACAACATGGGCGGCTTCAGCAAACTTGGATGGGGATCTTCTGCAATGGTCTCCATCCCTTGCAGACAGACACTGTGAATAAGAAACAGTTTTCAGCAACAAGTTGGCAGACAACAGCGTTTCCCTCAGGGCAGTTGCAGCACTCCCTTGACCTGACCATCTTCAGTCTCTCATCTGTCCTGCATCAACATGCAAGCCTTACTCTTGGTCACATGTTTCTTGCACGTTTCTTCTGCCCCTCACCACAGCCATGCTTAAGTCCTGCCTTAGCATCAGCCTTGTGACTGAGTGTCCTGGGAGGACCACTGGATTGTACCGCTCCCTTCAAACTCTCCAGAATTAGCAGCTCCAACCTCTAGCAACCACTTTCTTCCCAATTGGTACCCTTCCAGGTATACCTGAGTTACAGGATTACAGCCTTTAGTTGGGCTTCCTGATGCACCTTGCCCCCTTTCCAGCTCTCTGATGCCACAATAGGAAACAGCAAGAGCAGAATCTCGGAAGGAGTTACATCTTCCAAGTCCATTTATAGTCTCTCAGATAAGTATGTGTAATGTAAACTTGGAATTTTCTAATGAAACTGACTTTCTATTATGTTTCCTCTGCAGTCACAGCACATCACACCCAGTCCATATGACTTCCCCACAGTATACCTTACAGAGGTTCTAATATGTCTTCACTCTGGTTAATTTTAACTTCCATACTGGAACCCCATTTATTTACCTGGGGTTATGTCTGTGCTAATTATTTTATGGCATATCTGTGCCTAAGCCTACCACAAATAATGTGGGCAGACTTTATCTTCCCAGTGTATTCTGTCTCCTGTTTGTTGTTCCACTTTTGGATTTATGAGTATGTGTGTTTGCAGAAGTATCTTATTACAGGTCATCATTTATTTCTTATTCCTAACAGAATAATTAACACCATATAGTATGATATTGTCTCAGTTCTTCTCTCACAGATTTTCATATGGCTAGAGTGCAAAGTTGCACTACAGCACTAGACTTTTGAGGTTAAGGGATAGCAGTTCAGGCATTTATACTTCTCGCCCTGGAACTCAGCTGTTTTGAACTGTTGTGCTGGGGTTGAAGCGTTTCCGAGCAGATTATCTTCTTCCTTTCATAATTTCACATTTGCCTCCAGTTTGTTACCTCGTAATTGCAAACTGATTGCCTTTGTCCTGATCAATAAGGTAGTGAAATAGACCTATTTTATAGAAAGTGTGGGGTTTTTTTTTACATATTTGTAGGCCTCTCGAAGTATGCAGAACAATATTACTTAATTTTTTTAAAATGTGGGAGGTAGGTCTTGGTCTTTCTGCCTCTCTCTCAAATGCCCCCCTTTTGCTGTTGACAATAGCCACACATGTTGACAGGCACAGAAAGTTCAAAATCATCAAAAGTCCTACCAGTGACGAAGACAGGAAATGGAAATTGGTTCAACAAGGGCAAAAAAATGAACTTTCTCACAGTGTGGGAGGCAAGACATACCTGCAGGAAGTTCTTAAGAAGGAAAGAACCCATAGTCTCTACACATTGGTTTCTCCTTCCCTCAGCAAGTGGTATTCAGTGACATATTGTCTCTGAACCAGTGGGAAGCAGTCTTGTCCAGTTTTCAGATCTTAGTACCCCCCAACAAAGTAGATGTTGTTCAGGAGGATCCTCCAACCATCAGCAGAAGTTTGGAGGGAGAGTAGGGGACTGCTGAGGAAAGGGGGTATGTTAGAAGGGAAGGGAAGCGGGACCACTGTCCTCCTTCCATTTTATCAAAGGCCTCCAAGTTGTGACTGCCGTCAAAAAGTTCAGATATCCTGTTAGTTGAGTCCAGATAAAATCTCTGTATCCTGGTGAAAAAGTAGTTGCCTGGACTTTGCTGACTGAAATTACAAAATGACTTGCATGCTAACTTGTCTCTAATTGTAGTACACTCCATTGGCCTGAGGGGTAAAGCTAATATGTGTTCACTCCATTGGCCTGAGGTGTTAAACTGATATGTGGGAAGGGGGTTGTGGTTATGTGGTAATTCTCCAGACAGAAGCAAGATTTAGTCACCAGCAGTTGTTTAAAAAGAATATTTAAGTGTCCCCAAGGGAGGGATCACAGTTTTCTGATTCCAGTCGGCTGAACATAGGCAGTGTCTCTTTCAGTAGGATCCTTAGGTAATATTGTACAATATGTCATGTGATGGGTCCCAAAATGGTGACACCAGGATAACATAACGAGATTATACATTTTCCCCTGGTTTTTAAAATGTAAAAGTATTTGAATAAAAAGAAAAGGAAATGGTCAGATCAAAAAGCAGTAACGATGAAGAGTGATGGCAGGTAGACCAGGTGCTTTTAGTCTGAGTTTAAATGCCTGTGTGCAGGCTGGGCAGGGCTTGTGTGCTGCCACAGCAACATGCAGTACTGAGGAGGCTCAGAGCTGGGTCTGGACTGCTGGCAGTTTAGCAAAGGATAAAGGCCAAGGTTGCCAAGTCCGTGGGAGAGTCCAAAGATAAGTCAATCAGGCCAGGAGTCAAATGCCAGGAATGCATACAGCAATGAAGAGAATCCAAGAATCAAGGTCAAAAGCCGGTCCATTGTCAGTCAGGTCTGGAGACAACAGTGGTGTGCAGACAAGGTCAGGTAGAATCCACTTTGCAACCACAATTGTAGTTTCTGCCCAAGGCTTTTTATTCCTCGGAGCTACTTGCCTAAGGCTGCTCCTTCAAAAGCTCTGGGCATTATTAATTAATTAATTAATTAATTAATTAATTAATTAATTATCATATTTTTGTTTCGCCCTTTCCCAGAGGGGCTCAGGGTGGGTTACAACAAGTGAAAAACACACTAAAACATTTAAATTGAACATTAAAACTATAAAAATGCCTACAACAGTCCAATATGATTAATTAATAATAATTTATAAAAATAGATGCCAACTTGAATGAATCCATACCCTCTCGGGTAATGCCTAGCTTGTAGTCTTGCTGAGTGACGTCTCTCCGTTAAGGCCAGCCTCAGTCTCCATCTGTACCTCAGGCTTACACCTGGAGACTCTGAGCTGCTAGCATCATCTTTAGCCCTGCTGATTAGTTCTGAGCCAGAAGCCTGTGGGGTTCACACTCTACCTGTTCAGCTGGCTTCTCTCTGAAAGGCTCCATTAAGCCTTTCTCAGGCAAGCTGTCAGCTACAGCAGGGGCTTCCTCAGAGGAACTGTCAGTTGCAGTAGGGGGGGCCATGACAACCTGTATCAAAGAGTCTTTGGGCACCATAAAAGGCTAGCAAATGAATTATATTATAAATGTTCGTGTGCTAGTGCCTACCTTGTTGGGTTGCCAGGTCTCTCCTCACAACCAGTGGCAGATCTGGGGTGGGGTATAGGGAGCAACAATCAGCACCCAAAGTGCTGGCATCTCATCAGGGAATGATGATTGGCGCTCAGAGTGCCTGCATCACATCGGGGTGGGGGTGGGGGCTGCTTTAGCACTTGCCTCCCAAAACTCTGTGGTGGTTTCCATAGAGTTTTAGGGAAAATGATAGAGCGTCCACATTGTATGATGCTGATGCTTCCACATCAAACTGGAAATGAAATAATTGTGCATACCAGTCAGCCCACCCCCTTTGGTTGGCCTGCTTCCCCTGCTAATCAGGTATGCGTAGGAATGTATAGGGCAGCACTAGGGATCGGCAAGCAATTGCCAATTCCTACTGTCCACCATTTGTGGGCGCCTGGGAACCCTACTACCTTGTGAGAAGCACAGATTGAGGTTATTATTTCATGCTTGTGACACCTCAAGTACAATTGTGGTCTGGAAACTTTTTTTACAGAAATGAGGCCATAACTCCAAAACTGTGCAAGAAAAAAGTCTACTCCAGGGGTCCCCAAACTTTTTAAACAGGGGGCCAGTTCACTGTCCCTCAGACTGTTGGAGGGCCAGACTAAAAAAAAACTATGAACAAATTCCTATGCACAAATGATTGTGAAATGCTTCTGATTTCACCCTTTCAGTTTCCTTTCTGTCATGGTCTATTTTTTAGAACAGTGACCAGAGTAATGTCCTCCAAGTATACAGGTGTGGGCTCCAAATAATATTGTTGGGGAGGTTGCCAGGAATACCTTCCCGTAAAAAAAAAAAAAAGAAGCAGGTAACTTTCCCTTAATGAAAGCATTCCATCTAACCCAGGATCAGGTATCTTCCTGTGTTCTTTTCCTCCTTAGCAGCCAGCGGTAGCGATTCGCCAGCTCTGGCTGATTGCCAGTGGGAGTGAGGCGAACAGAAAGCCTGGGAGAGCAACACATGGAGTAAGCCTTCCAGAGTGGAAGGGCGGCAGGCTCTAGTTGGCTATGTAAGGTTTCCAACTCTGGGTCAGAAAATTCATGGAGATTTGGGGGTGCCATCATGTAACTGCAATCAACAGCCGTTGGGGCCAGTTCCTCCTCTCCCTTGAGCCCCCACTGCACATGAATGGAGCCATCGCCGCCATGCCTGGCGGGCCGGATAAATGCCTTCAGGGGGGCACATTTGGCCCCCGGGCCGTAGTTTGGGGACCCCTGGTCTACTCAAACTGGGGTGTGACTCAATCTCAAATGATGATGAGCTAGTTTCTCCCTGGACCTTTTCAGCCCAAATCTACCCAGGTTTTGTACAGTCTGTCGGTACATGCCTTTTCTGGAGACTCTTGGATTGGTGTGAGCATCGTTTATCCTCTTATGCACTATCGCTATCCCTTATTTGTACTCTGTTCTCAAGTAGTGCTAAATTGGAAATAATCCTTGTACTGATAAATATATCCTGAGCATGTAATGGTTTCCTAGTGAACTGCATGAACAGCAAAAGTAGAAACCTTGTTCTTATTCCATGAAGGGTGAGCTGAGGAAATTCTCTACTGAGCTGTAAGCTGACCAGACACACCAATCTATGCTTCAGCGAGAGAGCAGGTGATTGTATTCATTAAAAGCAGGGTTTGCATAAATCTCAGAGTTGCTGTTAGGCCGAATTTAAATGTGAGATTGGAAAGGCAAAAGATCGTCCCCATGCAAAAGTTTCTCAGAATCTTGTTTATACTGTAGCTTGTGCAAAGTGGCTATGCGTGCCTCGTTAGCACACTACCCTCAAGAGCTGAGGATCTCTGGTGTGCAAACTAAATGCTCATAACTCCTTTGCGCTGGTTGCAGCAAAGTATAAACCAGGTGCTAAATCCTGCTGAGTTGTGTAGGGAAGCTCTTTTGTTTCTGCCTGTATCCGATTTAAATTGGCTTTACTGGCAAAAAGGAAAAATTAATTAGTACAGAAAGGGTCATTGCAGGGAAGTCGCTGAAAGTGAGCACTTCAGTTATATAGATGACTAGAAGTGTCACAGATGATTAATAGTATGCTATTGCAGTGGGCTCTGGTGTGTCACTTGAGAAACTGAACAGATTTTATGATGTATAATATACCATAACGTGCTTTACTCTGTGCCCTTTGCTTGTTCTGTAGGTCCTTTGCAATGTTCTCAGATCGACACCCATCTGTCACCAGCAGAGACCTATTTCCAATCTCATCAACAAACCACAGAAACAAATTATCACCCCAGGGTATTTGCATATTCTCCCCCCACCCACCCCCAGCCATCTTCTTCCAGCTGCTCAAGTCTCATTCCACCCAACTATGATTGCATTGACAAGGGAGAATGAATGTTTATGTAACCAAACCCCAGTGTGGGGGATTGGTAACCTCTGGCCCTTGCTAAAGTAATCATTGTTACTGGAACAAGAGCTTTGCTGTACTCCGACAAGAAGGAGCGCCGCAAAGCCTGAAGACTGAAGGGGAGTTCCACTCTGGAATGGTTTCCTGTTTACCTTCAGGAAAGCGGCTGGTGTTGGTTGAGGCGTCGGTGTTTATTTGTGACTTGTGTGGACCTAGGTGGGAATATAGAGGCTTTGTGTTTGTTTTTATCGGTTGTATTTTTGTGTCAGAGTTACTCAGATGGAATTGTGGTTACGGTATGAGGCCTGCAAGTGGGTAGAATCTGCAAAGCAATAACTGTTTATTTGGGAGGAAGAATAAGGTCAGATTTTAAACTGCAATTAAACTTATGTCCATGCAAATAAAATGTGCTGGTTACCACTGAAATAGGTTATCCAAAAACAGTTGCCTTTGATATTATTTGCATCCTTCCCTAGCTCTATTTAGACATTACAAAATGATGAACGTTTGCATTGGGCACAGGCATGGCTTGTTGTCAGCCTTGCATTCGGCCTCTTTCCCCTTCATAGAGTCATAGAGTTGGAAAGGGGCATGCAGGCCATCTAGCCCAGCCCGCTAGTGTTTGTCCAGCTGCTGTTTAAAGATTGCCTGTGAGGGGGAGCTCACCACCTCCCTAGGTTGCCAGTTCCACTGCTGAACCGCTCTTATTGTGAAATTACTTTCCCAATATTATCCGGTATCTTTTGCTCACAATTTATGCCGATTATTAGGACTTTTATCCTCTACTTCTAACAGGAATAGTTCCCTGCCCTCCTCTTCATGACAGCCTTTCAAATACTTAATGAGAGCAATCATGTGTTCCCCCTGCCTCCAACCTCCTCTTCTTCAGACTAAATATTCCTAGGTCCCTAAGCCTTTCCTCATAAGGCCTGGTCATTCTCTTCTGCACCCGCTCCATTCTGTCCTCATGCTTTTTGAAGTGAGGCCTCCAGAACTACGCATAATACTTCAGGTAAGGCCTGGCTAATGCAGTATACCCCAAGGCAATGCAATCTTGCAATATGGGTGTTGATGCACCCCAAGATTTTATGATGTTTTATGATGTTCTATTGATTGTGCACCACCCAGAACCCTTCAGGGATAGGGCGGTATATTAAACTAGCGGGGCCCGGCCACGCGTTGCTGTGGCCATTGTCCTTCTCATCACAGTCTGCATCCCACACAGATGTCCATCCAGGTCCAATGATCCGCAGCATAGCCTTTTGGGGTGGTCAAATGGAATCCCTCTTTCCCTTTTCAATTCACATTGTTATATGGTACTGTCTTGTTTTTTTAGTATAAGGTAACCCTTTCCATTCCACAATGGAACTGTCCAGAGTGCGAATCCCACTGTCCATGAGGCTGGTTGATATGCACAGTCCTGGCTTGGGTAAGGCAGAACTGGGGCAAGGAGGCTATCCCAGTCAGGCAGCAGAGGCAGGGTGGTGAGGCGCTCAGATCGAGGCCAGCTCCCTGGGTTCTTAAAGGGCCACGATGCAAAAGAAGCGGAGCCAGTGGTGCTGATTCGCAGCCCCACCCCTGGCGGATTTTCTTAGAAGAAAAAGGCAAACTGCAGCTCGCTTTTTGTAAAAGAGAGCTGTGTGGCGAGATATGGGTGCAGGAAGTGATGGGTAAAGTGGTGGTTGGATGTGAGGGAGGGCAGAGTGAGGTGTGTGAGGATGAGCTGGAGTGCTGTATGAAAGTATGTGTGTTATGTGGTAGCAGTGGGTGAAAGCGGCAGCAGAGAGGTGAAAGTTACCTGCATGGTGAGGGGTTACCCCCCACCTGGTGTCTCACACAGCAAAGTGTGTATGTGTTTCACTTCCAGTTGTATTACCTAACAGTGTTACCTATTTACTGTTTTCACTGCTCATCTCTGCCCATCTGCGTGAACATTCTAAGCCCTCAGGCCACAGACAGGCTGCACGAACATTCTAAGGGTGACAGTTAAACACAAACAGCTTCATGGCTTGGTGCGCCAGGAAAAAGATGTTTTACCTGGCTCAGATATGGACTTTTGGCAATTTGAAGGTCTGATTACTTGCCCACAACAGGGAGGGACATCCTGTGAAAATTTGGGGGCGATCCGTTCAGCCGTTTCGGTGTTAGGGAGTGACTAACAAAGTCACTGTTAGCTTTTTATATATATATATAGATGTGATAAACAGATAGGCAGATAAGACCACATTATCTTTTTTGTCACCGCATCACACTTTCTGCTCCTATTTAAGCTAAGGTCCACCCGTGTGCAGAGGTCTTGTTCACACATTGTTTCCTCACACATTGTAAGGAAATTTGAATTTTTCTGTGTTCAACAACTGTTACTTTGCCATGAGATCCAGGTACCTGAGCCAACTGGAGTTTTTCTTCTGTATGAGATTGAATCCTGATCTTTCTTTATTTTTGTGGAAACCCCTCCCCCCACTAGCAAGTTTTAACTTTTTAAATGTTTGGGCAGTTTTGATAAATATTTCTGCCACTTTAGCACACATTTTATTGGCCCCTCCAAACAATTTCTCCTTTCTACTGGAGGCAGGGGGTATCTTGATTGGGTGTCTTCTTCGTTACTTGCAAGGAGGCAGGAACCACTTAACAAAGTTGAAACTCCCCTTCCTGTGACGTGCTCCAAGGCTAATTACCTCAGTATTTTTTCCTGCCTGCAAGGATTGCACGGTTTTTCGCGCAGCTCCTTTGGGAACTACCAAATACAACAACTCCTTGTGTATGTGTGTGCCTGTGTCTCCCGTCTGTCTCCCCCCTGCCTAATGTAAGTAAGTTGGAAGGGGAGGCGCGGCCAGAACTAGGGGGAAGTTAGTGGAGGGAGAGTTCTTTCCTCGACAGTAAAAGCTTCCCGCCATTTCCACCGGCTCCCGCCTTAAGATGGCGACCAGCTCCTTCACCCCTCCTAGGGAGGGCTTCGCTCGTTCCACGGCAGAGGGAACTCGAGCCGCCAAGAACAAAACGGCAGACATCCAGCCGCTCGGCTAGAAAGCGACGGCCAAGAAGAAAGGGACTAAAAAGTCCGGCGGCAAAATAGATGGCGCGCCCGCGCAGAAGCACCCGCACCAAAACGAAGCTGCTGGGAGCTCGGCGCCTTCCGAGGGCACTGCCGTTACAGGCGGCTCCACGGCCGGGTCCTCCCTGCATCCCATGCGGGATTCGGAGTCCCCGGCTTCCCCCCGCACCGAGGAGGAGAGACGGGTCCCTACGGAGCCTAGGCAATCCCAGGGAACCCAGGGGGAGGGGGCAGAGACGCACGAGGGCGCCAACCTCCAGCCAGACCCCGCGGCGGCAGCGGTCGCGGCCTGGCAAGCAGCCCCGCCAGCAGCATTTGCCCACTTCCTTTCGAATCAGATTGAAAAAGCCCTAAACGCCAGAGAAGCTCGCCAGGCATCCTCGGAAAGAACAGCCAGTAGCGCGGCCGGAGGTCTACACAGAGAGGGAGTAGACCTGGCCTACAGGAAAGCCATAGACTTCCCAGACGAGGAGGAGGACTCCTCCCCTGAGGAGGAGGGGGTGGAGGGGGCTAGATTTTCAGACACAGAAGAAAATCTTATAGAGGCCACAGAACAAGCCCCCAAGTTCTTCAAGTTGGAAAACTTGCAACTGCTGATCACTAAAGCCATCTCAGCCCTGGACCTATAGGACCAGGAGGGGGCAGAAGACCCCCCACCAGACCCAGACTTCCCCCCTAGATCAGGAAAACCCCTAAAAGGGTTTCCCAAGGGCAATCTGGACTATTTTCCCCAGGAACTGGAGGGAGAGAAGTTCTTCCCTGTTCCAGAGTACTTTGTAAGTAGGATCAGGAAGGAGTGGATAAAACCAGCCGCTCACAAGACTCTTCCCCCCTACTTCAAGAAAACATATCTTATGCCCCCACAATTTCACACTATGCTACAGGCTCCTCCCGTGGACGCCCCGGTAGCCGCACTTCACTCAGCAGACCTCGTAGTCAAGGAGGGGGAGGGCAACATTAGGGACCCCCTGGACAGGAGATCAGAGGCATCGCTTAGAAAGACGCATGAATGGTTGGCAGCTGCAACCAAGACCCTCACCCCGGCCTCTACGGTCGCCAGGGCTAGTGTGGTGTGGCTTAAGAGGGTACTGGAGCGTATTCCAGAGCTCGACACCGCCACCAGATGCCACCCTAGATGCCATCGCCCTGGTGGTGAGAGCCATGGCGACCAGCATGATTGCCAGATGCAATGCCTGGCTACGGCCTTGGCAGGCCGATGCTCGTTCCAAAAACGTAGTAGCTGCATACTCTTATCACGGGACAGCTCTATTCGGCGCCGAATTGGACAGAGTCCTAGTCGAAACTAAGGACAAAAAGAAGACAATGCCCAAAGCTATCAAACATGAAAAGGGCAACACCTCCAACAGCAGGCCCACATTCAGATCCAATAGAGTCCTCCCTAGATTCTCCAGAGAAGTGAACAAGCAGGGATGGCAACAGCGGAGCTCCTTTCGTGACAAATCCTTCCCTAAGTTGAACAACAAACAGGGGAAGCCCTTCAAGCCAGACTTTAAGAAATAGTGACTATACGGACGCACCGGTGGGGGGGCGCCTAACCAGGTTCTCTGCGGCCTGGCAGAGAACCCACGTGGACAGATGGTCCAGAGAGGTAATTCAGGAGGGCTACGTGATAGAATTCCTACAGTTTCCAAGGCAGCAATTCGTCCCTTCTCCAATCGCGGGAAAGTCATCCAAAACGCAAAGAATACTTCAGGCGGTGGCCCACCTGCTGACTATTCAAGCTATAGAACGGGTGCCGACACAGGAGAGATTCTCAGGCACGTATTCGCACTTTTTAACGGTTCCCAAACGCAATGGGGACTGCAGAGCAGTGCTGAACCTCCGGACGGTCAACAAATCGCTCCGCCTGCCAAAGTTCCGCATGGAAACTCTAAGAACCATATCGGTAGCCCTGAGGCACAACGAATTCCTCACCTCCTTAGATTTAAAGGAGGCCTACCTACACATCATGATCCATCCGGCCCACAGAAAATTCCTAAGATTCGCTGTGGGGCAGCAGCACTTCCAGTACAGGGCGTTACCCTTCGGCTTGGCCACGGCCCCAAAAACATTTTCAAAAATCCTCCTGGGACCCATCATCCAACTGAGGGAACAGGGGATTCACATACACCCCTACCTGGATGACCTCCTCATCAGGTCCCAGTCCAGACAACAAGCACGGGAGGATGTAGCCAAGGTCCAGGAGGTGCTGCAAACCCACGGATTCTTAGTCAACCAAGAAAAAAGCTCCGTCGTTCCCAAGCAAAGACTAGAACTTCTGGGAGCAATAGTGGACACGACCAAAGACACGTTCTTCATCCCTCCAGAGAAGGCACAAAAGATCCAGATCGCAATGGCGGCACTACTGGTGGCTCCTCGCCCCTCACTGCTCAAAGCAGCCAGCTTACTGGGTCTCTTTATCTCAGTCATGGACTTGAATCAATGGGCATGGTTCCACGCGAGACCTCTGCAACAGCTTCTATGCAGATTTCAATGGGACATAATCCAGAAGAGGGACAAGCCCATCTCCATTCCTACCTCGGTTCGTGCCAGCCTGAGATGGTGGCTAAGCAAACGCAATCTAGCACAGGGCAACACTTCCTGCACGCAACCAGGCCGCAGATTCACGGATTCAAGCTTGCAGGGCTGGGGAGCAACCCTCAACCAACAATTCACCCAGGGACAATGGTCAGAGGAGGAGTCCAAACTCCCAATCAACTTGTTAGAGACCAGGGCCATATTCCTGGTGCTGAAACATTTTCGCCCACAGATACATCAACATGTTCTAGTACGCACGGACAACGTGGCAGCAAAGATTTATTTAAACAACCAGGGGGGACCAAAATCCCCGAGCCTTCACCAAGAGGCGGCAAAAATTCTGACCTGGGCAGAAAAACACCTGCAGTCCCTGGAAGCCCAACATATCAGGGGGAAACTAAACAGCCAAGCAGACTGACTAAGCAGAAAGCAAATATTAGAGAGCGAGTGGCAGCTCAACCCAAGAGAATTCCAGAGGATCTGCAAAAACTTCAGCACACCTCTAATAGACCTATTCGCAACACCAAGCAATGCACAACTGCCAAAATTCATGACGAGACATTTTCACAAGGGGGCGGTGGAAACAGACGCCCCGGCAGCCGATTGGCCACAGGCCCTACTCTATGCCTTCCCACTGTTTCCCATGATACTGCGACTCCTGAAAATCCAAGCAGAGAGGGCGGAAGTAATCCTAGTAGCCCCCAGGTGTCCAAGGAGACCGTGGTTTTCAACCATCCAGGAAATGACCATCAGAGGACCAGTGGGCCTAACACCATCTGCGGACCTCCTAATACAGGGCCCCATCTGCCACCCGGACCCAAGCTGGTTAAACTTGACTGCGTGGCTTGTGAAAGGAGGAGACTAGCCGCAAAAGGATACTCAATCAAGGTCACCAACACTATCTTGTCAGCACGCAAGAAATCTACAATCAATATTTACAATGCTTCATGGAGGACCTTTGTTCGCTGGGCCCAGGCAAAGCACATCGACCCAGAGAAGCCACGAGTCAGAGACATCCTTGAGTTCCTACAGAGAGGGTTCGCACTTCGGGGATTCCACGTTTTTCTTGCGTTTCTATCAGCTCAGAAGACAACTCTGCACTTTTCAGTCACAGTTTGCCCCGGGCCTAGATCAAGGGCAAGTCGCTCACCAGACATCCCGATATCGTGGGGTTTCTCCGAGGGGTCAGACTTTCTCAACCACCGAGGGTACACAGATTCCCATTGCGGCGCCTCCACGCCGTACTGACAGCACTCACACTACCACCATTTGAACCTATTCAATCCATACCCTTAAGGTGGGTGCATATGAAAACCCTGTTCTTAATCGCCATAACCTCGGCAAGACGCGTTTCCGAACTGCAGGCCCTCTCGGCAGACAGAAAATTCTGCACGTTCCATCCGGATAGAGTGATCCTTCGGCTGGATCCAACCTTCAGCCCCAAGATTCCCTCCGCATTCCACATAAAACAAGAAATAGTGGTTCCAAACTTTATGCCTAACCCCGCTCACCCTAAAGAGAGGCTCTGGCATAACCTGGATGTGCGCAGGGCACTCAAGGCATTCTTAATTAGAACTGAATCAATAAGAAGATCAGAATCCATCTTCGTAAACATCTCTCCACCCAATGTGGGGATGCCCATGTCAAAAGCAGCCATTAGTACGACTCTTAAGGCTACCATCATAGAAGCCTACAAGGCTCAATCCCGTCCGATACCCACGGGAGTGACGGCCCACTCCATAAGAAGTGCAGCGGCCAACGCAGCCTTCAGAAACTGCGCCTCAGTGGAGGACATCTGCAAGACAGCTACGTGGGCATCGGCTTCTTCGTTTGTAAGACACTACAGATTAAACTCCATCGCCGCCTCCGAGTCAGCGTTCGGAAAGCGGGTTCCGCAAAATATCATTGGGGACTGATACAACCCACCCTTTTTGTGGGGACACCGCTCTGGGAGGTCCCAATCAAGATACCCCCCACCTCCAGTAGAAGGGTCCATTGAATACTTACTGTGAAGGGCCTTTCTACTGGACGGCTAGGGGGGTATCTTGGCCCTCCCTGGTTGTTATCAAACCCCAAAATTACGTTCTAAACAATATTCATAGTTTAGTTAGTTCCCAGGGAGCAATTAGTTTAGTGTTAGCGTGTGTTATCCTTGTGAGCACTACTTTGTCAGTTCGAATACTGAGGTAATTAGCCTTGGAGCACGTCTCAGGAAGGGGAGTTTCAACTCTGTTAAGTGGTTCCTGCCTCCTTGCAAGTAATGAAGAAGACACCCAATCAAGATACCCCCCTAGCCGCCAAGTAGAAAGGCCCTTCACAGTAAGTATTCAATGGACCCTTTACTTGTTATTTGTTTCTTTGTTTCATGGTCTCTGTTCCCCTATCCTGAAATGGGAACAAAATTTTTAAGATACTTCAGCAACACGCCACCCTATTCTACCATTGCCCCCCAAATCTCAAAATCCAGACATTCCCTGCAGAAACTGTACAAGAATGTTTAGCTACTTTTAATTTAATTAACATTTTATGTGTGTCTGCTGTGCAATTTGAGTTTCTTTTGTAGAGGTTCACAGCCTTTTTGAGCCTTTTTGTATTTTTGGAATTTTGAGTAGTGGACATTACCTCCAAAATGGCTGTTCACTGGAGGCAGAGTCAAACACAAAATGGCTGCCAGTAGAGGCAAAGCGAAGGACGATTGACCCTAATTGTTACATCTAAAGCCTCTGTGAAGGGTCAGTGCAATTCTTGAGCAATATTCTCTGTATACAGAGACTGGGGTTACATCAGGGAGTTGGTATTGAATGAAATCCCTTTCCCTTATTCTTCCAGGTGTGAAGAAAGCTTATCCCCACTCATGCAAGACTAGGGTATTGACAGTTTCACCCAATTTCCTCAATTTACTACAGGCCCTCCCTGCACCGTGCCATATGGAATATTTTCCAGAACAGTCCCTCAACACTCAGAAAGAGGCTTCAAAGGGATTGGTGAAGGAGAAAGAGACTAAGGTCCACTTCTGAGAATTTTTCCATTCATGTGCTTTAGGATTCAGTCTGTATGATTTGCAGTGGTTTTTATTATTCAATTACAGTGTAAATGTCGACTGTGACTGTAAATGTCTGTGGTACAAATTAGTCTCAGAGAGCCCCTGGTGTTTTCCTTGTCCCTCTTAATCCCTGACAGCTGCCTGGGTGCTCCACACGAAGGGGAAGTGCTTCTCTTCATGCCCTGGCATGGTTGCTAGTAGGACAGGGATGTTGTGGGTCTTGCTCAGAAAAGAGGACTGGCACTCCACAGCAGGGCCAAGAATGGATTGTGGGGGAAATTAAAAGGGCGTCAGCCAAGCAGTGGCCACACCCATTTTCTTGGTATATCTGGTTTTTTGGTACACCAAAAATGCATTGAGAGACACCACGTTGCCCACAAACGCTTTGCGTCCACAGCTGCATGGAGAAAAGCAGGTGAAAAGTACTACCAAATAAACAAGCGAATAAACCAATAAATATTGTGGTATTGGCGTATTTACTAGGTAAAAAGAACTAAAAAAACCTGAAGGATTTTCATGTGATAGATAATAGAATTTAAGAGGACACAATAAGCCCACTGAGAGGCAGATGTTCTGTGCTGTGGCTGCTTGAACTTTCATTGAAAATCACATTTGTAAATGGTCTGATGGGAGATATCCTTGCCTTTTTAATCATGGTTGCATTTTCGTGACACCAAGTTTTGCTTTGTGGTATAGAATGGGAAGCAGTCCATTTTGAGAACTGAGGTCTTGCTTTTCTCTCTAGTACATAGAGAAGAGTATCAGTTACAAAGGGTAGGGGAATAGGTAGTAATGGCTACCTCATTGCCTTGATTGGTTGGTGCAGTTAAAAACAAATGCTTGGGTTGTTATCTGACAATACTAAGAACCTGGCTGTCTTTAGTGTAGACTTCATTTGGAGAAGAGCAAACTGGTAGGTATGCAAATGAGGGAGCTTTGTGGGATAAGGGAAAGATATAATCTTTGGATTGGATCCAGCCAGCTTTTTCACTCAGCCAGTTCTGCTCTTTACTACATTGGTCATCCCATGTGGCTTTTACTTATGCAGATCCAATGATCCCCAGCATAGCCTTTTGGGTTGGTCAAAGGGGATCTCTCTTCCCATTCCACTGGTAAAAAGACTGGCTTCATCAAACCTTGTGTGTTTAAGTAACAAAAGAAGACCTACTTTTTTGGGTGTCTTTGCCTTAAACACTTCTCCCGTTTTCTCAGAAGCTCCTTTTTCTGCTGATACACTTCAGAAGGATAGGAAGCGGTTGAACCACAAGTGGTGCTAAAGCCAGACATTGTGTGCGTTCAAAAGTTCTATTGTTGCAAGCTGCAAGAAAATGGTTTCCCCTAAACGGTTGTGCCTGATCTTTTGCCCAGCCTGTATACATCTATGCAAATTTTGAAGTCATAAGGAGGGAAGAACAGAGAAGGTAGCTACACTATGTCAAGGTCATCTCATTGTAGAGAATGTTATCAGGCTTGTTCAGCAAGCAAGCAGAAGTTCAGTCAATTTTGTACATCATCTGAGCTATTTTATTGGTCAAAGTCATTGCAGTTATGCAAATGTTATGAACTGTAAAGAAAAAAAGAAAATTGGATAGGATGAAGAGACCTCTGGTGGTGTGTGTGTGTGTGTGTGTGTGGGGGGGATAAGTTGATGTTCCAAAATTTGGAGGGAGGCAGGGGAGACAGATGACAGAAAAGATAGTACTGTAATGTATTTTTCTAAACAATCAGTGAAATGACTACAAATACACTTAAAGATTAGTGTCTGTGCCCTCAAGCTGTTTCAGGAAAAACAACAAAAATTCACAGTTGGAAGTTAAAGTTCTTACAGCACTCTGTTTTGAATTAAACTAGTCTTTCCAAAATTCTGCTCATACTCATTGAGTTATGTAACATGGGTTCCTAGAGAAAGCTGTTTTTGTTTGTTACAGCCTAGAGTGAATGCTATAGTTGATATCTCTGATCCAAGAGAGTGCGGACACAGCTACGTTCATAGGGCTCTAAAATAATTCATGCTCGTTAGGTTTTTTTTACAGCGGATGAGGGTATCACAGGCAGGACTTTTCTGTGACAGTATCATCAGTACTGAGTACTGGCGCCTTTTTCGGGGCTCTTCCGTCCTGAAGGCAGAATTGGTAAAAATTGGTGCAACCTTTTATAACAAAGAAAGAAAAGAAACGGGAAAGAATGCTGACTGCAGGTAATATAATAGATCCAATGTGGTGCAGTGGTTAAGGAGTTGGACTAAAACTCATGTCCAAATCCCCTGTTGGGTGACATTGGCCCATTCACACACTCTCAGCTCATGCCCTGGCTAGTATTTGGATGAGAGACATCCAAGGAATGCCAGAGTGACATGGAGGCAGGCAATGGCAGACCACTTCCCAAAGTCTTTTGCCTTGAAAACCCTATAGGATCACTGTAAGTTGTCTGTGACTTAACAGCATAAAATAAAACCGGTAATAGGGAATTGAATACAGCCCCTCCCCCACTGCCTCTGATCAGTAGAAATTTGGCTATCCGTATTAATATGAATAAATATTTTTTCTTCCATCGGACTGAATTTTTGCTTCTACAGCTCTGCCACCTCCATTTTTTAATGGAACTGTGCAGCTACTTCATTGATCCCACATGGAGCTTTCAGGACACTAGCAAAAGTCTCAGAAATTCAGGCTTGGATGTCTTAATCAGATCCTCTGTTTGACTGAATTACCAGGATACAGCTGAAATCTATGAAGTTGCTGAAGCTTGCCCAACTTCCGTTGGCTGCAAACTATTCTTGCTGTGATGGGGTTATCCTAAATAAAAGACAATGTGCTAGCCAGTTCCTGAGGTTCCACAGCTCCATAAATAGGACCTAAGAACTCAAAATCATTCCTAGCTGCCATATGGTATATATAGAACCTTTAGGTTAAAGGCAAAAGATCACATCTGGGTTCATGTTTGAGTTTGTGTGGATTCTAAATTTTTGCTTTGATACAACACAAGATGGGTTAGAGTGATGGGCTTTTTTGAGACGGGAACATGCCAGATAGATTAGGAGATCTTTCCAAACTCTCCCAATAGGAAGTTCTTAAAGGTTTTCCAAGATGATGTGTGAATTCATGCAAGGGCCAATATCTTTTTTCCATTTCTGATCACCTTTCTGGCTGTTCCTTTCATCTTGATGTGATGGCAGAGCCCAGTCTATGTTAAACTACACTTCCACAGAGGCATCTCTGTGCTACTCAGAAAGAGCCTTGTGTCTAGAAAAATGTGAGTCACAGATGTAATTAATTGATTCCACTGAGGTTTTTCAAGACTCATTTTTCCAGGAAGCAGGTTGACCTGTTCTTATGTTAAAGAAAACGCTGAGCATTCTGGTTGCCAGTAGGAAGACTGCAGAAACATTCCCTCTTTGTCTTCCACCAGAATTCTTCTCAGTTCTCAGCATTGCCATAACCACCTTTTGTATATGTTGATACATGTCTTTTGAACATATGGGATGAAAGAGGATTTCTCTCCCACAGTGCCTCCCCACCCCCATCCAACAGTTTCACCTATGGTTAGTATCCAGGGGTTGAGGAGGGACCAGGATCCTGGAAACCTGGAGGGGAATGGTGGTTGACTTGTCACATGGCAAAGCAGGACTCTCCACTGAGTCTTTCAAAACCTTTCTGATTCCTTTTCTTTCTTTCCTTTTTTCTACATTACTCTTCAGACAAATGTTTCCACCTGGGGAACAGTCAACACAGACAACAAGGGGTATTTAGTCATCCCGTGGTTCAGATAGTTGCTGGCCCATAAATTGCAACCATTACAGTTGAATGCTTGACACATAGTTCACCTGTGTCCAAATGTGCTCATTGCTGTGCGATAGTGGAGAAAAGATGATTGTAAATGGATGATCACCTACTGCTTTGCTGCCACTGCTCCCCACCCCTGGACTGGTGTCACCACCCTGTCTGCTGTTCATCAGAAACTCCCAGAAATTAACTTCACAATTTTGTGATTTATTAGTGTGGTGTCTCCCAGAGTCCTTTATGCCAGAGCTTCTTCATTATTGACTGGTGAGTTGGCTGGAACTCTATAAATTTGGTGCGTGTATTTTCTTGCACTGCTTCATAGGAATTGTAGTTTCCCTCCCTACGTGCATCCACTGAAACCTTGTTTTTACTGTTTGGTTAATGAAAGATATGTCTCTGGGTTTGTTTTTCTTGCAGCATTCCTGGCATTTTGTGCCTGTTATGACCAATGTTTGTTACTAGAAGGTGAGCAATCCTGATCTTACAGTCAGTTCTGTGCATGTGCCAACATGGTAATATGCCATTGACTATGCAAGTGTAAAAAGCAGTGTGGTATTCAGTGGTCTCTTGCTTCTGTCATTGGGGACTCTCTTCAATCACTTTAGCTGAAACTCTGAGTGATTCTGAGCTCAGCAAGTATGGAGGCTACTTTAATGACCTGACCATGACCTGGTTGGATACTTACCTTCTCCAGCCTCACAGTTCCTGGACCAGACAGGTAAAAACATCTCCCTCAAGCTGCCACACAAGTTACCAATGCCACTTTTAACCTAGACTTGACCTGCCCAGGATTCTGTAGTACAAAAGGCTGCTATTCTGGTGGGAGATGTTAGTATGAAAATCTGTTGAGGGGGTTGTTGTAAATGAAGAACTATATTATTTCAGGCCTCGGTGGTGATCATCTTTGAGTTTCAGGTCTTAATATTCCTGCAGTTAAGTGAAAGTTAGTATACCAAGTATAAACTTGCCTTTGGTTTGCTGTAAGGGGAGCCTTTGGGCAGTAGTAACTATGTGATTTTATGAAAGGCCACCTCTTAGAATGATACTAGGAGGAATAGTTCCATATATGTATGTAACTGAAATCTAGTGTAACATGGGAAGCAAAGGCAATTGTGTCTAGATCAGTCATTGCCGAACATATTTCATGACTACATCGTTATCTCTACTTGAATTACCATTTCGATCTACCGTAAATGTAGTCCCAATGACAAACTTAAATAGGTTCTTTACTTGTCACATGAATGCCATTAGGAATTCAAGATCTGAGTCCACTTACCTGTACCTTTACTGAGATACAATCGTTCCCATTTCATCTTTGTTCATTTGCATTTGCTGCTGAGGAACTCTTGACGTTCTTACTGTACTTCTGTCCTGTTTGTGTGAACATGACCTTGGCTACTTGTTCAGGATGCACCACAGTGACCTCTAGTGGCTCCAGGTAGACCCACTGTCAATTTAGAGTTTAAAATGCAGACAAGCCTTGTGTACTTAGTCCGGGACTTAGAAGATAGCTTGGAATAGTGGACTGGAAGGGGACCTTTCAAAAATATGCGCTGAATGGTAGGCTGTACTGCACTACAGGGTATCCTGTCTATATTTTGTGCTTCTTTGACTAACATCACTTATAGTATTTTTCCCTTGTTCAGTTCCCTTGTTCAGTCAAATACTTTTCATTCTTGCATCCACATAGCAAGACTGGGGGCACTTTAGAAAGTTTTACTTTTTCGATACTTGTAGACAGTAACAAACTGAATAAGATAAGACAGAGATGATGCTGGCTCAGCTTGACAGGACTACTGCTTTAAATGAGATTGTTCTTCCTACCATTAATGGTGTGTAGCTTTTGCCAAGACCCTCTGTCAAGAAATTTGGGAGTCTTGTTGGAGTCTGACTTCTTATTGGTGAAACAGATATCTGGAACAGCCAAAAAATGTTGGTGATGGTTCTCACCTTTAGTACCTTTGTGACCCACAGACTTGAAGGACTATTTCTCTCACCATGTTTCTGTACAAGGTCTTCTGTCAATACTCCTCTTGTCTAAGGGATGTCTGGCAACATCCCCATCTTGGCTTTTTCAATGGCTGCCTCATGGCCTCTGGAACAGCTTCCGGGAAGAGGTCAGAGGTGCTTCAAACCCCCTAGTTTTCCAGTAAGGCTGTGATAAAGAATTTATATAGTTTGAGCCTGGGCCAAGTGGGAAATGGGAAAAGTTTTGACTAATAGATTAAATAAATAAATCAACAGTCTAGCATTCGGAGAAAAAAAGAGCAAAAATACAAACAAACCCTAATTGGTACAGTGGGACAGAAAGTAGTTTATTAATGGTATAATTCCCCTGTTGGTTGTACGCATTGCTTTGTTAGGGCATGTGATTATCATTTCCAATGTTTTTCCTACTGCAGCTGAACAGGGGAGTTCTGTTCCACGGTGGAGTTCTGTACTTTTAGTTAATATGGTGGCTGTTTCTGTTCAAATTTCTGTGAGTACAGTTGTCCCTCCCATATCACAACTTTCCACATTGCTGTTTTGACTGATCGTGGGTCATGCCAGACCCCGCCCCCCCCCCCCAACACAAGCACCCCCTTCAAACTCCCAAAACTAGCCCTGGTTCCACAAGGGGGGATGCTGATGAAAAGCCCCCCATGTCTTCTGATTTCAAAGGGCCACTAATGCTTCCATATGCTGCCTCCAGAGCCACCTCGAGAAGCTAAATAGCTGCTGCTGCACACCGGCCATCCCAAAAACTTCAGCCCTCTGCTCACATTGTGGGGGATGCCACGTCCCTAACCACCAATGTGGGAGGGACAACTTTTTTTGGTGTGTGTGTAACTTTTGCAGAGGGGTCTGTTTTCTGTCCTACTTAATGTCCTACTTAATGTCATTCCAATTGATTTCTTTTCCTCCTCCTCCACTCCCCCGCTCCCCACAGTTGATATTCGTGAAATCCAAGAGATTCGTCTTGGAAGAAACTCCCGAGATTTTGACAGATATCAGGAGGATCCTTCATTTCGACCAGACCCGTCTCACTGTTTTGTCATCCTTTATGGCATGGAATTCAGACTTAAAACTCTCAGCCTTCAAGGTGAGATTGCATCTTTTCCCTCTGTTGAGTGTATAGATTCTCAGTTGTTTCCATACTTGAATTTCCCTTGCGACTTTCAGGATTCATTCACTCTCCAGTAGTCTTTGGCTTTTTGTGACAGCAGAAGGAAGGAAGGAAGGAAGCGGCAACATCAGTTCTGAGGAAGAATGGAAGAGAGTTGATGGTGGCACCTGCAGCAGCTTCAGATATTAAAGCTGCTACTGGGATTTTGAGACTTTTGAACATTTTGATTTGTTAATGAAATGAAAATTCTCCAAGGTACTCTGCGATAATTTCTACAAAATTTTAATAAAATTTAAAAAATCAATAAAACCATTTTTGAAACAACATGCATCAAATAAATTCCAGCAGTGCCGGTGAATAGTTTATTCCCCCCCCCCCCCCCAACTTGGCATCCCATATAATCCATTGATCCAGTTCAAAGGCCTTCTGTAAAAGGAAGGTCTGAGGAGCCATCTAGAAAGCTTTTAGAGAATCATCCATTCTCAGCACCCAAGGGCAGTTGGGGCACTGGCCCCAAGGACCCTCCTGTGGGGCTGTGCAAACAAGTCTAACTAAGGGTGACTCCACCTACTATGAGCTCAGACTGGTTGTTCACAGCTTGCAATGAGAAGCCAGTCTGTGGCCAGATCTGCCAATATTGTTTATGATGATTACTTATTTTTTACTTCTCCATGGTGGGGTTCCTTACATCTAATTTTTTTAAAGGTTTTTTTAAAGGTTTTATTTTTTATAAATATAAACAGGACAGAAAAAATAAAAATAGAACAATATCACAACTGCAATTACATCAAAAGAAAAAGAAACAAACATGCAATTAATATAATAAACAATACATGATAACAGGAACAGTTATGAGCAGTAAACAGAGGTATAACAATGAGCATTGATTGGTGATTATCATAATAATAAACCTTAGCATCAATCATAAAATACTTTATATATTTGATAAACACAATAAAGTTATGCAAAATTTAAATGATACATTGAATGAAATAGAATCGTTTAAAAGCTTGCAATGGTGATTACTATTATACTTTTCTAAAAAATATTTCCCCAAATATTGAAAGTTGAGTTAACATATTATTTTTAGTTATTTATTCGTTTTATATTTTCCACCACCCTGACATGGATATAGTATTATATCCATGATATATTTGATTTTTTAATGGAGTTTTTCTTGGGAACCAAAACAGACTTGTAGTGATAAGCAAGTGATAATTACCACTTTTCCAGGAGGAAAAGTCATCAGTAATTTTGTTTGTTTTTTTGTTTCCTTCCTACACATCAGAGTAAAAACAAAAAGGCAAAAACCCTGTGCAGTTTCATGTCCCTCCCAGGAATTAAAATAAATCAGCTAAAGCTTTGTTCGATTGATGTATCAGTAATAAACAATTAAAACTGTTCTTTCATAAATCTTTTGGTAGTCTTATTTCACAGCTAGAGGGTGTCCTCAGAAAATACTTGACTCCTTGCAGAGGATGTTTATACCAGTTGTGGTGGAGTGAAAGGGTCAGGGACTGGTGAGACTATCTAAGCTGGTACTCAGGTTCTTACACCAGGATAGGCAGTCATGAAAGGCTTTATATGTAAGACCAAAGCAGTTTTCCAAACAATAAATGCAGTAATTCAAACCCAGAAACATTAAACTCTGGTACTTTTAATAGGTTTACCCTGGTTTTCTTATATTGGTTTATCCTGCAAATTGATTTTAAATATTTTAAGGTGAGCCTTTCCTCTCCTCAGTGGAGATCCCATCTTGACCTTCAGTCTCCTCTTAGTTGTTCCCAAGTTTATCTGGTGAAGGCCTTATAATATGCTGATTCTCCTGTATCAGGGACCAGTTCAGGTAACAAGCTGACTGGCTCTTCATTTACTGCTGTTTTTATTCCCATGAGTTCATATTTTTGGATATGTATTATTCATGTAATTCTTCACCAGCTTGCAAGAGAACATGAATCATGAATGTTCCAAATAAGTCATCTGGAATGGCTGAACTTGGTTTATTTCTCACCCTGTATTTATTGAGCAGTCTCATCTACCAAAAATTGACTGGGCACTGGAGCATGTGTTTGCTATCTTTTTTAAAAAATTGTGTTATAATTTTATTACATTTTCCTTTGTGAACCACCTCCAGTTCTCCAGAGAGATAGCCTATACATTTTTAAAATAAATAAATAGTGTGGATATTGGAAATCAATCCCACAACCATTTCACAAGTGCAGCACTTGGTGTGGACCCATACAGCGCATATTTGCAGCAGCCCAGTTTGGTTGTGTAAATTGGTCCATAAAAAGCTTCCTAAGCAAGTTCGGTCAACATGATTATCCCTTCAAAACATTAGCTGGTTGGCTGCCCTATTGTATGCAAGTCCCCTCGTGTCATGCACACTGGTGGCTAATGGGAAGCAAATCTATCAATTTCTTACAGTCTGTAAATATTTTCCTGCCTGATCTTTTGTAAGCATTTCTCAAAAGCCACAGGTGACTCAACGTACCAACTATTGGCAAGCTTGTTTCGGATGATGAAAAATACACTTCTTTGTTTAAGGCTGGAGAAGTATTTCGGTCAAGAGTGCTCAGGGTGGTTGTTCTCTTTTAATGGTTCTTCTTGGAATGCTCAGTTATAATTTATAAGCTCAGTGGGATTAGCTTCCTCTGGTTAGAGGACAGCTGTGCCGGGACTTCCTGCGTGGAAACAGGGTCAGTGTCTGCCTCATATCTTTATATGTTCACTTGGTTCTTTATTTGTTCAGCCACATCCGAAGATGAAGTCAACATGTGGATCAAAGGGCTGAACTGGCTTGTGGCGGATACCTTAAAGGCTCCCACCCCGCTGCAGATTGAAAGGTAAAACAAAAATTACAGCAGGAAAGCAAGTGCAGGGAGTTGGGCGTGGCAGGGCTGTCGTTCTATCTCCTGCTTGGCCAGCATCTGTAATTTTTTGAAAACCTGGACCTGTGTAAGTAACTGAAGTCTACAATGTGCGCGATGAAAATTTATGTACGCTTACTTTCTTGTGGAGGTTTATTGTTCTTCCGAGAGTGAAACGTCATTCATTGCGTGTTTAGTGTGGCATAGTGATTAAAGCAGTGGTGGCGAAGCTATGGCACTCCAGATGTTCATGGACTACAATTCCCATCAGCCCCAATTGGCCATGCTGGCAGAGGCTGATGGGAGTTGTAGTCCATTAACATCTGGAGTGCCATAGCTTCACCACCACTGGATTAGAGGGTCAGACTAGGATCTGGGAGATCCAGGCTTGAATCCCTGTCCTGCCATGGAAGCTGGCTGGGTGACCTTGGGCCAGTCTCATACTCTCAGCCCAAGCTGGAGATGTGAAGGCCCAGATAAAAGAGGGGGAAATTGAGGAGGACCTTTCCACTCCTTTTTTTCTAGACCCTTTGTAGTTTTTCTTATGGAAATTTCAGGATGGGAAAAAAGGGGGTAAAAATCAAGTAAATACATTTTGAGGTGTGCAAAAATTATGTATAGTTGGGAGAAAAAGGCTTGGGGGTGGTGGAAGATACTGCTGCTAGCGGACTGGGGCAGGGAATCTATAGGGAAATCTGCTATATGGAAGCTCGGTTGCCACTGTGGCATATTGGCAGCTGCAACAGCACTGTAAAAACATCCCCATGTGGAAAATACCTCTCTTCACTTATTTATACCCTCGTCACATTCTTTAGCACAAGTCCAAGCAGTCCCTCTTGAGGTGCTCTGTGTATGCTAGCCAAGATAAGGTTTAGAGGGGCTTTTTTGTCATGCGACTCCCTCAACTTCAAAGATTTGTCTAAGGCGTTTTAAAGTTTTTAAATTAAGGATATACACATACAGAACAAAAAAATCAACTACACAACAAATCAAAAGAACCACATAGAAACCTTGTATCTAATATAAAAGTGCAACTTAAATGGGGAAAGGGTCGGGGGAGGTTTTACGCAGATTTTACACATTCTTTTCTAAAACAACACTCTTCAATACTTTATTCAGAATTTTCATGGACGGCCTAGCAACCACATTAAAGAAAATTCTTTATTGAGCTATTCTCTTGAAATGTACATAAATTATAAAACTATTCCAAATCACCTTAAAGTCATCTTTCCTTTTCCTCCCATGAATTAATCTAATTTTATTTGTTAAACTTTCAAGTGCCACTGTATTCCTTAATTTATCACGCCACTAATCTAGAGAAATCTCCTTAGCATTTCTCCAACATTGTTGTAGCTGCGAGCAATAGAAAGTTAAATGTTTTTCATTTACAATGGGTGTTTTCATCAATAAATAGGGTAAGACCAGTTCAATAGTAGGATTTATTAATTCCCTAGTTTTTTTTAGAATATCTGCAAATATTGATCTCCAAACATTTGTTATAACTGGACATGACCACCACTTATGAATAAACATCCTCCAATCACCAGCCTCTCCAGCAATCTTTATTATCTACTTTCATTACATGGGCTAATTGGAGTAAAATACCACCTTTGAGACATTTTTAATGCATTCTCTTATAAACTGCTTGAGTTTAATTTAAAAGGGAAAATCATTGGAATATTTGCTTCCAAGACTTACCATTAAATTTAAATGTTTAATTCTACTTCCCAATTCTTTTTAACTGTCTGCACTGAAGTTTGACCCTGATTTAATAATATGCAACATATTTAGTAATTAACTTCCCTTCTACCTTCTCTGTGTTCTGAATAAAATCATCAAATTCAGTTAATGGTCTGTTTAATTGAACTTTAATTTCCTTCTTTTTTAAAAACCTTAAAAGTTGATGTTTCAGCACTTAGTCCTTTCAAGAATCCTTCCTTCAACCCAGAGTTGACTGCTGTTATTTAAAAGCATAATATTTGCATCCATTGATGTTATTTGACTAAGAAAGTAAGCTGTACACCTAATTGTTTGCAGAAGCAAATTTTGGATAGGATACAATGGCAATCAATGGAGAGATACCTTTCTCTGTCAGCAGGCACTTCTGCGATGCTAGGCCCTGCATCCTCATTCTGGTTCTCCTTGGTCTCTTTTCCTGAGGATTTGGAGATAGAGTCATTCGGCTAGGCAGAGATGGCCATAACAGAATTTTAGGATTTTATCCTGTTTGAATACACTTGACTTAATGACTCTTATCAGATTTAGCACTTGTACATTGCCATAGAGGTGAAAAGGGGAAAGAAAACACATCTCTCTAGTTCATTTTTGTCTAGTCCTACCTTGAAGAGGCTCAGGGCAGTGTTCATGCTCCTTTCCTTCTCCATGTTATGTCCGTAACAGCTTTGTGAGGTAGTTTAGACTGAGTATGTGAGGGGCCTGAGGTAATTCATCAAGTTCTGTGGTAACATGGAGAACTGAACCCAGGTCTCCCACATCCTAGTCAGACATTTCACTCACTGTGCAGGCACTTCCTCTTATTCCCTTTCTTTTACGTAGATTGTGTGGAGAGAATGTGCTTGAGTTATGTGTACATAGTTGTTTTTGGTTAGAGGTGGGTAACCTGCACGGTAAAAATGCTACTGATCACAGATTTACATTTCTAAACATGTTTCTTTTCAGATGGCTTCGAAAGCAGTTCAACTCTGTCGATCGCAACAGAGAGGACAGGTAAATAGTATGACGTGTGCTTTTGTTAATCAGAGGCATAGCTACGAATTTATACAAATGTCAGCTCTGTTTTATATTATGAAATAGTGAATTCCCATCACTGTGGATAAGCAAGGTTGAGTAATAGGTATTGTGCTGTATTGGAAAAGTGGGAGGTAGTCTCTTTTGTGCTGACGCAAATAAAGCACTTTTAGATGAAAATACTGGAAGTAATTTTTCTAAAGCAATCCATAGCAGTTTATTAAATTATATTAATATATAAGAGTATATTAAACTCTTTTGATGATGCCCAGAAGTTGAATATATGCTATGTACTTGGACGAGTAGGTCTACTCAAGTGGATGAAGTTGATTCAGTAATGTAAGTTACTAAGTCTGGATTTGTTAAATGAAGTCTGGAGAAAGGCAGTGGTTTTAATGTTTGCTTTGATTCTTGGCCTAGATTTAATCCTAGTTCAGAATTCGAGATTGTGTGGAGAAAATTAATGGTGATTAAACTGTGACACAAGAACTTTGTTTATTTTTTAAAAACGGAAACATTATCCACAGATATGGAGCTTAGAAGTATCTGAACGGTAATATAGTATCTATCTATCTCAAAAACAGAAAACCTACAGCAAGGAAGTTTTATTCAGATGTGTTATTCAATTTGCCAAACATCAGTAATTATAAAAACAAAAGACATTGTGATGTGTGTTTAGTTCAGAGCTATAAGTTTTCCTATATGAAAAAGGATGTATGGAAATGGGTGAAAGTAAAGGCACAGAAATGTATTACTGGTAGGTAGTAAAGGACTAATGTACTTTGAAGTGGCTCTTATTTTTAATGCTAGTTCTGTATATTGATCCTCTCTGCCTGACCTTCTGTCTCACTGTCCTGTTCTATTACTTCTAGGTTTTCAGCACAGATTTCCTTTAAAGAACTTAAGAGTATATTAATCTTTCAATATTGATTTTCCTTGGAAAGATGAAATGCTGTAAGCATTACGACTAAATTGCAAAAAGGGAAAGTGAGGGGAAAACTTACTGCAAAGTCAATGGCTAGAAAACTTACCAAAGATGCCTTTGTTACCAAGGCAACTGAACACCTGATAGATTAGATAGTCTACAGAATCTCCCCATCTGTCCTTTCTTTACAGATTTCTTGTCTGTCTTTTGTTGGAAACCTCAAACCAAGTGATGTTTATGGGTTACAGAATCTGCTACCACTGTTGTTCTGTTGTTGTTATTTGATTTCTACGGCGTCCCTCATGGACATCTAAAAACATTCCCGCATTCAACTTATTGAAACAATAAACTCTGTCAAATACACCATTTCCATAAACTGTATCAAATACAGTAGGTTAGATACAATTTAAAATGACACTTAAAATCTGATCTAGATGTGATAAAAATTACTGCTCACTGAGGTAAGAGGTGGACTGGGCCAGGATCGAACTGTAGCTGTCTCAGCCATATGCCTGGTAGAACAGCTCTGTCTTACAGGCCTGCAAAACTGCATCAGGTCCTGCAGGGCCCTGGCCTTATTGGGTGAAGTGTTCTACCAGGCTGGGGCCAGGGCTGAAAAGATACTTTATGTATATATTTTTAAAAGTTTTCTTTCTTTGTTTTCTTTCTGTTTTTCCCCCAAAGAAAATAAGGGGGGAAATAAAAATGTGCGGCTGCGCTCAGCCTACCCGTGCACACATAGTCTGCTTTCTTAAACAGGAAAGAAGCCTTATTAAAGTACATGGAAAATAGCCATCATTGTAGGAGAAATACAGATGTAAAGAAATAAAAGAAAAACATTATCTAACTGTGGTAGGCTGATTCCGCATGGGCCAAAAACAGCGGTGTGAAAACGGTGTGAAAATGGTGTAAAGGGTTTAAAATGGTGTAAAAGGGTTTATACTGTTTTCACACCATTTTCACACTGCTGTTTTTGGCCCATGCGGAATCAGCCGTAGATTATGCTAGGTACCTTTAGATAGAACAAATATGTCCCTGTTAATGCCATCCAGGTGAGGTATTTGAACCAAGAACAAAGGAAGAGCTCACTTTTCAATGTTTCTGCCTGCTTAGGTGACACAATCCAAAATTAGGAATCCTGATCCTCATGGGAGCTGCTGTTCTTTCTACTATTGGTACCCTAGGATATGTAGCCCTTGTATCTCTCTCCTTCATTTTATTTTATGATGCCCATCCATCAGATACTCTTTGGCAAGTCAACCCAAATGGCTGAACCACTGTTCTTGTTGTTGTTTTTTAAATTCTCCTCTCTTGAGAAAATAAACAGTTTGCCATGGGTTCAGGAACTCAATTATAACACATGAAACTATGTGCAGCTCATAGGTGATCACTTCATCCTGGTTTGCTTCAACAGATGCTGGGTTCATTGGTCAAGGAGGTCGCTATCAAAATAAAAGCACAAAAGGGTTTTGTGGTGCTCTGGCCAATCCCTGTATCCCAGAGACCACACTAAGTGGTTCTGGGAGCAAGCCAGGATATATGTGTTCATATGTTAAGTGAAACAATAGTTAAAACTATGGTTAATAAATCAACTTTACTTCAGACCATGGTTTTGGACCTTAGGTTTAAAGAACCCTGAGCAAACATAGTTAGGAGGTGTTCTGATGAACTTAACGGGAGTTTTGCATGAAGTCTGAACTAACCAACGTCACTCCAGGCAGCCGTGGTAGTCACAGGAGGTTTGTACTGAATTTTGTGGATGCCAGAACTTAATCCCCTTTGCCTGCTGGGGCCAGACAAATAAGTTATGTCTCTCTTTAGCTGCCACTCGAACCCTTTCTCCCTCATTTTGGTCCTGCTGGGAGGTCTTGGATTGACCATTATTTGATTACAGACAAGAATGGAGGCAGCCCGTGACAACAGGGTGGCATGAATACAAAGGATGGGCGACATCCGTCAGAAAGGGAGGACTGCATCTTTTATAATATGCATATTGATGAGCTTGTATCATGGCTCAAAAGATTGTTGCCACCTGTTTTCTGAATACCCAGCCCAGAGGATTTGAAGGATGGTAATGCTTGCAAAGCACAGAAATGCAGAGTGCACTCTGTAGATATAATAACACAGTCTGGGTCTATAAATGATCCTTTGTCAACCGCACTTGGTGTGTTTGTGTGTGCGTAAGTCTCATTTAAAAATGCTAGTGAATTTTCCTGTTTCCTCTGTCCCCAATGTGAGAGGGGAAAGAATACTGATGCAACTGGACATAGAGTTTTAAAGGGAGCTCTTGTAAGAGGAATAAGCATCTTCTTTTGTACAAAGAGCATGACTTGACAGATTACTACATTAGAATCTCTTGAAATCTGAATGACCAATATTATCTTTATGGGCATAGCTAGACTTTTGTGAAAAATTCTGACAATAAACTTTCCCTGACAGATCAGTTGTAGTTTAAAAGAAGATGTGTGGATTTGGACTTGAAGCCAAAGGCTTCAGTCCTCCCTAAAAAGGTTCAGACAGCTCTGGAAGGATATCTTTTTCTCTAGTATTATTGATTATTAATTATATTATTGTCTCTGGGGGCCTTCTCTGTTACATTAAGATTCTAGAGGTCATACCGAGATTTGAGAGCGACCACTTACCAATCTTGCTCCAATTAAACACCTTCTCCTGAAAGACACATTTTGTGGATTGGTACCAATCCTCTTTAATGCCAACTGGAAAAACTTATTGTCAAGCCAAATGGACCCACATTTAAATAAATATCAGCTGAATGATATCAGCTGGATCCCCTGATGAATTCTTGAAGAACTGCAATGTCCCAACCCGAGAATTATACCAACGTCTAGCCCATACTGGCAGTTCAGCCATGAGATAACAACATCACTACTCTAAGCCATGGTTTGACAAGGACTGTAACAATGTCAGGAAAGCTCTTGCCACCACATATCAGGCTTATGAATCCAACAGTACTCCATTTGTTGCACTGGATCTGCTACAGCAGAAGAGACTTTAGAAACAGCTGCTAGCATGTAAGAAAAAAGCTATGAAAAAAATTGGTAACAACTCAATCAGGCTGCCATTTCCAACGATGCAGCCTCACACTGGCATATTATTTCGTGCTCTCAATGCAATGGTCCACCTATAGTAAATGGTCACATCTCTCCAGGGATTTTAGAACCTTATTTTCAGGAACTCTATATGACCTTTCTCCCTAATTGTGGTCCTGCTGGGAGGTCTTGGATTGATCATTATTTGATTACAGACAAGAATGGAGGCAGCCCGTAACAACAGTGGATGCCCTAGTCAAGATATAGAAAATTTACCAATGTGAGCACCTGTGACAGGGACAGAGATTAAGAATCTTATAAGCCAACTAAAACTAAGGAAGGTGCCAGGGGAAGGCTTAATTCCAGCAGAGGCCCATAAAAATAATGTGGACTTTGGGCCCCCATCCTTGCCTCACTGTTTACCTGTATTGATGATACCCATGGGCTCATTCCCAACATTTGGGGGCTTGCATTTATTGTTCCAGTATACAAAAAAAAAGAAAAGAAGAAAGGAAGATCTTGCTAATTATAAAGCAGTTAGCCTTCTTAACACAGTTAGCAAACTGTGTGTGTGTGTTTTTGAAGCTCTCTCATTTCTAACTGGGACAAACTGTTAGGTCAGTGCAGAAACAAAGACGCGGCCAAAACTTAAAAGTTACAACCCATGCCCTTGTTTCTAATAAATGTTGCCCTGATTCCAAACAAAGAACACCATAGGGAACACAATGCGGGGTGCAAACTGTGTGCAAGGCACTTATAGTGGAGACTCCGGGACTTTCTAGAACAAGAAAAGCAAGCTTGCAGAAGAGCAAGCTGGCTTTAGGGCAAGCTGATCTACCCTTGACCAATTTCTAGTACTCCAGCAATTAATTGAAACATTTATTTATTCTTTATTTATTTACAAGCTTTATTTAGCATGGGCTATGAACAGGCCAAAGAAGCAATTGAACAGAATGTGGAAGTTACAGCATGCCAACTGAATATAACCAAGTCTCTGATATGTATTACTAGTGAATCTAATAGGTACTGTATGTCTCCTGTGGCAAAACTAATCTTGAAGTGTCTAAACAATGGAGAACCTTTACACGGTGGCAGTGCCAGGCCCTCCCCTCTACTGTCCTGGAAGGCCGATACAGGAGAGAAAATATCCCTGTGGGTCTGGGCAGATAGAAACAGTAAGGCATGTGCTTCTGTACTGTCAGTTTTACAAAAACTGACATATTAGTTTTATTTCTATTTTGTTGAATAGATTCCCAGGTCATGCAGAAAAATTTTATATTTCTGTGTTGCTGATAAACACCAGTCCTAATATAATTTACAGTATGGCCAGGTTCTGTGTTACAGCGCTCGAAATATGTTGCAGGATAGTCTGCAACAAAATAGGCTCAGTGGCTTGATAGTTATAGCCTTCAAGTTAATCATTTTAGCATCTTTTTATACCTATCCACTTAAAAAATTGTTTTACCCCTTTTAACACTTGTGCATACTATTTTAATATGTTTTATCCTTTATGTTCTATCTGTTTATTTCCTTTACTGACCCTTCTTAGCTTCCAAGCTGTGACGAGATTAAGCTAATTTGGAATATTAGGGGTGCTACTGAATTCCTTTAGTTGCATGTTTATTCCCTAGTAAAATTTGGGGAATTCTGACCGCTACACCATATCAGTTCTGTAATCACACTGCACGTAACTCACACTTGGAAACCTACTTAAAAGCAATTCCCGGAGTCAAAGAAGCTGTAACGTAAAAACTGTGTATAAGAGGTTTTTCTGATGAATCCAGATTTGCTACCGAAACAACTGCATGTACAGTTATCCTTTTATTTGTCACCTTATTAATTTAGAAAACCTTTCCTTTGGAAAGAGCACATACTCTTCTGTAAGTTGGAATGGGGTGGATAGGGTGTGGTCTGGAGTTCTTGGTGATAACACCGACACCAAACAGTTTGTACTATAGCCTTCTGGGAACTTTCAGAATATTTTACCTCCTTGTATCTGGAGAGGAAAGGAACTTTTAGATTGAGTGTAACATGGACGCTTCCAAAGCAGTCCTATTATTCTGGAAGCCTCATGTTTATCTTC
Organism: Sphaerodactylus townsendi; assembly: GCF_021028975.2. NCBI lineage: Eukaryota > Metazoa > Chordata > Lepidosauria > Squamata > Sphaerodactylidae > Sphaerodactylus > Sphaerodactylus townsendi. Next base: position 109,143,275 of record NC_059429.1, read on the forward strand.
ACCCCTTCTTTTGACAGGTCTCTATAGAAACTATGTATGCTGCCTCTGTGCATTAAGGTTCCGTTGAGCTGTGTTTTGGCAGCTTCTCAATTAGAGTGATGATGTGAAGCCTGAAGTCAAATGCATGCACCAACATTTGATGTTTCCACTTGGTAATCCATACAAGCCTTTGGCTTTGCAGTTGTTACTGGAATCCCTGGCAAAAGCTGCTGGGATTCGGGGGTGCGGGAGAGATGGACTTACACCTCTTATAAACGTTTACAGTCTAAAAAAAACCTGATTCATGGCCGCTGGCCCATTTATTCAGCTTTTCTGTTCCTCTTCCCCCCTTTGGAATGTAGACACTCTTTTCTCACCCACCGAGATCTGGAAGTAATAAATGAATAGTTACTGAGTTCCATTTCCTGACCTAATGACTGCAGCTAATCCTCAAACTCCAAAGCTGTCTGTCTGCAACATGCATCTCTCAGGAGTTAAGCTGGGGAGGATTTGTTTAACTGGATTAAATCCTCTGCTTTCCTGTTCTGCCGTGGAAGGGAGCGCTCCATTCTCCCTTCCTGGGAAGAGAAGAAGCATCACTTTTCAGCTGCCAGGAGCACATGATTCCTCCACCAGATGATACCTCATCATCTGAAACTGATTTGCTTGAGCTTCATCAGTCATCATTTGGCTCACTTAAACGGCAGTGAATCATTAGGCATGGGTTTCTCCTCTCTTCCACTTCATGGAAGGGAGATTCCCTGGACAAATGTTAGCCATGGTTAATTAACAAGTGAGAGAACATGAGAGTGAGAGAGTGGTGAAAATATCTGACTGGATAGCTGTACACTAACCTGGAGGCTCAAAGGATATAATGCATTGCACATGAAATGAGTTGTACACACTGAAACTGTCTGAAACTGTGAACCTACAGAAGATCACTATCCAGGACAAAGCTTGCAGTACTTTGGGCTGCTGCTTCGATTTTTATCAACACTCAGTTTCAACTAATATTCCTGTACCTGAGAGGTGGGAGCAGAGTCACTCTGTAGCAGAGATGCATAGCTACCTTGCATTCAGATCACCAGCATTTTGTGGCGAACAGCATCGAATGCTGGTAAAAGAGCTAAGCAACTCAATATGGGTAGAATCTCCAAAGAACCCTGCAGTTTCTTGGAGCACCGTTTCAAAAACATATCCTTAAGCAGATCCAAGTAAATGTCAAGCAATAGTTTTTGGCATTACTTTCAGGGACTTTTACCCCCCCCCCCTTTGCCATTTTTGCTTGATATTTTTGAAGGAAAAACTGCTTTCCCAGGACCTTTAAAAAATTTTTAAATGCTTGGGAAAGAAACTGGCTTGTTTTTATATATTTTCTAAAGCCAACACAGAAAAAAAACCTTTAGAAATATTTCTAATTTGGAAAAGATTCATAGGAATTATAGCTGTAGAAGAGTCACCTCTCCAAACATTGTTGCCTTGAAATTGTATGCATCTTCTGCTTATCTAAGGATCATTGATGACTTTGTAATTGTTTTTTGGATTTTTTAGGTGACATGTTAGTCCCCTTTACTAGGTTTAGAAGGAAATGTCAATCGATTTTGGAAGGAGGCCCACTGTAAATACATTACAGTGCGGTTCACCATAATATTTCCTCTGTTTTTCCTTTGTTTCTGATAATCTAGGATTTCTGCAAAGGATTTGAAAAACATGCTTTCTCAAGTCAATTACCGAGTCCCTAACATGAGGTTTCTGAGGGAAAGGTTAACAGTAAGTATTTGACTATCTTGTCATATCTTTGGCTCCGCTTCTCTGGCTCTTGGCAGCCATTGCTGTGAGTGACACCATAATATAATATTTCTTCCACACTGAGTAACTTTCTAACTTTTCCTGAGTAAAAATTTACTAATTGCTCAGGTGGTTTCTATACATGGGTGGGCTTGTTTGGTTTCCCTATTGCTGTTGATAAAGCACCCTGACAGAGGGGCTTCCTTGTGGTAGGTTTCCTTTCCCGAGTACCCTGACAGCATCCACATTCTCAACCCTGTGCTACTAGAACTTTTGCGATTTTTAAAAAAATAACATTGATACTAAAATATAGTTATACATTGTAACTATAGGTTAATAGATTCTCCAAATTCTTGGCTTTTTAAAATGCATTTAACCTCTTCTGTTGTGCCTTTCCCGTTATATCTCTACAAGGAAAAGGGGCTGGGCAGTTTTTTAAAAAAATGAAAACTGGGGATTCAGTGAACCTGTTATGCATAGTTTTATTTATTTATTTATTTTCTTCAGTTTCTATACCGCCCCATCTCCGGAGGGCTCTGGGCGGTGTACAGCATGATACCATCATGTATAGGATAAAACGACTAAAACTATTAAAAGCAGCGATAAAATAGGAAACTAAGCATAATAACTAGGATTGCTTTACAGAGTGGCGTCCGACAATTCTATTTTTCAAACCCTCTTTCAGGGGAGGAAAGGCAGCCAATCCCAAGATGGCAGGAGGCACAGATGTAAAGGCCGGGGGGGGGGGGCGCACCATCAACAGCTGGTTCCTCCAAAGGCCCGGCGGAACAGCTCCGTCTTGCAGGCCTTGTGGAATTCAGTAAGGTCCCGCAGGGTCCGGACAGCTGGCGGAAGAGCGTTCCACCAGGCTGGGGCCAGAGCCGTAAAGGCTCTGGCCCGCGTGGAGGCCAGCCGTATCATCAGGGGGCCAGGGTATTTTACAGTGGTATGCCCATATTATGTTAGTATCAATTTTTTTAAAAAACAAATTGAAAAGTCCCCCAATAGCCTGGGGAGGAAATGGCTACTGTAAGTACAGAATCATGGAAAATGGCTGCCATGTAGGTGGGAAAATCCAAATGTTTCTACCCACACAGCAGCCATTTAGACTTCACTACAATCTTCCCCAATAACTCAGAGCAAAGTAGGTTTGAAAAAGGTTGGAGAAAAACCTTTAGTTGAGTGTCTATTCTAAGACATCTTGACAATTTGCTTCTCATGTAGAATATTTAAAATGCCAACAATAAATCACCCAAAATGTGATAGATGTAATTATACTTTTGTATGTTCCTCAAACATCAAGAATAACTGACCAAAACTCAACATGTTTATATGTGACTGAGGATGCCCAATGTTTATTAATGCCCTTCCATCTCAACTTCTAGGATGTGGAACAAAGGAATGGAGATATCACATATGGACAATTTGCACAGTTATACCAGAGCTTGATGTTCAGCGCGCAAAAAGGGGTGAGTTGCTTCTAATATGATGGCTATAACATCTAGCTTTTTTCATTTCTTGCCTCCTTTCCAATGCTTCACCTTTGTTCCCTATTTGAAATGTATTAAACTCCCGTGTTACTTAAAGCCATTGCCCAGCATCCAGCAAGGAGGTATATATACTGTGTGAAAGCATGCATGTCTGCTCAGATCCCTGACTGGTGAAAGAACTGTGCTGACTGAGGGGCTGGTAACCCTGCTCAGAAAATCATTGATGAACCCCACTCTTGGCGCTGTTGCCTGTTACATGCACACAATTTGCTGTAATGGCTTGGGTGCAGTGTGGTGTGCTGGAGAGAGTGAACCTTAGGAGCAACGCTTTTACAGTGCAAGTTTAGGTGGGCAAATATACTGTCTCACTTTTGCATTTCTTCTTTTACAGATGACGGTACCATTCTTAGAAAGGTAAACTGTTCTTTTACCTTGGGCTGAATTGAGTGTATGATGGTTTCTTTTAATCTTGGAGTATACTGCTTGCTTCCTCCATCCTGAGGGTTTCTTAAATGAGTAATGTTGTTATCAAAATGTCACACTGAGGTGTTCTGCAGTGGAACCTCTTGATTAAGGATGCTTAAAAATAGCTTCTCTGACCACCTCTTGCAACTTTTAGATTTAGATTACTGGGATGGAGGATGTATTTGGTTGCAGGCAACAAATTAACACACGCTGAACTAATTATTACTCTAGTTGCTATGTTCATAGCATTTCAGGTTTCACTGAGTTTTTTAGTGTTTATTTATCTGATTCTTTTGTCTTGAATTATACTAAGGCTGTTTCCACACACGCATGAATTGTGCCGGTGGAGGCTCAGAGGCCGTTCACACGCTATCATGCGAGCAGCCCCGACTTGCTCCCCTGCCGGAGAGGCGGCTCTCCCCTGCCTCGGGGTCAGCCCCGCAACTCACCTTCCTGTCCAGTGTCGCTCTGGGGGGCTGCAGGGACCCGCCCATGCTGCCCTCCATGCTGCCCAGGGGTCAGAGGGCAGTGTGGGCAGGTCGCTGCAGGTCTCCAGAGCAACGCTGGACAGGAAGGTCAGTGGAGGAAATGGGAAAAGTGGCAGCGTCCTGCTGGTGCAGTTCGCACCGCGCCAGCGGGAAGCTGCCCCTTTACAAAAACCTCGCTTGTTGAGTGAGGTGTAAAGCGGCGCCTACGCACCGTTCCGGGGTGGCCAGGACAAACAGCACCCTAGGGACTGCGGTTTTTCCTGTGCGAAAAGCACACTAGGGACTGCGTTTTTTCCTGTGCGAACAGCACCCTAGGGACTGCGTTTTTTCTGTCTCTAGGGCGCTGTTAATTTGGTCGTGCGGAAACAGCCTAAGACAGAGGAGTCCAGGGGCACTTTGGAAACTACCAACATTTTATTTCATCATAAATTTTCATGAGTCATAGTTGCTTCTTCAGATGCATGAAACATAAATCCATATTTGTAGTCTGCCTTTCTCACCAAGACTGAAGGTGCGAGATCTAATGTACTAGGATTACAGAAGTCTAAACAAGCATAGTTTATTGAATGAGATACAAAGTAGATATAATGTAGAAAAGTTGTATTACATCAGTAGAGAATAATGCTACGACCACAGCATAACGTGCAGAAAGCAGATAGAATGTGTAATACACTGTGGTATACTCCGCAGCCCCTTTTCCTTTATAAAGTGCCTTCCTGAACTCTTCTCTTGTCGTGTATCTCTTTTGTTATCTTTACAGAACAGCCTCCTGAACAATTCTGTTTTACGCAGTTATTTTATAGTTTGCAGAATGACAGAAGGGTGGGAGCCCTCTTGACCTCCTCAGGGTGGGGACCGCAACAGAGGAAGTGAAGGTGGCAGCTGTTCATTCTGCAGCGTAGTGCTTTCTGACCAACAGAATTTCTCTGTGCTTCTTCCTCCAGCAGTAATGATAGACCTGAGCTCTGCCGAGTATCCCTGGTGGGATTCCAGACATTTTTATTAGAATGCCAAATGGTGAGTATGCACGACAGAAGAGAGAATGGCAGAGGATAGTGCAACTTGATGCTTTTCTGATGTGAACTATATCCTTATCCTGTCCTTCCCTGAAGAAGCTCAGTATGCCTTGTATAAGGTTGGCTAGATTGAGAGAGTGTGATTGATCAAATGTCACCCAGTGAGCTAGTGTAGCAATTTGAACCCAGGTCTCCCCTGTCCTAGACATTCTACTTGCAAGACCTCACTAGTTGACCACAAGAAACTGCCCGCTGTGCTCCTTTTTGGGCTTTCAAAAGAAACATAAGGGTCATATTAATTCAGAGGGAGCTTCAGCACATTTGTATTCTGCTAAATAAATCTGTTCTTTTGGAGGCCAGAAGATTTTTTTTACTGGTTAGTGTTTTTGATTTGTTTTTTTATCAGTGCTCCTTTTTATTGCATGTTGCTTCAAGTGAAGGAGGAGCTGGGTGCAAGTACTCTAAATAAATCAGTTGCCCAGATAACTGACCGGAGTTGCATTATGAATTTTCGTTGCAGTGGCCAAGCGGGTCTGCTGCCAAAAACCATCAAAGGGCGATTCTCTAGATCTTCTGGTTAAGCCACTCTTCATAACCAGATCTGGGCTATAAATGTCATTCCTTGTTACTGCAAAGACAACAACCACCACCAAGCCCTTATTGGCATATATCGGATGATACAGATAGGATGCAAAAAACAAATTTAAAACAGTCCCCCAAAGAAAATAATAATAGAGAATCTCTTAATAACAGACTATTTACTACAAGTTCAGTTTTAAACTGACCAACCCCAGGAGATAAATCAGGAGGCTTTCTTCTTTTCTTGTCTGAACTGTTCCTGTAACGTGCAGCCACCACCCGGCTGTAATCCCAGGTGTACATTCTTGGCTGCCGGCTTGCAGGAAGAAAAAAAGACACTAACCAGCACAATCTCCCGTTTCATCCTGCTGACATTTAGGGAAAGAGGCCAATATGCCACTGGGGAAGTGAACCAAAGGAAGGCTGTCTGCTTCTGAGAGCCAGATGAAGGGGGAGAGCATTGCCATCAAAGAGCCAAATATTTGAAAACAAAACACACCCAATCCTCTTTTTCATTACTCGGAGGGGGCGGGGGGATTATGTAGATTCTCAGGCTTGTGAAAAGCCATTGAGGGACACTATACTACATGGCTGGTTTTCAACATGAAGTAATTTCCTTATGTGAGAAAATCACGTCCACAGTCAAATTGGACTGGAGAGTTTATTTTGCTGATGTGTGTAGTCTTGGGTGTACTTCCAGAGAGCCAGTGCAACATAAGAGTGTCAGGCTAGGACTGCGGCAACCTGGATTTGAATTGCCGCTCAATCATGAAACTTGCTGGATGAACCTTTTGCTTTTCTTAGACTGATCCACCTCATCTGGTTGTTGTGAAGATAAAATGGGGGGAGGGGCACATGTGCCATCCTGAGATTTGCAAAGGAAGACAAGATAAAACCATCATGGATAAATCCTGTACAGAATGCAGTTATTTGGTGGCATGCTATGTGGGGAGGGGGCAATATACACCATAAGGACAGTGATTGAGGGTTTGAAATGGCCCACTGTTTCCTAAAAGTGAACTTGGTGCTTTGGTTGTACTCTGGTATTGCATAATTAACAATGAAAGGATTTTTGCTGTCCTGAAAGTAAGTAGAACTTTCTGAGATAGGGTTATTTAAGAGTTCAGTTGAGTGTAAATCTATAGAATTAGACCTCATCTTGAGTATACAGCATAGATGACTAATGGCCTCCCTTCTTGTTTTCCATGAAGGTAAGCGTCCTCTATATAGGCCAACAGTCACGTCAATTTTAATCATCTCTGTTCGTCTCTTGCATTCCCAACTGTGAATTGACCGTACTTTCCACCAGATTAGGCTGAGGCATAATGACTTGCCAAGGGCACCTAATCAACTTCATGGCTGCGTGGGGATTTGAATCCAGGTCACTCCAATCTAAGTCTTGCTCACTTGGGCATCCTTAGCTCTCTGTCCGCAGTAAAGGGACAATAATGCTGACCTACTTTTGAAGGATGTTGTGAGGATTACTGAGACAGCGTGTATGAAACAGTTTTGGGGATAAATTTTCCCCAAATTAATAATTACATTAATTATTATGGAATAATATTAATCATTATGGAAGGATACAAACTTAATAATTATGGAAGAATACAAACTTTCGGAATTTTACCGTTTTTTAAAAAATGGACATGCCAGTGGGTGCCCTCAGATAACATTCTCCTTCCTTGTCTTTGCAGGAACTTTGGGCTACTGATCTCCTTTTGGTGCAAGAGTTCATGTTCAACTTCTTGAAGGACCCACTGCGGGAAATTGAAGAGCCTTATTTTACCCTGGATGAGGTATGGATCTCAAGAAGCACAAGGGGTTCTTTATACATACTCTAGAATTCTTGGTTCTTAGAATAAAACAAAACACAACTTGATTGTTATATAAATAAGTCTGTAATCCTTGGGTTCTGGGGCTTCCTTCCTCCCTCTCTCCCTCCCTCTCTCAAGGAAACAGCCACAGTTGAAGACTTCCAGATCTAGGAAGTTTGACCTCACTCTTGTTCACAAGGGCCATGAAGAAATGGGGGTTTGCATCCTTCCCAGAAATTCTAAACCAGCATTAAATCATGGTTGAGAATCCTAGTTACTGGTAGAGGAACAGTCTACCATTTTACAGCTGAACTTGGATGTCACAACAGACTGGATTTGGATCAGTGACTTCATGAACTCCTTAAGTCCTTAAGAAGGTGGGGCAGAAGATGAAGGAACCTGAAGATCTGAGGCTCATTCACCTAACCACAGTTGTAGTTCTGTTGCTCCCATTCTCCAACTGCCCCTATTCTTGCAGTGTCTCTGCTGGTCCTGATAGTCACTGGGACCCCCAGCACCCCAGGCCTTGGGGTTCTCCTGCCCCACCATTTGATGAGCAGTGCTAGATAAGGTTTGATTTAAATGGTATACCAGCAAAGCCAATGCACTTTCCCATTGGACTTCTCATAAACACAGCATCTCTTTTTAGCCAGGAGGCCGCACTTTGCACAAGTCGCAACCCAAGGAGCTGCTATATGAGGGCAAAGTCCCTTGGATGCTGCTTTGATCTCACCCAACATAACATTTCAGTCAGGCTTGACAGCTGCTTGTTTGTAGGGGGTGGAGGAAGATGCATTCTAAATACCTGTGTAAGGATTTGCTGCCCGAATTAACCCACCCCACCCCCACCCCCCAGTACATAAAATGACTCAAACTCCTTGTTTTAGTCTTTATACAAGCTCTTCTACAGCCTGGATTTTTTTTCTGGGAAAGGAGTTTGGGCTGCTCAGCAGTTAGCTTGTTTCTGTCCTTGTACATGTGACATGGAAGATTCAGTGAATTTCTTGGTTAACATTTTGTGTTGCCTCCCCCTTTCCTTGTTTTTTTTCCCCTTCTGGTCAGTTTCTCACCTTCCTGTTTTCCAAAGAGAATAGCATGTGGAACTCAGAACTCGATGTTGTTCGTCCAGACGACATGAACAATCCCCTTTCCCACTACTGGATTTCCTCCTCGCATAACACGTAAGAAGAGAAAGGAAGCCACTTTGGGGCTATTTGTTACTTTCTCACTTTGTTCCTTTCCTGAGATCCTGTATGCATCATGTGCTAAATCCCCCCCTTTGGGTCCTTATGCAGCTAGGTTCAACGAGCTAAAAGATGAGGGATCTCACAGCATTCTTTTTGATTTTGGATGCTTGCATGTTGAAGATACTTCAGCTGCTGGCACACATGCATGGTTACTTGTGAAAAGATGTGCCGAATGAAATATGACTAGCTCAGAAATTTTCCAGTGAATATTTAAAAACTGGGCGGGGTTGAATCCCCTGAAAACAATAAAAGGACTTCCTGTAATTTTACAAAACATATGATCCCCTGTGGCTGTTACTAGGCAGCCGCAATACTGTCAACCTTCAAGCCTTGGTTTCTGTCAGTAAAGGCTAGGCCTTTTCCACACTTGTTCAGGCCTTTGAGGGATGACACATTGGGGCCAGTCCCAGCAATAACCACCAGTGACTTGCTACCATGAAACATGCATGGTTCACCCAGGTGTGGCTGCTTGCTACTGTTCAATAGCAGCTACCCCACAAAGGCCAATGTGGTATGGTGGTTAGAGTTTTACATAAGAATCCAGGAGAGCCAGGTTTAAATCCTCAGTCTGCTGTGGAATCTCATTGAGAGACTTCGGACCAGTGACATACACCCAGTGTAACCTACTTCACAGGGCTGTTGTGAAGATAAAATGGCAGAGAGGAGAATAATGTAAGCTGCTCTAGGTTCCCATTGTGGAGAAAGGCAGGATGTAAATGAAGTAAATAAATGTAGCTAAAGATGAGGGAACATTCACACATGAAGCAACCTTATACTAAGTCAGAACTGATGGTCCATCAAAGTCAGTATTGACAGTGACTGTCCAAGACGTGAGAGGTCTTTTATATCACCTGCTACCTGATTCTTACTGGAGATGCTCACAATTGAACCCGGAACTTTCTGGATTCAAGCAGATGCTCTACCACTGAACCACACCCCTTCCCCAGATAAAAGCTGGGTTGCTGAGGGGTGGGAAGGAAGGAAGCAAGCAAGGAAGGAAGTGTGAGGATATGGGAGCTGCCAGGAGGAAGGATAGAAGGAATAATGTGGGGAGGGGATGCAGAGGAAAGTGAGGGACCCTCTGCAAGCCCTTGCAGGTTGCCCACCAGGCAGTTTTGCCCAGCTCAGCTGGGACAGTGCATCTTGCCCAGAGTTTTCTGGAGAAGAGGCTGCCAGGAGGAGGGAAGACCAAAGACAGCGACTGATAAAGGTAGGTTGGCTGGTAGGTGGGGAGAAGAGAGGGAAGTAAGAAAATGGAAGAGGTTATGGGGATTGCCAGGAAAGCAGAAGAGGAAATAGTGGGAGAGGGGAAAATGAGATGCCCAACACAAGTCGCTGCAGGTCCCTACTTGCAAAATACAACTGTGCATAAAACATTGTTCTTAGAAATGGTGTTCAAGTCCTCTGTGACTCGCTGAGATGTTTATGGCAAACTCTCCATGAATCATGTAAGGTTTTTTTCCCCTCCCACATTAATAGGTACTTGACAGGAGATCAGTTCTCCAGTGAATCTTCATTGGAAGCTTATGCTCGTTGCCTGCGCATGGGATGCCGTTGCATTGAACGTGAGTGCTTGCCCCTCATCCCCCTGGTCCCATCCACTGTTTTTCCCCAGACCACATGATTACTGCTGCAATTCCAGGCACAGAAGCCATTTCACATCTTGCTAGATAGTCACAGTCCTTCGGTCCCTGAGTCTGAAGATTTTGATTAAGCCAGGTTACTAGCTCATTGTTTTGTTTTCTGGTTTTGGGCTTGTGTTAACTGAATGAAATGTAACCCTGCCATGTTCTGGCTCTAACAGCATCATCAGTGTGATTTGAAATGCATGTTTCGCTGCAGTAGGTACACATCTCCTGGCCGCAGTAGGGGCACATCTGTTGGCATCAGGGAGGGAAATAGACAAGATCTTACTCTGCCTGGCAGCAGTCCCCCAAAGTCTCAGGTGCTGGAAGGACTTTCCCAACAGCTGTTACCTAATACTCCAGCATCAGCACTAGAAGGAATGAAATCCGTGACCTTCTGCATGCAAACTGTGTGCTCTGTCATTGTCCCTTTCAATAAAATGTTTATTATCTAAGTAGTTGGTTGTCAGTTGGACTGAGGTGTAACTCAGGTTTTCTGGGGATTCTCCACACAACTGTAGTCCATCATAATAATGAATGTTCTTTGACTGCCTTGTTGGGATTTGGTTCAAGTTTATTTATTCATCCTTTTCAGTTGATTGTTGGGATGGGCCGGACGGGATGCCTGTGATCTATCATGGGCACACGCTGACTACAAAGATCAAGTTTTCTGACGTCTTGGCCACCATCAAGGAACATGCTTTTGTGACCTCTGAGTAAGTAGAATCCTTCGAACGTTAGCCTTAACCTCAGATTATCTGAATTCCAGAGACCCTTCATATGATTGTAAATGCTTAGTACAGCATGATTGTTTGCAGTGCAGGTATTTATGCCTGTGAGCCATCTTTACGTTGCCCTTGTCTGTGCTGTTACATGGCACTGCAGTTGCAACTAGGGGTGTGCATTCGGCACAGACCAAGCTGAAACACTCCTGGAAGAACCCTTCATTAGTATTTTTCGGAGTTTTATTGGTCTAAGGAAAAGGTAGCAATTTACAGGGCTCCTAAAAGCATTTCCTGAATTTTTTTCTCATGTGATCTGCTTTGACCTGCTGCCAATTCTGCTACCTCCCAGTTCCATGTGGAGTTTAAAGACAGCAAGAATTTTTCAAGTTTAATAGTCCCAACTTTTTTTGAAAAACCTTTAAAAGCCAATATGAGAATTTGGCTTTTTGGGGTTTTTTTGAAAACATTTGTTTGAAAACTATTAAACCCCAACCCCCAAAATAACAAATCATATATTTTTTAAAAAACTCTGCACACCCCTAGTTAACAGCATCTCACCCTGAATGTTTACTTCATCATTGTAGCAGAATACAAATAATTCATACTTCAAGGTTAATTGGGCTTATGACACAGTAAGTGTTGTATCAGGTGAAATTCTGTCCCCTGGCATCTAAGAAAAGCTGAATTTTGCAAATGAAATATGCAGATTAGGTCTTCTCTGCTCAAACCTTTGAGTACTGGTGCTGGGAGGCTGCAGCATGGGAGGGGTCTTGGCCTCTGCCTTGTTTGTCTGTCCTTTGGGGCAGCTGGTTGGTAGCTGAGTGAAACAGTGTTCTAGATAGATGAGCCACTGGTGTGGTCCAACAGACACTCATTGCTTTCTTAAGCCTTTCCCTCAACAACTGGAAGTCTCACCTAGCTATTCCACTTCCTCTGACTTTCAGTAGGTAGTGCCTCAGTCATTACAGAGCAGTTCAGTATATCTACTGGGCATAATTTGTGACTGTTTAATCATAAATTGTTATACAGTTCAATGTATATATGCACATGAACCAGTAGAGTTTCTTGTAGGTGCCAGAGGACTGGAGGTGCAGATGGGACACTGAGAATCAAGCTTCCCTCAGGAGCAATGTGTGGAGAGGAGATTTTGTCCGTAACTCTGGGCTCTTTCACACATGCAGAAAAATGCACTTTCAATCCGCTTTCACAATTGTTTGCAAGTGGATTTTGCTATTTCGCACAGCAAAATCCAGCTACAAAGTAGATTGAAGGTGCATTATTCTGCATGTGCAAAAGTGCCCTCTGGATTTTTCCTGGACCTGCATGATGCTTTTCTTACCAAGACAGGCACTCCTCTGAAAGAAACAGTGGCTACTGGAAATGTTGAATTTAGAGGAGGCCTTTATTATTATGTGATTGAAATTCTCAGGGGCAAGGCAGGATCTGTGTTTTGTATGATCAGATCCAGTGAGTAAAAATGTTGCAAGTAGGAATCTCCAGCCGGCATCCTGCAGTCCAAAAGGCAGCCGTTTCGTGATTTTTTTGTTCTCTTCTCAGCTATCCTGTCATCCTGTCCATCGAAGATCACTGCAGCATTGCTCAACAGAGAAATATGGCCCAAAACTTCAAGAAGGTGTTTGGGGACATGCTGTTGACTAAGCCAGTAGATAACTCTGCAGATGGGCTGCCCTCTCCAAACCAACTAAAGAGGAAGATCCTGATAAAGGCAAGTTCCATTCATAGCCCTTGTGGGCTATCTTGAATTGAAAGTGGGAATTACAGTAGGTGGTCCAAAGAACAAAGTGTGAGGAGTGCTAAATACATTTCTGTAACTAGCCTGCATTTTCAACGCTTGTTTATCTCATTTAATCACAATTCTCACAAAAAGAGTGGAGTCCATATGTGAGAATGAGGGGGGTGCTATGCAAAAATCATACAGTAAATGGACTTTTTATGTTTTTTACATGTACAATAAGATGAGAATTCTTGCTAGCCCACTGAAAAAATCTAGGAGCCCACTCTTTCCGTGGGCCTTTGATTCATTCTCAGGGATGTCTGGGTTGGGTCTTATAAATGCCACCATTGAATAGGTCTCATAAACTAAGCAAGAGTGAACTTAAGACATCTGTTGATGGAAAGTTTGGGGGGATTTTTACTTAAAGTTTTGCACAGATCTTTTGCTTCACTCCCATGGAATAAGTTGTCAGGCGCCCCAGAGACTGGAAAAACCAGCAGGACATTAACTCCAGGCTTGTTCTTCTGGGCTCTCACAATATCTTGTATTGCAGCACAAGAAACTGGCTGAGGGCAGCGCTTACGAAGAAGTGCCGACATCCGCCATGTATTCAGAGAACGATATCAGCAACTCAATAAAGAATGGAATCCTGTACCTGGAAGATCCTATAAATCACGTGGGTTTCCTTGCACTCATGAGTTTCACTCCATTGTTTTACCACAAGTTACCTAGATCCAACACACTAAGCAATTCCAAATGTAACAATCGTATGTCTGTTTGCCGGATTCAGTGGCTGCTGGAGCCCAAGACATGATCTTGATGTTACTGTTGATACCAAGGGTTGCCCTGGGGGGGTAGGGGGTGGGGATGGGATGGGACGGGACGGGACGGGACGGGACGGGACTGGACGGGACCTCTGCATGTAAGTGCACAGTGGTGCTTCAGACAGCCAATGTAGTGTAGGGATTAGAATGCAGGACTGGCTCCTGGGAGATGTAGTTTTAATTTTTAATTCTTCTGCAGTGTTTGCTGGGTGTCCTAGGTCAGTCACTGGCTCTTAGTCTAGCTACTTCTTGACTGTTGTAATGGTGACATGAAGAACAGGCAGTCACATACAGTGGCATAGTGGCTAAGATCAAGTGTACTCTAATCTGGAGGAACTGGGTTTGATTCCCCGCTCTGCCACTTGAGCTGTGGAGGTTTATCTGGGGAATTCAGATTAGCCTGTGTACTCCACACACGCCAGCTGGGTGACCTTGGGCTAGTCACAGCTCTTCAGAGCTCTCTCAGCCCCACCTACCTCACAGGGTGTTTGTTGTGAGGGGGGAAGGGAAAGGAGTTTGTAAGCTCCTTTGAGTCTTCTACAGGAGAGAAAGGGAGGATATAAACCCAACTCTTTTTCTTGTTTAGTGGGATATATATATGTATCCCACTAAACTATGTGTGTGTGTGTACATATACACACGTATATATAATTTTTATTTAATTAGTTTATATCTAGATCACCTTTCAACTAAAAAACACTACTACTAAACTACTACTAAACACTACTAAAATACAATCAATAAAAAATACAATCAATAAAAATACAATCAATTAAAAATTAGTTTTCAATAACACCACTCCCCTGTCACTCTGTTAATCTAATTCAAAGACAGTTTTCCAGCCTGTCTGGAAGGCCTTGAGGGAAGCATTCATTGCCAACATGAGGTAGGGAGTTATAAGGGCAGGAGTGGGCAGGTGGGACTAGTATCGCAAACAGATGTGATGTTTGGGACCGAGATACTTTTGAGAGCACTGGGTACTTGTGACTGGAGTTGGTCCTACCTTATATTTTAAAACATTCTGCTATAAACAAGCATATGGGCCTTCCCAGTTTAGTAACTGTGGGGAAAGTATGTTGTGTAAAGAACTGAATGATGCCTCATAGTATCATATAATTTTTACAAATGGGAACTATTCCAGCTTCTTAGAATAAGGTTGTGTTATCCACAGTTCAGTGTAATTTTCTCAAAGATTTCTTGGGCAAGAAATACAGTTTTCCTCGGTCTTGAAAACTTTTGATTGCTACTTCTTTCAGAAATTCTAAGCTGGTTTGTACTTAGCTAGCTTTCATTGTCCAGCAATCCTCAGTTCATATTTTAAATTAATTCCTATTTTAATACTGTTAATTCATTTTAACTTATCTTCCCCTACCTCCTGACAATTGCTTGGTGACAGAGGGTTGCATACTCACACTGTTGGATCTTGTGCTTTCACTGTACAGTAGCAACCATTTAACCATCCTATATGGACACATCAGTCCAGTTGAAAACAATTTCAATAGGACAATGATCATGCAATATCCAACAAGGTGCTATTGCACTCCCAGGTAGTATTTTAATATTGTCAAAGACTTATTCTCAGTCTAACTCAGTCTTAGGGCATTTTCCCCAGTTCTGTTACCTGAAGTCTTGTTGATGTTGAGGTGTGAACCCAGCACCCTCTGCATGCACACCACGTTCTCTACCACTGAGCTACATTTTCCCCAGCCTAGAGTGTTTTGATACTGAGAGTGTTGACTTTGGGATAAACATTATAACTCTGTGTTTCCTTTGCAGGATTGGAACCCCCATTATTTTGTCCTCACCAGCAGCAAAATATACTATTCTGGAGAGAGAACCAGTGATCTGGGAAATGAGGATGAGGAAGAGCAAAAGGAGGTACGTGTTGGGCTGCAGAAATTGGTTCTAACAGCCTTGGTCATGGAAGTGATTATTCTTCCTTCCTGCATCAGAAAATGAGGGGTTTTGACGTTACCTGTGGGAATGTATCCAATTATGTCCAAGGATAATCTCATTTTTCTAAGAGGTTGCAGCAAGGTTCCCATTCAAGGAAAAAATACTAGTCTGACTGCCCAATGCCAGACTAAAATCAGATCGAGATGGGGTGGGATTAGGATGGAGCGTGCTCAGTCCCGCTGTTCATAGGCAGGGCAACAGAAGCTGCAAGTTGGTTGTCCTGGTTACTGCTTTTGAGGAGAGGAGGGAAACGGGAGTTCAGCATCAGAGACAGAGCAGCCAGGTAATGTTTTTTCAATATGGATAACAAATGCAAGAAGCTGACTTCTTTATGTTTTCAAAAGCAGTTTGCACACTGACATTAACACAGTTTTCTGCAGTGTCTGATGCCTCCTGTTGTTGGCAGCAGGAGTGACAAGCCTCCATTCCTTAACTCTTTCTCCTGCTTACTCTCCTATTTATTCTACAGAGTGATCACATTCTACAGAGGATTGGCGGGGAGGGGGGGAGTTACTGAAAATCCCATTCTCCTGCTTGGCTGAATCTTGGTTTTAAATTCTTGGAATGCAGAGATAGCAGCCTCTGAAACGCAGTGCTATGGAGAGACATCGCAAGGAAGGTCTTGGCCTCTATCCCCTGTTTGTTGGTCTTCCAGGCTAGCTGGTTGCCCACTGTTTGAAACAGTGTGCTGGGCTAGACCTTGGTCTGGACATTGGTCCCACTGGTCTGATCCAGCAGGTTTTCTTATGTCCTTCTGAATTGGTCTTAGTGAAAAGGAAGTCAGATTCCAGAACAATGCAAATATGGCTCTGCTTTTCCATAGAACTACAGGAAACTAAAGTGGCAAGTTCATGTTTGTTTCCATGCTAGGCAAGCAACAGCACTGAACTCCACTCCACTGAAAAGTGGTTCCACGGCAAGCTGGGAGCCGGGCGTGATGGACGACACATCGCAGAGAGGCTGCTGACAGAGTACTGCATAGAGACAGGGGCTCCCGATGGCTCTTTCCTGGTGCGGGAGAGCGAGACCTTTGTTGGCGACTACACCCTTTCTTTCTGGTAAGGATCTCTAAGTGTAATGTTGATCACCTAGCCCTGTAACTCTAAAATGTCCTTTCCTCCAAGGACCCCTGACAGGCAGGGTTTTCTGCCTTCCATTTTACCTTCACAGTGGATTTGTGAGAGAATAACTAGCTCAAAGGTATAAAGAGAGCTTCATGTCAGAGGGGGGAATCTGAACCCAGGTTTGGTGATTCACATGGCAGTCACCACAGTACTTGCAAAAAACCTCCACTCTGTTGAGTGCCTTGTCACTCAACATCCACAGAGATAGCATCCACCTCTGTCCTGGACTTCCCCTTGCCCCACCTGAAGATTCCCCAAGTAAGCCTGGCCGTCTGGCACACCGCTGACTCCCTTCCACTTACCAGTGGGCTAAGAAAGACGATGCCAAGCTGAGGAACACCGCCATGACTGGCCCAGCCCCCACAAGCACCCAGATGACCAGGGGGAAACTGTCAAGATGCAGCACCAGGCGGCTGGCAGAGCATCTGGCAACCCCAAGGAACAGGCCCTCCAATGACCTGAGCTGTGAAGTGGAGCAGAAGTGTCCCTCCCTGCCCAGTAGGGCTAGACGGATGGCCTTATGGGCCTATGGATGAGTGGGGGAGCGGGTTGAAGGGCCAGGCCTGGGAGGGGGGAGGGTATAAAAGGCAGGAAATAGATGAATTGGGGAAGTAGTAGAGGAGGAGGAGAAACAGAGAGGGAGAGAGTCAGTGAAATAGATAGAAGAGGAGGAGGAAAAGAGATGCGAGGAGGGGCAGAGCGTGCCTTCCTCACTGCTGGCAGCAGTGAGGCCCAGCCCAGTTCAGAACCATAGGCCCAGCTTCCTGTCAGGGGCTAACGCGGTCAGCCAATCTGCAGTGTTCAGCCCTGTCACTCCATAGATTAGCAAGATGCACCACCCACTTCCCAGCTAACGGGAGCAAGGATGGGCCAGAGACTTCCCAGGAAGGGGAAGGCGCGGCAGCATACCCAACCACCCCAGGCCAGGAGGGAGAGCTCCACAGGCACTAAAGTTTGATACACTTTGTGGTAAATTCCCAAGCAGGCTTGGTTCAATTAGTATTTCTGCTTTTTAAAATACTTAATAGCTGCTATTTGAACCCACAGCTATTTTAAGAGCTGCCAAGTACCCTGCATTTCCTCATGTAATCCATGATAGTGATTCTTAATGGGGGCCATCTGCCCATCTGAGCGGTGACCTACACATGGGGGGGAAGCTTCAAAAATGTTAAGAGCGTGCAGAATTTTAGAAATAAGCCTGTTTCATCTTCATGGGTATTCTGTGCAGCCCCACACTGGGACTGTGCTTGCACAAGTCTGCACAAACACAGTCCCAATGTGTGCCTGCACAGAAACCCACTCAATGAACTAGTCTCAGGTAAGTGTATTTCCTCTACTTTTAATTGCCTATGACAGTTTCAAACTGCTTGTCCTCAGGATCAAATCCCAGCTTCTTTAAAAGCGGTGCATTCTACCTTGGAAATCTTCTTGGTCCTTAAGAAATTACTGGATTCAAATCTTGTTTCCCCTTTATCTGCCTGTATGAATAACATTTTCTGGAGTGCTGTGGCTTTTTGGAGGCACTCAGTGATGAGGTTGCATACTTGGGCGACAAAATTAAGAACCACTGATCTAGCTTACCCCATTACGCTTTGCTTCTATTTCTGTCTTTCTCTGCAATAAATAAGCAACCTGTCCACATAATATGGCTTTTAAAAACACATTATAGGCAATGTTGCAGCTATTACAGAACATGCAAAATAATTCAACATAATAATAGTCCTTATAATAATGATAATAATAAGTAATTCAATCTCTCCTGTCCCCCTGCCCTTGCCCCACCCCATGCAGGCGTAACAGGAAAGTGCAGCATTGCCGGATCCATTCCCGGCAGGATGCCGGCAGCCCCAAGTTCTTCCTCACTGACAATCTGGTGTTCAACAGCCTCTATGAGCTCATCACCCACTACCAGGAAGTGCCGCTCAGATGCAATGAATTCGAGATGAGGCTGACGGAACCTGTGCCCCAAACTAATGCACACGAGAGCAAGGAGTAAGCAAAGGGGGAAGGGGAACGGGCAGCCGTGCGATTCTGCCCTGTGGCTTGCATGGGCTTTCCAGCCTCATTGTTGACTATGAAGCTTTTGGGGCTGAGGTCAGTTCACAGTATTGTGGCATGAATTTAGCACTCTTAAGCGGGTGACTTTGGAGTTGGCCTTTCATTTGGCTGGTCTTCTGCTGGTTAAGCTTTATGGTGTGCCAGCTCACTTGTCTAGATTTTCCATTAATCAATTACATATAATGGGGTGGGGGTGGGGGTAGCCTTGTGGACTAATCACTTGCAACCTTTTGTGGAATGTCCTAACAATAATGGCATTCTCTTACATCGGTATTTTCATCACCTCTAGATGGTACCATGCTAATCTCACCCGGCCTTTGGCAGAGCGCATGCTGATGAGGGTCCCACGAGATGGAGCTTTCCTAGTGCGCAAGAGAAGTGAGCCTAACTCTTACGCCATCTCCTTCAGGTGAGTTTTCCTCCCAGGTGCTGCAGACTTGGAAGTTTGGTTTTGGCACGTTCTCTGATAGTTCTACTCCTTCAATGTTTTTCTCCGATTGGTTATAAGGGAGTGGAGAGTGGGTAACATCTCCCCACTACCAGGTCTTTCCTGCTCCCATTTCTCAATGGTTGTCTGGGTAGATGTTTCCATCAGGGTGGTGTCGTGATTAAGAGCAGGTGGATTCTAATCTGGAGAACCGGGTTTGATTCCCCACTCCTCCACCTGAGTGGCAGAGACTTATCTGGTGAACCAGATGTGTTTCCGCACTCCTACATTCCTGCTGGGTGACCTTGGGCTAGTCACAGTTCTTCAGAACTCTCTCAGCCCCACCTACCTCACAAGGTGTCTATTGTGGGGAGAGGAAGGGAAAGGAGTTTGTAAGCCACCTTGAGTCTCCTTACAGGAGGGAAAGGTGGGATATAAATCCAAACTCCTTCTCCACCACCACCTCCTCCTCCTCCTCCTTCTTCTTCTTCAGTCATCTCACCAATTATTCTGTTGATATCCCTCAGGGCAGAAGGGAAGATCAAGCACTGCCGAGTGCAGCAGGAGGGCCAAACGGTCGTCTTGGGTAACTCAGAATTTGACAGCTTGGTGGATTTGATCAGTTACTATGAGAAGAACCCGCTGTATCGGAAGATGAAATTGAGGTATCCAATAAATGAGGAAACCTTGGAGAAGATTGGGACGGCGGTGAGTGTGATGGTGGGAATGGACTGGGTGGAGTCCAGCGTCTTTGCCCTGGGCTTGAGTTGGGAATGTTCTTGGTTTTCTGGCAGAGGGGCGTTTTGCAAGAGCCAGAGTTGATTATCTCTGGTATTGTGCCTGAGTAGCTGGAATAGGCCAAACTAGCCTGAAGTTATCAGAGTTTTAAAGATAAAACGGTCAACGAAAGGCAAACAATGAAAGGCAAACAAGATAAAACGGTCAACAAAAGTCAAACAAACAAACCTCTGCTCTTGCCTTGAAAACTGTTTGAAAGGGGCCACCATAAGTGGGTTGCAACTTTGTTGATGTTGCCATGCAGTTAGAGGGAAGGCCTGTGAGTGGGATCCTACCATGTTTTCTGATTGTGAAAAGAGACCCCCAAAGAACCTAGGCCAGAGAATGCTGGGTCCACATAGTCAAAGCCCTCCCTGGATATATACTGCGTTGAAGAAGGAGGTTAAGCAAAGCTGAGCTGAAAAGCTGTCAGGATTCCATCCTGTCTCTTTCACCTGTCTTGGAATCACTTTGCTTGTATTTCTCTCTTTGTCTGCAATAGGACATAGATTTACTCCTTCTCTGTCTCTTTTCAATTTTTGCTTGCCACATTTGCCAGCTGTCTTTATAAGAGCCCTTAGTTCCCTTTTAGCTGTTATGATCTTTCCCCAAACAAGCAGCAAGGGAGGAGGATGGGGCAAAACACATCTCTGCTTTGTTTACCAGGAACCAGATTACGGTGCTCTCTACGAAGGACGGAACCCTGGATTCTATGTGGAAGCAAACCCCATGCCAACCTTCAAGGTATTTTCCTAATATCACCAATGTACTTCAAATGCAACTGGGTGCAGGTCAGCTGATGGTTTTTGCTAGATGATATGCTGAATCTTTGGATACTTTCTGGTGGGACCAAGAGGATCCAAAGTGCAACAGGAACCTGAAAGGAAGGAAGAAGTCTAAAACTGCAATGCAGTTGTGTCTAGATGCATGGACACTCTCGATCCTCAGAGTGGGGTTTATGACAGCATGTAGCTGTTGTTTGAGTGCCACGTCTTGTTGTCTTGGTAGAACATCTGCAAAACACACACACACGGCAAAAACCCCTTTTGAAATTTTGGTATGTAAGCCAAGCCTCCTGGCATTCTTACAGTATGATTTCACAAAGCATGAGAAAGGGTATCTGGGTGTATACCCATCTCGGTATGACAGTGGCATTCACATAAGGTTATGGAATTAGACACAAGGTCTGCTTGTTAAGTTGCAAAATAGAGAGATTTAGTTACTTCATTTATAACCCATATTTCTCCCCCACACCAAAAAAAATATAGGGACTTGCGTTGTTTTTCTCTCCATTTTATTTTCACAACGACCCTGTGAGGCTGGGTGTATGTAAGTGCCCCAAGGTCATCCAGCAAGCTTCCGTGGCAGAGTGGGGATTCAAACCTGGGTTTCCAGATCCTACTATGACACTTTTGATAGTTTTTTTGTTGTGAATTTTTACACTGCTCTCCCACTTGCAATGGATGCACCAAGCTAGGAATAAATATGTCTCTATAAATTAAGTAGGACCCCATTTAAATCCTTGGCCCTAGTAGTAGCCACACTCTCACTGTATATATACGCATCCCAGTTTTTATAGTGATCAACCGGTCTCTCTTTCTCTGACTTTGTGTGTTTAGTGTGCTGTTAAAGCCTTGTTTGATTACAAGGCACAGCGGGAGGACGAACTCACTTTCACAAAAAATGCTGTCATCCAGAATGTGGAGAAACAAGAAGGTGGATGGTGAGTTTTCTCTACTCTTTAGATACTCACAGCCCTGTCCTGTTGGTGAGGCTCCTGGGGAGGTCGCTGCTGGTGCGCTGCCTTCAGAGGCTTCCAGGTGGCCCAGAAAGGCAGGAGAAGCTGGAGAATCCCCAGCTGTTTGAAAGCCCTCCATAGGGGAGAATGGAGTTATGCCAACCGAAAGGATGGCATACGTCTGACTTCCCTGTGGTCGGCATTCCTTGGGCCAAAGCCTGGTGGGAGCCAACTAATGTCAGACACACACACCCCCCTCCGGAATGCCCCCAGTTATGTAGGTCTCCACAGTGACCTCCACAACTCTGAAAGCGGTGGCCAGAAGTGGGTCGGGCTGCAGAGCTCCATGGCAGTTGCCCGTCTCCCTGTTTGCCTTCCTGGCCAGATTAAATGCATCAGTACAAGCCCGCACTGACTCCAGTGGGCATTCATGCCCCCCCACCCCCCGGATTGGGCTGCCCATTATTTAAATATATATCCAAATATATGTTCGACAAATATATATTCGACTCATTCGATTAAATATATATTCGACTCATCTCGAAGTAATCCGGTGTTTTGAAGGGAAGAAACAGTTGGCTGAAACCTTCTTTTGTCTCCTGCTTTCTCCTCGCAGTTCTGTCTCTTATCTTCTTCTTTTCCTGTCCAAATTATACCCTTCACCTGCCATTTTGCAGCTGTTTGGGGAAAGTTTTTGGTCCAAGATGCAGACCTGATGCTGAATATCTGTTTGGGCTGTCTGCTGGGGTCAGTTTGTTGGTGTTTTTGATGAATGACAAAGCAGGAGTCTTGTGAGCTATCTTCTGTTTCTTGGGAGCAGGGTAGGATGAACAATATAGTATGGTACACTGTCGAGGTTAACTACACTTCTCTGTTCCACCACTGGCAAATCCTTTACTGCTATACAGATAATTTACAGTACATGGCTGTGAAAGTTGGACAATGAAGGAAGCTAACAGGAAGAAAACAGATTATTGGAAATGTGCTGTTCGAGGAGAAGTTTACAGATACAGTGGACTGCCAAAAGGACAAATACTTCCATTCTAGATCAAATGATGCCTGAATTCTTTCTGGAAGCTAAAATGATTAAACTGAGACTGTCGTACGTTATCATATTATGCAAAGACAGGACTCACTGGAAAAAACAATAAGGTTAGGAAAAGTTGAGGGCAGGAAAAGAGGAAGACCTAATATTAGATGGATTGGCTCAGTCAAGGAAGCCACAGCTCTCAGTTTGCAAGACCTGAGCAAAGCTGTTAATGATAGGACATTCTGGAAGTCAGTAGTTCATAGGGTTGCCATAAGTTGGAAGTAGTGTAATGGCATTTAACACAGCTAGTAAATTCTGCAGGACTCCTTAAATGTTGTTCTGTCTCCAAAGTTGTTTTCTCAATACAAATGAATGGTGTTTGCATCCTTTGCTTCTCCCAGGTGGAGAGGAGATTATGGAGGCAAGAAGCAACTGTGGTTTCCAGCTAACTATGTAGAAGAAATAGCGAGTCCGACGGGACTGGAGCCAGAGAGAGAAGTGAGTATTCCTTTTAGAGACCGGTAAAGAAATCTCTAGGAAAGTTCTCAATTTTGTTTTGTTTCCATCGACATTTCTTGCCTGGGCTTGGGAACTTCTGCATTTGGGAACTGGCTTATGCGAGTAAGAGGAAAAATGGTACAGCCGCAGTCTCTTGCTGGGCCTTTTGTCAGTTAAAACCTGTATGGACATAATGCAGTGAGGGCACAGAGAGTTCTTTCTGATGGGAGCTTCAGTTGCAGAGCTACTTTTTCCTCGTGACTTGGCAATGCAACCAACATTTATTATACTAGGATGTTGATGGCCACGTTCTAGTAGAATCCTCTGAAGATGCCAGCCACAGATGCAGGTGAAACGTCAGGAGAAAATACTACTGGAACACGGCCATACAGCCCGGAAAACCCACAACATCCTTGTGATTCCAGTTGTGAAAGCCTTCGACAATTTATTTTACTACTTTCATTTGAATATATGTGGCCCTTGCCAAGAAGGTGGTGAGGAACACAGCCACGTGGAGGTAAAAGTCAAGAGATGTTCAGCAAGTAGGAATGGTGTGAGAGGGAAAATCCAGTGGGCAATTGAGCAGCAAATTTAGGGTTTTTAAGTATCTGTTGTTGTTTCTAAAAATGCAAAATTGAAGAAAAAATTCAAAGCGACCTTGAACCTCCTTTTGGAGTCTGGGTGCAGGAAGACTAGGTATAAATATTCATGTTAAAATTACTTTATTAAATATATGTGTTACCTGACTTCAATCACTTTGCATAAGGTGGGGCTGTAAATAAAGGTATGACACTGCTGTGATTTTTCTCCTAGCAACAGCTAGATGAGAACAGTCCTCTGGGAGACCTTCTTGGAGGTGTCCTGGATGTACCATCCTGTCAGATTGGTAATTCAACTGATTTACTTTTTGCATGTGCTTATTGGAGATGGGATAACGAGCTTGATTTCTATTGTGTATGTTCTTCCCATTCCCCTTCTTTTCTCCTTCCTTGCGAGTGTACAAGGCTCTGTTACTACCATGTTTCCCTGAAAATAAGACAGTGTCTTATATTAATTTTTGCTCCCAATGATGCGGTATGTCTTATTTTCAGGGGTTGTCTTATTTTTCCACTCCACAGTTGCATGCTCTGGTGTTCCGTTTGATGGGCATGCTTCCAAACAAAAACTTTGCTACGTCTTACTTTCAGGGGATGCTTTATATTTAGCACTTCAGCAAAACCTCTACTATGTCTTATTTTCAGGGGATGTCTTATTTTCGGGGAAACAGGGTAAGGCCCCTCCCGCACATGCAGTATAATGCACTTTCAATCCACTTTCAATGCACATTGCAGCTGGGTTTTACTGTGCGGAATAGCAAAATCCACTTGCAAACAACTGTAAAAGTGGATTGAATGTGCAGTATTCTGCCTGTGCAGAAGGGGCCTAAGACTTCACTTCAAGGCAAAGGGGTCTGTTAATGTGCAGAACAGCGGCCTTTAATCCATCCATGCTGGGCTGTTTCTCATGTTTCTGTATAGCAAATGCTGCCGATGGTAGGGTGTTTTTGCAACTGTTGTGCATCTCATCTAAATGCATCACTGCTGCATGGTTGACACCTGCAGTGACACCTAGGTCTTGAGATGCATTTAGGGGTCCATGAATGGAGCTGACCCTCTGTGCATCATTGGTTCATATGTAATGTTTAGTAGCATGCTAGACTAGTTAGTTCATATACCTGTAGAATGCTGGTTCTGAAGACAAGTCCTAGAACAAACTCCTGTGATACAGAGTGGCACAGCCTCATCTACTTGGGTATTAGTGACAGCTCTTCTGAGTTTCTCCTCTTCTGCTGATTACATCTCCCTCCATGAGACTTGCATCTATCAGCTGCTTTGTTACTATCTGAAAATGTCTGGATGGTGTGCAGTGTTGATAGCCGGGTCACTAGTCTTCAGCAAGGCAGGTGATTCCAGAAATATAAAGGGAGGAGTACAAACAGAAGGGCAGATCTAGTCAGGGAGGTTTATGTAATGACTCACATATTGCTGGGTTTGGAGAGGTTCAGAGTTACTGCAGTTTCCTTCTTACATGTTTTGGAGAGCTGCACTCGTGCTGTATACAGCAAGAAGCCAGGATTAAATTAAATTAGTCTTCTATTTCTCTTCCTCCCTTGCTTGTTGTCTGCTGTTCTCACTGCCTCCTTAGTAAATAAAATGAGGGTGTAGAAATCTTTTGAATCAATGGCCAGCCCTGAGGCCTCAGGGTATGGCATTGGCCTACTGGCTCTGTTGCCTAAAACTGACTCTGCTCACGCTCTCTCCTCCTACAGCTATCCGCCCCGAGGGAAAGAACAACCGCATGTTTGTCTTCTCCATCAGCATGGCTTCCATCTCACGGCGGTCCCTAGATGTGGCTGCCGACTCGCACGAAGACCTGTTGGACTGGGTGAAGAAAATCCGTGAGGCAGCGCAGACTGCTGATGCCAGGGTGAGAGAAGCTCTCGTGTCAAATGTTGTAATTTATACTCAGAAGCTGTGGATCAGCGGTTCTCAACCTGTGGGTCGGGACCCCTTTGGGGATCAAACGACCCTTTCAAAGGGATTGCCTAAGACTCTCTGCATCAGTGTTCTCCATCTGTAAAATGGACAAATGTTAGAGTTGGGGGTCACCACAACATGAGAAACTGTGTTAACGGGTTGCGGCACTAGGAAGGTTGAGAACCGCAGCTGTGGATGCTTCTATGAAGGTTACGTTGGGCACTATAGGACAAGTGGACAGTACAGGACAACCTTTTCCCCTAATAGTGGGACAATACCCTCTATAAATTTCTAAGAAACTGAGAAAGAAAAATATGCCGCAGGCACCTTCTGTTGCCAACCGATGGACCAAAACTGCCCCATCCATGTATAGCAAACCTCAGTGAAATCCAGTTGCCCTGCTCTTTCTCACTTGGAATCATTCTTGATGGCTCATGTGGTTTCTGCAACCAAGTGCATTCCTGCCCCATGTCGTAAGCCCTGCAATCTGTCTCTTTGGCAGCTCTCCGAAGGGAAGATGATGGAGAGGAGGAAGAAGATCGCACTGGAGCTTTCCGAGCTTGTCATCTACTGTCGCCCTGTTCCCTTTGACGAAGACAGTAAGTGCAAACCACTGCATGGAGAGAGGTGACAGGCCAAAATCTGGGATGAATTCATCCTTCGAAGCGCAGATGACAACCATCTGTTAAACCTGCCTCGTGCTAAAATGATACAGCAATTGATCTTTGCTGTCACTGAAGTAATTTTGGCTGATCTTGGACAATTGTTTTCCCAACTTTCTCATTTATGTAGCACTTTGCAGGAATTTCAAAGACATCCAGGGAGCACTGAGCTGGTTTGGAGCTTAGAAAGGGTCTTGTGGAGAAGGGAGTGCTTCCTAATGCCTATACTTGGAGTAGCAAAACTAGATGTGAGGTTAGTTGAGCCAGAAGTCTGAGGCATTCCGGTGGCCTGCCTTCCAGTTTGGATATTGGCAGTAATTGAATGAAGGCTTTCTCATAGGTATTGTAAAGTTGCTTGGTGACTGTGGAGCAAACTAGCAGAAGGGTTGCACAGTGAAACAAATAGCCCTTTTAAAATTTGTTAGCTGTTTTGCAACTCTTGCAAAATTACAATAAAACTGGGTATCATAGGGCATTTAGGACTTTAAATATAACATTAACCAGTCAAGAGCTTGACTAAAAAAATAACAACTACCCCCCCCACCCGCAAAAAAGAGGCAAGGGTTAATTTTCATGACCACCTTGAAAACTTGCGATATGGTTGAGGCAGCAAAGTCTGTACCATCTTTTGGGCCTCCCCTTCCCTGTACTCCATTTTATGATAATTTCATTTTGGGAATGTTGAATTATAAGTGGTGCTGACTGGGGCAGAGGGATTTTAGGAAGAAGAAGAGTTTGGATTTATATCCCACCTTTCTCTCCTGTAAGGGGACTCAATGTGGCTTATAAACTCCTTTCCCTTCCTCTCCCCACAATAGACACCTTTTGAGATAGGTGGGGCTGAGAGAGTTCCGAAGAACTATGACTAGCCCAAGGTCACCCAATAGGAATGTAGGAGTGCGGAATCACATCTGGTTCACCTCTGATAAACCTCTTCCACTCAGATGGAGGAGCGGGGAATCAAACCCTGTTCTCCAGATTAGAATCCACCTGCTCTTAACCACTACACCATGCTGGCTCTCCCCTCAGTCCAAACTATATGGTTAATGTATGATGTTTTTAGGTAAATTTGTAAACTGTGTCACCACCTTGAGTTCCCTTGTTAAGCTGTGGAAACTGGAACTGTGGAAATTGGATTGTTTTAGATATTGTATATTGGTTTTATATTGTGTAATTATTGTGTTGTTAATTGCCCCAAGCCTAAAAAGGGAGGGGCGGTCTAGAAATTTAATAAATGAAATGAAATAAAACTGTTCAGTAAGTCTATGAATTCTATGTTAAGTAGTCCAGGTTATGATTCACCAAGATATCCAGACATGGAATGAACAGTAGCACAGTGAACTTTAGTGTAGACGTCGCAGGGTTTTCTTGGATTGATAGATTTACCGGAAAACATAAGTTTCACGTTGACTTCAGCAAAGAGATAAGTTTCAGGAATCAGCCCTGAAATTCTAAAGTCAACTGATTGGTTTTTTGAAAGTCTGAAAATATGAATCTGCTCTGCAAACTTGTAAAAAACTATAATTCGTTAGATTTTAAATAGATTTAAACCCATTTCTTCCTATGTAGTATGTGGCTTGTTTTTAATGGTACATTTCATCACCAGTGTGCTTCCACCACTACTCACTCATCTCTTAGTTCCTGACCAAAGGTTGCCTGTTTTCCCCTACAGAGATTGGGACAGACAGGGCCTGCTACAGAGACATGTCCTCTTTCCCTGAAACAAAGGCAGAAAAATATGTCAACAAGATCAAAGGCAAAAAGTTCCTCCAGTACAACCGTCTACAGCTTTCCCGCATCTACCCCAAAGGACAACGCCTTGACTCCTCCAACTATGACGCCCTGCCTATGTGGATCTGTGGCTGTCAGTTGGTGGCGCTCAACTTCCAAACGCCAGGTCAGAGTTGCCTTCCTTCCGCGGATGTGTGTTGCTTCACAGCAATTCCCAGTGGTAGCCACAGCTCACGGCATGTTTATCCTCCGGGAAACTTTTTTGTTGTACTTGGTGGCTGTGTGCATTAGACAGCATTCTGAATGCTCTTATTTTGAGTTTTGTTCGCACTGATGATGTGCAATATTTTCTTTCTCTTTTTTTAAAATTTTAATAATTTATTAAGACTTTCAAATACAGTTTTAAAAACAACAAACAAATTATACACAATCCAATAATCATTACAAAACATAGTTCATTCAATAGACTAAATTCCCTTCCAAAAAATTTGCCTAATTTAAATAAGAACTAAACATAATTTTCTCCTTCCATGTTTTTGTATTTACATATCGTAAACAAAAACTTTCAACTATATTTTAAACTTTATTGTATTACCATCCATCCTCACTTAAAAATAAAACATGGAATCATTTCACGGAAATGATGTGCAATATTTTCTTGAAATTTTACACTAGAAGTATTTTTACCTTTATGCAGTCAAACAATGTATTTGTAAAATAAACACAGCTAATATGTCTTAATGTTAAGCATTTTATAGCACTTTTCACACAGATCAGATTGGATCTCTTCTACTATTAGTGGTGCTTTCCTCTGCTGCAAATAGCGTTGCTGAGATACAAGAGGCTCTGAAGAGGGGTGGGGGTTTTTGCATTATGCCAGAGAAAAAATGTTGTTGCTATCAGAGGGCTTCTGCAGGATTCTCTTTATTATCTTGCAAACCGACCATACAATAAGGTGTAATTGTCCTCCTAGTGCAGCTGAGGTAAACAGCGCGGTCCGATGCAGAGATACTCTAATCTGTGGCCATTGAAATGAATTGGCTTCCATTGGAGTAAATCTCTTGCTAAGAATGACTTGCTAAGACCACTTAGCAAGTTCATGGCAAAGGAGAATGTTGGTTCCTTCTAGATCACACAGGACATTTTTTGGCCCAGTATGGGACACCAGCTCCAGGCTGCTTCTGGGCTAACTTTCCTCGTGAATTGAATAAGAGCTTGGCTCAGAATAAGCTTTGAGCTCCAGTGTGTGCTGGGATTGTGCAGGGAGAATGTACTTGTTATGGCAGACATTGCAAGTGATGTGCACACATATGGTCTTAGGATCCTGAAACATTAAAATGTGCTTTGAGGTTATAAAAGCCTGAGTATTCGCTAACAAGATCTGGCTTTACTGTGTGCTTGTATCTCTCTTGTTTTCCCCAGTGTTAACCAGCGCCATGCTGCGCTGCCACGAGCGCACTAGTGGCATGGTTAAAACATGCTTTAAAATGGCACTTGGTTGCAGACTATTTAGGATTTTTTTTACTGGTTAGTAGGGTACTGATATGGGAAAAATCAGTATCTGAACATGGGGTTAAGAGTAACAAATTGTCCTATTAAAATGGCACTATGACAGTTTCTCTGTGTTTTACAGACAAGCCAATGCAGATGAATCAGGCCCTGTTCATGTCCAGTGGTCGGTGTGGCTTCATGTTGCAGCCAGCTAACATGCGGGACGACAACTTCGACCCCTTCGATAAAAACACCTTGCGTGGGATGGAGCCCCTTTCCATCTCCATTGAGGTAGGTCCTAGTTCTGACAAGTGTTGTAGTAAATCCTCACGGTGAAGGATGTGTCTTTTGAGCATCCAAAGATTGCCATGGTACATCATGAAGAGAAAACAAGTATGTGCATATTGTGATTGAAATGAGATACTTACATTTTAATGTGGCTTTGCCTTTGCCATAATCAAATGGGAAGTTCAGTGGGCTACTGAAACTACAGCTTAAACCAGTGGCACTCAGTCTGTGGTTCGTGGAGGACCACTTCTGCAGTCACCAGCAGCCAAAAGAGCCACATGACTACTGTGTGCTCTGTATGCCGCCTCATCAAACCCACCCATTAAATAATATAAGATGCAGCTATTAACTTCATAACCCTTTCAGTTGTCAGAGTACCTGTGCACATATGTCTCTCCGCCATTGTGAAACCTTATCCAGCCCTTATGCACCTGGAGTGAGGTTTTCCTTCTGCCAGTCCTCTGCACAGCATGTTGGGCAAGAGGGAGATTGCCAAGCTACCTGGACGAGAGCAAGCTGATGGTGAATAAATAAACCCAGCACAACCCCTCTGTGGGCAGCTTGCACTTTCCCGGGTGGCTTCCACACCTGGGGTGATATTGGTTTCACTGTCTTCTGCGTGGCTGGTTTACTTGACTTCTGGTAATTGCCTAGGTGCTGGAATGAGGGAACAAAGGCTGCAACCTATGTAAGTAGACAGAACTGTGCTAGAGCAGTGGGCTTCGACCTCTCCAGCTGTGGAATGCACCTTTGATCTGTAAGCAGCAGCACAAAACCGACGAAGCTGCAAGCATCTAGCATCTGTCACTTGATTAGAAGAGGAAGAGCTGCGGTTGGAATCTCACCAGTTTTTAGCCTAGACAATGTGGAGTGGACCAAGAGAGTCAGAAATGAGCAACAGTCTCCAATCATCAGTAGTTGTACTTTACTGAGAACCATACCAAGCATTATGTTCATGGAGGAATCCTTTCCGTTAGTGCGTGACCTTGACTTTTGCTGCACATGAAGAGTGCTGCAAAGCGTGATGTACATGACGAGAAGACCTTTCAAAAATCTCTACCTGGCAGAAATGTTTCCGTAATTCACTTGAGAGACCTAAAATAGGTCTAGAAAATTGGTCTAGAAAAATCTGTAGCCTGCCTCTTTTGAAACGTGTAAGCTAAACCTATACTCTGAATAGTTATGAATTTCTAAATGCTTAGGGGCAATGATTTTGTCTCCCAGGGGCAGGGCGGGGAGATGTGATTTAACAGAATGGTGATGCACTAGGTATTTATTCCATACTTTGAAATGGATCAGAACAGGGAATCTGAAATGGTTGTCGGAAAAAATTCTCTGGAATATGATAATCTCTGGACAGTATAATCTGCTACCCACAGGGGGCACCCTCTGTTTACAAATTGCTTTTCCCATTGCTGGAATTTGTGCTGTATATAGCAGAGTTTAGGCTGGAGTGAGGAAACGGCTAGATCAGGGGTCAGCAACCTTTACCACCCAAAGAGCCATTTGGACCCTTATTCCACAGCCCCGAAGATCTACGGAGCCGCCTCCAGTTCTGCCCCTCCACTCACCTTTCCTTCCAGCGCTGGGAGGTGGAAGCGCTGGGCAGGAAAAACCTCCCTGCCCGACGGAGCAGGCAGTTGACCTGCCCAGGGGCCTGCCCGCTGGGAGGCAGCAGCACCGGGCAGGGAAACCCCCTCTGCCCCACAGCTCTGTGGGGCAGAGGGGGGATGGTGTTCGTCGCCTCTCGCGCTGCGGGAGGCAGCAGCACTGGGCAGGGAAACCCCCTCTGCCCAATGGAACAGGCAGGGGGGATGGCAGCTGCTTTGGAGGGACACGCCCACGCTACCCTCCAACCTCCTGGGGTCGGAGGGTAGCGTGGACGTGTCCCTACAGGAAGGAGAGGTGAGTGGAGGGGACGTGAAAAGCAGTTCCCTCAAGCACAGAGCCGCCTCTTGTTTGGCCCCTCAACTCACCTTTCCTTCCAGCGCTGCTCTGGAGGGACATGCCCACACTACCCTCCGACCTCCAGGCCATGTGGAGCCGCAGTATAAGGCTGAAAGAGCTGCATGTGGCTCCGGAGCCGCAGGTTGCAGACCCCTGGGCTAGATCCTTAATAGCACCTTTTTTGGAAACACATATAAACTTCAAAAATAAATCTTTACTTTTTTGGATTTATATCCCTCCCTACCCCAGCCAAAGGGGAGTCCAGGTCTGCAGAATCCAGATTGGCTGTCTCTTAATGGCAGTTACGAAGCTGCTTCTTTCGCAACCTAGTCTTCTTTGGAAAGTCTAAAAAATCCAAAATCATTAGTTCTTCTTTTTTTTAGGGGGAGAAGAAGCACTGAATATGGCAAATAAGCTTGCAGGAGGCCTGAGAATGCTTCTAAAAATTGCCGCCTGAAGTATGTGTGTTATAAAGTCCAGACTGAAGTCAGAACTGGGTATGTGCAGCAGAGGTGAAGTGTAGGCAGGGAGCTGTAAAGTTCTCCCTGCGCCAGGAAAATGTGGCTATGTTCCTGGAAGAAGATACATCTATGTTCAACTGTGGCCTCAGGTGAGGGGCAGAAAGAGGGATGCAGAGCAGAGTGGCCTCTTGCTTTCATTTCAGTCTGTGCTGCTGCCCTATGCAGGTTACTTGTGAGAGTAGAAAATGGAAAGTTCAGGATGTTAGAACAGCCCCTGAGTTTCAGGCCAGGGGGCTTCTGGATCTTTTCACAGTTGGGCTTTCGGGGCCACAGGATTCTTGATCCAGTTGAAGTTAGTCATGCAGGGAGAATTACGCATGCAGGGAGAATTAGGTAGCAGAGCCAGCTGTGGTGGTAAACTGGACTGTACCACAGCAAGTAGACAGTTCCAGTTGCAATTTCTCCTTCGCATTGCAAAACGCCATGTAGATAGGAAACAAACACAGCACGGAGCAAATGTCTATCCCCTCTGTGCTTTCTGTTCTACTTTTCTGTTGGCAGGGAGCTTTAAAAGATGTGGCACTGGTCCAAAATTCCATCAGCAGTCCATTCTACCTCCTTAGGCTCCTGCAGATGTATTTCAGGCCCAACTCTCTCTGAATGTATGAGAGGCTGAGGCTCAAATCCACCCTCTGCCATGGAGGCATGCTCGGTAATCTTGAGCTGGTCATCTGCTCAAGCTTAGCCTGCCTCTCAGGGATGTTGAGATGATAAAACGGAGGAGAGGAGGACAGTGTGAGCCACTTCAGGGTTCCCACTGGGGAGGAAGGGTAGAGTTTAAATGAAATAAGTAAATAAACGGAACATACTTGTGAAAACAGATAGCAGCTTGGAATAGACCTTGAGGATGTAAACCAGGGATTTCCTACCTTTCTTTATTGACACCTTCTACTGCACATGTGTCAAACTCACGCCCGCGGGCCACATCCGGCCCTTCATACAATTCTAACTGGCCCTTCATCCCTTCATACAATTCTAACCGGCCCATGTAACACACACTTAAAATCCCATTGTCTGGCCCCAGCCCCAGAAGCCTGGTTTGGTTGGTGTGCTCAGGAGCCTGCTGTGAGCAGCTTAGCATTTGAAAAGCAGGAAGAACATATTTGCATGCAAAATTTGCAAGCAACACTCACTCCTCTCCAAATGTGCAGATCCCAAAGGGGGAGGAAAGTCATCTCATCGCAGGAGAGCTGGCCCATTGCAAACACACGTCCCCAGCCCTGGCTCCTTTGAATCTAATCCTTGCAAAAAAGGGGGCCGGTCTGCCCGTGAGTTACAGCTCTCCAAGCCAAACAAAGGGTGAGCCCTCCTCTTCCCCCTCCCCCCCCCCCCAAACTGGCAAACTCCCTGACTCCGAGTCCGGCGGCCTCTCTTTGCGGGCAAAAGTTGGTGTGTCTCTTTTTGCCCCACTCCGCCCAAGTTTCCTGGTGCTTTGCGTGAATTTTTTGCAAGAGCCACCCCGATCTCTTGGTCATGCCTTGGGTAAGGCAACCAAGCAGGAGGGGCGGATGGGAGGTCCAGATTCAGCTGTGCACCAGGGGAGTCCTGCTCTGACTTCTGTGCATCCCTGCAGGGTAGGCTGCCATGTGGGATGAACAGAAGCTGTTGCAAAATGAGGAAGGAAGCCTCCTGGCTTACCTTGCAAGGCTATTGCAAGGTGGGAAAACGCGTTGCCATCTCCCAACTGGACATTCCTGGAGATATGAGGTGGAGCATGGGGAGGAACTTTAGCAGCCACTATCTGGTGTAGCCCTCCCTCCTTGGGGAAATGTATCTGTCTTGCCTGGAGATCAGTTGTAATTCTGGGAGATCTCCTGGCCTCACCTGGAGGTTGGCCTGAAGCAGAGGCATAGCTGGGCAAAGCTGTACCCAGGGCGGCCTCCGCATTTTCAGCCCCCCCATGGGTCCCCGTGTCGCACCCTGCACCTCCTGCATCACCACTTACCTTATCCCGCAGGTATGATGGTGCATGGGGGTGGCTGCTGCGCGGGGGCCCACCGGGAGGGGGCACAAAATGAGGAGGCCGCCATCCCCCCTCTGCCCGATGGAGCAGCAGGCGGCTGCCTTCTCTGTCCGGCAGAGGAGGTTTGCAGGGCACCACTGCCACCTCCTCTCTGCCCAAAGGAGCAGCAGGCAGCTACCTTCTCCGTGGGGCAGAGGGAGTTTGTATGCCCGGTGCTGCTGGCGCGCGCAGTGCGTGAGCCAGCAGCACTAGGCAGGCTGCCGCTGCCGCCATCTCTGCCCAACGGAGCAGGCGGCTGCCTTCTTCGCGGGGCAAAGGGGTTTTTCATGCCTGGTGAGCTGGCAGCACCAGGCAGGCCACCGTCACCATCCCCTCTCTGCCCAACGGATCAGGCGGCTGCCTTCTCCATGGGGCAGAGGGGTTTTTCATGCCTGGCAATAAATGTTTATCCTGTTCGGCCCGCGACCTAAAGTGTGTTTTGAGATTTGGCCCGCTGTGCGATTGAGTTTGACACCCCTGTTCTACTGCAATGAAACGTATATCCTGATCTGTTCTTCTTCCCCTCCCCCCACATGTCCTGTTCAGTCCTACATACAGAACATGGACTCAGAAAAGCACCAGGAGACAGGGTTGCACTTACCTGTAATTGATGTTCCTCGAGGTCTTCTGTGCAGGTACACACAGGCATCTGAGCAGACCCAGTGTGAGGATATACAGAAGACCAATGATGAAATGAAGTTCGTGACGAAATGAATGCATCACACACACCCCGAATTTGCCTACAGCAAATATTCTTGTGAACTTTTCCTCGGTCTTCCAGAGGCTGCAAAAGCTACTCTGCAGCAGCCAGTGAGCTACTGGAGATCCCTGCGCTCGAGTACATGATTACCAAAGGGTAACTGTGTAAACCTGTTGTAACAAAAACCTAGTGGCATCTGAAAGACTAACAATATTTGTTTCAAGATCTGCTTTTATGGGTAGCCTATGAAACCTCATATTAAAATAAAGGTTCATCTTTCAGGTACCACTGGCTTTTGTTGTATTTGGCTAGAATAAGTGTTCAGTGGACTACTGCCTAATTTGTTAAATGGAAGCAGAAGTCCAACCCCTAGATTAGTTCCTTTTTCTTTTTTAAAAAAGCCATGCCTACAGCAGAGAGAGTGAGGGCGGTGTTCTCCTAAAATAATAGGAGAACTTTGGGCAGCAGGTAAGAACGAGAAGTGAAGAGTTGGTTTGTATCTTTTTTCTCCTGTAAGGTGTCTCAGTGTGGCTTGCAGACACTTTCGCACTCCCACCCCAACAGGCACCTTGTGAAGTGAGCTAGGTGGAGCTCAGGGAGTTCTGAGAGAACTGCAACTAGCCCAAAGTCACCCAGCAGGCTTCATGTGGAGGAGTGGAGAATCAAACCCGGTTCTCCAGATGAGAGTCCATTGCGCATGTGGAGGAGTGGAGAATCAAACCCCGTTCTCCATATTAGAGTCTGCTTCTCTTGACCACCACACCACACTGGTTCTGGGGTAATTAGTAGTCATGGAAAGCTCATGTGAAATAATGGTGTGATTTTTTTTTTCTCTTCCCCCTCTCCCAATTGTGTAGATCCTTGGGGCACGGCATCTTCCTAAAAACGGAAGGGGGATTGTTTGCCCCTTTGTAGAAGTTGAAGTGTCTGGAGCAGAGTATGACAATGCAAAGCAGAAGACGGAGATGGTGGGTGAGTACCCGGGTGTAATCCTGTACCTGTCACCCCTAATTCAGCTGTGGGGGTAAAGCTACAAGAGTGCCGCATGCCTTTTTAACCAGGAAGAGCCTTGCCAAGAGGTTGGCTTGTGTAGCAATTTCTTGTCTGTTCAAAAACATTGGTTCTAGTTTGAGGCCTGCAAAATTTCTGGCAGCTTCTCTTTCATTGAGAACTTGAGGTCCTGCTGACTGCAGTTTCAGAGAACAAGTTAAGAAAGGGAGTCTACCCAGCCGCTGGTCACACCATTAAGCCAGTAGCTTCAAGATCAAAGAAGCCAGGGAAGGAGTTTTACCTACACATTCCATCTTGTTAGTGCAGGGGCCCGTTAGTGAAAGAAGGAGGCCCTGTACAGCTGCAGGGTACTTGGTCTCATTATGGCAACACCTCTGATTGGTTAGGTCACCTGGTATCTGATCGGTCAAATTATACTATTCATGGTACATTTGATTGGTTAACTAGAATCATGCCAATATGAGTCTTTCATTCTGGTCTTTGCCAGATTGCATCTCACTTTAGGACACTCCGGATTCTAGGCCAGGTGAGCCACAATGGTTGGGACACCTGCTTTTGAATTTGGACTTTGAAACTATATTGGACTCAGTATTGTCTGGTAACATCCAATGTTAGAGAACCAATGCTTGAAAATGTGCTTAGGCTAGATATTTAGCTTTTATTATTTTATCCTTGCTGCAGAGGGTGCGGGGGGGGAATGGTGCCTGGGGCAACACCTGCTCCAGCCGCTCCCTCCCCTCTGTGCCTCACTTACCTTAGCCGGTGGGTGCCTGCTGCAGGAGGAGTGGGGGGGCTATTCTCCGTCCCCCATGTGACCAGCTGGCATGCACCCAGGGACATGTGACCCCACATGTCCTCGTGAGTGCTCCGCCTCTGCCTTGCTGTTCATTTTTATTATATTCTATATCTATGTAATTATTTTCTTAATAAATCTTATTAATTATATTTTGGGGTGTTGGGGTTTGGGACTACAGCCTGAATTTAGCCCTACTTTATACCTATTGGCTACAGATACCAGAGTCATTGGGGACTTTTGTTTGTTTGGATCGCTGCTTGCAAACTTCCCAACTTGGGCTAACTTCTTGATCTCAGACACAGGAATGTTAGAAACTCAGTCCCTTGGTCTCTGGCTGACAGATTAGTTAATGGGACTAGTAGTAGCATGTTAATGTGGAGTTGTGAGAATTCACACGTCAGCAGTTTGTAGTTTTGTTTTTGACCAACCTGCCACTCCCTTAAGGAACCTCTTAGCTTTTGACAAGCACCCTCGAAACATTTATCTTTCTAGACTATTCTTACAGACAAGCTTTGTCTTGTTGCTAGGCTAGCACTTAGTAGGTTGACACTTGGGGGACCCCTCCTGCAGCCCACTTCCTGTTGCTTTGGTGCTGCTTGTTTCCCCTTCATGTTTTCGGATCGGTAGATGAGGACTTCGTTTGCAGAAGTTCAGCACAGCCTTGACCAAGGAGCCTCAAGCCGCATCTTGGCCCTTTGATGTAGCTAGAAATGTTTCCTTCTCCCTGAACCACCAGCAACCACTACTAGGCTCTCTGTTCCGGTGCTAAAAATGGAAGCTTCAGTAAGCTGCTGATATAAGCCTGCAGAACTGTCGATGGTCGGCCATGCGAAATATCCCTTTGACAACTGGAAGAGAAGCAGAAGCATAGTTGATGAGATGGCATTTTTTATTGCACCAGGGAGCAACTTTCAATGAATGCAGCTCTGAGAGCAACGTGGAGTTCTTCCTTGCATTGGGACTGTTCGGAATGCAAAAGCACGTCCATTTGGGTCGTAGTCTGTGTTTGGTTCTGCAGATAAAGTGCAGGCGTCGCTGCTGGCTCATTTTTTTAAAAGTCTAGTTCTGCTCAGTCATTGGTTGCAGCTTTTTGAGCTCGAAGGGCAAATCGAAGAACAATCATGGCAATCCATCACTTGCACAGTCCTACAACACGCCTGTTCTGAAGAATTTGTATAACAAGCTTGTGTGTTCTTGGCAACAAGGATCCATTTTGCAGACTGGCAAGAACTGTTCGTTCTTATGCGAATGAAGAAATGCCTTCTCGGCATTTTGCTGAGTACCAGTAGACGGGAAAGAACCTGTCTCTCTTGTTACAAAGGCATTAGGAACAGCAGATGAAAGATGGTGACAGCCGCAAAGCAAACATACCCGACTCTGCCAGTTTGTCATTAAGCTAGAGCCGTGGTGGTGAACCTAAGGCACTCCAGGTGTTCGTGGACTACAATTCCCATCAGCCCCTGTCCCATCAGCCCCAATTGGCCATGCTGGCAGGGGCTGATGGGAATTGTAGTTCATGAACATCTGGAGTGCCATAGGTTCGCCACCACTGAGCTAGAGAGTCAGTGTGGCTGCAGTAGAGGTGTGTATTAGAATCAGAACTGAACTGTCTCACTTCAGACCGTCCTTCTGGATCAGACCCGTGGTCCATTCAGTTCAACATCCTCTTTCACACAGTGGCTCAGCTTGAACTCAGGTGAATGGGCTGGGCCAAGTCAGAAACTCATACTCACGCTTCATCCTGAGGCTGGGTGGTTTCAATCTTGGACAGCTGTGTGAAATCAAAGACGCTTTTATGTTCCCATTTGCAATGGGCTCCTCCATGGTGGAGAGGAGATGCTGTCAGATCAGTGCCACACATGCACTTGAACTCTGGGATGTGTAGGAGCAATATGCCAGTACATACAGCAGAGGTATCTCTGATCAGTGAAGACTGATTGGGAGGGGGTAGCTGTAAGGTTCTGGCTTAGAACTGTGAACATCAACTGCAGAAAAACTTTGGATTGGATCCCACAGACCTTTTCCACCCGTGGGGAGAATTCTTAACTTGTGTAAGGAGCCTTCCCATGATGCACCTGGGGAAGGCTGCTTAGCTCAGAGAAATGCACCATAGTTGAAACAAGTTTGCAGAACCAAACCCCACGAGCTTTAGATCATTGTGAAGAAGAAGAACAGGCTTATTGTGGCTGAAGCCAGCTACTCTTGGAAGTATCTTGTAACTTTATCTTTAAAAAACAAACCAGGCAGAACTTCCATTGTCTTTGTTTACTATAGTTGACAACGGCTTGAACCCTGCTTGGTCCCTGAAAACCTTTCAGTTCCACATCCATAACCCTGAATTTGCCTTCCTCCGCTTTGTGGTGTATGAAGAAGACATGTTCAGTGACCAGAACTTCTTAGCTCAAGCCACGTTCCTGGTTAAAGGCCTGAAGACAGGTACGTTGTGGGAGCTGGTAGGGGGAACTCTCTTGGGAAGTACAGTTGTACAATGGTATTAATTTGCCAGTACTAATAAGAATGGTAGGTACAAGGAATCAGGAAACAGGGTGTTGCTGATCCAAAGTGTTGTGAGTTAAAACCTGAAAAGATCTTCAATGTTTATTAAAAGCTGAGAAATCTGCAGTGCTCCTTTGGGATGGGTGACGGTAGCCCTCACTTTGACTTGAGGCTGTTCTGTGCTAAACTAGACCTTTGGTTCATCAAGGTCAGTATTGCTTAGTCAAACTAGAAGGCTGTCCAGGATCTCAAGAGGAGTTCTTTTATTTCATTGACTGTCTGGTCCTTTCAAGTGGAGATGACTGGGATTGAACTTGGCACTGGGACTTTCTGCTTACCAAGCAGATGCTGAACCACTGAGCTAGGGCCCCTTTCCCCTCATTTTGCCCCCAGTATTTGCTCTGGCCAGGGCCCAGGGACCCCAACCTCTGCCCTGCGCGCACACACACACACACACACACACACACACACACACCAGCTGTATTCCAGTCTCTCCTCATCTTCTCTCTATGTACCTTTCTTCCCTTTTGAAGAGAATACAAAATTCTCAGTTCAGTAAAACTCAAAACCAAATAACCAAACAAGCCGTTTTTCTAAATTTTACATTGTCTTAAGGTGTGGATTAAAAAAAAATCCCTATTGTAAGATTAGTGGGCAGCGAAGGGAAATGATTGTGATTAGCTGACCCTCACCCTAACCTTTTTCAGTAAAGGGAATGTTCATTTTCTTTTAGGCTACCGAGCTGTGCCTTTGAAGAACAACTACAGCGAGGACCTGGAATTGGCCTCCTTGTTGGTCAAAATCGATATCTTGCCGGCCAAGGTGAGTCCAAGGTTCTATTATGGTGGTTTTTAACCTTCCATATTTTATGTTCCACCAATCCCTCTGTCAACGAGCCTGGGTCCCATGATGACATGAAAATGAACTCCACCTTCTGTTAGAACATTTATATGATTATAGGTGTTCTGTTACTACTACCAGTGTGACACAAGGTGGATAATCATGGCAGGTAGGTGTATTGTCGAAGGCTTTCATGGCCAGATTCAACTGGTTGGTGTGGGTTTTCCAGGCTGCGTGGCGGTGGTTTGGTAGATCTTGTTCCTAAAGTTTTGCCTGCATCTGTAACTATTCTTCTCAATTGCCATTCTTCTCAGTAATAGGGCAGGCTCTGCTCATCCACAAGGTTTTGGTTTTTTGAAACTCCAGCCAACGAGGCTGGACATTATAATTTTTTTGGTCTTTCCATTTAAGCAGGAGAATGGAGAAATTAGCCCCTTTGGGGCTTCAGCCTTCCGAGAGAGGTCAGGCGACTCTGCAAATCAGCTTGGGGCAAGCCGAGGCAGAGAAGGCTCCTTGGAGACTCACTATCAACAGCCGTTTGAGGACTTCCAGCTGTCACAGGAGCAGTTAGCAGACCACTTTGATAACCGAGATCGAAGGTGAGAGATGGGAGGTGGGCACAGATTTCTTTCTAGGCGGAGTGCTCTGTGGTTCTGTTTCCACTGTGCTGCCAGTGGGTAGGGAGGGGTGAAGTACAGAGAGATGGGACAGAGTAGAGTTCCAAGAGGATGCTTTGTCATTCATTCCAACACTTGTAGAGAAGGATAAGAATATTTTTTCTCCTCATGTGGCACGAGGCAGACCACAAAATAAGCATCACGCAGGACAGCCATAGCAATGCTACTTCTTGACCAAATGACATCAAAAAGTGAGGCTCAGATGTTAGTCAGAAGAGACCCTGAATGTTAAGAACCCTG
This sequence comes from Sphaerodactylus townsendi, assembly GCF_021028975.2. NCBI lineage: Eukaryota > Metazoa > Chordata > Lepidosauria > Squamata > Sphaerodactylidae > Sphaerodactylus > Sphaerodactylus townsendi. The sequence goes on from NC_059429.1 coordinate 109,184,576, forward strand.
GCTACCTAACAGGTCCTGGGGGTGGAATCTTGAACCGAATGTGCAAAAACACGACCAAACTATTCTGTGACAGTTGCAGCTGCTGCATGCACAGCGCACTTACTAGAATCAGAAGGCATCCATTTCCTGAACAATGCACTGAGTGTAACTTGGCGATCATCTGCAGTTGGGGACCGGTGACTTTTCTCTAGCCGGTGTGGTGCAGTAGACTAGAAAAAAACATTTGGTTGCATTTCTTGCTCAGCTGTGAAGTCAAGAGTTTTTAGGCAAGCCTGAGCTTATTCAGGCTAGCCTCGTTCAGTGTTGTCGAGAGGACAAAACAGGCAAATCAGAATCTCCTGGGAAGCAGCACAGGATACGTTGCAGTTGGACAGGTTCACCTCTGCTGCTCCGGTGGGTAATCCCCCCCCCACCCTTAAGTTGTCTCTGGCTATGTTCGTCCCACTTTTCTTCCCTGCAGGGTACTGCGAAGGACCAGGGTGAATGGGGATAACCGCCTCTAGCCCAATTCAGCCAGCTGTAAAGCACCCCCAGTGCTTATGATTCTCACGGATTGCTGTGAACTGGTTTCTATGGAAACGGCACTGCTTTGGCCTACTTTCAGGCAGCTTTTCCGGTTTCTCTTCTGAAGGGTGTTCAAGTGGTGAATTTTTTTTTAAAAAAAGGATCAAACCATGAAACAATGGTTAAGTGTCTTGACCGCATCGTAATGAAACAAACTTTAAAACAGACATGCCTGTCTTGTTAACCCCTGGACGCAACTGCGTATCGTCAAATCCCTCCTTCCCCTCGACTACGACTACAAGAGAGGAGACTACCTCAGAGCTCCCCAAGTGTCCAGATGTTTTTGTAACACAAAATGCCTTTCTTCGTTGTGCAAAAGACTTTTAAAAAGAGCATCCTTCATATCGTCATCTCCAAGGCGAAAGGAACATTCGTGTCTTCTGTTTTGTCATACCGCACGTGCCCAGTGGGTTCAGCTAGCCCACTTTTTGTGACTACATCCAGCAACGCAAGCTCCCTGAGGCTTCCTCTGCAAGAGCAAGGGGGGAAGAGTCAGTATTAAGCATGCATCTTCTCTTGATTAGAGGCCATTTGGGGTTAGTAATTTTAAGTGCAAAAAGATTTGCGGGGGGCGGAGGGGGAGGGAGAGAGGCTGTAGGACCACTAGTTCCTCTCCAGCACCTCCTCCTTTTGAGTGAACTCAGCCATGACCATTGTGAAGCTGTGTTATCTCAAATACTGCAGTCCACTGTATAGATATGACAACTGAGATATTTGTGGGGGGCGGGGGAGGGGAATACAGGGTAGGGAAGGGAACACCTGAGCCAAAGCCAGCTCTGCAGGGAATGGAGCTCTTGCCACTGAAGTCGACTTGCTTACTTTTCAAAGTTGAATTTCAGCTCCCACTCTGGCAGCAAAACAATAGCGCCGCTGGGTGCAGCCGGTTCATCAGCAGCTGTGGACTGTCAAGGCCAGTACGCCTCAAGGTGGGCACTATTGATCTGCTCACATTTCCAAGCCAACCCGCCTGCCCAGTCTGAGACGACTGTTATGGCTGATTTTGGGAAGAAGACATTTACACGTGGCTAGACCACCTTGCCTCTTCTGAGTAATCGTCTGCCAGCAGTTACGACATGGGGCATTTCTATCCTGATCCTGGGGGGACCAGCAGGAACAACTCGTGCAGTTTCTGATTGGCACAGTGATGCTACCCCAAGGCCAGAACTTAATATTTATTTAGGCTGCCAAACGGGGGGGGGGGGGGGGTTCATTCCAGTCTCCCAACAGTAAGCACCAATGTACACTGCAGTATTTACTATATGTGTTTGTCTGACTTTTAAGAGGACTTTGGTTCTGCCTAACTATTATGGATTGTGATCAGATGGCTGTTTGGGGGAGGGGGATAGATCAGACAAACCAATTAAATTCACAAGTTAACTTGTACTGAGTCATTGTGTTTTAGGGGAGTATGACAGTGTTTTCTGACATGGTAGCTATGAACAGCTGAGTTTTTCAGGAAATGGGCATGGCCATTATGAGACAGGGTTTGCTACTGGCAATCCTCATACAAACTGAAAGGGTTTTCCATGGCTGCAACAGCAGCCACAGTCGCTGGAATAGTAGGATGACCTGCCTTTCCTTAGCCTGTAGTTCCATTTTCCCCTTCTGCCTCCCGTGGGGCATCTTTCATTCTTTCTGTGGTTCTTTTGCAAAATGAGGAAAGAGATACTGTGTGGCTCTGCCTCCTTGGGCTGCCATTTTGAGTTTGGCTGCACAGGCAGCTGCTTTGGGGTGATGCTTCACACCCCTTCTCAAAACTTCAGAGGTGCCTGGAGGCTGAAAAGGTTTGGAGCTCTGGAGAAGAGCAATGGCAGAAACAAAACACACAAGCAGATCTGTCTTTCGTTGCACTTGGATTTGGCTCATGGGGCTGACAGGCAACGCTGTCCATTTGGTATACCCTCTTCATCTAGAACAGTGGTGGCGAACCTATGGCACTCCAGATGTTCATGGACTACAATTCCTATCAGCCCCTGCCAGCAGCGGCTGATGGGAATTGTAGTCCATGAACATCTGGAGTGCCATAGGTTCGCCACCATGGATCTATAAAATCATTTGTTGCTCTGCATCCTAGCCCGTGTTATAACTCACCTGCAAGACAGTTCACTCGTGAAAGGCTGCTACTGCAGTTATCGTGTTTATTGCATCCATTATTGTTTGGCCCTCCCTGCTTGCGGTGGTGACTAAGTGAAAGATACCCAGTTGCTTAGGCAGTTTTGGTGCTGGCGGTAGAAGATAAGGTTGCAGTGAGTTTATTCAGTGTGAAGCTACCTCAACTCAAAGCCAATGAAACTCAATCAGCGGTTATCAACCGTCAAACTGGCTCCCATTTGCACTTTGGCACAGCAGATATAGCAAGTTTTAGCTTTCACTTAAGGCCAAAAAAAACTAGAACGTGGTATAATTGAGCAGGAAAATCTATTTTGCTTGCTGCCAAGTTTGAAATTAAGAGTTTGCACCCTTGATTCACCTTAGGTCTTTTTTTAAACAGATAGGCAGCACCATGGAGTACTGCTATATGCCTGTACTATGTAATTACAATGTTTATGGTGTGATGTGGTGCTTGCACGACACAGGAAGCTACTGCTGAGGATGGGTTTCAGGGGGATGTTTGGGCACCACCCAGAATATTTGTTTGCTTGAGTGTATTGCAAGCCACAGTTGAAAAATGTGGAATCCTAAAAAGATGGCCAAGGTAGAATCAGTTCAAGCAGATTGTCCAAATGTACCCTAGAGGCCCAAGGCTCTCTAGCACTGTGAGGGGCCACGATGGGATCAGGCCTCATTCATTTTTTTAAGAGTCCTTTTTTTTTCTGCAGAGAACTTCAGGCCACCTGAATGCAGATTCTTGCAGCATGGGGTTTATTCTTTCAAAATCATTGCCTTTTTTACATTTTTAAAGTGTTTTCTGCCACCACGCTGCCAGAGAACATCCCAGTCTCTGCTAAATTCATAATACATTCTGAGCTAAATCAAGCTGTTTTCAGTGGGGTGGTGGGGGGTGGTGGTGTGTGACTCCTAGTTCTCTTAAGAACAAGGAAACATAAAGGTGCCGAAACAAAATCCTGGAAGATGCTTCTGAAGACTTCAAGTGAGGCATTTCTCCCGTGGTTGCCCATCAACCTCATACCTGTGTTCTCCTTTGCATTTCCTCATATTCCTTCCTTTCTGATTCTTAGAATCTGTGCTATGGTTTCAACACTAACTGAAGGCAAGATAACCAGCCTCCCCAAAGGTTTCTCAATTCCCCATGCCTGGTTTGTGTCCTCAAGGTCCCCATGACACTTCCTCATCTGACAACCAGCATGGCGGACTTCTGTTTTATTACCATGCAATGGTAACCTTCCCCCGCCCCGCCCCGCCCCGCCCCCTGGAATACAAGGAGGACTCAAAGGTTACATTTTTCCTTATTGTTTATTTAAGAACAACCAAATGTCTCATTTCACCAAACTGTACAAGCAAGCACTTTCCCCACCCTCTTAGCCACATATACAAAATGAAGGGGAACTTGCAGTTCACTTCGCAGAAGTGGCATCCTTGCTGAACAACAGCGAGTGACATCTTAGGACCGGCACCAGTTCCCTCCGGCAGAAGAACTGGTCACCACCTGCGGTTTCAGCTTTTTCCTCTTTGAGAAGTTTTAGCAAAAGTACAAAAGAACCTTTTAATTTCTTTTTTTTACATAATTTGCAAGCCCTACCAAAAAAAGTTACAAAAATGAACCCCCTACCCAAGTAACGTTAAAGATTGGGTGAGGTAGCCCCATTGCAAGAAAGGCCACCTTCTATTGAAGGCCCTTCACTGCTACATCATCGTGACCTTGTGGATAAATCAAACCACTAAGAGTACTCAGCATTCCATGATCGGATATATAAAAAGTAGCTACCCCCCAGTCTGCAAATGTGAAGCGCTTGGCAATCTACTCAGAAGAAGACAGCGATGTAGCACTGCAGATCTTTCGCCAGGCATTCAAATAAGTCTTATCTGGACCTTTCAGTATGAAACATGCTACCCTCTCCCCCAATTTGGGGGGGCGGGGGTAAGAGATGAGGAAGAGGGTCACTCTCAGTCAGACATGACATATAAGGGAAACAGTTTTTGCACTGGAATAGATTGCTAGCAAATTCTGAAGGGAAAAAAGCATCAGCAGTTTGGGCTGGTAGCTGCTTGCTTCAGACAATCTTCTCAAAGGATCAACAGGAGCCAGATACCGCTGTTCTGTTGCTGAAGACTCACAGATAAGATACCAAATGCCGAGTAAAAGTGGGAGCCCTTCAACTGGTGTGACAAAAATTTTACGCTAACCAGAAATGAGAAAGATGCCGGCCTTTGGGTCTTTAGAGGCACTTCAGGCCTGTTTTACAGAGAGAAAAAACCCCAACCACCTACAAGCATGCATCAAGTCCGTGGGCTTTGTGTCCGATGCTCTCTTATGGCAGATCTCAGCTCTAGACAGACTGAACATCCCAGCTGCAGCCAGACACTCAAGCATGTTGTCCTCACATCTCTTCAACTGATTGGGCATAAGCCACTTCAGGGGTTCCTAAGTCAGGCGTACCTTCGTTTCTGCCATATACGTTTCATTTAAAAAATGGTTCCTGACAGGTTGCATTTCAACACTGCTTTCAGAATCTGAGACACACAGTCAGCCAAATTTCCTTAGTGCTAGGTAACAAAACATACATCCCTGGGTATACAGACACAGGAATCCTGTTGCGATTTCAGCACCATCTCTGCTGAAGGAAGCGTGTAAGGGCATGAATGTTATTTAGCTCAATGGGGTTTACACATGATGAATTCTAAAACAGACTGACTTCTGGGTCCGTTGCAAAAACACTTATGTGTATTCCTTTGCTGGCAGGGTGGAGTACTACTTACTGGTCCCCTCACTCACCATTCCATTCTCAACAGTTTTATAATGTGTGATTCCCATTCCAATGGTTAGTTCAATCATTTTTAGAGAAGAGTTTTTGTGAGGATGACATTAACATTCAAGTATGACTAATAAATACCATATGAAGGGACTCGGTGTGGTTTGCAGCTGTACACACTCCAATCCCTTCGCATGATCTAAAAACATCCTGCATTCTGGTTCAGAATTTCGTCACATTTCAAGTTTTTAAGAAAAAAATTAGTGGGCAGTGTAATATTGGGAGTGTAAGATTTCAAATGATCTTGCCTGCGGATGATCAGCTTCAAACCAGTTCCAGATTCGAAATGGCCCACGAAAGCTGCCTCGTGCCGAGTAGTACCATTGCAATACTATCCACCTAGCCTGACAGCCACCTGGAGCACTGCTGTCGAGCCAGCGTATCTACTAAGCACCACCAGCTGGTCTCACAGTTTGAGAACAGTCCGTTAAATACCATGAAGGGTCCTTCTCCCTTGAGAACAAGAGGACGTCTTGAGTGGGCGTTTCCCACCACTTGGTACATGGCAGGAACAACTTTTTCTTCTTCCTGCTCCTGTACGGGGAGTCACCTTGCCCAGTATGATATTTCCTAGGGCAGCCTTAGCTTGATTAAACATAACTAAATAACTGAAATTAACTCCAAATACAAACATAACTTTAAGAACATGAAAAACTAATAATGAAAATGACAGATAGCAAGCAGAAGTACTTGACCAGTATATCCTAGAAAACACAGCCTTTCCTGTTCCTCAAGAACAATTGAGGATGACCATGGGTTGTGTGTGTCAAGTTGTCCCGCTCTCAAGGGACAAGGACCCTTCACAGCAAGTATCCAATGGACCATGCTGCCTTGAAGGCAGGAGGACAGCTTGAGCATCCCCCAGCAGAGTCCCCAATTCAAGGAGGGTCATCAACTATGGTTCCAAGATATGCCGTAAGACCCTGCGGCTGAATGCGGCCTCAGCTGAACCATAGGTGTTCAGTATATAGTGTTTGACAAAGGTTGACATGTGTGACCAGGTGGTAGCCTGACAGTTTTCCTCTGGAGAGGCGTACTTAAGTAATGCCGCATGAACTGCTGTACTTCGGATGGACTGTGCTGTTATGCCCACTAGAACTGTAATGCTTCTGGCTTTATTCACTTCTATAATACAAGCCTTCAGGGTGGAACTGACAGCGGCATTAGACATAGGCTGGCCCTTTTTTGGAAGACTAATAGAAACAAACATTTCCTCGGGTTTTCAGTCCTTTTTAGAACTTGAGGGCTCAGCATACATCCAGGGTATGCCAAAATTTCTCCTTCCTACGTGAAGGACTTGGACAGAAGGACGGAAGTATCAGTTCTAGAGTTAGATGGAACTTGGATGCATCTTCCAGTGGGAGGAGAGGATCTGGTCTTAGAATCATATCCTTCTGGAAAACTCAAGAGCTCCAACAATAGGTAGAGCTCCCAACTCCATACTCACCGAGCCAAGGTAACTGACACTAAGAATAATATTTTCATGCGCAGCCATTTCAGTGCAATCTCAGATAATGGCTCACATCCATGAGCACCATCGTGACCATGTGGAGACTCCAAGTGGGGAACCGATGTATTTCTTGTGGACTTATCTGTGAGATCCCCTTTGATAAACTGCCTGGATATGCGGGTGTCTAGTAACTGGTTCTCCCTTGTAGGATGGCAAAAACATAGTAAGTGCAGCCAGCAGGTGGGGTAGAGTTGCTGCTCAGGCCAGACATCTGTCCATCATGGAGGAACTCTCGTAAGGAAGGGATACTAGGCCTGAGCGGGTCAACTTTTTTCTCTCTGACACCATCTATGGAATGCCTTCCAATCGAGCTATAGATCTGCATGGTGGACGGTCTACAAGAGGCTAACATGATGTCCGCCACTGCTGGAGAACAGTTGTGCTTCAACAGTCTTGATGGTGTAACCTCCATGCGGTTAGCTTGAGCCACTGGGGCCAAGGATGTAATAAAGACCCCTTGTGCAGAAGGTCTAAAACTGCTGGCAATCTGAGGGGTGGGGCTGTTGACAGTTCCTGCAGGAAATTGAGCCTTGGGTGACGTGGCCACTACTATTGCCAACGCCTTGAGTAGTTTTATGCACCTCAACAGTTTTGGGCCCAAAATGGTGGCAGTTCCTCCTTCAGGGCTCAGGGAATGCTGCTGTGTCTTCCCACCACAGCCACTAGACACCCGGAGTGCCTTTGGGTCAGCCATGTCAGCTCCTGGGCACAATCTGCCTCACTGCGTGTTCTCCTGAACACTGCATGTTCTTCTGGTTCACAGTGGCACTGGCCTTGGCTCAGCTTCTGAAAGGAAGCCAGCAGCCGGGGGTTTTTATGCTTTTTTCACAGTGCAGTTAGCTCACTCCATCTCTTGTCCATCAAGAGGAAAGGCCGGGAAAAAGGAAGTAGGGCAAAGAACAACCGAAGGGAGTTAAAGGAACACAAGAGATACTAAGAAGCTTAGAAATGTAGAAAACCAGAGAGTGAAGGAAAAATTTAAGTAGCACGAGGACAAAGCCTACTCTAATTTCTGTCTCCCTTTCCTAGGCAGGAAAAGAACTGAAGGTGAGGAATAGGAATAGAGGAATAGGAAGCAGAAGAAAAAGTTGTTCCTGCCTCCCTGTATCAAGGGGTGGGAATCGCCCAATCAAGGTCTCCTCCTGTCTTCAAGGCCCCAGCAGTCCAGGCTTCAGCCCTTTTTTCCACAATGAGCTGCTTTAGCAGCATTAAGCCTATGATTTCACAGTAAGCAAAAGGAAGTGCAACTTTTAAAGTACAAATTTTGACTCAAAGAGCAACTAGAGTAAGGTGAGTCAGTACAATCTGGATCTGGTCTGTGTTCAGTGACTGCTAGGCATCTTTCGAAGTACACTATCCTTACCAGAAGGGTGAATATGTGCACAAATATAATGTCAACTGAGAAAATACAACTGAAATGAAAGAAATTGCATAGTGTGGCAAACAGTAATCATTACAAAGAACCAGGTAAGCACTTTTAGAAAACTGAATTTTAACAATCTACACAATTAAGTGCCTAATAAAGTGTCTAATAAATTTGAATATTACAAACTAGCCAAATGATTCTATTCTGAACCAGCAAGTTCCAATACTTTCCCCCACAAAAGGGGGTGGAGCTTACAAAAATGGATACTGTGTGAATTTCTAATTCTCAAGCATTTGACTTTTCCATATATATCAGTGCATATATAACACCCCCTCCCCAACCCAGATTATTAATTTGTTTCACCAGCAATCATTCTGTCTCCAGCCATATTAAATTTACTATCCACAGCAATGGGGAAATCAAGGACAAAAAAGCCTACAGTCCTTTCTCCACACAAGTATCTGTTCACACAAACTGATCTGAATTCTTACATGTATGTGGGTAGTGCTTCCTGAAACAAGAAATGCTTCTGCCAAACCACTAAAAGGAGATCAATATCTGTTTTGCAAATACCAATTTGCACTTGAGTTTTGCTTCACAACCTGCATGTCAACTTCAAAACCTGCATATTTTGCCAAACAGAAAACACAAGGTACTAGAAACTGTACTGCAATTCTCCACTCTGTAGAATGCAATTTATTAAAATCCCCAAACCTTAATTAAAATTTAGCAGGTTTTAATCTAAACTGAATTACAGGTGAAATAATGCAGTGATAATGAATTAGTACAAACCTTCAAGCTGACTGAGTACCAGGCACATGGTCCACATGTATGGAAATGAACTTGTTCCCTGCAAGGGCACCCTTTAATTCGGTTCAGTGGATGATAATTATTCTATGTACACCTCTCTGCCCACAGAACAGGTCCCCTCCAAGGAAATGAAGCGAACAGGGGCTACCAACTGGAATTCACACAGCCACAAAGCATCATTCAATCAAGGCATAGATGTCCCAACCACCACCTTGACCTTTACACTTTACCGACTTGTACCCTCACATTACTAGTGTCTATGTTGTGATAGGTGTTGATATTGGGTGCTTGCCTATTGCATGCAACAGAAACATTTGGTCACAGATCCAGGCTAAACCAGCTCTGTTTTGATGCAACACATCTTGATGGTACATGGCGTAGGAGATTAAGAGCTCGTGTATCTAATCTGGAGGAACTGGGTTTGATTCCCAGCTCTGCCGCCTGAGCTGTGGAGGCTTATCTGGGGAATTCAGATTAGCCCGTACACTCGCACACACGCCAGCTGGGTGACCTTGGGCTAGTCACAGCTTCTCGGAGCTCTCTCAGCCCTACCTACCTCACAGGGTGTTTGTTGTGAGGGGGAAAGGGCAAGGAGCTTGTAAGCCCCTTTGAGTCTCCTGCAGGAGAGAAAGGGGGGATATAAATTCAAACTCTTCTTCTTCTACGTCTCTCCTTGCAATTAATTTGACACATTACTATTCCTCTAAATCAGATGGGGAGCATAATTGGCCCTGGCCAAAGATTTGCCTGAACTTGTAGTCCTGGCCTACGATGGGATGTTTTTTTAAGCTTGCCACTAAACTTGCCCATCCCTAACTATCCACCCATGGGACTGAATCTCTCCACCAGCAGAAGTTGCTTTCCAAAGATATGTTGAGAACTGCAACTTCAGTAATCCTTTTATGCCAGTAAACTGAGTAATAGCTACTGCCAGTCAGCCATCAAACCTCTCAAGAGTACACGAAGCCCACACGTTCATGAAAGAGCTAGATTAGTTTTCCAATGTAATTATGGCACAGCCTCTACATGTACATCTTAATGGAGACTCTAGGCATAAAATAATGATAACTGCACTGTATATGTGTATATGAAAACAAACTTGCATGTAAGAAAATCCTGGAAAGCACAGCCTAACACGAATTTCTCCCACACCAGCTCTATTGCGGTGAACAGGGCTGCTCAAGTGCTTGGGAGGCTTTGTCTTGTTTCTCTGGCTCATGACAATGGGAACTGGCCTTCACGTTGCTGGGAGAACGGTGCCTCGAGTCGCTTACCTGCCCATGTTCTCTGAAAGCATCACTTGCCCCCTTAAGCTACCAACCTGGGGCACACGCCTACTCAGTATCAGCCACCCTTGGATTCAGGCCTCATCCTTGCTTTGATCTACGTAGCTTTCAAGACTTATCAGCAATCCCAAGACAGGCCGTTCTGCACAAGCGCGGAACACACAGCATTGGATAATAGACTGAATTGCCATGATGCTTAAGAACGTGGAAGGCTTTTGAGTGGTCAGAACTAGATAGAATGGACAACAAGAAGTCTGCCAGCTTATTAGCAGAAGAGTTGCCATAAAAGGCATAAATATATGAAGCTGCCTTGTCAAGACCAGCGCGGTGCCATCCACTCTGACAGGAAGTGGCTCTCCACGCTTTTCCAAGCAACTGCTATTCAATATCCTTTAACAGGAGATGACGGGGTTTCTTGGGACTTTCAGAGGAATGCTCAACACAAGTGCAATACAAAGCTGGGACCTGATACTACACAGAGAAGATTCTCAAGGCCGAAGCCAAAGCACATGTTGCCTACCAAACAAAACAGCTAATTAATTAGTGCTACCAATCTCCTGCATTTAAATAAATATTTCCTTGCTGCTAAAAGTAAAATCCTGGCATTTTAAATTACAGATTCCATACAACATTAAGTCAATGAAATGAAACCCTTTCAAAACAACAAGCAGCCAACATGCAGGCCTCTCTCTACTGATACTAGAATCCATCTGTGAAGGTTCTGCACCTCAACATAGCTTAAACTTGCCAGCAATTTATTCCAGCTAATCAATGGCTAGGATGAAGCCAACACAGGAAAAAGTAAAGTAGGAGATCTAAGCAGCTTTGACCCGTACATGGAGGTTTTCGTAAGTAAAATCTGGCATTTTGCCAATCAGATGACTTTATAATCACAATTGTTTCCAAGCCTGCAGGGTTTTTTTTAGTAACCTTCTTAGTGAGAAGAATTTTTTTAAAAAAAGAATTTTGGGTTAAGATTTACCACAAAAAAAATTTTTTAGACTTGATTAACAGGTGCATCTTATTTGCTAGGATAATGTCACATTATTTCACATGAAGGACAAAATAATACCTGATGCCATCTTTGGGTGGGTGTGTCCCGCACCCAAGGTTTCTTCCATGATGCTCAACAAAAAATGGTTCTAAAGATCCAAACTCTATTGTCTTTATGTACTGCTTGGTACACTGTTCATCACCCACAAATATACTCGATTTCCAGAGCTAGAGACCCAAATGTTAGAATATATGCAATGATCCAGCTTTCAGAGAACAAGCACTAAAAATCTAAAATACGTTGTGTCAATGATAGTTCTGTGTATATGAAAGGAGAATGTTTAACACAATGCCCAAGATTGATGATACTTCTGAAGGCCAGCTGATAATTTTAAAACGTTGATTCTGATGGATATGAAGTTCGAAAAGGGGGGCAGGGAGGGGCAGTGGAAAACAAACTAGAAGGTCCTATGCCACAGGGGAGAGAAAAGGATTTTGCAGATGCTGTGCTAGGCTCTGCTCCTATGCTAGATTCCAAAGCGCCCCCCCCCCCAACCAGCCCCACAGCTTTGCGAAAACCCGATCTTGGCATCATGGCAGTATTTCCACAGGTCCTTCTACAAAGATTCCAACCAGCCCCACAGCTGCTGAGTCTTCACAAGTTTAACACCAAATCCTTCAAGGGGAGGCAGCACCGGTTCTGTCCGTTTCTGCAAAACAAAAACCACACAAACTCATATGCATCGCAGTGTAGTTTATAACACCTGGAAAATCAGCAGGCAGAGAGGCTAAGAAAGCTGAATAAGCAAAGTCACTGTGACCTCAAAATGGGGTTTAAAATGTCTGCCGGCTGCTATAGGGAACTGATTACAATCTGCAGGGGGCATGGGGGTTTTGAGCCCCAGGTACCACTTCTGGGGGGTACATTTTGTGGTTGAGCCCTGCCCCCCCAACTTCACCCCGTTGGGAACTCCCCATTCGGGAGCACAGTTGAAGACTGTGAGGTTCACTCTATTTGCAATCTCCATGTGGAGACTGTGAATGGGGCAAGCTGGGCTCACTCGCCTCCATCTCCATGCGGAGGTCAAGTGTGATGCACCTGATTTCCACATGGAGAAGAGAGAAGCAAGGGCCGGGTTGAGCCCAGCTGAGGCCAGGCTTGGACCCAGATGTAAGCTGCAGCCAGTGGCTCTCAATCTCCCTAGCTTTATACTGTTGGCTTTGCCCCAAAGCTCCACCTGACCAGAGGTGGAGCTTGGAGGGCAGAGCCAACAGCATAAAGCTAGAGCAGGGGTCGGGAACCTTTTCCCCTCAAAGAGCCATTTGGCTCACCCTCCCCCGCTCATGCCCACTTCGCCGCTCCTCGCCGCCTCTCCTGCCTACAATAGCGCCATGCCTAGCAGCTCCGGGCTCACACAGCCCGCCTGCAGGGCAGGCGTAGATGGAGGCAAAGCCCGCGGCACGGCCTGGCCGGCCGCGAGCGAGGGATGCGCCCGCCCTGCTGCTTGCAGGGCGGGTGAAGATGGGCCCCGCGGCTCGGCTCATGGAGCCGCAGAACAGCGGCGGAAGAGCCGCGGGTTCCCGACCCCTGAGCTAGAGGCTCCAAAGCAACGATGATTGGACTGAAGCAATCATGGACTGAAGCAATCATGGAGATTGAGAACAGGGGTGAGCCCCACTCAATGGCCTGCAGCTGGGTGGGGGGCAATGTCCAGGCTTGCCCTGTGTGCGATTTTAGGTAGATACACTCCTGGTGCCAATCAACGCTCTATGAGGAGGGAGGAGAGGAGAGATAAACCACATCTAACTCACAATGCCTCTCTCTCTGCAGCTGCCATTACTATTTTCAAAATAGTAGGAAGACCCAATTACAGATCTTCCAATGATGAGGCTGTTCTCATCCTTAGATTACTAGCAAAGCATGTGGGTTTATGCCCAACACATTTTACAGAACAGAACTTAGAAAGAGGCACATAGTGAAGGACTGGGTGAAGAGCCAATATGAGCAGTCAGCAAGGTGGAGCAGATGCTGACTCTGGAGACCTTCCCAGAGGCCCACTCTGAGGCATAAACTTCATGTTCCTGCTGTGAAGCAACTGTACTGCTTTTATAAAGAAAAAGTCCAGTGGCACCCTGAAGACTAACAACTGCTATTTGCCATTGCAAGCTGCAGTAAAGGGCAGAGATTCAGGTTTCAGACTGCTGCAGACTAGGGAAATAAAACAAAGATCTAGAGCACAGGTGTCAAACTCACGGTCCTCCAGATGTTAAGGACTACAGTTCCCATCATGGGAATTGTAGTCCATAACATCTGGAGGGCCGCGAGTTTGGCACCTATGATCTAGAGGCACCTTAAAGACTAATGACATTTAATTCAGACAGGTAGATAATGTGATGAAAAACCATACTAGGAAATTTTTATGGCGTAGTTTGGACGTGGGGTTCAAAGTTTGCAAATGCAAGCCTTGAATGGCCTTGGGCCCCTGCGGGAGTGCCTCTCCCACTGTGCTCTGGTGCAACAATTCGCTCATCTGAGCAAAGACTTTCAAAAGCGCTGCAAATGAGCAAAATCAACAGCTGCCCTTATATTTGCAGTTTGGTGTTGGCTCCAACCTTATGCAGTGGCTCTGCCCAAGGAGATCAGGAAGGCTTCCCCACCTCCACCATTCTGCAGAATGTGCAAAACTCAAATGTTCAACACGAAACATTTAGAAAAGAGATTTGTACTGTAGTAGAATACGCAGCCCAAGAGGGCACCATTATAACAGAACGGTCCACTGCGGTGACTACTGTAAGTATCACCTGATTTTACTGCATGATCTTTGCCCTGTAATTCACTTTCTGAATTATTTATAGTTTGCCTGCCTTAGATAGTTTGAGGCTCCAAAGCAGCCAGCTTTCTGGGCGGCAAAAATATTTCAATATATGGTTTTACTTTCTTACATGAAAGACATGAAAATTTGGGAGATAATTTCACACCACATGGAACATGCCAAAATTAGGGTACCATTGTACTCTAATCTTGTAATCCAAGTCAAACTGCATTGTTCGTCAATTGTGTTATACTGCCTGGCTGCAGACAAAGTAAATAAATAGTAATAGATCTCAGCATAAGAGGAAAAGGAAGGAACTAATAAAGAAAAGGTAGACGCGAGTCCTCTCAAGCACAACAGCAAGTGGTAATAAAACTATCAAAGTCCATCGCAACAATTTGCACCAAGCCTTGAATCCTCCCTCTCCCTTTCTCATAAAATTTCCTAGCACAATTTCCTTTCATGTAGCTACAGGGATGCAAGCAGTGGTGGGAAGTTCAGCAGGTTTGCACCACTTCGGCAGAACCGGTGGTTAATTTAAAATCCTCTTGTATACAACCAATTGTTAAATTATTTAAATCCCACCACCGGAACCGGTCGTTAAATAATTTGAATTCTACTGGATGCAAGGCTCTGCTGTTGTTACAAATGGGAAATGGTAGTATAAAGATTATACAGATATTTAGGATGAAGATTAGCAGCCAACTTTATCATAGAAACAAGGGAAATATCTCAGTTGCAAATCCTTAAGCATCTAAAGCGTTGAATTGGAATGGGAGTGATGAGGAAACAAAAAGTGCTTTTTAAAGAGTGTCTTGGATTGGGGTGCTGTGTAGTTTCCGGGCTGTATGGCCGTGTTCTGGCAGCATTCTCTCCTGACGTTTCAAAGGGAACAAAGGCCAGACTACTTCTATTCAGATGCCTCACCTATGGACCTTGCTATCTCCATTGTTACTCACATGCTACGCTTCATTGTTACTCAGTTGCCAGGCCACTCCAATTCAGATGCCCTCACCTATTGACCTTTACTCACAGGTATATATACTCCACTTGCTTTCCTTTCCAACTATCAGATCCTCTGAAGATGCCAGCCACAGATGCAGGCGAAACGTCAGGAGAGAATGCTGTTAGAACACGACCATACAGCCCGGAAACCACACAGCACCCCAGTGATTCCGGCCATGAAAGTCTTCGACAATACAGTGTCTTGGATTGTTTTTGTGGAATTTTAAATATACTGCGCTTGAGAAACTGGGGGACTCCACCTGAGTCAGGAAACAACATGAGCTTTTTTTGATGTTAACTGCACCTTGTAGTAATAAGGTAAGTCACTTTTCCACTGAAAGTCGAGCGCTTGCACTATGGCTGCACCCACAGGGTCATTATTTTCTGTGATGCTTTCATGCAACCAAGAAAGCAAAATTTTGCATGATGGGAAGACGTATATACTACCCCACACAAACAAAATTAATCTCTGAAGAGATTTTGGTTGTTGTTGGGGGGGGGGGGAGTTGTTCATTTTGTCTTGTTTGCTTCTGCTGTCGTTAAATTAATATTTGGGTGCTGGAAAATTGCCTACTTAAAGACTTAAAGACTGGAAAGTTGCCTACTTAAAGAGTCACACTAGCAGAAACAATGTTGTTATCAAAATCCTTACCCAAACATCCTGTGGGCGGAGCACCATCGACTAGCTCTGAGCTGCCTTCTTGACCTCCAGGCTCCCAGGATTCACTGTTCTCAGAAGCCTCAGAAAAGGCATCCGACGCACCTTTGTGACTGGCGGCTGTCTCGCCAATGCTTGAGCACTGGTCCTCGCTGCCAGTGTCTGATATTGGCCTGCTTTCTTCTTCCAGCCTTTCAGCAAACCAAATCCTGACCTGCCCAGGCGTCATCTGAGTTCTCTCAACCAAACTGGGGAGATCATCTTCGTAGAGCATCTTGTTCTTTTGAAAGTATTCCTGGAGGATCTCCATTTTGGGATCGCCAAAGCCAGCCAGGCCTTTGGGAAAGATGCCTTGCTTGTAGTTCTTGTACCATCTCAAATTTCCATTTTTTAAACCATAGCGGCTATCCCCAAACCAGCGAATTACTTCAGCCCTGGGAAGACCCGACTCCAGACACAGTTTGTCGTATTGCTCGTTTGTAGGCCGCTGGGTCTGCACAAAGAGCTGTTTAAGCAAATGCCTTTGCTGGGCTGTTTTTTTACTTGTTAGTTTGGGTTTCTGGGGTGCAGCTGACTTGCCAGGAGAACTCTCGCTCTGATCATCCACAATCAAGCCAGACAACTCGCTTTTGCCATTCGACTCGGTGACTTTGAGATTCTTCAAGTTGATTTTTATGGGGGTCACTTTGCGTTCGCCCGCGGTTTGAGTGCTATTGGCTGCATCCGACAAGCCATTTTCATTTGAAGCTCTCAAGTCGTCTGAGGAGTCTTCTTCCCCAGAGTCACCTTCAGCATCTTCCTCTCCTGGCTGGGCGGTTTCTTTGACAGCCTGTCTTTTCCTTTGCTCTGAAAACCAGCTGTCGATTTCTCTCCTTGTCATTTTAGTTTCACTCCTCAAACGGTCCACTTCTGCCTCTGAGGGGAAAGGATCCTGTGCGAAGCTGCCTTTCAATACTTTCAGCTGCTCAGGAGCCCTCTCCTTATATTTGATAGCAGAGAAATCAGGAGTCTGATGCCAGGACTGCCGACGGACCGGGGTATGTGTTGTAGGCATTGCTGCTGCTGCGGAGGGTAATTCCGAGGCTGTTTTGGGAGAAGAGGTGAATGTAATTTCAGGCACAGAGTCTATGATTATTGTATTATCTCCAGCATATACAGCTCTGCCGCCTTTTACATTTCTACAATGGTACCTCCTATCACTAAACCATTTTCGAACCTCCCTTATGTTAAGTCCCGTGATTTTTGTCAGCCGCTCGACTTCAACTTGGCCAGGGAACTGATTCCGGCAGAAACTAGTCTTTAGTGCAGATAGCTGTTCAAAAGACTTCTTGTTTTTGTATATGTTAGGATCTAGGAACTCTTGGGCAGATATGCTCGGGCAAGCAGTGGGCTGCGTCTGAGAGGTACTGACCACTTTCACAGCCGATGCAGAACTAGAAACTGACACAGTGGATGGCTGTTTAGCTACCTGGGTCTTTGGAATGGAGGTTACTGCTATTGGGAGTGATGAGGCTGAACTCTGAAATCCGTTTGTTATTATGGGTTGGCTAACCAGCACACCACCGGCTCCTTCAGGTTTGCTGACAGAATGGCCAGGCAAACTAGCCTGAATGAGATGCTGAACACTATTAGGGGTTGCAACCAGAGGCGTATTCAACACTGTGATGGTGGACTGGGGCACAGACTGAATGACGGTGTTGAACATTTTTTTCCGTGCATCTTCAATCTCCTCAGGTGACCAACTGATACCCTGTTTCAACCTCTGGGCTGTGAACCAGATCTTCAGCTGCTCTTCTGGGTACTTGGTCACAACTGTCAAGTAGCAAAGCTCAGCTTTGGTAGGGTAAGGGAACTTATGGAAACAGTTTTTCAGAAAACTGTTGGAGTCCATTGTGGCATTGTATGTTGGAATACTACTCAAGGGAATCATTACTTTGGGAAGAGATTTCGATGTGGGCAGTTGCTGCTGAACTTGTGGTTGCTGCTGCAAGTGTACAAGTTGGGTGATGCCTGCCTGCAAAATAGGCACTTTCCCTAAAATTGAGCCGTTGACAACCGGAGTTGGTTTGACTGCATTTGACTGAACCGACGGTGCAGGTCCATTGGCGAATGGCTGTTCGCTACCTTTCTTCTCCGAATCACTGACCGGTTGACTCGACGAATTTTCTTTCAACGTGTGGATTTTTTTCACTTCGGGTTTTGCTTTCCTTATTTTCATAATGGGCGTTTTGGTAATGATAATTTCAGCTTGGCTGTCTTGCCCTTCTCCTGGAAGATCCCCTGAAACAACTTGGGTGGTGGAAGTGGTATCCTCAACAGTCTGCTCCACAACCACGCGGCTGCCTTGTTTTGTGACGTTGCAGATGAAGCTGGTTTCCCCAGCATGGCTCTCTGCATTGTGACCAGAAAGCTCTTTGTGGCTCTTTACCAGGAGACTGCACTGCACACAGACAAAGGAGGGGTCTTTGCTAAAGTCTTTGTGCTCAGAATCCAAGTGCCCAAGAAACCGACTAACATCTTGACAGCCAAAATCACAGTACCTACACCTGTACGTATCACCATCCACAATTCCTTTGTGTCCATTGGACAGCGTCCCACCGTTGTGATTACTGCTAACAGTTTCAGCAACAGGTGCAGCAGCAGGAGTTGCAGGTAGCTGAAGCCCTTCAGGATCAACTCCAACAGAGGCTGACTGAGACTCCTGCAGTGCCAGTGTTTTTGTCGGTATCATACAGGGGGTCGTGGACTTCCTTTTGCTGGCCATTATTGCAACTCGTAGAGATAATTGAAACTTACAAGTAAACCATTACTTTTTGAGAATGCTTTGTAGATGGAATTCCAGAAATTCCATGATGCCAGGAAACATGGGTGTCAAGTGTTGTGATAGCCATTCAAGTTTGCCATTGAATTGGAATCTGTGGAAAGAAAGGAAGAGCATGTTACATTACAGAGTTACACCAACTACCAGCCTCAGCACTATGCACATTTCAATATTCAGTAATGTTTTGCATATCAATTGTGCAACTGATTCATAAGAGGTAAGATCAGATCAGTTCAGTTCACTAGAAAGTTTGAAAAAGTGTTTTTTGTACATTCCGCCAACAAATCTGTTTAATGCAGGGGTCTGCAACCTGCGGCTCTCCAGATATTCATGGACTACAAATGATGGGAATTGTAGTCCATGAACATCTGGAGAGCCGCAGGTTGCAGACCCCTGGTTTAACGGAATTCAGGAGAGAGTTGGTGACGTAACTGTTATGCTGGAGCAAATCCAAGCCAAATATACAAGAAACCTTTGAAGAAGCCAGATCAGCATCGCCGTAGGGGAATTTTGTTGGCGATTTTGTTGGCTCAAACTGCAAGGATATGACAAGCTATCTGATTTTAACCAAAGAGCATTCTTTTTTCTTTACTGTCAAGTCACAGCTGACTTATGGTGATCCCATAGGGTTTTCAAGGCAAGAGATGTTAATAGGTGGTTTGCCTTTATCTGCCCCTGGCATTCCTTTGAGGTCTCCCATCCAAATACCTGCCAGGGTTGAGGTTGGGAGTGAGTGACTGGCTGAAGTTCCTATACGTTTCTGTTCTGGTCTTTGACTGTAATAAATAATACTATGGCTCAAGTTCCCCCAACAAGCTTCCATGGCAAAGTGGGAATTCAAACCCGGGTTTCCCTGTACTGAATTTACCATTTGATTCAACCTCACTGAAGCATTTTGAGATCCCACGGAAGCAGGGTCTAAATGATTAAAAGTAACGTTGATCAAAAATAGTAACAAGTATCAAACACAGGACTAAGGAAATAGCTCAGTTTTAATACAGTTAAAAAAAACTACAAGGTACCATTTAATTAGGGATATTATAACGTGATTCCCAGAAAAAGTTAATATTTGCCTGGCTTGCTCTCAGTGTCAGGTTAGCTTGAATTTTAGCACAATGACAACATACCAGGCAAAATGCAATCAAAGGGACTGTTTGTACATCTCTCCTCCCCCGCCCCCCGCCCCCCCTGAACAGTTACATAAACTCCTGCAAAAGCCTGGCTCAGACTTGTATTTGCAACTTGAGTTGTGTACTGAGTAGACCAATCTTAACAGGATGTTTTTGATTACAAGACAGACAGAGAACTTGTACCTGCAGAGTTACAAAGGAACCATGGCTAAGAGCGACATTTCTCGTTTAACATCAGAACAGGCGAAGTCTATTTTTACAGTGTGGATCTGGTTCATGTAAGAGTCTGAACCATTTGCACTTTAACCCTTCTACATCTTTAAAAAAAGTCAGAAAGAAACATGCAGATGTATTGTCAAAGGCTTTCACCAACGGAATCACAAGGATGTTGTGGGTTTTCTAGGTTGTATGGCCGTGTTCCAGTAGCATTTTCTCCTGACATTTCACCTGCATCTGTGGCTGGCATCTTCAGAGGATCTGTAGGCAATAAAGCAAATGGAGTAGCTTTACTGCCAACAGACCCTCTGAAGAGGCCAGCCACAGATGCAGGCAAAACATCAGGAGAAAATGCTACTGGAACATGGCCATACAACCCGGAAAACCCACAACATCCCAAACATGCAGATATTTTCTTCCTCCAACCTGTACCACTTCATACTAGGTATAGTCTTCTGCACTGAGGGGGTCACAATTATCCTCTAGTATTTCCAACCCCTTCCCATCTTTTTTCTTCTTTACCTTGAGGATTTTAAATCCCAATTAATGTGGAGGAAAGCAAAATGATACACTCTAGATGCAACATAATGACAATTCTCACTTAACCCCATAATAACTACCTTATATAAATTCAGGAGATGTTGATTTTTTGTACTTTCCCCCTAATTTATACTCCAGGCAGGTGTTAAGTTGAAGCAAAACAAATGTTCAAATGGAAGAAAGCTCCACCTGTGCAAAAAAGAAGTCCTACAAAAACATTTCAAACATTTCCTGCAGAGGGTACAAGGGTCCACAAAAGAAGGTCACACTTACCTGTAATTGTTGTTCATCGAGTGTCTTCTGTGTAGGCACACATGGGTCTGGCACAGTGCTGAAGAAATGAAGATGAAATTAGGGAGGATAAAAATCAATGATTACAAAACTTGGTTTTAAAAAAATTAAATCAGATTTTTAAAATAAAATGCTTTTTTGGGGGAAAAATCTATTTAGTTTTCTGTTTGGGGTATGCTATAGTCCCAAGGCTATTCATAATGAAATAACGATTGGGGTTTTTTAAATTATGTAGCATGAGAGTATAGGTTAATGCAGTGTTTACATTTTTTGGTAAATGAATTCCATTAATCCATTCACAATGTCATGCTCTTCCAGAGGTTTTAGTAGGATTATTTTGGGCACTTTTTTATGTAGAAGATATTACAGATGCTTGGTTTTTTACCATTTATCACTTGATTCAACTTCACTGAAGCATTTTGAGATTTCAGTGGAAGAGGGATCTAAATGATTAAAAGGAATAATAAGTATCAATTACACAGCAACTAAGGAACTAGCTCAGTTTTAATATAGTGAATTTGTGTCTGCAGAGATAACATGTTTCTTCTTCACAGCAAAAAAGTTCCAAACAGAGTTGAGAAAATACATTAATCTAGGGTTTCAAATTTCCAGGTGTTGGCTGGATATGTTATTAGTTCACCTTGAGAAAATGGCCACTTTGGAAGGTAAACACTATGACTATATACCCCACTGAAGTCTTTCCCCTCCCCCAACCCTGCCTTCCTCAGGCTCCACCCCTTTCCCCAAATATCCAGGTATTTCACAATCTGGAGCTGGCAACCTTACCTTAATCCCATTGTTATTTTGCAAATCTATGTACATAGAATCAACCCCTCATCTAAGTATTACGTTTCAAAAAGTAGAATGAATAGAAGATTGTTTGGAGTGGAACAGATCTGCACAAGGAGCTAAGTGTGAGAAGGGAGGGGCAAACAGTAAAAATGAAAGTGGAATCTTCTGGGCAGAATACTCCACAAGTCTTATGATCTTTGTGGATATAGCCTGAGATTTATTAGATTATTCTCTCTCTGGAGGAGAAAATCTGTAATAGCAGCAGGCCATTAAAAGACCCAGTTTGGGAATATTTTAATGATGTTCCTCTACCGATGGGTACAGCATGCATGCATGCAAAATCAAACACTGCCACAAAGAAATTCAAAGCCTACCTATAAGCCTGAATAAGACTGGAAATAATTCACATTGCAATAATTTCATTTATGTATTTCTAATAGTATGAACAAATTGTTAAATTTTTGATATAACTATTAAACTAATAGGAAAGATTGCTGTTTTAAAAATGAAACCTTTCTCTGGTTGTAAATATTAAGATTATACCAACAAGAATGAGTCTTTTATGTAGAAATCCATTATTTAAATTCAGTCTGACAGACTAGTGATTTAAATTGTGATTTACATCAATTTGATTTAAATCAAATTCATTGCGGAAGAAATTATGCGTAGTCAGGTTGCTGGTGACAATTTTTTAATTTTAGCAATTGCTCCTCTAACGGCCAGCACAAAACAAAACACCTTCAGGACTGCACTGGAGAGTCTCTCTGTGGCCAAATCTCGCTGTGGTTTTTCCTGTATGATGATTTATACTTGTGCACTTTGAAAAAGTCTTTGTACTGGAAGAGAATGGCAACAATGATGTGCATTTTCATCCTGTTCTACTAGGAAAGATTAAATTGGAAAGAAGTCCACCTCGAACATGGCAATTCAGCTTACAGAATACACCTTGAAAGTTTGTTCATTCAAAGTCTTGAGACAGTCACAGAAATTCTCTTCTCATTCAGCTGGGCAGAGGTGGAAAATAACTCTACTTCTATTTGCTACACATGATGAACATACACCAGTTTTAAAAACAGAATCACATAGGTTTAGCCCAATACATAAAAACATGTCCAAGATATTGTCTGATAAAATACAAGCAACTAACTCAAAATTGTCCTGGTTGAAGTCACATACCTTCTGATAATCTATTTTTGCCTAATTTTAAGAGTGGAGTGATTTGGAAAAGTAACTGAGCATTTTTAATCATAACTTGGGAACACACCCTGGACAGCAGAGCCTAATATTATTTTTTTAAAGATCAACTCCAATACTAATTGTTTTAATACATAATTTTTAAAACATAATTTGGAACAATCCAGTCTTAACTGCTGATGTCATCCAAATTATTTGGATGACAATAAGCATCCTGAAGCTGCAATTTACTAAGAAGATAACAACTTTGGGGGAAATATAAACTACAATTAGGAGAATCTATAGATTATTACAGATAAACTTCAACGATGTGCTGTTGGGCACAAATGCTCTCATTCTTTTCAGCTTGGCTGGATTTAAGTGGCTTGTTTTTAGATGTTTCATGGAATTAATGAGTTAGAGTTTGTAATGCAAAACATTTGGTTCAGCCAATGCCAAAATCTACAACTGGAAGATTAAAAGGGTGACCTTTTCCAAAGCCTTGCTTAGCAACTAAAGTTGAACCTGTGCCATAACCAAGCGTGGATCCTTAAAATCACTTAGTACAGATTAATTTTTTCCTAAACATGTTTTCAGCATCTGGACAATCTAAAACAGTGGTCTTCAACCTTTCCCAACCCAGGACCCATCTTCAATGACCAGGTGGAAGCACTGACCTGCAACTGTGTGACAGAAAGTCAGATGACAACTGTCAGATAAGAGGAGGAGCCAAAAGTTGTGGTTTTATCATCAGGAGCTCTTTGTTAGAAACACACAAGGAGCGTTAGAGGAGTGGGGGACAGGGTTTAGTCTAGGTGGGACCTGGGGAACCCCGGGAAATACAGCTCATCTTTAGACTACAGAGATCAATTCCCCTGGAGAAAATGGATGCTTTGGAGGGGGGGTCTGTGGCATCGTACCCCATTGAGGTCCCTGTCCTCCCCAGACTCCACCCCCAAATCTCCAGGAGTTTCCAAACCTGGGTCTGGCATCCCTACCCTTCATCCCCCACTAGTGGCCAGGAGGACCTTTTGAAAGCCTCGTTTGGCCAGAGGAAGAAACAGAAGGGAACAGAGTGCTTTGGCATGAGAGGGAAGTTCTGGCTCTGCCTCCACTAAACAGAAATCCTCTCCACTACTTGGTAGTCTCCCCTCGCTATCCTGTTCATCCTCTTAGCAGGGCTCCCCTACCTTTCTAATCATCCGCGCAAGTGGTAACTAGTAGCATGTTCTTTTCAAAAAAAAACATCGTGAGCAACATCTAAGCTTCAGCAGTTTGTATGCCAGCACGTAGCTTGAGCTCTGCTGAGCCCCACATAAGAGACCCAAACTATAGGATGAAGACCAAAAATCAAAAGTAAGGTTAATGGGCTAGACATATTTTTATTACTGGTAAACTAAAGCTTCCTGACCCCTGGTTACAGAGACTCTGTGTACAATTTTTTAAAAACACCCAAGACTGGGTGCAAATCTACATCTCACTCCTGAGGAAAGACATCAGAAGAAGAAGAAGAAGAGTTTGGATTTCTATCCCCCCTTTCTCTCCTGCAGGAGACTCAAAGGGGCTTACAATCTCCTTGCCCTTCCCCCTCACAACAAACACCCTGTGAGGTAGGTGGGGCTGAGAGAGCTTTGAGAAGCTGTGACTAGCCCAAGGTCACCCAGCTGGCATGTGTGGGAGTGTACAGGCTAATCTGAATTCCCCAGATAAGCCTCCACAGCTCAGGCGGCAGAGCTGGGAATCAAACCCGGTCCCTCCAGATTAGATACACGAGCTCTTAACCTCCTACGCCACTGCTGCTCCTACGCCAGAAGCCTCATACTTGTGCAAAGGCTACTTGGTAACATATGCACATGCTCTGTAACTCCCAGTAGAACCCCACAAACTAGTTAGTTTAACCTGGTAGGGATGGAGTCAGTGTATGGAGCTTAGAATAAGGAGAGTCTTTTTTGCTCAGAAATTGTGTACATCTCTTGGCTTTTAATGCCGCATATAAATTTCAATTACCTTTTACATGTGAAATGCTAATTGGAAAGGTGTTTGTGTGTGGGGGGGGTAAAGTTAGTTTGAGCAGTATTATTGCTGCAATCATATTGTTACTGTAAGGCTGTATTTTTCAAACTGAAGTTTCATTTCCATATGATTCTGTTTCTTTAAGGAAGAAGCCTACTTCTGGAATTTGCTAAACCAGGAAAGTTGGACTTTGGTCACCATAAAGTTGGATCACACAATAACCAGCTGCTTAACTGAATTTAAATATATTGTCTGCAGCAAGTTTCTGTTCTCTGTATATCTATGAGTTCTGTCACGCAAAGCTTATTGTATTATTCTGCATGTCGGAGGGTTTTGACTGAAAGAAATTTATCAACTGGCAAGTTGTGTTCCTAATTTAGCCCCACAGAACTCAAATAGGCAGAGGTTATACCAGTACCACATGTTTCCAGCTGGTTTTTGCAACACTGTATTATCCTGCTTAGACCATGTGTAGAGTCTAGATCCAAGATATAGGGATCAATATTCTACCCAAGAGATGGTAAAAAAAATACCATCTTACAGCCATTAAGGCTACAATTGCATTTGTTTTAAAAGAAAAACAAGGTAGGAATATCTGAGTAAGCAATTTCTCTTGACCTTAATAAACAAAGAGCAAACCATGACCAATCGTAACTTGCAAATAACATCCAATTAGAGGAAGACAAAAATAATTTTCCAGTTAGCATTAGGTGCTGCTCACCAGATATAATGAAGACACACACTCCTGTTTTTATAAGGCGAAACAATTTAATTAGCAGGTAACTTCTTCACCCCTGCTCTGAGTCAGTTTATGGCACTCTATCAAGTGGCAGGTTCTACAGGATAAAGGGCCAGTGGCTGGACTAATGCTGCAATCAGAGATGTAGGCATGAAGCGTGCACTAAATGTTTTCAGTCGTAGCTCCTCTCAGCAAGCCACAAAACTACCAACTTAAACACTTCCTATGTTCAAAGAATCTGAAGTGGAAGATACAAGATACGGCTTACTACCCTCACAAAGAGGTCAATTTCCATTAATTCCTCGTCCCTGCTGCAATATACCCAACATTCTGCTTCTAGTTAGCTGGATCCACTTTTAGGTTACAATCTTGTGCTGAACTACCTGCACATTACCCAAAAGTACAAGTTTTCCAGCTCCTGACTTTTCCCTGCATCAAAGGTGTCCACTAGAAAATCCAGATATTCCAACAAAGATTTTCAAGCATATTTCATGACGCACTCCCAAGTTACCCAGGATATGA
Source organism: Sphaerodactylus townsendi (assembly GCF_021028975.2). NCBI lineage: Eukaryota > Metazoa > Chordata > Lepidosauria > Squamata > Sphaerodactylidae > Sphaerodactylus > Sphaerodactylus townsendi. The sequence goes on from NC_059429.1 coordinate 109,210,749, forward strand.
GCTAGGCTTATCATCCTTTCAATTTCCCCACATCAACCAATAATACACCCTGAAGGAACATTTCTTAAACTGGGGTCTAAGAGGGCACTCCAAGGAGTCCCACAGCTGAGAAACAGTGTTGTTGGTTAGTAGTACCTGTTTATTCCTTGGCCTTCCTGCCTTCTACCCACCACTAGTTGCATTTCTCACACTGGTGGAAATTGCTTCAAGAGGACTTGAAAAACTTTAAATTAGAGACTACAAAGAGCAGCTGTAATAATGCTGAAAGTTGAAGACAAAGTGCAAGCGATGGCCAAATTATCTTCACAGCTGTCTGGACAAAGAATTTTTTTCTTCAGTGAACAGCATGAGGGGCAGAGGGACACACATGTGAAAATCTGTACATGGGAACGGAAGTCTTTAAGTTGCTAAGTTTGAGAATTGCTGCCCTAGGACAAGCCTCGCACTTTCTCATAAAATACATTGTTCAGGAGTGACCTTCGTCCAACTATTTTTCAAGAACTGTGAGTGACAAGGTTTTTTTTCCTACTGAGGGGACTCACATCCTCCTAAGATTTTTGGGATCTAGCTTTGTTTTGCACTCAAAACCTTCCCCTTGGTTTCTTGGTGTACTACAGGTAGTGAGTTTATAGGCTTTCAGTCTGTTGATGTGAGGTAAGTTTTGAGGTGAATAATTGCGATTACTGAGGCTGGATTAATATATGAACAAGAAGATTTAATATATGAACAAGGAGATGAACAAGAAGAATGTTTTATTTATTTATTTACAGGTTGGCTTTAAAGGAACAAACCTGCAACACGGGTCTCCAGGTAGACAAGTGAAGAAGAGTTGAGATTTATACCCTGCCTTTCTCTCCTGGAAGGAGTCTCAAAGGGGCTGGCACATTCTTCCCCTCCTCTCCCCACAACCGACACCTTGTGAGGTAGGTGGGGCTGAGAGAGTTCTGAGAGAACTGTGACTAGTCCAAGGTCACCCAGCAGGCTTCATGTGAAGAAGCAGGGAAACAAATCCAGTTCATCAGATAAGAGTCCGCCACTCTTGCGGAGGGGTGGGGAATCAAACCTGGCTCTCCAGGTTAGAGTCCACCACTCTTAACCACTACACCACACTGGTGAAGAAACCTGGCTGAGGCATAAAAATATAAACTGTTTATGGCTTCAGAGGGTAGCTGGACTTTTCCACAATGCTTTCAGGCAGAAACAGGCTTTAATTGTATGGTGTGTCCTCTCACCCACAGGATTCTACCCACACCAACCTGCTCTTTCCCCGAGTCAGACTAAATGGTATAAGCCAGGTCTGCTCACCTGCAGATACAGGCCTAACAATGGAGCACTTCCTTCTCTCCCAGAGACTGAGCAAACCACTCTGCCACACCATCAGGCAGAGCAGCCCTTCCCTCTGTATGCTCTTTTCCTGAACAAGACCTGAGATGTCCCTACACTTTTCCTGGGGCAGAACTCAATTCCTTCTTCTCCTGTGTTCCCTCCAGCATCTCATCCCGCTTCTCAAAGGCGACTGGATGTTGGAGCAGCACTCCTATGGGCTCATTTTTCTTCCAGGGGGCTGCTGTCCATCACACTGTTCACAGACTTCTTCGCATGCTTGAGGGTTCTCTTGTCAACCTCCCCTCCCCCCAAACCAAGCTCATTGCACATAGAAAACTGGATGTAAAAGAAAAGAAGGCTAGAACCCTTCTCACTAACACTCACATAGACGTAGTGGGCTTTCAAACACAGGGGAGAGCATTCAAAATTCCTGCTCTATTTTAGTTTTCGTTTCTATGGAACTATGACAGTAAACACTGGATGGATGGCAGAGAAGCAGCGAAAGAGACAGCTGTAATCGAACATGGTTAAAAGTAGTGTAAAAACAAGCCACTGTGAAAATAACCCGTGGACAACTGACAGTATGTCCCAGCTAGAATACCTCCTAGTAAAATAGAGTTTCAAAAGATTCACAGCTCCTGTTAAAATTCGAAGACAACTCTAAATAATTCTTAATTCTCCTTTGGCTGAAAGAGGTCCAAGAAAAAAATTCATCAGTGACTCTTACATGTATCTGCACAGTGCCATTTATGGTAAGTATTCACAGCTCCACAGAGGGTAACAACCTGTTTCTCACAAAACACCCACCACACATGATTTGTGAAGCATCCTGCCTGAAAAAGAGTTGTGGAGAATTTAAAAGCTTGCATGAGGCTTTGTGCCATTTTGGTTGGTCTTAATAAAAAGGTATTATGTCAATTTTGTTGTGTTTTGTATTTATCTTACTGTTCTATTTTACATAGAATGACTCTCTCATATTTTTCCAGGAGGAAACATTATGGTCTTGATTTGAAATGCTTTGAAAAATGTATCTGGTAGAAAGAAAACATTTATAATGGTTGTTTAAATATTTTATTCTGCCCTTCCTCTCATGAGCTCTGGGCAACGTACATCAAGATGGATCCCATGGAACATTTCTGAATGTGCAAAAACTACATCTAGTCTCTTGCAAGGAGCCCTTGAGCCAAGTCAACTTGACTGTATCCTGTTTTGCCTTTCTGCTCATATAAGAAGAAGAAGAAGAAGAGTTTGGATTTATATCCCCCCTTTCTCTCCTGCAGGAGACTCAAAGGGGCTGACAATCTCCTTGCCCTTCCCCCTCACAACAAACACCCTGTGAGGTAGGTGGGCTGAGAGAGCTTTGAGAAGCTGTGACTAGCCCAAGGTCACCCAGCTGGCATGTGTGGGAGTGCACAGGCTAATCTGAATTCCCCAGATAAGCGTCCACAGCTCAGGTGGCAGAGCGGAGAATCAAACCCGGTTCCTCCAGATTAGATACATGAGCTCTTAACCTCCTACACCACTGCTGCGAAGTGTCAGCAATATCTCAGCACCGTACCCGCCACACAAGCCCCCAATAATTAACTTCTGAAATCAAATCACACCACATCTCTAAATTAGATGGCAACAACGATTTTTGCACCTAGCAACCTTGATCAGAACTGGAAAAAAAAAGTGCTTTATCTTACAGGAGCAGCTCCGGGACAACGTCTGGCAAAAATGGAACTACATAAACTTCTCCTCCATTACTGCATGCCAAAATGTAGCCCATTTTCTCCCCTTTCACCACGTTATCCTCACACCACTTTATGAGGTAGGTTAGGCTAAGAGGAAATGTTGCAACCGCATGAAGAAACAAGCCCAAACTTCTGTTGAGAACAAAAAAAGGCAACAAAAATTAAGCACCTAGAATAGTTCTTCTTTTATGTAATTAGTGTCACATTTGATTAGTCTAGGAATTATCCTATTGTTACAGATCTTGTTGAGTTATTGCTAATTTGAAAAGCTTGTTAACAGAAAACAATGGCTGGTTACAAAGGCTGACTCAAGATTTTGAATCTCTGATACAATTATTAAAAGATGCTAGCGCTTTTCTATGGGTAAAATGGATGAGCTAAAAGACATAACGTAGCAACTGCTGTAATTTAGAGACACATCCTTACAAGAATATAGAGGATGGGATTTTCCAGAGGATCCCTGCTGACTAGGAGGGAGTAGCTGGAGGCAGTAAGATTTAGAAAGCATACAAGGAAGCCTGGTGACTACTTTTTGTTTGACAATAAAATATTAACATTTACTTTTACCTTGGTGTGTCCCTCATATGACTAAACCCTGACTTATTACATGGAACCAGAAATGAGATGCCAAACAGACATCTGAAGTGGAAACAGGAGCAGCTGAATGTGGACAAGAAGAGCTCCATGCAAGGATCTGAAGTCTGGTTGCAAACCAATGGCAGAATGTTAGCAATTGAGTTTTTTTGCATTCACCTTGCAGATGCCTGGCAATATTGTAGGAACTGGGAGGAAATGTGGGCAAAGATTAGAACTCTAACCACAGGTGTAGCAAGGGGGGAAAGCACCTGGTGCGCCGGTACGTCCTCTGCCCCTGCCCCCACCGGGGCACGCACCTAGTGGTCGTACACCCCCCTGCCCTGTATCTAACAAATCTGGCTTGAAGAAAAGTCAAGCATCCATATGTGGAGTGAGAAAAAGCACTGGAGATTTATCACAATTTCCAATTTGCAGATTATGTTCAGTGTAATAAATGCAAGAATTTGAGGAGTATTTATGCCCAAAAAGAACGAGACATTTGAAAGGAACAGATTCTTTACATGCATGCAGAAAATGGATGAAAGTATAGACAAATATGCCACAGAACGAAAAACTCAGCAGCAGACCTGTGCTTTCAGGACTCTGACTCTCTGACCAGGGGCAGGGACAGGATTATGCCTAGCATTAGGGAGAATGCCACAGGGCCATGGTGGCGAACCTATGGCACTCCAGATGTCCACGGACTACAATTCCCATCAGCTCCCGCCAGCATGGCCAATTGGATCTTACCCTGGACAAAACTCTTCACACTTGCAAAGCAACAGAAATAATGAAAGCAAAAGCATAAGCAATTAGGCCAGATGAAGAGACTGTCCATGCAGGAAACAAGCAGAAAAGCAGAAGTTAACTCAGAAAGTTCAGCAACCATTTTGGGAACCACCTATGAGTAGATGCAGAAGTCTGAAAAAAGTGCGGAGAAACTGGGGCATGAAGCATGACCCCAAACAATGTGCTGCTTTCCAGGAACTTTGCTACAACTGTGGGAAGTGCAACCATTTTGCAAAATACTGTGAGTCACAACTGTTGAAACCCCAGGTGCATGCAGCTGAGCAGCATGAGGAGTTTTATGAGGACATGGTGAATGCAAGCACCAGTAATGAGGAGTGGAGACGGCCACCGGAGGTATAAGGAATATAGATATCTTCAGAAATGGAAACAGATGCTCACATCAATGTTTTCCCAGAACAAGCTCATAAAGAACTCCTATCTAGGCCAAAGTTACATCCAGGAAGCATAAAAAAATATCTGCATATTCAGAAGTTACTGTACTTGTAAAAACACTTCCAGGTATGTGACCAGGTGAAAGAGTATGATTAGAAACTACAGTTCCAGCATGCAGGATCAGAGGAGTACAATTGAAACAAAGGTGTCCCCTTGGAATTAGATGGAGACACCTTTTGGTATATTTGCAGGAACCCAAAAGTACTCCCAAACAAATTGCCAGATATGTTGATACATCAGGATGATGTGCGTTTCCAAGCAACACCTATGATGTCCTTCCAGAAGTGAGGACGTCACTGAGCTGAGTCCAAATAAGGCCCATCTAAAGATTAGGGGGGTCAACAAATGCCCCTCCAGTCACGGAGGAAGGTACAAATTCCAAAGACACTCTTCGAAACTTGTCAAGCAGTTTGGAGCAGAGTAGAGAAGTGAGTAGTAACAACTCATGCCAGAATGACGACTTAGTACCTCTTCTCTGCAGAAATTTCAGTATAAATTTGTAACTGTGGTTTTGTCTCAAATATCTGATGCTTTTTTAGGGCTAAAAAAGGAAAGATGTTGTGATTATTGTAATTTAGAGACACATACTTATAGGAACATGGAGGATGAGAGTTTCCAGAGGATCCCTTCTGGCTAGGAGCTGCGCGCAATAGGACTTAGAGGTTATTTCAGGAAGTTATTGTTTGGCAATTAACTATTAACATTTTCTTATACCTTGGTGTATCCCTTATATGATTTAATTCTAGCTTATTACACATAAAAGGGCAAACTCCTACTGCAAATAACACTGACCTCTCTCAATGGAAAGGATATATCACAATGAAAAACTTTTCAGACCAGAATTTTAGTAATTTTGAAAACGAGATTTCAGCTAATTCATGGACATATTCAAGACATCTTGGGAAGTCTAACTTACCAGTTCTATGCCAGGATTTGACAAATGGCAACACAAAAATTCAGTGCCAGTTCTCATCTGCTGTCACTTTTTAATAACAAATTCAGAATGCAAATTATTCAAATGCATTGATAATTCATGAACTGTATTACTGACTGGACCATAAAGGCTTGAGTCACAGGTCTCAGTACCCTCAGAAAGCTGTGAATGCCAAGACAGAAAGATGACATGGGAAAAGGGCCACAGATGTTTTCTCTTAGTCCGTTAGAATTTGTAATCCTCCATGCCACTTGCTTCCACAGAACTCTGCGCCTCTAACTTAATGTGAGAAAAATAGTTCAAAAAACATTCTTCTCCCTATCCAAGATTCTTGCATCAAGATAGCTGGAAAAGATCAAGCATATTGAAGCCTTTGGAAAACGCTGGTTTTCAGCTCCGTGTTCCTCTGCTTACTGAACTTGCTTATTCTTTCAGCAGAACAAACTGTTCCAGGCTGAGGCAGAACTGCCAGTGTTTGAACAAAGGGTCCCCCCACCCCACCCAGACATTCGCACACACTTCAGACTGCATTCTGCCAAAGACCCAGTCCATTTCCAGTGCCAAGACACAAAAGGTCACAGGAGGTCAAGTCAAGCAATGGGTGTAGCCTTCCAGTATGCATTGCAGTGAGAGAGGGAAGCAAGTGGTAGGGAACAGATAAAAGACCCCCAAACTTTCATGATAGCCATTAAAATACAACAGGGAAGGTACTGCATACAGGCCTCAAAGCACTTGCTGCTTTGCAGAAGATAAGCAACGTATCCTCCAGTATTACCCCGATATAGAAGCTGCCAGTATCAAGCTAGAGGGATTTTAAAGGATCAAAGAGCTTTTATCCCATTTTTATCCTGCTCTTCCCCCAAGGAGCTCAGGGTTCTCTCATCCCTATTCCACCCTCAAAGGGATGGGTGGGCCACTTGCACTGTGTGCACAACTGGTCCAAGGTCACACACAGAGTTTCATGGCTAAGTGGAGATTCAAATGCAGGCCACTCCATTCTTAGGCCAACATGCTCTCCACTACCCCTTACCTGCTCTCGCAAAGGCTTGGTTCCTCTCTCCAAGAAAGTCAAGAGATTCTGGGCTATTTCCCTCACCTCACCCTTGCCACTTAACGCATGAGCTATCATCTGTGGTCAGTAATCAATCTAAACGGGATGATAACACAACTCATAAACGAGAAAGGAAACACTTGAGAAATTCGTATGTTTCTCAGATTTTCAAAGGTGAAGCATAACAAGCAAAATAGACTCAATTCCTCTAAACTGTTGGATTTTCCCCAATCCCCTGTAAATTGCATGAGTTAAAGGAAGCTTAAAAACAACCCACATGACAGAATATTGCCTACAAATAGTTGCTGTAGGCTTACCACAATAAATTAAAGTTTCCTGTTATTGTGAGCTTTACAGGCTTGGCTTTAAGACTGTTATATGGATTCATTCCTGCAATATAAGCAAATGGAACACAGAGATGTTAACAGTCTGCAGAAGTATCTTGGATCCCACTCAAATACACAAAGTGGCTTCAATTTATAACAAACACTTAAAGGCAAAGCTCTTAAGATCAGACTGATATCCAAGATGCACTGCTTGCTCAAATGGCCTGATTTGTACACTGAATGGCCAACATTGCAGCCTTCATGACAGAGGAAGCTGACATGAACCTCTCTGTTCCATACTACAGGAAACATTATGTAAGGTGGCTGTTCCATATGGTGGCTCAGTACATGCAGTTCTTCACCTCAAAAAGGAAAATGTGCCAGATTCCAGTGCATAGGGCTGCCGGAGGCACCCATTACTGACTGGATTATGAGACGGATGCCAGGAAACAGACTAGTCACTCAGCTGTTCCACTTCTTACCTAAAAAGTCCACATGTTTTATTCATAATTCAAGTTCTATGTTAATTATATTTTATTTCATGATTGATGTTTTCTGGGATGAAGGGATACTTGACTGACACTTGGGCCTTTTGGATAAAATTGCACATGTACTCTATAAATAAAAAGTAGGTTATCTGGGATGACGGGCTATCTAAACTCTGGAGTATGCTGAAAAAGTTCACTGGTAAATTAAATACATTTGAATTAAGTTACTATTTCAAATAATTTTAATTTTTAATCGTTTGCACCAGGTGCTATTAGCACAAGCATCAAAACACCCCCAATAAAATAATAAACTAATTCAAATGCAAACATCAGCCCCAAATATATAAACACAACCAAGGCCAAAAAATGACAAGCTGTATCCAAAACAGTTCAGGATTAGTCAGGGTTAATTTCCAAAGGTATGTTGGAACAGAAAAGTCACACAAAGTTTTCTAAACTTTGTCTGAGAGGCCTGCCCCTAGGACCTCATCCAGCAGATCATTCCACAAGACAGGCATCACCACCAAGAAGGCGACAAGATGATGTGGTGGAGATCAGATATACCTTCCAAAAAAAGGGAATCTCAAGCAGAGGCACTGGACTTATCAGCTCTGACAAGCAGGTTTATATGAGGAGATGTAAGTCCTCAAGGGCTTGAACTAGCACCTTGAATTGTGCCCATAAATGAGCAGGTCACCAGTACAACTTTTGTAAGCAAGCTGCTACATCTGCAACGATCTACTCCAGCTAAAAAGCGAGCCACTGCATTCTGTACAAACAGACATTTCCGAGTTATCTTTGAGATTGGCTCAACATAAAGCCCTTATGGCAGTCCAACTCAGTAGGTAAACAAACATGGATCAATGGGGCGAGGTCACCAGGGCTGAGAGCGGGAGAGGGCTTTCAAAGCCGATTGAAATGAGAGAAAGCACTTCTGACTACAACTCCAACCTACTTCTCAAACAGCAAAGTTGAGTCTAGGAGCCCAACCAGACCAGATCCATCAGACCCCATCCAGCCTGAGCAGAACAGGTCTGACTAGGTCTGAGCACCTTTTCAGTAATTGTCAGGTTCAGCTTTAAAAGACCCGATAATTTACAGGGAAGTCAAAAAAAGCCGATCCCCCTTCGCAGGTGGGGAGAGAGGGCTGCCTGTGGGATAGGGTATCTCCTGGTCTCGCAGGCAGTCAAGAAAGTCAAAAATCATTCAGCTTTATTGGAGCCAGGCTTTTGCAGGGGGATAGCCTGTATTTTTTGGGAAGAAAACCCCCCCAAAAAAGGCGAAATGGCTTTTGGGTTTCTTTTTTAATCATTTGAATTTATTGAATGATCAGCCCTAGTCCTGACAAGAAGACAGATGCCTTCCCAACCAGCAGAATTCCTAGCTCATCCAAAGTCAGCTTTTTCTTCAGGGAGAAAAGCATCCATTTGAAAAAGACTTCTGAAAGATCAGCTCATGTCCCCTAGCTGCACAAAATGCATGGTTTGACGGCATTAAAAATCACTAGCACCTTCAGGAAGTACCTCCCTCCCAAGAGTCACACACAAGCACACAGTGTGGAGATCATGGAAAAGTGATATTGATTGACAGTCTTTCTTGAAAACTTAACAGCTGTCTTTCACTTTAGATCCATTTAGGAGCTCTGGAAGCGACTATTAAATTTGCAAGCCACTAAACTGAAGAATTATTCTCATCTTATTGATTTCAAGCCCCATTTTTTTTTCAAATGGCTGACAATCATCCCATCAGCATCCTCCAGATTTCTGCTTCGTGCTCTGCCACTGTCAATCTTACTGCCAACATTTTTTAGGATACTCCTGGACTGTCAGCATCTCCCTGTTGTTTTTTCCCATTTAGTTTCCTCACACCAGATATGGATGGGTGGAGTTCAGCATCTACAGAAGCCTAGTGGTTGGGATGCCTAGGACTGGCTGCTCAGGAATGATAGTCATGCTAATCTAGGTATAAACAAGGTATAAAGAGGGAAAAGGTGGCATTAGGATGAGGTGAGACAATATCTACATTTCATCCCCACTTCCTAAGATATGCCTTCAACAGTAGAATAGAATAGAATAGAATAGAATAGAATAGAATAGAATAGAATAGAATAGAATAGAATAGAATAGAAACTGATGATGAAATAACAGTCAAGCAACAGTTGCTCTGGAGAACCGAGCTTGGGTTTTGTGGTTCAAGGGAACTGTTTCCCTCACATACCAAGAAAAGAGACGTATTGAGACTCATTATCCCTCTTGTGTTTCAAAGTAGCCCAAAAAAGGGATGGCTGCTGTCTGTAGCCCATCAAAAGCCCTGGCAAGCAAGTAACTCTCACAATGCCTTCTGAAGATATTCAGCAAGGGAACTCCCCTAATTTCTTCAGGGAGCCATGATGGAAAATTCTTGGGCTCTGTTCAATACTGGGGGGACTGACCTGGGTGGAAAATCATGACCATAACTGACTCGTGGGATGACAAGAGAGGAGACAGTCTTTCAGGCATGCAGACTCCAGGCTGTAAAGGGTTTTAAAGGGTCAAAACCAGCACCTTGAGTTTAACTGAAAAACAAATCAGCTGCCAATGCAGCTGGTTCAAAATGGGCAAGACATTCCCATCAGCCAGTCCCTAACAGTAACCGGGATGCCCAAGCAATGCAGTTTCTGCATTGTCTACAAGGGCAGCTCCACGCAGAGCATAGTGAGCCCGCTCAATCAACAAGGCATTAGTGGTCTCACCGAGTCTAATAAAAGCCAGAAGGGATACGGATCAAGAGCACGGATGGTGGCTCTCACACTCCGAAGGACTCTGTCAGCATTCATAGGTATGGTCAGTGTGAAACTACCCATTACAAATGAACAAGCAACTGCTTCTGGCACTTCAGATACCAGATCTGCCCTCAACTTCGTCCCCAAATCAGAACGGATGAGAGATTTGCCTGCAAAGTACCTTGCAAAAAGGATCACTCACAAACCACTATAAAAAACTGAGCTGAACAAGATTCAAGTGGCAGAGAAGAGGGCCTTCTTCGCCCCCAACACTACTTTATAGGCCTGCAAATGGGCTTAATTGCATGGGAACACAGGAGGGGGAAGTTAACCCTCCTTCTCCCAGCAGCATAGTTGTAAAACCTTGGGAACATCTGTCTTTCACTGGTAAATAACATGATGATTTTTGCTGCAAACCAAACCACCTTTATGCTATTTTAGTCTCCCTCCCTTGATTCAAAATGGGGGGGGGGGGTTAACTGCACACCAAGGGAAGCAGAAATGTATGGCAGGTTTGATAACTTTCCCTTGACCTTTTCCTGGCCATGCTGGCAGGAAACTGGCCAAAAAGTTATGTTCCGCCCCTGCATGGGTAGACTCAGAGGCTCAGACAGAACCTCCAGTAGTTCCTGCAGGACCAGGTTCAGAGACTAAGACAGAACACAGAGACAGAGCACAGCCAGGCTCAAGCCCTGGGACTCGGCAGCATTCTTATACCGAGCTGGGTACAGGAGGTCCACAGCCAGCTCCCTCACTCCCTCCAGAGCCCCACAAGCAATGACGAAAAGAGCTGCACACCAGTTTACAGGAATGGAGATGAAGCAGATTAGAAGCTCTGGGGCAAGATGGGCTCAATGAGAATTATCAGGATTGAGATGAGCCGGGCTCAATTGAGGCAACTCAGTTGTATAGGATTTACACTGGTGGGTGGGGAATTTAGTACATAAGAGGCTGGAAATCAGGCTGTGGTATGGCAACAACATTGTGCCTTAACTCAGAAGCCACTGATCTTGTTTCAGTAGCTTAATCCTGTTTTGATCTCAGTCTGTAATTCTGACCTGACTTTGTTACACCCCTCTGCTTTGATATCTTGGTGTGCATTAAATGGATGGAGTGACTGTGTATGGACTCCGGCCCTGATTGGTGAGTGTCTGTTTATGACAACAGATATAGCAACATAACTTCGCACCCAGTGAGAAATGTTTGACTTTGGACAGAAGAGCAAGGAGAAGTATCGCATATTAAATACTGGAGTCTTTATATCATATGATAATACTTATATTACAAGGATGTGAGGATATTAAATATGTACAAGAGTGCAGCAATTCCAAGAGATGTTAATACCAAGACAAATCCATACCTGTAGATCTCTAACGCTCTCTTAATATGTTCTTTTCCGTCTCCTTCTCTGTTCTTGTAGGCATCCCTAAAATCTCTTTGTTGTGACAGCGGCAGTCCTCCAGAATCAGACCTGTGAGAATTTTTAAAAATTATATTAATGCTTAGTAATTAATTGCTACTAATTCAAGTTCTTTAAGGATAAGACTGGCCTTAAATGAGTCAGTCCAGGGTCCACTCCAGCCCAGCACTGCTACAAATTTAACTACTTGGATAAAACTGATGTTTTTGTTTTTAAGATGAAATGGGGGGGGGGGGGCGGGTTAGGAAAAAGCTTCTGATCAGGATTATCAAAATCTTAACTTGCGAGTATCTCGTGTGTATTATCAAAGTCTTATCTTGGGGGTACCTTGTGTGTAGAATGGGAAGGTATGCAGATTTAAAATGCCACTACCGTGTTTCCCCGAATATAAGACAGTGTCTTATATTAATTTTTGCTCCCAAAGATGTGCTATGTCTTATTTTCAGGGGATGTCTTATTTTTCCTGTGTTCTGTTCATCGGGCATGCTTCCAAACAAAAACTTTACTATGTCTTACTTTCGGGGGATGCCTTATATTTCGGACTTCAGCAAAACCTCTACTATGTCTTATTTTTCGGGGATGTCTTATATTAGGGGAAACAGGGTATTATCCAAGGAGGAAAAATTGAAAACACAAGAACAGCAGCTGTTTGAACAACATGAATATCCAGCCTGATGGAGAGCTTGGAGAACCTGAAAGATTGAACACTGTTTTGTATTATTTAGTCCTAAGAAAAGGTTTTATGTGACTTTTTAAAAATATGGATTTGCTTTGGATGAGTGCAGCCACCCCCCTGTCTCTTTCTGCTAACAGACTATTCAGGATTACTACTTTGGAGATAACAAATGGAACAGCTCCTCCACAGACAGGTATACCACAAATTTCAACATTTTTAGTGTGTGAGACAGTGCAAGTGTCTGAAAGAGAACATTTATGTATAAAACTTCTCCACTTGTCAGGGAGAAGTGTCCTAGCCAGGGAAAGGGAGCCATTGTCTTTCTGTGCTTCTGTCTTCCCTTCCTCCTGACTCATAAATAACCAGACCAAGGCAAAATCACAGGCTGCTCTGTCATCACTCTCGACTAACTATAAGTAGGACAAGCTTTGAGAGACCATGAGGAAAATATATGTAGGAGTGCCTCACCCTTTCTAGGAACATCATTACATTTCTCCATAAGAAAAAACGTACATCAGTCTGTCTTCAGACTCTGTGGAAACATTTCCCTACTTTAATTTCTCATTTTAACAATAAGGTGGAAATGTAAGAATTGGCAGGAAGAATTGACAGGATACATTTTAGGCCAACCTTTTTTGCTTTTCAACAGGAGTCAGACAAATGCCTTTGGAGGCGTACAAGGAGCGGCCTCAAGACAGACTGCGACACCCCCTCTTGCTAGTCCTCAGCACTAGCAATCAGATGTTGCAGCTGTTCACTACTGTGCCTAATAATCATTTGATAAACCTTTGGATCTGTTCCCCCTGCCAAGGGAAAGCCAAGAGCCAGAACAGTGTTGTAGTTAAGGTGTTGGACTAGGACCCAGGAAACCCAAGTTCAAATCCTCACCCCTGCCATGCAAATTTGCTGGGTGACCTCTCAGCCCTGACCCTTGCTAGCACTTGCATGGGAGACCTCCAAGGAATACCAGGACCATGATGCAGGAAAAGGCAATGGCAAACCACCTCCAAAAGCCTCTTGCCTTGAAAAACATACAGGGTTGCCATCAGTCAGGTGTGACTTGAAAGCAAAAGAGAAGAGGGGAGCCAAAAAATAAACACAAAGAGTGAAGAAGACAAGAACGGCTCTTCGCTCATAGTCAAACCACCACAAGCAACTCATGTCATTTTCTAGCCAGAAGCTTCACAGGCATCAACTAGCCAGGAAGCTGTTTAGAGAAGCTCTCACAACCAAACCGATACCGTTATAAACCATAGCTATATTTAAATCAGCAACTTGACTTTCCACTGTAGGTCACCTGGCCTCTTTCAAAGTGGCTGGTTAATTCTATCTACTCAGAACTCACACAGTTAAGCTGGCTTCTTGTTGTTTAAAAGTGAATGAATCGACTTAAGAGGTACCTGTAAAGGAATACAAAACTCTCCCCAAAACAAAATATACAGGACACACAACAAAACTTCAAGATACTGTAATTTCAAAGGATTAGTAGTGGGTTTAACATGCATTTATTCAACCCTGCTTCCTGGGGAGTTAAATTACAATCCCTGATACAGTTACCATGCACAAAAACTACAGCACAGACAGCGAAACAACAATGGACTAAAGGGGAGGGGGAGAGAATCTCCCCTCTCCCAATGTAAAAGTTACAGTTTGGGGGAGGTGCAAAAATGTTTCCAAAAGCAGAAAAAAATGACATTGTCTTTCTTCTGCACACCCCCCCCACCCCCGCTTGTTCATAGCCGATTTGCCTGGTTTGCTGCTGCTTTGGAGGTAGGAAATATAACCTCATGGCCTTGCAATACGGTGCTTGCTATTTCCTCCCCTGGTAGTTCTTTTGCCCCCATCCAATTATAGCTACCCAGAGTTACTCATATATATATATAGCACCATCAAGTTGCTTTACAGAGTACGAGACATCCAGTCTGTGACCTGAAGAGTAGTCCTATTCACAATCAGCCCCTATTTGTCAGGTGAATAGGAGAACTGACCCACTTGCCTCAATTCCAGGTAGGGCTGCCAACTTCAGGATGGGAGCCTGGGGAAGGGCAGAGCTCAGCATGAAATGTGATGTCTACCCTCTACCCTTTTCTCCAGGGAAACTACTCTGTAGCTAGAACAGTTTTAATTTCAGGAGAACTCCAGGCCCCACCTGAAAACTGGCAATTTTAACTCCAAGGATGTGCTTTGCCACCCAACACTTGTCTCCATGTAAACAGCTTTGCTCTTCTCACAAAGGAATGTTAATAATGACTGAACATTGCTTCATTTTTCAGGAAGAAAAATGCTGGCGAAGTGTGTTCTTCCTCCAACTGGAGCGCAGCGTTACACCACATCCGATCCACTTTATGTTTGCAAGCAATGTAATTAATTTAAGAAATGGAAAAGAAGTGCACATTCACAGCTTTAGGTAAATATCCTGAAAAAAGCAACTGGTTTCCGATCACCACAGATCTATCGCCCGTGAAAAAAGTGGGGCTGAAGGGTCTAAAAATTGTGAAAGGCATGTAACAGTAGACTCTTTTGAGAAACAACACAACTTCCGCACAAGAGGGAACAACCAAGAGCAAGCCTAAACTTGTAGTGCCGCTGATGGCAGCGCAAAAATATCAAAAGAACCAGGGAAGGTGTCGAACGTTTCTCTAATCGTACCAAATAATAACCAGAATAATACAAGAAGCATAAAAAACCTTCTAAAGTCCCAATTAGTATGAGTAGTAAAAAAAAAAAAAGATTAAGCAGCTCTAAAATCCAAGCAACAATGAATATATCAGGACATGAAATTCAAGCTAAGCCAAAACAATCAGATAAATTAAACGCTGTGTTCAGTTCCCCACTTACAAGTCCCCCAAAATAATATATTCTCCAGAAGACAAAGAACGAGGAGGATGTCTTGGTCTCCCAGGGCAGGAAACTTTCAAGCTTGTGACCGCAGCTAGAAAAGCACAGACTTTCTAGCCTTATTTAATTGACAGCCCAACCACAGAGAAGGGCAAAACAAGATGATCTTCAACTTCACAAATCCCTAATAAAAATCCCTACATCCCTTAGGAATCTTGCTATAGAACACCCTCCCACTTCCAAGCAGATTCAGGTTAGTTACAGTTTGAAAAACTAGTATACTTGCCGGCATACCCAAAATTGCCACCAATTAAAATTCAACAAAGGCCGTTTCATCTACTTCACTAGACCTGTAGTGTATTTATTTTGTTCCAGGTTTACTTGTGATGCTGTGAAATTCCATTTCAAATTTTCTAGCAAAATGTGGGAAATTCAGGTAACAGGTCCCTTACAATAGAGTGAGAGAAAAGCACAAATTTGACAAATCCCCCTTTCAATCTTCACTTCATTAACATACTAGCAGTACCATCCTAAACAGAGTTACATCCTTCTAAATATGTTGAAGTCAATGGGCTTAAAAGGGTGTGCCTCTGTGTAGGATTGCACTCTGGATAACCTTCAGCGAGGTCTCTATTTATCAGCATTATCTGCAACATGGGGCTGCTAATACTGTCCTACCTTATAGAGTTATTTAAGGCTACTGAAGTGATGTGTGCCAAATGCTTTTGTTACAAAAATAGTGAAGCACTATTATTAGTACTACAAAATTACATTTCAGGATACTGAGTAACTGCCAATGGGAGGGAGAGGCTGAAGTCAGCAACAGGAAACTGGATAGTCTCCTGCATTTTGCTACTACTTTTCATAATTATAGTCTGCAGGGAAATGCACTACCGACTAAGTTTAAGGCATGGGGAAACCTACAAACCAATTCCCCATTGGATAAACAATAGGTGCATGGCCCCTAAATTTACAGGGGCATCCAGGAGCTACTGTTTGCTGTCCAGGAGAAATGTACCGGCACCATGTGGCTGCCTGTCTATTATTTCCAGCAGTACAATTGCAGTTGGGGGTGGGGAGACAGAGTTGGAAAAATGGAACAGGTTAGATCTCTTTCCAACACACCATTGCCCCATTCAAAACAAGAGATTCCACGGTTGCTATTGACTTCTCTAACTGCCTACCGTGTTTCCCCGAAAATAAGACAGTGTCTTATGTTAATTTTTGCTCCCAAAGATGCGCTATGTCTTATTTCCAGGGGATGTCTTATTTTTCTGTATTCTGTTCGTTGGGCATGCTTCCAAACAAAAACTTTGCTATGACTTTCTTTCAGAGGATGCCTTATATTTCGCCCTTCGGCAAAACCTCTACTATGTCTTATTTTCAGGGGATGTCTTATATTCAGGGAAACGGGGTATCTGTTTATGGATCTCTCAATAAGCTGACTCTAATGGCAGGTTTCTGTGTGTAGAAGGGATAGGGATTTTTTGCCAACTGCCCCCTCATTGAAACACCCTGGATGTCAAAAACTAGATGGCAGAAATTCTGTGTTGCTCCTTGTCTGAACCGCTGGCTGAAATATACAACTCCCTAACCAGGTATGGGGGGGGGGGAGGGGGGCCAGGGAGTTGAGGAGAAAAAAATGTCTGGAAGCACAGATGCTCTTCATTCTTCATGCTGACCAAAGTAAGTGTACTGTGCCAAAGCCAAAGGCATAGTAGCATAAAGATTTTTATTTGCTGTAATAAGAGTTATAAACCTTGTTCAATGCTGTATTTTTTATGATCCAAGTTTTATTGACAGAGCCCCCGGGGTCTGGGCGGGCAGGCGTTCATCTGAGCACACAGACTCTTTCCTTTGCCTCTGCAGCACTCCTGCTATGATGGTTTTCCATTTACAATCGCTATGCATTTGCCTCCTTTTATACCATAAAAACTTTCCATCTACATAAAAGCTTCAGAAAAAAGTCAAACAGAAAATTAGATGCTGGGGAAAGAGTTCCAGGACTAGCTGCACAGGTAGACATATTTTGAATAGGAGAGAACACCACCCCTCCAGAGCCCATTAGAAATCTAACTAAGTAGAGGAATAGTAACATCAGGCTACAGGATCAAAGGCTATTGAAGATCTCTTCCCCATATAATTACAGAAGTCATTTAAATTTTTGAGCCGTGCCACTGGGTTTCACGCAATATTACACTCTGTAATTGAAAACAAGGCATTTTACTATTTCTTCAGAAATGTTTCAACAGCATACAGAATTACTCAGCCCCTTTCCTTTATCAGTCTTAAGGTCTCCTTAAACTCAATTCAGATTTGGGGGAGGGGGTGTGTGTAGAGCAGAGGGACAGCGTATTGCCTCCAAAGGGGCTTTGGGCAGCACAAAAAGAAGGGAAATTTTTAGAACCTTCCTGATGCCCAAATAGCCCCAGGCTAAACAGATTTACCGGTATGCCATACTTTTTGATGGTGTAAGTCTACGGCAGCGGAGGCAGGCGTTCCCAGGCTGGAAGGTTGGCAGAAGCCAACTAAAGTCCATTCAAACCCCGGAAATTCACCCAACCTGCCCCCCCCCAATGCTGTGCCAGCATGGCTTGGACATTGGTGCAGCTCCTGGGCATTTGCTACTTCCGGGTGTGGATGCCATAGAGCTGTACAATGCCCGTGCACTGGCGCCTTTGTCCTCTCCCCCATCTTTGTTCTCCCCATTGGCATAGGTCTGTGGTGGCGAACCTTTGGCCCTCCAGATGTTACGGACTACAATTCCCATCAGCCCCTGCCAGCATTACCAATTGGCCATGCTGGCAGGGGCTGATGGGAATTGTAGTCCATAACATCTGGAGTGCCAAAGGTTTGCCACCACTGGATAGGTGCTCTCTATGCCAGTGGGGTAAGCAAATGTGCAGGTGCAGCCCTCCACTATCCCCAGAAGTCGATTACCCCCCTGCCTCCCCCCCATCATCTGGATTAGGCCCTTACTCTTCAAAAACAAAACACTTTCCCTACCACTGAGTTCTACTGGAAACATACCAATTACCACTATTCCTGGTTTTATTTGCTCACAGGCTCAAACTTAGAAGTCGCTTCCACAACATTTAACTCAAAACACAGGGTTCCAGTACTGCGTGATACTGTAACAGCTAAATCCTGTTTGTGACATAGCAGCAACTTATGGAAAGGAACATCACGTTTTCAAGGATGAATGACAGGTTTGGGGAGGAGTTCATCATAAGGATCAATGAGCCCATACTGCCAGGTTCACTCACAGGTAATGAAAAGACACATATTCTTTTTTTAAAAAATAATATTTATTAAATTTTTCATAGTATACACAAACATAAAAAGTAACATTTTTGTTTAAAATAGATAGTTGAAAAGTTTTCTTATTACATTCCCCTACTTGGGAATTGTCTTGATGTACGAACTCTACATACATCCTTCAAGCTTAGACTTCAACCAATCGTTATTTTATATCTCAAAACACAAATCGAATAACAAATACTAGCCTATTTTTCTATACTTAATTAACTCATATCATTGTTTATACACCTTTTACAGAACAGGAAATATAAAAGAAAAATAGGTTTACAGGAATACAGCAAATGCATTCAGGCTCAATTCTTTTAATTTACTTGAAAGGTTGTCCTGAAGAATTCCTTCAGTAATGTCCAGTCTTTTTTTGTGTCCTTGTGTTGCAGATTCCCACTCAATATATCTAAGTCCATATAAATCCATAGTTTTGTATACCAGTCCAGAAGAGAAGGTAAGTTCGGTGTTTTCCAATACTTAGCTAGTTCAATGCGGGCCGATGAAGCTATGTATGTTAATAGTTTTGAATGACAAAAAAGTTTTTTATCATTATATAACCCCAACAGATAGATTTCTGGTATCATTTCAAATTTCAATTTCAATATTTGCTGTGTTTTCTTATGTATCTTTCTCCAAAAGTTTTGTATTTTTTCGCACGACCACCAAGAGTGGAAGAATGAACCTATCGCCTTACCACACTTCCAGCACAGAGGTGGATATTTGTTGTTTATTTTAGAAATTTTCAATGGAGTGATATACCATCTATGTATGAGTTTACCTATGTTCTCTCTTATATCTATACATGGTATGTTTTTATATGCTTTTTTCCATATTTGTTCCCACTCTTTTAAAGCTAGATTTCTGTCCAAGCTTTTACTCCACTCTACCATACTGGATTTGATAAGTTCCTCCTCAGTGTCCAGCAATAAAAGTAATTTATAGATTTTACTAATCTGTTTTTTTCCTCCCCTTCCTATTATTTCATCAAAGGTAGTTTGTTTCATGAAACCCCAAAGTTGTTAATCTTTTTTAAAGAATTGATACAACTGTACATAAGTGAACCATTGGCATGGCTTTCCCATTATGGCGATTTGCTCTCTATCTTTTAAAGTAATTTGGTTATTATGCAGGGTCAATAATGTTTTATATGTTAGCCAATTTGTGCCTTCATTTTTGTCCCTTATTCTTAAAGCTTCCATACGGGATACCCATAGCGGGACTTTTCTGTAAAATGAATCTTTATATTTATCCCATAATTTAATCAGATGACGTCTTACATAATGATTGTTAAATATATTGTATTTTTTGGATGGGTCTGGCCATAGTCTATCATGCCATCCAAAGACGCATATTCAAGTGGTTAGGATTTCAACACACTTTGGAATGAAGCCGTTACTGGATACCAAAACTTTGAACTGTGAACTTACCAATAATTTGCCAGGAAAACAGTTTGAGGCGTAATGAGAGTGCAAGCAAAATGCTGATCAAATGGGTTTTAATTTGAAAGGCTTGTATAACATGCGGCAACATACTATGAACTGACATTTGTCCAGGCTGCTTGTTAATTCTAGTTATGCAACAGGGGCTATTGGAGTAGACAAACAGCAGGCAGATCCAGATTTAGGTTAAAAGCTCTGGAGCGCTGAGCTGCCCAATCTCTTTCTCCTCAACAGTGCATCTCCTCCCCTCATTTGTCTAGACCACTTCCTTGCTCTGCTGCTCCTTTCAGGTCCAAACCCATCTCAGACTTGCTCAGGCACATTCCCATTCCCCCCCCCCCCCCCGTCTTTTCCTAGGAGCTTGAGCAGCTCAGCCAAGAGTAGCAACAGCTTCACCATCACTACAAAATCATCTGCTGCCTTACAACATAAGTTCCTTGTAAGGGAAGTACAGATTTATAAATCAGCCCTCTAATACAGCACAGAGGAAGAATTCCCCCAGGTTTGGGGGAAAAAAATCTACCTTTTTCTTATCCACCAATTAGGTATCCACAGATCAGCCCAAACTTGAGAAATAGCTATTTAGAAGAAACTTTGGCCTTTATCAGATACTCCTAGTCTCGTGCTGCCAGAGAAAAACTCTGCAGCCTGGCAATGGCCAGTTGGAGTGCAGGACACACAGGGCTTGGGTGCTACTGTTGAAAAAAGTTCCCGCTTGGTAACTAAAATCACAGGAAAAGGGATTCTTGACTGCCCCAGTGACCAAAGAAGCTCATCTGGTGGGTACACGAGAGAATTGTAGCCCAATGATTATAAAGTAACCTACCCAGGGAGGTGCACTTGGACCCTCATTCCTGAACTTTAGGAGGCAGCGTAAGACATAAATCACGTGTGAACAGAGGGTTCACCACTCAGGATTCATCTACCATTTTTTGCAAGGTAAATGGGCTTTTGCTGTCTGCTACACACTTTCTGCAAGTCTTCTCTTCCAGAAATGACCCCTAGCTTGAGGTATGCAAAAGGAGCCATCTGGCTCTAGTCCAGCTTCTTCAATTTCCCACTGAAAGAACCCAAAAACTTTATATGTGCTAACTAGGGAGAAAAATAAAATTCTGTTTGATCTAGAAACCTAAACTACTGGAAACAATTAGAGGCTTGTCACTGACAGTGTTTTGGGTTGTGTGCAAACACGTTGAAAGAAAATGAAGGAAACTTTGCAGGCAAGTCAAATTTGCAACGCGACCTCAAACAGTTGACTGTAGATAGTTAATAAAAAAAAGTCGCTTTGTTTACTGTCCTCAGATGATCTTTCTTAGCCATTAATAGACATGTTTTCAGCTCTTCTCTTGGCTTTTTACTTGTTGTTAAAACAGAAATAGGCTTAGTCACCTATTGGTTTAAGCCAGAGTCTATGGCACTACTTACTGGCTTCAACTGAATGCCACCAATGTTACTCAGCTGTGTAGACACATTGGCCACAGCTATTACATTTGTGACCTCTCTTACTCCTGATTCTTCTCACTGCAAGGTCATCAGAGCACAGTTTAGGTATGCCAAGAAGCTGTTCAACTGAGGTTCATTTATTTACTACACTTATAGCCCAGCTTTTGTCCATTATGAAACTCACAGGGGCACATGTAAGGCCCCCGGGAGGTCTCTCACTTAGGCACTGATCAGACCCAATCCTCCTTAGCTTCAGCAAGATTAGATGTAGCTACAAGTCATGTTTGCATGAACAGGAATATCTCACTTCTAAACTTACTCCACCTTTCAGGATCCCCTTGCTAAGTAACACCATGCTATCAGCACACTGCCCAACATTAAAATACAAGAATCTCACATCGTTTAACACTAAGCAAGTTTGGGTGCTGTGTGGTTTCCGGGCTGTATGGCCGTGTTCTAGCAGCATTCTCTCCTGACGTTTCGCCTGCATCTGTGACTGGCATCTTCAGAGGATCTGATGTTGGGAAAGCAAGTGGAGTATATATCTGTTGGAGTGTCCAGGGTGGGTGGGGAAACCTTGTCTGTGAGTAACAAAGGCGGCAACCAGGTCAATAGTTGAAGGCATCTGAATAGAAGTATGAGTAACAATGAAGACTATAGCCTGGGAGTAACCCTGTAGATAGCAAGGTCACTGGTGGGAGCATCTGAATAGAAGTATCCTGGCCTTTGTTTCTTTTGTCTATGGTCATCCTGTGTTTGTGTGGAGCTGGTTTGACACAGTCTTGACCCTAGTATTTTTCAACACTGGCAGCCAAGTTCTGTTCATTTTCATAGTTTCTTCCTTCCTGTTGAAATTGTCCATGTGCTTATGGATTTCAATTGCTTCTCTGTGTAGTCTGACGTAGTGGCTTTCAGAGTGGTCCAGGTTGGTTTATCATGTGTTCTGCTATTGCTGATTTTTCTGGCTGAAATAGTCTGCAGTGCCTTTCGTGTTCTTTGATACGTGTCTGTGCGCTGCGTTTGGTGGTTCCTATGTAGACTTGTCCACAGCTGCATGGTATGCGATAGACTCCTGCAGTAGCTAAAGGATCCCTCTTATCCTTTGCTGAACGTAGCATCTCTTGAATTTTCTTAGTGGGTCTGTAGATTGTTTGTAGGTTGTGCTTCTTCATCAGTTTTCCTATGCGATCAGTGGTTCCCTTGATGTATGGTAAGAACACCTTCCCTCTAGATGGCTCTTTATCTTTGTTCATGTGGCTTGTTCTTGGTCTTGCAGCCCTTCTGATTTCTGTATTAGAGTAACCATTAGCCTGTAGAACCCTGTTTAGGTTCTAAAGCAACTAAGCAAGTTTATTTTTTTCATTTTTATTATTTCTAAACATGTAGCAATCTCAATCAACAGACTATCTCATGGCCAATTCATATATAATGCAGAGGCAAACATGAGTTCGCCATTGAAAATACATGGAACAATGGACACAGCAATTACCTAAATAAGAACTATGTCTAGTATTCAGATGTACAGACATGGGAATTCAAATCACATTTTATGTGTTTAGGCTTACACTTCAAAATTACGATCTGTGCTACCACCATCTGCCTGAAGAAACAATATTCTGCAAGAAAAATGAAGAATTGGGGAAAGAATTTGCTGCTACTTCATGCAACAATAAGACAAAGCAGAAAACGTCAACCTTTTATATCCAAAGGCCAATGCCTTCATCATAAAATAAATAAAAGATCAGTAGATCAGTTGACCTCAGTAACATCTGATCAGGGCTGACTATTCTGTCACATTTTGACTTGCCCTTTCTCTAAAATAGCTCAGGTTGGCACACTTATTTTATCCCACCTCAATGTAGTGAAATGAATTGGAATGAGAGAAAGTAATCAACGGCTTCACCAGGACGCAGCTTGAAGCCAGCCAGCCACAGCATTCATCTGAGAGGCAATGAACACTGCCACCATCGGCTGGGATCAAACTCAGCCACTGTGGCACTGAGATTCTGACATGGCTCCCAACTGCACACACCTGGAGCACAACGGGAGTAAGACACCTTTGTATCCTCCTACACCACTGGCAGACAGTAGAAAGCCAAAACCAGCACCACAGATCAAGGCTTGGCTTGGACCCAGCCACTGGCACCACTAAAAGGCAACAGGCATATTTACCTTACCTGTCACCTCTCATGCTGCCAGGGCCTGGCTTAGTAAGCCAAACTGGATGAGGAACACTCAACTGCGCACTTGATAGCTGACAAGCTGAGCCTCTCCCTCTCTGATGCCACAGGGAAAAGGGATGAAGGAGCAAGGAATGCAGCAGCTCCGCCTTTTCCTGCCAGTGGAAGGAGGCAGACCAAGAGCTGCCTCCTTCCCAGTTTGCCCTATTCCTCATCTTCCCACCTACCAGTAGCCTTACAACCCACTTGTAGCAGGATGGTGATCCAACCTTGATTCCTGATTTATAGTTTGAGAGCCACTGGCTTACCTCGATCCCCATGAGGCTTCCTATTAATACCATGTGCCCGCTTTGCTCACAGTATCATACTAGGACTATTAGCCCCCCCCAAAAAAACCGCCATACCTACAGTCTTAAAAGCAACCACATTATAAAATACTTTTGAAAATTTTAATGCTTGAAGCCCCTGAAGCCCTTTCCCCATTGGAAATGTAATACTGATGCTCAAGCTAATGCCATCCAAATACAGAAATAACTAGCAAACAGTGAATTATGAGAACAAGATTGCTGCCCTGCACATTCAGGAAGTTCCAAATTGCTTCCAAGGGAGGGGGGGGGATGAGTGAGGTGATAGAATCTTATTACCAAATGCTGCTCTCAAAAGAATAATTTTGTATAACTTTACGGCCCTTTGGAAACAGCAAGGAAGCATATGAGGAAGGGCCATCACTCCCATTTGGTAAAATGTCTAGTTTTATAGCAGAGCCAAGTGAAACAAATCTGTGTCATCTAGAGCCTCAGAACTGCTTGTTCACCAGGAAGGGGGGGAGGGACTGTAATAAACTTTCCTAGTAATTAGATACAAATGACACTTGGAGGCAATTTGAAGATTATACCCTTGCAAACAAATGCCATTTGTATACTTCAACTAAAGTAAATGCATTTGCTTTGCCCTTGTTTATCCTAATCAGTGCCTCGGGAGGAAACTCAGAGGAGGTCTATAAATGCAATAAATAAATAACCTTTTCCTGTTATTCACTTTATTATTATATGAATAAAATTCATGTGCATGGTTCTGTTCAGAAGTAGTAGCACCTTCCAACCCACTGAACAGGATCTATAGACACAGTTCAGTTTAGTTCCACACACATATTTCTTTCTTTGCCAAATGTGAGGGATTAACGGACTCCTTAAAGATCCTCTCTCTTTTTTTGATGATCACACTGACACTGTTTGCTGTGAGACAGTTGCTAACTTTCTCCTTGAAATTGTAGATAGTCATTAATTTTATACTATTTGCACTTTGAGTTAATGTCTCACTACGAGACTGTTGCTAATAATTTGTTTGTAATTGTAGCTTTTTGTCCATTTTTTTTGGTACCTTCAATTGTATTTGGGCCAATGGGCTCCTTTTCTCTTAATGTACTTTCTTTCTTTCTTTCTTTCTTTCTTTCTTTCTTTCTTTCTTTCTTTCTTTCTTTCTTTCTTTCTTTTTTATTTTGTATGATGCCAATAAAGGCTTTCGTTTCGTCATTTCACACGTATTTCTTTCAGTATTAAAAAACAATCCTTCATTTGTTTAAGCTTATTTCCATACAAACTCATGCATATCACTGAAATGAATAGGGCAACACCTATCTCTATAGATCTCTGACAGCAGATTACAGCCAGTGGATCCAATGACTAACCAGTTCAGGTGGCATATTTGCACTGGTACCCTAATAACTGTCTGTGATACAAAAAATGAGAATGTCTAACTATATCTTCTTAGGCCCAATTACACCAACGAGCTGAAATATGTTCTAAGACCGTATGCAAAGTGTTTGTAACGTGCACAGTGAACAGCACTATATATACTCAAGAGAAGGTATCACAGCTCGCTATACATTTTCTTCCACTAGAGGTCACCACATCAGCCAATACATCTGTTTTAAGATCACAAATCCATGTCAAGCAATCATTAGGAGGGGCAGACCTCACTAGCACAGGCAGTGGGAGGGTGAACAGCTAGCAAAATCCATTTGCAGTGCTGGTACAGAGCTTTAGCACAAAGCATTCATTCTGATGAGAAAGCTTTGTACTATCACTACGAGCTTTCTCATCCAATCTGTACCAAAACACAGATGCGACATTCATTAAAGGAGTATGGAATTTGGTAAATGGCAAGAAATATCACGGAAATGGATTATGTATGCCTTTTAGACCCCATTGTAATTTGTGAGCATGGCATTTCTCAATACAATAGTCTTGTAAGGATAGTGACTCTGATGCATCTTAAACGAGGACTGTCAATTGAACTGACAAATGTAAATTGCCAGCACGCTCCATTCATCTTTAGCAAACACAATGCAATTCATGGATGAATTCGCATGGGCTGTTAATCTTTGATTTACCAGTGGAGCTGCCACAGGATATACCCTGACTACCACTGGCCAACTGATTTGCACATCTGCAGAGGAAAATTTATGCCAATATTAAAATCTATTGAGCTTATGCTAGAAGATAAGGTTTTGTTTTGGCAATCTCATCTACATCTGAACTCTTGCAAAGCTTATTTATTTATTTACAATGTTTATATACCTAGTTTTCTTCCAGGTATCCCAGGACCCAATGCAAGAAACAATGGGAAAACAATATAAACAATCCAATAATAATTAAACGTTAACACAAACACTTTAAAGAAGCGATCTAAAACAAATTATGTCCAAACCAGCTGGGTATCCCCCACTGTCCAGACTCAGATTGCCCCAAAGGCATTCCAGAATAAGCTATGTTTTATAGCCTCGCTGGGTTGCAGCTCCTATTACAATAAGGGGAGGCTCTTGCAGAGGCATAAGGCAGCCACTGAAAAGTCCCAAACTGTGGCAGAAAATTGGTGGTGGGTGGTGGGGTGGTAACAGACTTTGCTGGAAAAATCAGAACTGCAGCATAGAAACATGCTTCTTCAAACACCCAGCCACAGCCAAGCTGCATTTAAACCAAAATGTAGAAACCACCTCAGAAGGCAGAGTAGTAATTAGTGAGATTAACTAGCCCTAGTAGCAGCAAGACGACTCTAAAAAAAATAGAATCGGCAAATCTGTAAATGGTAAATATCCCAGTTTTGATGCCTATTAAAAAGCCAGATGGCTCAGCATTAGCACACCACGGCCACAGCACTATGCTAGAACATCTGAGTCATTAGTGACTCAAAAGGAAAGAAGCCACTCCATGTGTATGCCACATTTCCTGAGGTGATTCGCTTTTCTCAAGGTTTCTTCAGCCAAATATTAAGCAGCCCTCCACCTTGAATTCTGCAGACCTGCTGACAGCAACAAACCTGCAGACCTGCTTTGTAAAAATACAGTAGCCATGAAGAAGAAATGACCATCAGTGTCAATACTGAAAGAGAATGTGGTTTAAACTTGCAAATTAGAATATGGTTCAGGAAACGCAATGTCACACCAAAGACATAACACAGGTCACTTATTCGCATAACCAGAATAGTGCGGTGAATCTGACGAAGATGAAACTGACTTTAAACCACAGTACCTCAACTACAATTGGCAATGCCTGCTCTTACTGCAATCAAAAATAGCCAAGCACCCCAACAAGCAGGTAATGCTGAAGCAAGATGGAAAGGGAGGCCAAAAGTAAGTGTTTAATAAACGGTTCAAATCAGCACTGATATTTCTGGCTGAACTCAAAAGGATCTCTCCAAAAGCCAGTCAACAAACCCAACAAGGATATTGAGGTTACTCTCCAACAATCCTTTTGTTCTTTTGCTAACCAATAGAAATGTCCAAACCAGAGTTCAGAAAAGAATCATACAAATGCATTTCTGTGATACTAAATATAAAAAATGCTTCCTGGTGATGTTTTTTCACCCCACCATCTTGGATTGAAAAATTAGGTTATATTTATAGAAGGGAATACCTGATGACATAAACTCAAGAAAGCTTACGTCATGTGCCTGTTGTAGGCGCCACAAAATGTGGTTTCATAATTTTAAGATAGTGGCTGCAGTTCTTAGGATCCAAGAACACAGTTTTAGAAACTGGAGCTTTTGCTGGGTTAAAAAAAATATTTCAAACTTCTAAGCGCCATGCTTCAAAGAAATCCTAGGCATGTTTAGTCAGAAATAAGTCCTGATCAGCTCAATGAGGCTGCCTAGTCAGAGAGTTTAAGATTACAGCCTAAGGCATTTAGCCCACAAAGCATGCATCTTCAGAGTATAGTAATCCCAACCTGAAGAATATTGTCTAGACACAAGGCTGCTCTATTCAATAAGATGGTTTGCTGATAACAGGAACAAAGTGCAAGACCTATTTACCTAGGCCAAGGTGTGTTTGCAATGTCATGGAGAAAGGCTGTCAGATGTAAGAACCAAATGGTTTTCCATGCACAGCGGCCTAAGTGCAACTATGCAACTTGAGTCATGATCAACACTGTTGTATCAGGCCTAAATCTAGCCTAGTCAATACTTTGAATTCTTCCGAAGTGACATAAACACTCTTTGCTGAAGAAATCTGAGGGCTTTGGATAAACACCCTTTTCTCACTGAAGAATTCTAGGATAGTAATGTAGAATTTGATACAGTTGAGTTACTGACAGAGACCTGCTTTACTGCCAATCATTTCAAATCCAGAAAAGACATGTGTAAGTTTCACCTTTCCTGTAATGTCTAAGTCTGCACCTCTTCACCCAAGCCAACAGCTGCTCTGAGAAGAGGGGGACTTAAATCAGGAAAATGACCAGAAAAGAATAGAGTCTTACATCATCCCACTCCTGACCAGTGCTATACCTCCAAGTTGTAGATCTAAGTAGTTGCCTCAAAATACCTTAAAAGGGTGTGAGAAATCCTGTTCACACATCCCCCCTGTAACATTGTTTAGTTCTTGGAACATGCAGAATAGTTCTGAGGTTCTGTACTTCCCAATATGAATAGATAAAACCAACATGCCATATCCTGGGTAGTTATGCTTATAGAAATGGACCTGCAGTCTCTGATCCCCCAAGCCAGATGCAGCCATCTAACCACATATATCATCTTATCAGGGACTTTATAAGCCCATTTATTTACCCTGTTTCAATCCATCACAATCCTAGCCCATAAATGTTTTGTATATTGCATGACTTGGCTGCGGTCAGCTGGTTTATTTTGTCCTGTAACTTCCTTTGCCCAATCAACAAAAAGCACAATAACCCCAATATAAAATAAACTCATATGATGGTTTCCGCATCCAATACTACTAATCTGTGCATGTAACATAAAACATTAACATCACACAACCATCTCAAGTTGACCAAAAATTAATTTTCCAACAAGTAAAAGCAGTCACCTCTCAAACATGATGGCCTGAATACATCCAAAAATCATAGTGTTTTTTTTCTGCAAGAGCCATCACTGTGGAAACAACAGGAACAGTTTCCCAATGGCAGCCAGTATCAGCTTCTGCAATTGCATATTTACGAAACTGTTCACATGGTACAAAATTGGCCCAGAGAACTCCCATAAAGGAAGAGCATGTGGTATACTGGACACAGTGTTAGCTCTGGCTTAAATCGCTTACGTGGCCTTTGGCAGGATATTCTGCCCCTCTAAGCTTCTGTTCTTCACCTGCAGATAGTGACCTACTTCTCAGAGCTTTCCCAAGGTTAACTGAGGTAAAGAAATAAGTTACTCTACAATATGTTAATTCTAAGTGTTCATTAAATGTATGGCAAGAACTTACGCTCTTTCATTCACTCTGGAGATCAAGCCTAAGATCTAGGAATACTACATTCCTAGTGTACACCCAGCCTATAATCAGAAAAAAATGAATTCTAATAACCAGTGCTTTGCAACTGATAAACTCTCACAGGACTTGGGTTCTAACCCCAAACGGTTTAGAATCTATGAGGATGCAGTTTCCTATTTGCAAAATCCACAAATGATCTGCCCCACGGGACATAATAAATACATTATTATTATTATTATTATTATTATTATTATTATTATTATTATTATTATTATTATTATTATTATTATTATTATTATTATTATTATTATTATTATTATTATTATTATTATTATAGTATTTATAAACCGCCCTCCCCCGAAGGTTCTATCCATTCATCTTTCTATTATCACGGCTGAATTACAGTTGATACAGACCATTTCAACATATTTAACATAGCCATCCTGAAATGAAACCAATTCTTTTCTACATCCATTTCCTTTTGCATCTCACTGGTGGTGTGCTCTTGCTTCATTTGGTTGCTCTTTTGTTCTCCTCTGCGCTCTTAAAAATCAAATTCAGCCAGCATAGCATGTTCCAACTTATGAGGAAACATTTGGCTCCTCTAGATCCATGGAGAATCAGCCATCAAACTTTCTTAGGACACAGTGATCCTAAGTTTTGGACTTACAAAACACAAGTGCCCACACAGAAAGAACAGAGAGTAAAGTAAATCTAAACAGTCTGGAAGAATAAACAAGTATGTTTGCCTGCAACATCTGCAGGTAGAAAGTTTTTTTTTTGAGGGATGAGGAGAATGCAGGTGTGAACAAGTGGGGAGACATAAAAGGATTCCGATTCAAAAGTCGCCTTTTCCTCTTTAGAGTTTTTGAAAACATCCCAATCCCAGACCAGTCATTTCTCAGAAATGTTAACCATCCAAGTGAAAGTGACGCAAGACGCTAGCACATGCTCTTTCCATCTGGGTTCAGCATCCCACTCCAAATGTTTCCAGTTCCCAAAATCCTTTGCAGCCAGCTGTGTGTAACAAGAGCCCAGTAACATCCTGCCTGCATAGGCTGTAAACACAAGATTGTCAGAAGGTTTGAATACAACAGTCCACCAATCTGTGACATACACAAACGTGCTAAGCACTAAGAAAAAAAATATTAGTCTTGAGACCAAGGTGGGACAATGTGAGGAATGTTCTGCTGTCTATTTTCCAAGGGATGTTCTGAAAATCAGTTCAGGCCCACAACTTTAGATGATTGAGTTTTTTGTTTGTTCATTTGAGTTGCTGTCAAGTCACAGATGACTTATGGTGACCCCACAGATTTTTCAAGGCAAGAAATGGTCAGAGGTGGTGTGACATTGCCTGCCCCCACACCACCACCCTGGTATTCCTTTGGGGTCTCCCATCCAAATACTAGCCAAGATCAGGGCTGAGAGTGTGTAACTGGCCAAAGGTCACCCAGCAAACTTCCAGGGATTTGAGCCCAGGTTTCCCAGGCCCTAGTTGACACCTTAACCCAGCTAACTCTTCTGACTATTCTATACCAATTTTTTTTAAATTACTGAATTTATATCCTGCCTTTCTGCACTTATCAGGGTCACCAAGGGAGTGAGGACCCTTAACATGTAATGAGTTGTTCAGTCTTGTGGATCATCACAACTATTTGTCAGAGAAGTTGCTGTTATTCCTACTGTAAAGAAACCTGACTAGTACAGGCAAAACACACATTATGTATATATGAATATGCACATTTGGATACTCACAGTCCAAATACATGTCTGAAAAGTATCTTATCAACAATTTTCAGGTATATCCAAGTATCCAAAAGATACCCAGGATTCTCAAGAATACTAGATATCAATTTAAAAAAAAATCTGGAAATATTTGGGAAAACCCCAACATATTCAAAAATATCCAAAAATGTTAATGGTTAGCATTTGAAGTCTCCCAGCTTGTTTTTCTTCAATTTTACAGGTTTTCAGGGCAATAGAAATAAGGGGAAAGTTGAAGGTCTCCCAGGCAATAGGATCAGATGTTATGTGAGAACTCTTGTACAGAAAATAAATACAGTACCAAAAATGTGGCTCTAGTCATTTTCATAAAGAAATCCCCCCCTCAAATATTAGTGGAACAAGAAATGTTAGGAAACTAGAAGAGCTCCTCAGTTTAAAACGGGCATAAAGCAAATCACATGAAAACACCCGAAATAAAGCTCATGCACATGGTACTGCTTCTGGGTTCCTTTGGTTAAGCGGGTCTTACTGGGATTCTATGGCTTGATGTTGGTTCTGTTGAGTTTGTGGGTTTTGTTCACACGGGAGGCTTTTGGCCAGTGATTTTGCTTGCACGTGTGTTTGGTTATTGACTTATTGGCTTATGGAATTATTTTTCCCCTTGGGAGAAAATGAGGATAAGCAGGATGTCTGGGGTCACTTTGTTCAGAGGCCCAAGGAACTGGGCAGCTTTGTCAAATCTGCCTAGGTGAATAATTCCAGAATCCCCGCATCAAAAGAGCCAAAATCACAAAGAGGTATTAGGGGACCCGAATACCCCCCCCCCCCCCAATATATTCAGGCCCTTCCTGAAATAAAAAAAACAATTTTTTCTGATGCACAGTTCTAAATATATATGTACAGCATTGCATCCAACTTTCCTCTGACATCTGAAAACATAGAAGTAGCCACTGGAGGTTGTAGATGACTGGGGAAGGTAATGGCAAACCACCCTGGAATCAGTCTGCTCAGTAAACATTGTGAACTGCAAAGACTGTCATGCCCTTATATAAAACAGTTCTGGTCACCACATCTCAAAAAGGTATTGAAGAGATAGAAAAAGTGCAGAGAAGGGCAACGAGGATGATTGAGGGATTGGAGCACCTTCCTTATAAAGAGAGGCTGCAGCGTTTAGGACTCTTTAGTTTGGAGAGGAGACGTCTGAAGGGGGATATGATTGAAGTCTATAAAATTATGCATGGGGTAGAAAATGTTGACAGATAAATTTTTCTCTCTTTCTCACAATACTAGAACCAGGGGGCATACATTGAAAATACTGGGGGGAAGAATTAGGACTAATAAAAGGAAACATTTTTTCACGCAACGTGTGATTGGTGTTTGGAATATGCTGCCATAGGAGGTGGTGATGGCCACTAACCTGGATAGCTTTAAAAAGGGCTTGGATAGATTTATGGAGAAGAAGTCGATGTATGGCTACCAATCTTGATCCTCCTTGATCTGAGATTGCAAATGCCTTAGCAGACCAGGTGCACAGGAGCAACAGCTGCAGAAGGCCATTGCTCTCACATCCTGCATGTGAGATCCCAAAGGCACCTGGTGGGCCACTGCGAGTAGCAGAGAGCTGGACTAGATGGACTCTGGTCTGATCACGCTGGCTTGTTCTTATGTTCTTATGTGATGTGACATCACTCATGGGTCAGTAATTACCTGGTGTTACACAGGAGACTGACCACCTTTACCTTTCACTCAAGGCTGCACAGAAATAGAAGGGGGATGGGTCACTGAAGGTGCTTCATTTTTTTCCTACTGGCTATTTTCCCATTCCAGGTCACCCTCTCCCCTTCCCCCCAGGTGAACACACACATATCTTTTCCCCAATAGGAAGAACAACAAATAAGTGGGGGTTCAGAGCAATGGTTCCCAAACCTTTTTGGGTTGTTGCCCCTTTGGCTTCCAAAATGGTCCACTACGAGTTCAAAATAACAGTGAGGAAAGTGCTGCTGCTTCTCCTTTTTTTTTAACAAAAAAATGAGGATGGGACTCCTCAAAGCAATGAGGATGGGACTCTTTTCCCTGGCTCCCCCCGGGCCTCGCCCCTTCCCCAGGGTATGCAATGAGGAGAGGGCTGCTGTTTTTCCTTTAAAGAGCTCTTTCTTGGCAAAGCAGTGGCAATGGGGCTCTTTGCCTTGGCTCTCCCCACCCCCCAGGGCTACACAGCAAGGAGGGTGCTGCCTTTCCTATAAAACTCACCTGTCATCACATGGCAAGGATGGAAGGACAAAACCTTTTTCCTGCCAGCGGGCCCAGGAATATCTGCCCCCTGCCGCCCCAAAATTATCTGCCGCTCTACTACTGCCACAATATTCCTCATCCCTTCAGTGCCCCACCAATGAAAAACAGCTGAAAAGAAAAGATTAAACCAACCCAATGTTCCACATGCCCTTTGTTCCTGACTACAGGGATGATGTTCATTTTCACAAATGCCAGGGGTAAGTTACATGCAAGTACTTTGACCCACCTTGTACTTTGACCCACTGACAGTGCCACTTAACCAAGCAAATCACCCAAACAATGTCATAATGATCTGAATCCTGCATTTTCTGTTCACGACTAAGAACAACTCAGTATAAAACTGAAAAAAGTTCCTAATTTTTG
The DNA here is from genome assembly GCF_021028975.2 of Sphaerodactylus townsendi. Lineage (NCBI taxonomy): Eukaryota > Metazoa > Chordata > Lepidosauria > Squamata > Sphaerodactylidae > Sphaerodactylus > Sphaerodactylus townsendi. The sequence continues at coordinate 109,244,593 of NC_059429.1, forward strand.
ATGGCTCATGCTGTACTTCTAAGGAAGCATAGTCGCATCAGTCAAGTTCTCAAATCATTCTGTCCACAATATAAAACAGTCCAATTAAGGATTAAAACAAAAACAAAAACCAGCAGCATAAAACAGAAAACACATTGTGGCACAAACTTTTGCAGACAACTGTTGCAGCCAAATGGCAACTGTTTAAAAAAAACACAAGCATATTTTTAAGCAGCAAAACACTCAAGTTTTTTTTAAAGTAGCAAGTCAGCATTTACTTTAATTTACCAAACATAGTTGCCGTGCCATTACGCGACTGAAGCTAACAGAACCTTACAAAAGGGATTGCTTAAACAGCTGCCTGGCACAGGAACACAGGCGAGACGCTGTTCAGGTAATACACCGCTTGCAACAAACTGGCAAGTCACCAACACAATGGACAAGCAAACATGGACCATGAAACGAATGCTATTCTTTATTTCATATGTCAACCGCTCTCTATTCTCTACAGCTGATCGGCTATCCACGTCACCTCCCTGTAGCCAGTCAATGTACAAATGCAGAAAGATGGCATTCTGGGAAATCTTGGCTGTTGGGTTCAAAATGGATGTGAGGAAATATCTGGAAGAAGGTAGGCAGAGTTAAGGAGAGACACTCACACCCTATGAAAACTTGAAACCTGGAAGAATTAGCAAACACATTTACTTAAACATGTCTAGAGCGCATAATAAAAGTTTATTTTGGAACAGAATGCAAATATTTTAATTAAGAAAAATAGACAGCGACACAGACTGATCTGAAACTGTGCAGATCTTCCTGGTACAAGTGGGCACATTCTCACTACACCTTCTCTGCTGACAGTCACCTTAGTGTAGTGCTTAAGAGTGTCAGACTAGCACCTGAGAGGTCCAGGTTTGAAGCCCTACTCTTGTCATGGAAGTTTGGTAGGGTGAACTTTGGCCAATAGCATACTCTCATTGTAACCTTCATTACAGGGATTCTGCGAGGAAAAAACGGAGAAGGGGAGAAAGCTGTGGGTCCACATTGCGGAGAAAACTGAAGTAGAAATAAATATTGTATTTCCAAATTAATAGACTTCACGCAACTTCAGTCTGATCTTTCAGCATAAGGACAATCAATCAATACCCCCCTCCCCCTAGTTTAACAAAATATCACAGAATGCTTGGTGGCAGCACAAAGTCCATCTCAAAGTCAAAAGTGGAGTAAGGGCATAGGGGCAACTGCTGCCCAATCAGAAAAGAGGCATCGAAGGAACAGCTAGATCATGGACAGAATTCATCCAGTGAATTTCTGAATAGAAATTGATGAATGAAAAATAAACCAGGAATCAAAATAAATGTAGCCCTGGGAGTGAATGGAGACAAAATAGCAGGAGGAATAGAAGGAGGAATAGAAATCCATAGCAGGAGGAATAGAAATCCAAAATAATAATGAAACTAAATAACTCTTCAAAGAGAAGAAGTAGTTAGAAACATAGTAAAGCTGGGCAAGAGAAACACCTTGCAAAATTAACATACGTCATCGGTGTCCAGTTCTTTCCCTTTCTCTTAATTCAAGGAACAGGTTATCAACCTAAAGCAAAAGCTTAAGAGGTGCCCTGTTGGAGGAGACAAGTAGTCCACTTATTTCAGCATCGTGTTCTTCACAGTGGCAACTAAGGGTGAGTGCAATTTCTTCTTAGTAAATTTCAAGTTTGGGTTTTAAAAACCAGGAAATTTTCAGTAAAACCGAATAAAGCTGACACCCATCAGTTTCATTCGGCTTTACCAAATTGGAGGGTTTTAAAAAAAAATGTCGAAATTTACCGAATTTCCCTGTCACAGAAGAAAGAACTTCAACTGAATGCCAGGTCTTTTCCTCCCCTGCCACTTCCCAAGTCCAGGAGGACTTCAAACTGAATGCTCAGATCAGCCGGATAGCCTGGGCATTTTTGGTAAAGAGAAAAGTCATACTGGAATTTTTCGGGGGGGGGGTGTGTGTGTTGGTGATTCAGTTTTATCAAATCACCAAGCCTAGTGACAATAAGTTCCCTTGGAGAGTTACCCGAACCAAAACCACCAAGAAAATGGGGTTACTAATGGCTTTCTGCCCTGACTTCAGTAGCCCAAGCAAGCCCAATCTCCTCATTTCTCGGAAGCTAAGCAGGTCAGCTCTGGTTAGTATTTGGATGGGAGACTTCCAAGGAATACAAAAACTGAGACAGGGAGGGAAGCAATGACAAAGTACTTGTCAACATCTCTTGCTTTGAAAACCCTAAGGGGGTTACCATAAGTCAACTGTGACTAGACTGCAATAGAGAGATAGTGAGATGACTTTCTAGTGCAATACAGATGCCAGATTTGCATGAGTTATTTGCCCTGGGATTCAATGTTTCTGGGAAGCAGGGGTTTTTTTTTCCTTGCTTCCCTACATCATTTATGCACCTTCCCTCAGGCCTTGCACAGTTTATCTCCAATTTTTCTCAAACCTATTTGGCTGCGGTGTTTGGCAAAGGTTACATTAAAGCCTGGATGGCTGTCGGGTGGGTGGGAAAATTCAGATTTCCCCACTGAATGACAGCCATTTCCCCTGCCCCTGTCTCACTCCACCCTGGCCATTTCCTTCCCCTGCCCCAATTTTTTAAAACCATCCATTGAAAGTCATTATAGTGATAGGACAATATGTGTCACAGATTACTGTATTCTGAGCTTTCACTTAAACCCCCCCCCTCCCCGCCCTTAAATCTCTAGTACTTTCCCTTCCAGATACATAAGGAGAAAGACAGAAGAAACAAAATGATTGGAATTCGGTGAACCTGTAACACCTATAGTTACCCTAATATAATATTTAATTGTCAGTTTTTAAAAACCAGTAAAAGCCCCAGTGGCCCAAGGAGGATGGATGGCCAATGTCGGGGGACTAGCAGGGAAGCCCCCCATGTAGAAGTCCCATTTGTTGCTGTGCAGATGAAGAACAAGTGACTCGAAGAATAAGGGTTATTAAAAGTCTCGGTTGAGGTTCTGTGTTTGCAACTGCGCATGGATCCTAGGGTATGGCTGGGTTTGCGGAGACAATCTAGCAAAGAGAGAGGCATATTCCCGAACACACAACTATGGAACAAAGTGGGAAGGTGGGAAGCCGGCGGAAACAAGGGCACCAAGAAATTAAGAATCCCCCGAGAGAAAGAAGGGGAGGGGGTCCTAAGACAAAGGGAGATGGAAGCCAGAGTAGAGGGACCTCGTGGGGTGGGAGAGCCCGAGGGGGAAGCAAGGGGGTGGGAAAAGAATGACAAGTCTAAGACTTCAAGCAGGGATGGAGGGGGGATGGAGGAAACAGGGTCCAGGAAAAGGGTCTGACCCACGGAAATGAGGGTCAAGAAAAGCTGGAGAGTGGGGAAAGTGGGGAAGCAGGGGAGGTAGGTTGGGGGAAGAGCCCTACGGAGGAGGGGGGGGGTCGTGAGATCGGTCTGGGCAGGGGGTGGAGAAGACAGATTCGGAGTAAATAAGGGGTGTAAACCCCGGGATGGAAGAAGTGGGACACGACCCACCTCCTGATGGGGCAGGAGCCCAAGACGAAGGGGCGTTCAGAGCAGTAGGGCAGGCATGTAGCCTCCTGAGATCCCGCGTCCCCGGCACTCACCTTCTCCAAAGGTAACTTCTCCCTTTCGGTCGCCGGGTCCCAACGCCCGTGTAGCGAAGCCCAGGCGTCCCAGGAAGCCGGCAGCGAGGCCCCCACTGTGGCTCCGTCTAGCGTGGAAGAGGAGGAGGAGGAGGAGCGGCTGGGCGGGGGGGGGGAGACGAACTGTCGAATCGACGCCACAGGAGCAGCGTGACGGCCGAGGGTGGACTCTGTGCGCTCCCTATGGCAAGAGGTGGAGGGGGAAAGGGAAGGAGAATACGACGCGGGCGGGCACAACACACACAGAGTTCAACGCGGATTGCAACTGAAGGGGAGAGCGGGGGGCCTCCGGTGAGAGTGACGTAACCTGTGTCAGGCCGCGGAGTGCACATGCGCACTGGCGACTTTACTCGCTACAGGGTAGTTTCACTTAGCATTCCTCTTCCCTTTCTGTGATTGGTGGGCGTCATTTTGGGAAGGAGGTGCTTTTTCTTCGTGGTTGTAATTTTTCTCACCTTCCTCCTTTCCCGCTCCTGTTATTCGCATGTTTTCCGTAGGGGGGGCGGAGGGGCCTTTTTCATCGGTTTCTCTTCTTCACATATCTATAAAATGTGTGTTATAAATAACTTATTTAGTTATAAATTTATAATTTCATTTGTACATGTATATTTATTTTATACATTTACCATGTTATTACGTAATATAAGTAACTTATTTAGTTATAAATAAGTTACTTATTACGTAATATTATTATTACGTAATATTATTTATTACGTAATATTATTTAATATTATTTAGTTATTTATAAGTTACTTATATTACGTAATAATATGATAAATGTATAAAATAAATATACATGTACAAATGAAATTATAAATAATTTATAAACATACATAAATAAAATGCGTTATAGTTATAAATAAATAAAATTTGTTTATTAAAATACATTTGTTTCCTTCCTTTCTCTGAACACAACGAATCTGTTCAATATAGGAGCCCCCCCCCCCCCCAAGTATGTGCGATTGAAATATGCTTGTATGTCAAAACTTTCTGAATGGTCCGAATGACTGAATGTCATTCTTTTCCATTTCATGGGGAAACAGAAGTCTCCCTGAATTTGAAGGCTGGGAAAGGATGTTTACAGAATTCCATTATACCTAAGAGCTGGTAGATCAAGACGTAGCGGCATTGTGATGGGCAGATCAAAGGATAAACAGTATGATTTTGAGCAAGACCAGATCTTTTCCCTGGAATAGAGGGATCATTGCAAAAAAACACACCAAGTTTGAAACAATACACATTCACATTCCTGCACACCCTAGATTGCTCACTGGAAGGCAGTAATGGCACAGGAAGATCAACAGAATTGCCTGCCTGATTTGCTTGATGAGCCGGTCTGTATTTGGCTCAAGCCAGTCCCATCTCATTGTGCCAGCTGTCAAGTAATAGGAAGGACAAAATTATGCCACATAGCAAAGAAGAAGTGGTGGGGCACTGGTAAGAGGGCAAGAGTTGCAGGCAGCCTTTGGTAATAGGGCTCTGAGAAGATAAGCTATGTAAGGTTGTCTTTGTTCTTTCAGTCTGGCATAGGATAGGGCAAATGGTTTGGACACTCATAAAACATTCCTTCTAAAAATTAAGTGAACATGGGTTGTCCATAAGTGTAGCTGCTTGAAAACAATGTTATTTTCTGAAAATTATTAATTTTCCAAGGTGTTCTCAAAATAGTTTCAGGTGTGTTTGTTTGAGGGATGTTATCTTGTCTCAAGGGACAGATGCCTGTCCAGTAACTTTAAAAAACACACACCAGTCCACTGCCTCTTTAGGGACTCTATTCCTTATACATAGACTTTAGGGTTGCCAACAGGCCTGGAGAAAAAATGTCCTGCCCTTTTAATAGATGCTTCATGCATAGAAATGAGCAGTTCAAGTTTTCCACGGCATGGAAGCAAATAACATCTCATTTAGCCTCTATTAAAAGGACAGAGCATTTTTTCCCTCCAGGGACAAATTGCCCTAGTTGTTTTCTCAGCTATGAAAACATCATACAGGATGGCAAATTAGTTGTGGGGGCAGTTGTTTGTTCAGAGCATCTTCACAAGTGCCATTCTAGACTCATTTCCTCTTTGTGTGGGTGTCCCCGTCCCCCCTGCTAAGTAAAGAGGTAGTGTGGTGTAGTGGCTATCGACAATGATTTAGGAGATCCCAGTTCAAATCCCCACTCAGCCTCATGCAGCACACAGGATTGTTATGAAGATAAAATGGGGAGAGGAAAACCATGTACGCTGTGCTGCTCTGTGCCCCTTAAGGAAAGGAGGGACACATAAATCTTTTAAAAGCTACTCTCCATCTATTCCTTTAGCAAAAAATTGTGGCATATCCTTACAATGACTAAAACATCAGCCCAAAAAAGACCCTGATACTGACAACATTTTAATAGTGAGATTCAAGTCCAGTAGCACTTTAGAGACCAACAAGATTTTGGAGAAATGAACATTGAAGAGTCAAAGTTCCCTTTGGTCAATTCCCCACTGAGGATTAGATGTGTGCTCGTCACGTCAAACATGCAGGTTTCTTGCAAAACTCCCCACTTCACCAGCGCTGAACACACATTCATCCTGTTTCTGGCACACACACACACCCAGCACGTGTTATTTTAGAACCTGCATGGAAGTAGACCTTTTAAAAAATGTGTGGGCAATCTGGAGCGGTGGATAAGTTGTGGGGGGTGGGGGGATGTGTGAATCCGGATTTGTTTTTCCCGCTGCTGGTAGTGACGTGGAGCCTCCCATCCAATGAGAACGCAGTGGGCTGAGCACGATGCGTGCGCAGCCTTTTTTATTTTGTGGACCAGAGATCCACATGGACATGAAGCAACATGGGGCCGGTTTTGACTGATTGACTCAGTAGAAGGCAATCCAAAGCAGTGCTACACGTCATATCCATGTGGATCCGACTACATGGAGGTGCGCGGAAACAGGGCTTTGCTTTAATCGCCCGCTTCTTTGTCTCCGCGTAGAGTCGTTCTTCTGTGCATTCTCGCACAGACATGGATCCGCAAGGTTAAAAATAAAAAAAACAATTCCCTCCCCAACACAATGCAACAGCCAATCAGGAAAGCCCCTGAGCGGAATGTGTGTTCAAGCCACCAACAGTGGGGAGTCCTGCGTTGCTGCTGTGTTGCTGGGAACAAGGATCGTTTGGGGGCCACAAGCTGCGGTGGGGACCATCAAACCATGATCAAAAGGTGCTGAATCTTTCCAAACCTGGATGTATCTAGATTCATTTTTTCATTGGGGAATTGATCTTTGTCAGCTCAGACCCCAAAATCAGTCTGTAAAGTGCTACTGGACTCAAATCTAGCTGTTCTATGGCAGACCAACATGGCCACCCTCCTAAACAAATTACTTGTTTTAGAAAATAGCACTTCCCTAGTCCAACCTGCTAAATGTATAATAGACAAGGTAGAAACTGTTCTTAAGACCTGTTCTTCCTCTAACTTTCAGTGCTACCTTACTTTGGACCAAAAAACATAAACTCATTTCCTGTAGTTGGGTGTGATTTTATAAACAAAGATCCCTGCCAATATGCTTCCCACATTCCTGCTATTTCCATTTTGGGATGACTTCCCAGCATGACCTGTTTTGTTAATGATGTATTTGTGCATACTCATCCATAGCCTCTGTCCTGCTTCTGACTCACTGGAAAGGTTCTCATTGATTTCAGTAGGCCATCAGTGTTCAACAGCCCAGACCTGAAAATCTGCTTTAGTTGCTATGCTGGAAACAATGGTTTGTATTGCCACACCTACAGCAGCATCATATTTTGATGAACTAAGCAAGTGGCTCAGCTTTGACTCCTACTAGGAAATGCTTCACCACTCCCCAGGTTCTGACCACTGTCAAAGTCCAGAGCAGGGTTGTGCCAGTTTGCCTGGTACTGTAGTTTTCTTTTAATTTGCTAGGGTCAAATGATACCCAACCATCCTTGGTTGCTAAGGTAAAATGATACCCAATCAACCATAAAACTCTTTATTTGTATCCCTTTATTTGTATTTGTATTCCTTTATTTGTATTCCACTATATTCCTTTCCCCTCCTCTGTATTATGCTCACAACAATCCTGTAAGATAGGCTACAATGAGAGACAGTGAATGGCCCAAGGTCCCTCAACAAGCTTCCACACCAGAGTGGGGAATCAAACCTGGGTCTCCCAGATCCTAGCCTGACACTCTAGTCATTGTCCTACACTGGCTCCCTATTCACGTGAACACACTTGCCAATAGCTTAAAACAAAATACCCAATTATACAAAAAAAAGAAGCCAGTATATAGGCAATGCTTAAATCAGGGGCCTGCAATCTTTTTGAGTCTTCAGGCAAATTTGGGATTTTGACACAGCATAGCCCAAAAAAATGGCTGCCAAAAAATGGCTGATGCAAGAGGAAGAGCCGGCCTCAAAATAATCACTGAAGCTTAACCAGTGACACTTGTGCTGTGGTGGCAGCTGCTGCCAAATCAGCATTTAAAAAACTCTGCACAGCCAGTCCAATCTCCAGAAGTAAATCAGAAGCCTTTCTTGGCAAAAGCTTTACCTGGTCTTAAAAACCCCCAGGGGGCACCAGAAAAAGTGTCGGTGGTCCCCATGGTACCCACAGGCACCATGTTGAGGATCATTGCCTTAAATAGATGGAAAAGACAGAAATTTGTCAATCAGCAGAGCCAAACAAACAAATCAGTTCAATGAAATGCCAACAGTAGGACTCAATTTCATCTCGATCACCTCTTCTTATGCGCCTTGTCCAGTTTTATGTCCTGTTTTAACACCAGCTCTGTCCTGTATTTTGTTTTATTTTTATTGATATGCCTAATAAAGGTCAGTTGTAGTTGACTCAATTTCAACTCAAGTTCATCAAACTTGGGGTGAATCACATAGACATTAGGACTCTTAAGTACAACCCCTTGAACTCCTGCCTATGAATTTATTCATAATTAATTTATTTTAAGTCCTCCCCCCACTACTAAGAAATGTTGTCAAGGTGACTAACAAAATGAAAACTGTGTGTATATACAGATATTTACACAATACAAATCTGGAAAGGGAACAAAACCCTGCTAAATAGGATGGACTTTGAAATAATAGGCAAGCTTCTTCGGGCAGAGAGGTCAACAGTATGGGGCCACCACCAAGAAGGACATTGTCCTTATTGCCATATATCATACCACTGATGGTATATACATTGTAGCTCAAGGGGGCTTCATATCTAATGAGCAAGTAGCTAATTGTGGTAGATCTTGTGGTATGTAAAACCCTAGAAGCACCTTTCTTGTTTATTTGGTCTTCTCCTAGCGACACATTGCCTGACCTTTCTTAAACATTCAAATTCAGTCCTACTTGACCTTTCTGTGGCTAGAAGACAAAAGACACTTGACAAACACCTGGTGCTTTTCTGAACCAAAATATAGGATCGATCTGGATACTTCAAAGTTAGTTACCCTTAGGGGAAAATGTATCTGAGTGTGGTCAGATTCCATTTCACTGCATGGGAATTTACATTCTTGGGGAAAACAAGACTTGGAGTTTCTGTCTTGCTTTTCTTCTTCTTCTTTGTGTTACTGTTTGCTGAATCACCTCTTTCAAAAGCCTCTTTGTTGATCTGTTGAAGAAAAAAAAAACTCGGAGCCCCTTTCAAAGCCAGCTGAGACAGGAAAAAAAACACTCTGCCAGGCTTCCTCCCACCGCCTGTCTCTGTGGTTTTAAATGGCTCTTGTATCACTTCTCCAGGAAGAAGAGTGGACTGGCTGGGAAATCCCTTTAACTCCCTCCTCCTCTCAGTGGGGATTCCCTCTGACCTGGGAGGTGAGGTAAAGCAGACAGAAAGAGAGAGGGTGTCACAGAGACAGTTGCTAAGAAACCCGAACTGTTAGGGTTTTTCGGCTTGGGCTCTGCAGCAGGACAAATTATGTGCTAAAGCAATGGGAAACTTACAAACAGCAGTTTACTTTGGTTTGAACCAGGCCAAAAGTCTCACTCCCACACTATCTTTCACAGTATCTTTTACTTGCTGTCTGGTTGCCAAACAGGATTTCTACACTGACTGTTAAGAGACATCAGTTCAGCTGAAGGAGCATCTTTGACCCCTCTCCCTTCTTTAAAGTGGTCATCTGTCTCAACGTTACTACAAGTTGTCCTTTCCAGGTGGTAGAGAAACTCTTTCACACTTCCTCCCCCACAAATTTAGTTCCTGGGAATCAGTTGCCCCTCAGAAATAGCATAACGGGAAGTCTGTACAGTTTTTCCTACCATTTGAGTAGGGATAAACAAAGCCCAGGGGTTCTCTTCTGGAAATAAACCACTTGATTGTTTTGCCTGATATGAAGAGGTCTTCATTACCTGGCCTGGTCTGAAGCCTGGCACAATGATATGAATCACTGGCACTGACATAAATTGGCACCCAACACTTCATTCCTCTCCTAAATGACGGTTCAAATATTATTAGTCCAACATCTGAAGAGGAAAAAGAGGGAAAACCCCTTGATCTGTGGAAGTCAAAGTGGCAGTGATGGTACTGAGAAAGTACTGGTAGTAGGGTTGCCAACAGCCTGGAGCAAAAATGTTTTGTTCCTTATTAGAGGTTTAATGCGGTCAGGTAATTCATCAGGTAATGCCATTTACATCCATGCCATGAAATGTTTCAGCTGCCCATTTCCATAAGTTAAGCCTCTATTAAAAGGACAGGACATTTTTCTCCAGGCATGTTATGCCTCTGACTTAGAAGGATGTAAGGTAGTGATGACCTGACCTGAATAACCAAGGCTAGGCTAGCCTGATCTCATAACATCTTGGAAGCTAAGCAGAGTCAGCCCTAGTTAGTATTTGGATGAGGGACCAACAAGGCAAGCCACTACTGAATGTCTCTGACCTTGAAAACACTCTGGGGTTGTTGTAAGTCAGCTGCAGTGTGATGGCAAAACAAGAAGAGGAGGAGGAGGAAGAAGGTAGACCAGTGGGACATTGACATCATTGGGAAAGTCCCGGAAGACAGATGGGGTAAATAGAAGCTGCTATAAGCCAACATCCATTGCCCATGTGGTGTTGCCAGTTGCTGCCATTTCCTCCAGAGGAACTGATCAATTACAATTCCAGGAGAACTACAGCTCCCACCTGAATGTTAGCAACCCTAGGAGCCATGCTGGTAGCAGCAGGGACCATAGTTCAATGACAGAGTACCTGCTTTGCACACAGAAGGTCCCAGGTTTAACCCCTTGCATCTCCAGTTAAAAGGATCAAGTAGAAGATGACGCAAGAGCCAACATGGTATGGTGGTTAAGGTACCACACTAGGATCTAGGAAACCCCAGTTTGAATCTGCCATGGAAACTTGCTGGGACACCTTGTGTGAGTCACACATTCTCAGCCTCAATCCTGGAAAGTATCTGTATGGGAGATTTCCAAGGAATACCACAGGTGTGACATGGGTCGATTCCCCACTATCATCTTAGCCAGGTTTCAGAACACAAACTAACCAGGTTTGAGGGACCACCTCCCCATTGCTTGCGTGGCAGATTCAGTTTCTGGTGCTCGTTCTCCCCATTAATCCGCGTTCTGACAGGACCTGGTTGCAAGTGGCATAGACCCCATTAACACGGTTCAGAGCTGATCCGAGGGGAGGGATGAGGGTTGAAACCCTGACTCGTTTCCCACCCTGGAGTGTGACACGGAATTTGGGCAACCAATCAGCACTGCGATGCACACACAGCCTTTCCTTGGTTTCGTTTCCGCTTTTGCGATTGGCCAGCAGAAGGAGACACAAACGTTAAACAGTCAAACGTGTAACTTTGAATTGTTAATGGTTCACACAGGTAATGATTAACTGTTTGCACAGTTAAACGTTAAACTTTTACACATTGGTTTTTTGATCACGCCCCTAAAATGTACGTTTCCACAGTGGGAAAAGGTCCCGCCCCATCAAGGCATGCCAGCCAATAAGGGGAGACTGGCGAAGCGAGCTCGCCTGGTAGTGGGGATTGCTAAGAGTTCTTCAACTGGGTGTGTCTGCTGTGTGCTCGTTGTGGTGGAGAGGGAGAAACTCCGATGAAGAGGACACAGTTTCACAAAAAACAGGTTTGGAACTGCGTGCAAATTTCAAGTGGGGATTCGACCATGGAAGTAGGCAATGTGGCAGACCACCTCCAAAGGTCTCTTGTCCTACAGGATCACCACAAGTCAGCTGTAACTTGACAACAAAATAACAAAAAAGTGACATTAGAGGCCTTGGCCTCAGTTGCAGAAAAACCGAAGCCAGTGTAGACAACACCATCCTTGATGAATCAATTATTAGTAAAAGGCAACTTTTGGCAGTTAATCTCTCAGTGGCGTAGTGGCTAAGAGCAGTGGCTAAGAGCAGGTGCACTCTGATCTGGAGGAACTGGGTTTGATTCCCCGCTCTGCCGCTTGAGTTGTGGAGGCTTATCTGGGGAATTCAGATTAGCCTGTGCACTCCCATACACACCAGCTGGGTGACTTTGGGTTAGTCACAGCTTCTTGGAGCTCTCTCAGCCCCACCCACCTCACAGGGTGTTTGTTGTGAGGGGGGAAGGGCAAGGAGATTGTAAGCCCCTTTGAGACTCCTATAGGAGAGAAAGGGGGGATATAAATCCAAACTCTTCTTCTTCTTCTTCTTCTTCTTCTTCATTACCACTGTAGGAGTAATTTAGAGAAAGTCAACTTCTTCCTGATATATATCCTCTTTATATCCGCCATACTATCATCACTACAGTTTTTTGCCACTAGGCCGTCAGGAGCAAGCTGCCACCCTGAATGCCTGTCAGACTGGCCACCACAACCACCCACCAGTCACTGGTCTACATGGTTTCTAGGCTGGGAAACAATGTGGGCCAGTCATCTCAAATTTCCTGCAACAAGGTCCAATATTTCATCTTTCAGTTGAAATGAGGATCTAACTGCAGCTTGACTTCCCAGCCACCCAACCCCTATCTATGTCAGACAGTGCCACCAGAACACTACTTTTTTCCTCTTACTGCCCCAAGAAGTCTCTTGAAAGACTTGGAAATTCAGCTGGCCCTGTTCATCAGTACTGTTGAAGATATGAAGTCGCCCTGTAGTGAACCAGACCATTTATCCATCAAGGTCAATATTGTCTACTCAGACTGACAGCGACTCTCCAGGATCTTAGACAGATGTCTACCACATAATCTGCTACCTGGTTTTCCAATTTCCAGGGAAGGCCTGGAGACCACCCACTATTACAACTGTCCACCAGACTATTAGAGATCAGTTTCCTTGGAGAAAATGGCTGCTTTGGAGGGTGGACTCTATGGCATTATACCCTGCTGAGTTCCCACACCACTCAAACCCCACCCTCCCCAGGTTCCACCCCCCAAATCTCAGGGTATTTCCCAACCAAGAGCCCACAACCTCACCCACTACCCAAACTTTTACATGGAGATGCCAGGGAATTAACCTGGGGCCTTGTGTATGCTAAGCTCTAGCACTGAGCCATGGCCTTCATCAAATTACCTTCATATGTTCAACAAAACTTTCCTCCAGGCACACTAGGAAATTATCAGAGCAAGCTTTATGTAATCCATTTTTTTCCAGAAGGTTTACTAAGAATACAGGAACTGAAAGTACAGTTATCTCAGAACTGACAAAACAGAGCAGCTTCCCACTGATTTCGTCAGAAGTGTAGAAACAAAAATTCCACCTTCCTTTCCTTGTAACAAGCTGTCCCTACCCTGAGGGAAATTTCCCTCTGTGTATGAAGATTGTACTGAAGAAAGCTGTAGCCCTCTATCCAGTGGTGGGATTCAAAAAATTTAACAACTGGTTGTTTACAAGCACCATTTTAACAACTGGTTCTGCCGAAGTGGTGTGAACCTGCTGAATCCCAGCACTGCTTCTATCCCTTTAAGCAGCATTTGTCAGTGCTTATTTTAGCCCTTTCTAAACAAACAGGTGGCGCTGGAGTCAGTTGTGATGCTGTCTCCGACAACCAGTCATCCACCCACACACCAACAGTAATTCCTAGGTCTATCGCCAGTCATGACATTGAGCTTGTCTTGAAACATGGCCTGGATGTCTCAAACGGATTGCTTCAGGAGCTGGCAGTTGAGTGGCATATGATGTAGCCCACATGACTTCTGGCCATGCATTTTTATGGATCTTTTACAAAAGGAAATGGTGTCATGATCTGACTGTGTAAACATGCTAGCTGAAATATTACCAAATTACTATCAGTAATAACTCGGAGTATCAATTATATGCATAACCTTGGAGCCAAATGCCCCCAGCCCTAGTGCAGATGTTTTGTTGTGGAAGAAAAAGGACATAATAGGAGTAAAAAGAGCCTTTGCCCCCCATCCTTCTCTTCTCCCCAACTTCTGGAGGGTTCTTGCTTAATCACATATTTTAAAAAACCACAGCAAAGAAGGAGGAGCTGGTTGCTCCTTGGTGACAAATTCAACTAAGAAAGATTTTCCCCATTTCTACATTAAGGGAAGCCACACCTGCCTGTAACAGAACTAACGGCACAGTAAACCCTGGCAGGAAAACACAATGTTTCTGTTATCCAGAGCCAACTGTGCTTTACGTGGGACTGCCTTTGACCACAGTCCAGAAACTTCAGCTTGTCCAAAATGCAGCAGTCGGGCTATTGTCAGGGCCAGGACCCAGGGACGATAATCAACCCAGTGCGGAAAGATCTGTCCTGGCTTCCCATTTGTTTCCGAGCACAATTCAAAGTGCTTGTTCTTTAGAGGGAAGAATAGTTTGGGGCCAGGGAACTTGAAGAACCACCTCCTCCCATATTGTCCTGCCTATCACTTAAGATCTGCCTCACAAGCACTGCCTTCTGTCAGAAGCCAGACAGGTGGGAACTAGAGGCAGACCTTTTCCGTATTTGCACCTCACTTGTGAAATGCCTTTCCCCTCAAGGCTTGCCTGGTATTTACGGTGCTTTCTTTTAGATGCCGGGCCAAAATGTTTCTGTTCACCCAGTCTTTTAATTAAGGGGCAATAAAAAAAAGCCATAACACTATTTTAACCTCAGAAACTGTTGTTTTAAGGTGTCTGTGGTTTATTTTTGTGATCTACGTTTTTATGCTGACCTGGGGCTTTTTATTGTTGGATTCTATTTAACATCTTTTAGTGTTATTTAGTTTATTTAATTATTTTTCCTCCAGGACTTCTGTCCTAAAGTTGCCAATTTGGCTTGGGGAATTCTGGAAGATTTGGAGGAGGAGCTTGAGGAGGGCAAGGTTTGGGGAAGGGAGAGGCCTTAGCTGGGTAAAATAGTATACAGTCACCTCTCCAAAGCAACCATTTTCCCCAGGAGAACTGATACCTGCAATCCTCAGATCATTTGTAATCCTGGAGGTTGACAACTCTAGGGTTGCCAGCTCTGGGCTGGGAAATACCTGGAGATTTTGGAGGTGGAGTCTGGGGAGGGCAAAGTTTGGGGACTGGAAGGACCTCATAATAGTATAATGCCACAAAGTCTACCCCCTAAAGCAATCATTTTCTCCAGGGGAACTGATCTGGGTCATCTGGAGATCAAATCGCCTTGAGCCCAAACTTGGTTGGAAAAGGTGGGGTAGAAGGCAAACAAACACACACACCTAATAGAGGTCTCCAGGTGCCATCTAGAGGCTGGCAATTCTACCCAGAGGTGGGATCCAGCAGGTTCTCACAGGTTTCCGAGAGTAGGTTACTAATTATTTGTGTGTGCCGAGAGGGTGATTTTGTCACGTGATTTTTTCCTTAGTTACGCCCTCCTCTCAGCAGTAGCGTGCGTGGCAGCCTGTGCCCGCGTGCATTCGTTTCCCGCCCAAGGACTGGCGCAGCGGCTGCGTCCTAGCCACAGCCCCACCCCAGGAATGCCCCGCCCCCGGAATGCCCGCCCCCGCTCCCGTTGTTCCCCGCCCAGCCCCATTGGTGCTACGCCACAGTTTGAATCCCACCACCATGGGAACCTGTTACTAAAATTTTTGGATCCCACCACTGATTCTACCCCTACCCCATCTTGACTCTGAATACATCAACCTTCCCCCCCCCCCAAATGCAGAGAAACATTTGAGGCTTTTAAGCCACCGATGTTGTGACCTTCTAGAGTCCCTTAAGCCTTCCTCCCCGCCCATTGCCTACTGTATGACCAGGCCATGTTTTTAAAAATGGCAGCGGCACAGAAAAAAAAATGGCAACCACACTGACATCATTTTGAGAACCTAGGAAACAATTGGAACACCTGAATTATGCATGAAGCTGGACTAGGGGTCCGAGGTCAAAAGCAATAGATGGGTATAAAGCAGTCTCCTAAGCCTAGCCCATTGACTGTGAATGGGGGTAGATCTGGAAGCCTCCTTCTGTGCCCTCTGGCTTCAGAAACAACAGCCCATTTTTCAAGGCATAGTGACAGGCATGATCATATGTAAATATCTCTAGATCAGCTGGTTAGGATAAATAGCAGAAAAGCAAGGACTGGTTGAAAAGGTGGCAACTCTCAAAACCTTTTCTCACCCTTGTTCCCCAAACTGAGACCCCCCCCCCAATTTCTCAAACCCCATTTAATGTGATGTTATATTACACAAATTGGTGGGAGTCTTTCCCTTTTAGAGTGGAGAATTAACGAGAGCAGACTCTTGGGCCCCTTCCGCACCTGCAGAATAATACTTTCAATCCACTTTCAATGGTCTTTGCAGCTGGAAAACAGCAAAATCCACTTGCAAACAATTGTCAACGTGGATTAAAAGTATATTATTATGCATTATTCTGCACGTGTGAAAGGGGCCCAAGCTTAGCAAAAGGTCGGGTAAGCTTAGAGTCTTTGTTGCCCACGTATATAGAGATCGGCTTTGGCAAGAAATTCTGTAGGACAGCAAGTAAAGTTTAACACATTTATTTAGAGATAATAGGGGTACACAAGCAAACAATAAGCAAAGCAGAACACACACACAGTTCTAGGATAGAAGCAGTTTTGAGTGGATAGGTTTGGAATAGATGAAGGGAATTGGGGAGTAAAGGTTACAGTCATCTGATCTTGGAGTGGAATGGTCCAATGAACAGAGCTGAGTGGCCTGCGCTTATCTCTGGTAGAAGAACAATGCAGTGTGGAACAATATCAACAGAGAGGTTTCCAGAGATATTGAACAATGGCTATTGGGAGAGGGGGCTTCTTATAAGGAAAATGAGACGGTCAGGGTTATGCAGAGTGGCCCTTAATCTCCCAGGATAAAGAGGAGTCCTGCATTTCCAGGGAAAGACAAGAAACAGATATCAACCGTAATGGTTTGAGTCATTAAACTAATGGTTGGGGTATTGGGCCAAGCTTGAGAATACTTAAGGGTGGGAGGAAACTGATGAAATTGCAGTTTCAATAACAGTGACAATGTTAATGAGGTGGTTGTTAGAGAGATTAGTCAGAGGAAGAATTTCTTGGGTTAACACAACACTTGCTCAGGGCAAACACATTAACAGGTTATTTGTCTCTGCAGTGGTGTATAGTTCAGGGCTGGAGATGGGAACGCTCTCCAGCAGGGTTACTGTGCTCTCTTCATCCCTTCAGGAAAGGTGTGAGATGTGCCTTTCTGTGTCCTTGTGGGTACACTAGCCAATGCCAAGAATGGGCTCTCTATTTTGGCACTTCACTGCTAGGTACTCCCATGGATTGGCAGGATGAGTCTTTAAAGACACTCCTGCCTTTAAAGCAGGGCTCACCCAACCCACCATCTTGGGTCAGTCTGGTAACATTTATGTCTTCATCATGTTGCTGTGTGGATATACTTATTCTGGGAAGGGTGGAAATGGGACCTTAGAGTATGGTCTGAGGTCATGTGAACCCGTTATGTTGATGAAACAAAGTGCACCTTGATCTGGCTGCAGGATGCTCGGTGCCACAAACTTCCCAAAAGAAGAACAAGGTAGATGGTGCAAAGGTTTTTATTTTCCTAAGTGGTCCATGCACCATAATATCACAAATCCTGGGGGAAATCGCTGAAGGGATAGACTCTCATCTTTTCATTATCCAGTAGCCTACTACCTACTCCAGAGTATGCCTAATAGTCTCTGTTCTGATTAACATGATTTATAAGTGTGGGAAAGCTGTGACCAGCAAAATGACTCAGCATTTCAATATTTATTGGACTAAATAGCATATGTGGACATCTAAGTAAATATTATAACGCCAACTTTGTTTATGACAAATGTGTTGGCAGCTTTCGAAATGTCAGCCTCTCTTTTCTCCTTTGTGTCATTCTGCCTCCAATAAATAAAGAATATGGTCAATCAGTGCTGACTTCAAGAATCTGTATCAAGAAGATTTGTTTGTCTCCCTTTTATCACTGTCTTTTTTTTTCATTTGGAATTCCCTCATTAGCCCTCCTTCCTATTTACATGTATATATTTTGTTGAGTGTTTTTTTTCCCATCGTTTTATACATATGCAATTTAAAAGATGTGTTTAATGCTTTGACTGCTGCATTGGGAACTGTGAAGTGGGTTGCGAGTCAGCATAAACACATTTTTAGCAAACAAAATTTCCATGCATGGCTGAACCATCTCCCTATTTTCAGAAAGGCTTTCTTGTCTGATATAACCTGAGGCCCTGGTTGCCTGAGGTATTCCATTATCTGGGGCCATACACATGCCAGTCAAGCAAGCCTATTACCTACTGCCTGATTGGCAGGACAGACAGAGGGAGGCATACCAGCCCTAATGGAGGAGGGAATGCCAGCCAGCCTGCATGCACTACATGGGACAGAGTCAAACTAGTCAGAGATAGGAAGAGGGGGAGACAAAGGCGGATGCTACACAATAGGCTGCTAACCTACCCTGGGGTATTTTATTTCATGCACTCAATTCGACACTCTCAGTGAAGTTAAAAGTGTTGCAGTCTCAACAGTAAATAAGCAAACACACAGAGATAAACTAGAGGAGTTTCAAGGGACCACTGGAGAGGACGGATATGATCTTTTCTTTGTGAAGAACTGTTGATTCAGGATTTGAAATTTCTCAACATCTGCAATCTTCCTGGTGCAAATTAATGCCCCCCCCCCCGCACACACCCCGCACACAGCAGTTGTTAGGATGAATAAGGAGAAAAGACAGACACTGTGGTGTCATCTTTGAAACTGAAAACGCACTGTTTTATCATTAATATTAATTATTCCATGTATATAATATTATTCATTATATATATATATAAAATGAATAATTATTTGTGATATAAATAAAGCAATGTAGTTAATATTTTCACCAAGTAGATCAGAAAAGTTTACATTTACATTCATAGCAAAACTGAGATGTTTAAGAACAAAATTAAACTGTTTGTTCCTAGAAAAGTTGAGATTCACATTCATAAAAGAATAAAACTGTGTGTTTTCAGTTGCCACTTCATCTTCAAAGATGACACCAAAACAGCACTTCCTTCTCATTATATAAGTTAAAAACATGGTCTGATGGGGGGGTGGGGGAATCCTAGAATAGGCAGGGGAGGGTGCTTAATCCTGGTCTACCCAACATTTTGATTCTTCCATCCAGGCTCTGGTACAGAAAATCAGCCAGGTTGAAAGA
The DNA here is from genome assembly GCF_021028975.2 of Sphaerodactylus townsendi. Lineage (NCBI taxonomy): Eukaryota > Metazoa > Chordata > Lepidosauria > Squamata > Sphaerodactylidae > Sphaerodactylus > Sphaerodactylus townsendi. The sequence goes on from NC_059429.1 coordinate 109,263,774, forward strand.
ACAATGGGGGAGGGGGCATTAAAGTAAGACGGAGGAGGCAGAGTTTTCTTCCCTTCAGCTGCATTTAGCTTGCTGGAAATGACGGGCTTTGTGCTGCCTCTTAACCTCAGACTTCAGAAGTAGACTTGGCTGAAGAGATAGTGAGATAGAGAGGGGTCAAGGCACTGGACATCCTTTCCCTTCTGCTCTGATCCTATGCTTTGATGTGTAGATGGCTACTCTCAGGGAAACTCTTTCCTTCTGGCTTCTTCTCACACCTCCACTCGCATGCACTCTTCTCCATCTTGCAACCATGAGGGCAGGATGCAGGTCCTGCATCTCCCTTCATCCTAGTTAGAATAGATTAGGAAACTATATTTACTAAAAATGGAGTTCCTCAGTAAATGAAGTATATTAGTTTGAACTGATAAAGAGGCTCTGAGTAATTTTTTTTCCTGGCACACACACAGACTGAATGGGCTTTGCTCAATTACCATTTCAGAACCTAACAGGCTGAGGGAGCCAAATTCTGAATATACCAACACATCATGCACCCCGCCCCCCACCTACTGCTTTAAGCTTGTGAGGAGGGAGAGAAAATGACATATAACCCTTATCCAACCATTTGTTTTGCAACATTCAGGGTTGCAACTAGCCACTGGCTTGCTGGTTTCATCAGCAAAACTATATTTTGAGTGGATCCTAAACAGGATTATAGCAGTCTATCAAAATCAGTATGCTTAGAAGGATGTAACTCCACTTAGGATAGCATGGTTGGTTAGGCCAATGCCAGCAATATCTAAAAGGACCCCCACCTCCTTCTATCAGCTTCATCAGTTGAGCCTTGGACTAAGGCTGCTCTCATTCTATCCAGGGTTACCAACAGGTCTGGTCTTGCCCTTTTAACAAAGGCTTAGCATCTGGAAATGGACAGCTGAAGCTTTTCGTGATGCAGAGATAAACAACATCTCATTAGGCTTCTATTAAAGGGGAAATAATTTGTTTTCTGCTTCTATAATACAGAGTTACCATTTAGACAAGACATTTGATTTTGAAGAGAAGAAAAGGTTCTGAAGGAAAACGAGATTGCCGTAATGGGAGGGACTGTTGTGATGGGAAGAGAGTTGGCAGAAACAATTGTCACGCTGGTGCATAGGGGAGAGTGGCATGGAGCAGCTGAGGGGTGGCAATAAGGAGGGTGAAGCATGGGCAGTGGGGAAATGTGAGACCTCCATCTGAGGTTCTGGAAGAGAAAAAAACTGGTACTGTGTCCGCTTTCCTGCCTCTTCTGGGGCTAAAAATAACTGGCAGAGGTTGAGTTCTGACTGAGCAAAATATATGACACCCCAATCCATACCCACCTCCCACATATGATTACTTTTCATTCAAGGTTAGAAGTGTAATCCCAAGAATGCTTCCTTAAGAGTAAGTCCCACCAAGAGACTTGAGTAGCCTTCTGGATAAAGCTACTTCAATTGTTCTCATAAATGCTGATCACCGCTTATCAACAATAATGTGAAATTTGGCTCTTGAACTGAGAAAGTGTGTCCTCCTGTGATCTATGCACTCAGTTCGAGGACATCATATGCTAATCTCAACAATCATAAGTGAGACTGTCTGTGCTTGTTTCCCATTTCTTTTGAAAGAATGTTTGTCCCTGGCTGAAAATGAAAGCTAAGAACCAATGAACTGGAGCCAGTGATACAGCTCAGGAAGAGATTGGGCACCGCCATCTTGTGGTGAAATGAAATTCTGCCTTTCTCCTATAACTGACTCCTTTCCCCCCTCATTCAGGATTTCAAAAGGCTTTTGGATAACCTGGGCACTTGGACACCAGATACAATTTAAAATTCAGATAACATAGAATCAAACCAAACAGCTGTATAGGGCATGAGATAGATTCTCAGTTGACTCATTCACTGACTGTTTTCCAGAAAGTACAACAACCATTTACAAAAACACTACTTGGTGATAAAGAATCCCTTGAAATGGAACAGAATCAATATCTCACCTACAAAGATGGGTTTTCTTTACTTCAAATTAGACTTGAGAAGAAAAAGTAGACATAGATGGGGGGCGGTGCGGGTTGTTTGTCTTTATTAAGGGAAGAAGGATGTAACAAAATAACGGTTCCAACAAGGATGCTATTTGTACAGTAGCCCTCTTCAGTTGTTATATCTGGGAGTGTTATATAGGAGTCTATCACCTACACATATTGACAGAGCACGTAGCTCACCATCTTCACAATACACTAGGTTTCCATGTTGTATGATCAAAGACAACATGTATTTATCATGTACATTCTGCCTCAGTATGGATGAATCCTGAGAAATCCAGTGTTCACTTTGCATATCCTGGAGAAATATGTGCTTGATAAATACACACATTGCTACTGTGATACAACATGGGAACCATGCATACAGGAATATATATCTGTGATTTAAAGGCTCTTCCACACATGCAGAATTATGCACTTTCAATCCACTTTCAATGCATGTTCCAGCTGGACTTTACTGTGTGAAATAGCAAAATCCACTTGCAAACAATTGTGAAAGTGGGTTGAAAGTGCATTATTCTGCATGTGCAGAAGGGGCCAAAGTGGATTACAAACTCCTTTCCTTTCTCTCCCCACAAAGGCACCTTGTGAGATAGGTGGGGCTGAGAGAGCTCTGAGAGAACTGATTGACCCAAGGTCACTCAGTAGGCTTCATGTGTAGGAGTGTATTTGGGTGGGAGGGAAACGTGGTTTGCCATATTAGAGTCCACCATTCTTAACCACTACACCACACTGGCTCTCCAGTAAAGGACTAATGATTCTTCACACACATACACACTTTTAACTGGTTCAGCTTCTGAGCATTTAAGACCATCCAAACAGACAGAAATTCAGCATTCCTGAACTGACCTCAGTAAAGAGAGAAATTCAGATTAGCCTGTGCACTCCCACACACGCTAGCTGGGTGACCTTAGGTTAGTCACAGCTTCTCGGAGCTCTCTCAGCCCCACCCACCTCACAGGGTGTTTGTTGTGAGGGGGGAAGGGCAAGGAGATTGTAAGCCCCTTTGAGTCTCCTGCAGGAGAGAAAGGGGGGATATAAATCCAAACTCTTCTCTCTCTTCATCATAGCTAAACATCTCTCTGTTATAAAAACCACATAAGCTACGGTTGCCAACCTTCAGGTGGGGACTGGAGATCTCCCAACATTACAGCTGGTCTCCAGGTGACATTGCTTAGTTGCCCTGCAGGAAATGGTTGCCTTGGAGGGTACCCCACTGAGAACATACCCCAGGCACCACCCTTAAATCTCCAGGAATTTCCCAACCAAGAGCTGGCAACCCTAAATAATCAGGCCAGGTAAAAACCATCAGAGCTCTAGTTCTCATAAATCCCATTTTGCAAGAATACTGGGCTCTGTTTTTCTTTGGAACGAAACATGCTGCATCTCTGCCCAACGGCAGCACTGAAACAGGAACCCTTACAAAAATATTCATCCTTAGAAACACACCTTGACAATTTTTTCCCCAGTCGGATGTTCAGAACATCCATTAACTGTTATTTTGCAGCTCACTTCGGAAAACCAAGAACACTCATGTCTGGCTATGAAGGAAACTGTCAGCCAATGAGGTAGGAATGTCTTCTGGTACATGAGAGATCTAACAAGTACCTGCGAAGACGCACTCCAGTTGCTGAACTACTTGTGCCTGCTATCAGCTCCTTAATGCAAGGAGAGATCTGATGGTGGTGGAGGCTCCAATGACAGCATGTCCGATAATGTTTGCAGCACAGGCTCCTCCCCTTTACTCAGGTATGCAGGAAACAGGAAGCATCAGGCAGGTGTGGGTGGAGTTGAATGAAATGGTGTCTAGGGAATCTAAAGACTGTTTATAGGGAATCTAAAGACTGCGTCTGTTTCAAAGTCCAGGACTCATTTAAGTGAAGTTAAAATCTGCTCAGGTAATGGAAGAGTAATATTTGTTGCTCAGGTGTTGTCCTTTTGCTTCTAGGAAATATTTTGATCTCATTGAGGAGAAAGCTGCAGAGAGGAGTCTTTTGCATGTGAACGTCTTGTGAAGTGTGTAATGGCTGGGAAGTTTTGAGGGGGAGTCCTTCTAGCACAGTTTCTGCTATGAGATTTGTGATAAATATATCTGAGTTTCCAGTCTGTAATAGTGTGGAAATATGTTAGTGTGCTCTTTTTTATCTGCAGTTGTTTGTTTGTGTATATGAGCAGGCTGGAATTTCTGTTTTCATCTTCAAGAGAGGGAATGTGAAGAGGTGGGCCTTTTAAATTTTAGGGGCACTGAAAGTTGTCTTACTGTAAAAGGTAGAAAGGTGTCTGATTACCTGGTTTCATGGACAACTAAATATGTGTACCTGGCTGTATGTATTGTATGATTAATCATTTTTAGTTTTAATGTACTTACTGTAGTGTTAAATAAACCTGAATTATCCAATTGCTTAGTTGAAAACAGTAATGTATTTTTCCAAGGCCAGTTTCTAGCAGTGTTGAATTGCAAGGTAATATGAAACTTTGGATAGAAGGAGCTGACAGTAGATTTACTGATTCAGACCCCTTTGTCCAGTAGTAACAAATTATGTCTCCACTCGTCAGAGGCAATAAGGATACATACCACACTGCACGGATAATTTCTGTAGTGCATACAGCTTTGCAGGTATTCTTTTTGGGGGTATTTCTTTCGGAACATACATTTGCCATTTTTCATAGTTCAATGGGCCTTGGCAAGGAAAATAACTGGCTATGTGTAACTAAACCCTGTTAATCCAAGAAGCCAAGGATTGAATGAAGCTGTCTGTGCACTAAACTGATCAAAGGTGAAAATGTGTCTTCAGAATGAGAGTCTTTAAAATTAATTCACATATGCATACAAAATATGCCTGAATTTCCCATTGGATGATGACATTAGCAGATATTTAATAAAGTGAGCTCTGTGTCATTAAAGTTTATAGTCTAGAGAACTTTATTGGCTCTCAAGGAGCTTCAGGACTGAAATGTTGTTCTACTACTCCAGAGTAATATAGCTATCCACCTGAATCTAGAAGGGCAAGTATGAGTCTCAGCAAGGAATTGTGGCTCAGTGGTAGGACATTTGCTTTGCATGCGATTGATCCTGTGTTCTAATTGCTGGCATCTTGACTTAGCAGAACCAAACAAGCTTCCCCCCCCCCCCCCCAGTTATTTAATTTTCATATGGAGCCGTATGGCAAAGTCTAGTAAGCTGCAGCACTGCAGTCAAATCTCTGCTCACAACCTGAGTTGGATCCTGATGGAAGTTGATTTCAGATAGCTGACTCTAGGTCAACTCAGCCTTCCATCCTTCCAAGGTTAGTAAAATGGGGACTCAGCTTCTGGGGGAAGGGCATAGAAGACTGGGGAAGGCAATTGCAAACCACCCCCTTAGCATAGTCTACCTAATAAACATGATGCGATATCGCCCTATGAGTCAGTCATGACCCACTGCTTGAACAGGGGGTTACCTTTACTTTAATTTTCATGCTCCAGGCACAGGTGATGAAAATTTATGCTCAGTACATTCTTCTGTGTGTATATTTTCCATTTTCTATGAATGGGGCAATGTGCAAAACGTCCATGCATATGCATGGGCATCTTTGGTATTTGCAAATGTATTCCTTCAAAAAATACCCAGGTCTGGGGGAAAGATATCAACTTCTGGTGTGATGTTTACATCTGGGTGGGTTATCTGTCTCTTGACCTCTCTTGGCTACAAAGATTTTTCTGTCTTGCCTCATTTTTGTGCAATATTAATGCTACCTTCAGCTATGGTTAGTGGCCATGTGACAATTCAACCTGATATACTTCTTTCAAGCAGTGAATGTTATTTTGCATTTCTTTGAACCAGTCCAGCTTGATAGATTGGTTCAAACATCTTCCACTCATCTTTGGATAGGGAAGGGGCTGCAGTTCAGTGGTAGAGCATCTACTTGTCATGGGCTGATTCTGCCCAGGCAACTCAATGGGTTACCTGAACCCGTGTTTCCTATGCTGCTGTTTGCACAGCGAGTTCAGGGGCCAGCTGGGATCACTGGGATCCTGGTGGCAGGCACGGTTCACTCGAGAATCTCCCCTGAGTATCCACCTTCCCCAAGAATTTACCCCCCAAGAATCCCACTCACCCACCTACCGGTACAACATAGCAGCTGGCCACCTATTAGAGAATCCACTCTAATGGCAGCCACCTGGGGAATCCACCAAAATGATGAATGGAAGGGGTGAGAATAGAATGCTTCCTGCTTGCCATAGTTCACACAGGCAAGCAGGAAGCGTTTGAAACCCGGTTTTAAAAAAGTAGCTAATTTAACCCAGGCAAATATAATGGATCAGAACTTCTCCCCCAAAATGCTTTTCAAAAGGCTTGAACCATTATATTTGGCCTGTGCAGAATCACCCCTGGAGAAGTTCCAGATTCAATCCTCAGCATTTCCAATTTTTTAAAGAAAGGATCAGTGGTAAGTAGATGATGTAAAAGATCTGTGGCCCAGGAGAGCTCCTGCCAGTTTGAGTAGACAGGAATGATCTGGTCTGAGACAGTATAAATCAGCTTCATCTATGTGTTCATGTGACATGGCACTAATGTGGCACTATAGCAATATAGTGCTATAGCAATATAGCAGTCATTTATAACTGGATTTTCCTGTGCGGACAAGACAATCCGGTTGCAATGACTGCCATTGTGAAATATCCAACAATATATGGAATGAAACAAGAATTTCTTCAGTGCTACTAAGGTGGAACACAGGAAGTTATTTTATACTGAATCAGACCAGCAGTCTATCCAGTTTAGAATTGTCTGCATGGATTAGAATTTGCACTCTAGGCAGAAGTTTTTCACATCACCTATTGCCTAGTCCTTTTAACTGGAGATACCTGGAACTGAACCTAGGACCTTCTGCATGCAAAACAGATGCTCTGCCATAAAGCCACAGCTTCTCCCTAACTACTTGACTTGAAAGTAACACATACTTTATGCTGCAGCTTCCAATATAGTATGACAACCATGAAAGTAATCCTTTGATTATGTGGTCCTGCATTACAAGGGGTTGATCTTGGGGTCTCTATTATTCTATGAAAGTACTGTTTGGATTGCTTGCCTCATCTGAAACTTTTTTGGGTAGAATCCAGGGAAAAGGGGCTGAAGAACCTTTACCTCTTAGGAGATTGTCACCTATGCAGTAGTAAACAATATTCCCCAACTACAACTATTAACACTTACAGTTTGCTTTCTGTTTGTTTTTTAAAGAACCTGGGTAACATATTTTTATGCAGCTGGGATATTATTTTAACCCATGGAGTACAAAAAGTACTGCACTGAAATATTTTTCTACCCTATGAGTTTATTTTGAAAACAGTGCACCAGGGGACACTACTTAAGTGTTCTGGATAGATACAACCATACCTGATTATCATAATCCACACACACCTCATCCTCACTCTCCTTGCACATGAGTACCCAAGAAGAGGTGGAGGACCTGCATGGGTGTGAGTGAGTTTGCACTCTTCCCTCTTGTTGTATGGGGCAGAAATTAATTGTTCTCCTTGTT